>NC_140991.1:56773113-57373113 GCF_052327205.1 Somniosus microcephalus | reverse complement strand
GTCGTGTGTTGTCTTCCCACAACGATAACATTTCGTTGTACCCGAAGTCATTTGATCCACACTGAGTACCGCTGTCTTCCGCTGCATTTCCGCCGTGCCTCTCGCTGCGGCTTCGTGCGATGCTGCAACAAGGACAGCCTTATCAAGTGTAAGATCGTTCTCTTTGAGCAGTCGTTTTTGTGTTCCTTCCTTCGACATCCCGCACACGAACTTGTCTCTCAGTGCCTCTGTCAGATTTACCCCAAACTGACAGTATTTTGCTAGCCTACGCAGTTCAACCAGGTACTCCGCGTTGCTTTCCTCTTTTCGTTGCGTTCTCACGTAAAATTTAGATCGTTCCGCTAACATCAGCGGTGCGGGGTTAAAATGATCCTTCAGGGCAGCAACAATATTAGTGAAAGACTGATCCGCCGGTTTAGCTGGTGATAGAAGATGCTTCAATAACCCGTATGTCTTCGCACCCATTGAGTTTAGTAAGGTTAGAGCTTTGTCATAATTTGCTATCTTATTGACCTTACAATATATCTCGATGCGTTCTACATACGTGGCCCAATCTTCCACATCGGAATCGAAACCGTTGATGTTACTACGCTTAGGCATCTTCACACTCTTCCTGAGAAACAACAACGAAATATTTCTTTAACTTTTTTTTTCAAAATGGCGGTTTCCCGCGCTTGTCTTCTTTCCCTGCCCACTTTCAAAATGGCGGTTTCCCGCTTCTGTCTCCTTCCCCGCCTACTGGCGGCTTCCCGCGTTTCTTCCCCTGGCGGGAGGGGTAAGCTTTTCACTCGGGCGACGACCGCTGGCTTTCGGGGTTCGCAGCCTGCGCGTCGGCTTCAGTGCGTTCCTTGTTCCCTTTTCTCGGTAGGGCAACCGGCGCTGGGTACAACCCGTTGACGGTGAACAGTTTCAGCCGCTGGGCTGGATCTCGCTCAGTCTCCCTCGCTCGGGCTCTGTCTCTCCCGCTCGCTCGGGCTCTGTCTCTCCCTCAGCGGCTTCCAATCGCGCCTCCCAGCCCTCTCGCAGTCCGGTGCTTTCCTCCCCGGCTGCGGCTGAGTTCTCCGCGATTTATTTATTTTTATATCTTCCCGCGCCTTACGATCCCGGTCGCAGCGCTTCGTGGCCTCGGTCGCTGCCCGGCCTTTTTCACTCCACTCGCGCCTCCCAGCCCTCTCGCAGTCCGGTGCTTTCCTCCCGGCTGCGGCTGAGTTCACCGCGGTTTATTTATTTTTATATCTTCCCGCGCCTTACGATCCCGGTCGCAGCGCCTCGTGGCCTCGGTAGCTGCCCGGCCTTTTTCGCCGGTCGCGGTCTAGCTGTCTCACGACGCCGTTGCGCCTCCCAGCCCGCTTGTACCGCGGCTTCCGTGCTCCACGCTGCCCCAGTCTCAGCGCCTCTGGGCCCGACTTCTGTCCGGCTCCTTTCCCCCCGACCGTGGTCGAGTTCACCGCCCTTATCCTCCGTTTTTTTTTTTTTTTTAATTTTCCCTTTACTCATAGTCACCGTGGCCGACTTGCTTCTCGTGCTGATCGGCTCACCCACCACCGTGGCAGAAGGGACAATCAGTGCCTGTTGCTGATGGAAGGCTTCGTGTCTGAATTCTTCCTTCTTCCTTGCTCTGCAGACTCGAGTTTTCTCTCAGCAGAACGACGAGGGCGGGTGCCTCTTCTCGACGCTCGTTAACTGCTTCGGAAGTATTGTTGCCGCAGGGTAAGATCGAACTCGTCGCCACTGTAAAGTCTGTAGGTATTATGGCGAATTAATACACAGACTACAAGAGTAACTTTAACAGGACTTTACTATTCGAAGGTCAGGGCGAATCTGCCCAATAAATCCTGACACAGCACTTATATACCGGTGTGGTCACCGTCGGTATTACAGTATACAGCAGCCAAGATAAAGTAGTGCCACACCTAAAATAGTTCTCTTAAAGGTGGACGGTTACATACAATAGTTCTCTTAAAGGTAGAACAGTTACATACACTACACCTGTCTTATTACGATAGAAAAAAACCTGTCACCCTACAGGTAGATGCCTCTACCAGGGGGCTAGGGGCAGCCCTCGTGCAGGAAGGAAAACCAATAGCTTTTACATCGAAGGCATTGACATCAGCAGAGACAATATACGCAAACATCGAAAGAGAGCTATTGGCAGTAGTATACGGATGCGAAAAGTTCCACACCTACGTATACGGAAGAAAATTCGAGGTAGAGAGTGACCATCGTCCACTTGAACAAATTTACAAGAAAAACCTAAGCAAGACCCCAGCAAGACTGCAAAGGTTACTGTTAAGACTCCAAAGTTACGACTTCGAATTAAAATACTGGCCAGGGAAAGAAATGGCACTGGCAGATGCATTGTCTCGATTGTCACCACACGAAAAACACGAGATGAAGGGCCTGACAGTAAAAATACACCACCTCGTAAATGTTACTCCCACAAAGCTTAGCCAAATTCAAGAGGAGACTGGTAAAGAAGAGGAGTTGCTACTACTCATGCAACAGGTAATACAGGGGTGGCCGGAGAAGATCCAGCAGGTCCAAAACCAAATCCGACAGTACTGGACAATCAGAGACGACATCTCGGTGGAGGACGGTGTTCTCCTTGCTAGCTCAAGAATCATAATACCAAAAACGATGCAAACGGAACTTCTCCGCTTAATACACCAAGGCCATATGGGGATGGAGAAATGTAAACTAAGAGCCAGATCAGCTGTGTACTGGATAGGCATGTACAAAAGCATAGAACAAATGGTCTCCACATGCTGCATATGCCAGAAATACCGAAACACACAGCAGAAGGAGGAGATGATTCAAATGGAAGTACCCCCGAGACCATGACACACGGTCGGAACAGATCTGTTCCTGTGCAACCAGGAGTGGTACATCATAGTAGCAGACTACTACTCAAAATTTCCTTTTGTCAGAAGGATAAACGACATGAGAGCCACAACAATCACAAAAATTGCGAAAAACTTATTCGCAGAACAGGGCATCCCAGAGAAGGTCATCTGCGACAATGGGACACAATTCACCTCCAGCGAATTCAGAGCACTGGCTGGAAAATACGGATTTAAAATAATTACCTCATCCCCACATTACCCAAGGGGACACGGATTTATTGAAAGACAGATCCAAACAGTCAAAAGAGCTCTCATTAAAAGCAAGGAGATGGGAGAAGACCAAGACCTCGCCCTTTTGGCAATCAGATCGACACCTTTGAGAGCAGACTCGAAATCACCAGCAGAACTACTAAACGGTAGAAAATACGAAACAACTCTACCAGCAAAGGTATATCCTCCCCAGGACCAAGAGGACGTTCGGCAGAAGCTGATGGAAACACAAGCTACGGGGAGCACACACTATAACAAGCATGCAAAACCACTACCGGAGCTGTTAAATGGGCAATCAGTGCATATACAAGATCCGTTGTTGAGAACATGAAGTCCAGCTAAGGTTATTGGAAAAGCTGATACTCCAAGATCTTACTTGGTAGAGACAGAACCTGGAAACCAATACAGGCAAAACAGGATCCATATCAGACCCTCACCTGAAGCTGTCAAACAGCGGACAACATTAACAGCAGTTAGGGTACCAGACACGGAAAACAATATAACGCCAGAAACAAACACCTCAAATACAACAACTGCAAACATGCACTCTCCAGAGCCAAACACGACAGCACCGGCAACAAGAAAAGAACACACCAAAACACCGCAGAAAGGAATAGTTACAGCCAAGTCCACAAGATGGAGGAGTAACATACAACCACCTGAGCGGTATCGCGAATAATTATAAAGTCAATTAAAATTCGCACAGAACAGTAAAACAACATGGACAAATATCTGTATATAAATTGAGCAAAGAAAGCTCACGTTCTGTATTTTGTTTACATTATTCAACTGGAAACATCTTTAAATAGAAAATTGATGTAATTAGTTTTGTTGGGAAAGAGGGATGTTACATAGTTATGTTGGGACTACATTGTAGAAGTGTACTAACACTTGTATCAAGTGTAGCAGCACTACGATGCTGGGAAAGTAGTGCGCAGGCGCGGCACAGCACTTGGAAATATCACCCCGCACCATGCGGCAGGCAGCCATTACAACACAAATAAAACAGTAGTTATAATTACAAACTACCGAGTCCAGCGTCGTCTTTACAAAGCACTACGAGTGCTAGAAGACATAACAAGCACCGTGAAGCATCCCTTTAATGTTCAACCAATCCATGCACACTCCTCATTATAGTGGGACGGGGCGGGGGGGGGTGGGGGTGGTGTAGTTATGACTGAACAATCAGTGGAACTCAGTAAGACACTTCTCAATGTGCGCTCAGATCTGTCCAATAAGGGGCACTTTAAAAAAAAGAGATTTCACTGTATGACAACACATTACCAAAAACTTCACATGGATATTGGCTAAACCTCTCAAGTACCCACCCTTGTGTGTTGTTAGTTGGTATGCTTGCAGTAGAATGAGGGTGAGGGTGAGGGGTGGCTAGGGAGATGGGGAAGAGATAAAGTAGATAGAGAGGGTTGGGTGGAGGTGCAAGGTAAGTTGGTGTCCTGGGGAGGTCTCTTCCACCCTTGGAAGGGAAGAGAACCTCCCTACGTACTGTGACTCCCCCCATAAGCAAAAGACGTCATCAGACCCGCTTCCTGTTAATTGGCCGGTAAGCCCACAGGGGGCGGGCTTAACAAGGCCAATCAAGGGAAAATCACGTCTGTGGAGTGGAGGCAGCTGGGGGCGGGGCTGGAACCCAGAAACCAGCTGACCCGCACCCATCCCGACACCGAGGAGAAAATCGCAGCCGTAAGATTCTGAGGGGGCTCGACAGGGTAGATGCAGGGAGGATGTTTCCCCTCATGGGGAATCTAGAACTAGGGGGCTTCGTTTCAGGATAAGGGGTCACCCATTTAAAACGGAAATGAGGAGGAATTTCTTCTCTCAGAGGGTTGCAAAATCGAGCCCATTACCTTCAGCCCCCCATCACACCTTTCGTATGTTCTCCTCCGACACCATCCCCCTCCCTAGACAGTCTTAGGTTGAAGCCGACTGAACGAGCTGAGCTTTTGACCACATATCCTCTCCATCACAAAGACTGCTGACTTCCACCTCTGTAACATTGCCTGTCTCTGCCCCTGCCTCAGCCCATTTGCTGCTGAAACCGTCATTCATGCCTTTGACGCCTCGAGTCTCGATTATTCCAGACTTGCTTATCCCTGGCCAACTCCTATCCTCCACCCTCCATTAACAGAGCTCAGTCATCACCCCTGAGCCTGCTGCTCTACATTGGCTTCCAGTCCCCCAGTACTTCCAATTTAAAATTCTCATCCTTGCGTTCAAATCCCTTCACGCCCCCTCCCTATCTCTGCAACCTCCTCCAGCCCTACAGCCATTTGAGAATTATGTGTCCCTCCAACTCTGGCCTCTTGCCCATCCCCACTCCCTTTGCCCCATAATTGGTGTCCGTGCCTTCAGCTGTCTAGGCCCTAAGCTCTGGAATTCCTTCCTAAACCTTTCTGTCTTTCCACCTCTCCTCCTTTAAGACCCTCCTTGAAACCTACCTCTTTGACCAAGCTTCTAGTTGCCCCTTCTAATATCTCCTTCTTTGGCTTAGTGTCAATTTTTATCTGATTATGATTCTTCAAAGCACCTTGGAATGTTTTTCTACGTTAAATTCACCATATCAATGCAAGGTGGGGTCTTTCTTTAAATATGCCAATCAGGCTCCAATGACTTCATCAGGGCCCGAATGGTATTTTAATAATGGGCCTGAGTGCATAAGCCGGTGTGGTTTTCCCACCAGGTCAACTTAATGGGAAGCGGGGCCAAGGCCTGTGGGGTCAGGAGAAGCATTTTTAATGTCGAATGTTGAGATATAAGCTCATATGGTCCTTTTTGACACTTACAATTGTGCATAATTCATACAGGAATAAAAAGATTAGGGATCAGAAATCCATAGGCAGCGATAATTTAACGGAAAGTGGCAGAACATGGCAACAAAAATGCTGAAAGACTTTGGGAAAAGATCAAAAGGCATCACAAACCAATAGCACTGTTGGCTAAGGCTAAAGATGACATAGAAACAACAGGATAAATGAAGAGGAAAGAAACCCAAGTGCAGGCATGAGTCTGCAAGCCACGATGGTGCAGCCCAGTACCCGATCCCTCTTTGATGGAGGTGGTGCTGAATAAGAAGGCTCATAGGAATTGTTAGAACTTAAGAAATAGGAGCAGGAGTAGGCCAATCGGCCCCTCGAGCCTGCTCCGCCATTCAATAAGATCGTGGCTGATCTGATCCTAACCGCCAATCCACTATCACAGAACCATCTCCTGAATCTAACAGAATTAGACACACGAAATAGGAGCAGGATCAGGCGACATGGCCCCTGGGCCCGCTCCGCTACCCACAGGGCCATGTCCGATCCGAACCTAGACTCATGTCCAAATTCCTGCCCGCTCCCCGTAACCCTTAATTCCCTTTACTTCTAGGAAACTGTCGATTTCTGTTTTAAATTTATGTAATGATGTAGCTTCTACAGCTTTTTGGGGCAGCATATTCCATGGACCTACCACCCTCTGAGTGAAGTAGTTCCTCCTCATCTCAGTTTTGAAAGAGCAGCCCCTTATTCTAAGACTATGCCCCCTAGTTCTAGTTTCACCCATCATCGGGAACATCCTCCCCTCATCCACCCGATCCAACCCCTTCACAATCTTATATGTTTCAATAAGATCGCCTCTCATTCTTCTGAACTCCAATGAGTAGAGTCCCAATCTACTCAACCTCTCCTCATATGTCCATCCCCTCATCCTCGGGATTAACTGAGTGAACCTTCTTTGTACTGACTCGAGAGCAAGTATGTCTTTTCTTAAGTATGGACACCAAAACTGTATGCAGTATTCCAGGTGCGGTCTCACCAATACCTTGTACAACTGAAGCAATACCTCCCTAGTTTTATATTCTATCCCCCTAGCAATGAAAGCCAACATTCCATTGGCCTTCTTAATCACTTGCTGCACCTGTATACTAACCTTTTGAGTTTCGTGCACCAGGACCCCCAGATCCCTTTGTACTTCAGTACTTTCAAGTTTCTTGCCATTAAGATAATAAATTGCTCTACGATTTTTCCTGCCAAAGTGCATAACCTCACACTTTCCAGTATTGTATTCCATCTGCCAAATCTCTGCCCACTTACTTAGCCTGTCTATGTCCCCTTGCAGGTTTTTTATGTCCTCCTCACTTACTACTTTCCCCCCCATCTTAGTATCATCTGCAAACTTTGATATGTTACACTCGGTCCCCTCCTCCAAATCGTTAATATAGATTGTAAAGAGTTGGGGACCCAGCACTGACCCCTGCGGAACACCACTAGTTACTGATTGCCAGTCTGAGAATGAACCATTTATCCCAACTCTCTGCCTTCTGTTAGATAGCCAATCCTCTATCCATGCCAGAATATTACCCCCAATCCCGTGATTTTTTATCTTAAGCAATAATCTTTTGTGTGGCACCTTGTCAAATGCCTTTTGGAAGTCTAAATACACTACATCCACTGGTTCCCCTCTATCCACCCTATATGTTACTTCCTCAAAGAACTCCAGCAAATTTGTCAAACATGACTTCCCCTTCATAAAACCATGCTGACTTTGTCCTATTAAATTATGATTATCCAAATGTCCTGTTACTGTCTCCTTAATAATGGACTCCAAAATTTTACCTACCACAGATGTTAGGCTAACCGGTCTATAGTTTCCAGCCTTCTGTCTAGTACCCTTTTTAAATAAGGGTGTTACATTAGCAGTTTTCCAGGCTGCCGGGACCTTTGCCGAGTCCAGGGAGTTTTGGAAAATTATTACCAATGCATCCACAATCCCTACCGCCACTTCCCTCAAGACCCTAGGATGTAAGCCATCCGGTCCAGGTGATTTATCCGCCTTGAGTCCCATTATTTTACCGAGTACCACTTCCTTAGTGATTTTGATCGTGTTTAGCTCCTCCCCCCCTTTAGCCCCCTGTTTGTCCAGTGTTGGGATATTCTTAGTGTCCTCTACTGTAAAGACTGATACAAAATATTCATTCAGTGTTTTTGCCATCTCCATATTTCCCACTATTAATTTCCCGGTCTCATCCTCTAAGTGACCAACATTTATTTTAGCAACCCTTTTTCTTTTTATATAACTATAAAAACTCTTACTATCTGTTTTTATATTTTTTGCTAATTTACTTTCATAATCTATCTTCCCTTTCTTAATCAATCTTTTTGTTATTTTTTGCTGTCTTTTAAAGTTTTCCCAATCCTCTATCCTCCCACTAGATTTGGCTACCTTATATGCCCTTGTTTTTAGTCGAATACTATCCTTAATTTCTTTACTTAGCCACGGATGGCTGTCTTTTCTTTTACACCCTTTTCTTCTCAGTGGAATATATATTTTTTGGAAGTTGTAATATAACTCCTTAAATGTACACCACTGATCATGTATCGTCTTACCCTTTAATCTATTTTCCCAATCCACTCTACTCAATTCCGCTCTCATACCTTCATAGTCTCCTTTATTCAAGCTTAGCACGCTTGTTTGAGATCCAACCTTCTCACCCTCTAATTGAATATGGAATTCAACCATGTTATGGTCACTCATTCCAAGGGGATCCTTTACTAGGACATTTTTAATTAATCCTGTCTCGTTACACAGGACCAGATCTAACGTTGCTTGCCCCCTGGTCGGTTCAGTTACATACTGCTCAAGAAACCCATCCCGAATACACTCAATGAACTCATCCTCAAGGCAGCCCTGCCCAATTGGATTTGTCCAATTAATATGATAGTTAAGATCCCCCATAATTATAGATGTTCCCTTATTACAAGCCTCAACAATTTCTGATTGATACTCCGTCCAACAGAGTTGCAACTGTTCGGAGGCCTATATACTACGCCCATTAGTGTTTTTTTCCCCTTATTATTCCTTATCTCCACCCAAACTGTTTCATTATCCTGATCTTTTGACCCAAAATCATTTCTCTGTATTACAGTGATTCCTTCCTTTATTAACATAGCCACCCCACCTCCCCTTCTTTCCTGCCTGTCCTTCCTGATCGTTAAATAACCTGGTATGTTTAATTCCCGGGCATTGTCACCCTGCAGCCATGTTTCTGTAATGGCCACAAGATCATAAGAACATAAGAACATAAGAAATAGGAGCAGGAGTAGGCAAATCGGCCCCTCGAGCCTGCTCCACCATTCAATAAGATCATGGCTGATCTGATCCTAACCTCAAATCTTCTATCACTCTGCATCCACCCGAACCCATGTGATCTCCCGGGAGAGGCGAAAAACCAGATAAAGACCCAATGGCCAATTTGGGAGGAAAAAATCTGGGAAATTCCTCTCCGACTCATCTTGGCGATCGAAATTCTTCCAGGAGATCACTCTGTCCCTATATTTTCTACAGTACTTACCTTCTGTAAAGGCGATCTCCACCCCAGCCAGGAACAGGAATAAAACCATCTCCTGAAATCTAACACAGAATTAGAACACAGTAGGAGCAGAACCAGGCTACACGGCCCCTGGGCCCACTCCACTACCCACAGGGCCATGACCATTCCGAACCTAGACTCATGTCCAATTTCCTGCCCGCTCCCCGTAACCCTTAATTCCCAGAATCACCACAGTGCAGATAGAGGCCATTTCGGCCCATCGAGCCTGCACCGACACCTATCCCACCCTATCCCCGTAACCCCACGTATTTAATCCCCCTAACACTAAGGGTCAATTTATCATAGCCAATCAACCTAACCTGCACATCTTTGGACTGTGGGAGGAAACCGGAGCACCCGGAGGAAACCCACGCAAACACGGGGAGAATGTGCAAACTCCACACAGACAGTCACCCGAGGCCGGATTCGAACCCGGGTCCCTGGCGCTGTGAGGCAACAGTGCTAACCACTATGCCACCGTGCTCTAGGAAACTATCTATTTCTGTTTTAAATTTATTTAATGATGTAGCTTCCACAGCTTTCTGGGGCAGCAAATTCCACAAACCTACCACCCTCTGAGTGAAGAAGTTTCTCCTCATCTCAGTTTTGAAAGAGCAGCCCCTTATTCTAAGATTATGCCCCCTAGTTCTAGTTTCACCCTTCATTGGGAACATCCTCTCCGCAACCACCCGATCAAGCCCCTTCACAATCTTATATGTTTCAATAAGATCGCCTCTCATTCTTCTGAACTCCAATGAGTAGAGTCCCAATCTACTCAACCTCTCCTCATATGACCACCCCCTCATCCCCGGGATTAACCGAGTGAACCTTCTTTGTACTGACTCGAGAGCAAGTATGTCTTTTCTTAAGTATGGACACCAAAACTGTATGCAGTATTCCAGGTGAGGTCTCACCAAAACCTTGTACAGCTGCAGCAATACCTCCCTGTTTTTATATTCCATCCCCCTAGCAATAAAAGCCAACATTCCATTGGCCTTCTTGATCACTTGCTGCACCTGCATACTAACTTTTTGAGTTTCGTGCACCAGGACCCCCAGGTCCCTTTGTACTACAGTACTTTCCAGTTTCTTGCCATTAAAATAATAACTTGCTCTATGATTTTTCCTGCCAAAGTGCATAACCTCACACTTTCCAGTATTGTATTCCATCTGCCAAATCTCTGCCCACTTACTTAGCCTGTCTATGTCCCTTTGCAGGTTTTTTATGTCCTCCTCACTCACTACTTTCCGTCCCATCTTTGTATCATCTGCAACTTTGATATGTTACACTCGGTCCCCTCCTCCAAATCGTTAATATAGATTGTAAAGAGTTGGGGACCCAGCACTGACCCCTGCGGAACACCACTAGTTACTGGTTGCCAATCTGAGAACGAACCATTTATCCCAACTCTCTGCTTTCTGTTAGAGAGCCAATCCTCCACCCACGCCAGAATATTACCCCCAATCCCGTGATTTTTTTATCTTGAGCAATAATCTTTTGTGTGGCACCTTGTCAAATGCCTTTTGGAAGTCTAAATACACTATGTCCACTGGTTCCCCTTTATCCACCCTGTATGTTACTTCCTCAAAAAACTCCAGCAAATTTGTCAAACATGACTTCCCCTTCATGAAACCATGCTGAGTTTGTCCTATTAAATTATGTTTATCCAAATGTCCCGTTACTGTCTCCTTAATAATGGACTCTAACATTTTACCAACCACAGATGTTAGGCTAACAGGTCTATACTTTCCAGCCTTCTGCCTACTACCCTTTTTAAATAAGGGTGTTACATTAGCAGTTTTCCAATCTGCCGGGACCTTTGCTGAGTCCAGTGAGTTTTGGAAAATTATTACCAATGCATCCACAATCCCTACCGCTACTTCCCTCAAGACCCTGGGATGCAAGCCATCAGGTCCAGGGGATTTATCCGCCTTGAGTCCCATTATTTTACCAAGTACCACTTCCTTAGTGATTTTAATTGTATTTAGTTCCTCCCCCCCCTAGAGCCCCCTGTTTGTCCAGTGTTGGGATATTCTTAGTGTCCTCTACTGTAAAGACTGATACAAAATAATAGTTCAGTGTTTTTGCCATCTCCATGTTTCCCACCATTAATTTCCCGGTCTCATCCTCTAAGGGACCAACATTTACTTTAGCCACCCTTTTTCTTTTTATATAACTATAGAAACTTTTACTGTCTGTTTTTATATTTTTTGCTAATTTACTTTCATAATCTATCTTCCCTTTCTTAATCAATCTTTTAGTTATTTTTTGCTGTCTTTTAAAGACTTCCCAATCTTCCATCCTCCCACTAGATTTGGCTACCTTATATGCCCTTGTTTTTAGTCGGATACTATCCTTAATTACTTTACTTAGCCACGGATGGCTATCTTTTCTTTTACACCCTTTTTTCCTCAGTGGAATATATTTTTTTTGGAAGTTGTAAAATAACTCCTTAAATGTACACCACTGATCATGTACCGTCTTACCCTTTAATCTATTTTCCCAGTCCACTCTAATCAATTCCGCTCTCATACCTTCATAGTCTCCTTTATTCAAGCTCAGCACGCTTGTTTGAGATCCAACCTTCTCACCCTCTAATTGAATATGGAACTCAACCATGTTATGGTCACTCATTCCAAGGGGATCCTTTACTAGGACATTTTTAATTAATCCTGTCTCATTACACAGGACCAAATCTAAGGTTGCTTGCCCCCTGGTCGGTTCAGTTGCATACTGCTCAAGAAACCCATCCCTAATACACTCAATGAACTCATCCTCAAGGCTGCTCTGCCCAATTTGATTTGTCCAGTTAATATGATAATTAAAATCCCCCATAATTATAGCTGTTCCCTTATTACAAGCCTCAACTATTTCCTGATTAATACTCCGTCCAACAGAGTTGCAACTGTTTGGAGGCCTATAGACTACACCCACTAGTGTTTTTTTCCCCTTATTATTCCTTATCTCCACCCCAACTGATTCACTATCCTGCTCCTTTGACCCAATATCATTTCTCTGTATTATAGTGATTCCTTCCTTTATTAACATAGCCACCCCACCTCCTCTCCCTTCCTGCCTGTCCTTCCTGATTGTTAAATAACCTGGTATGTTTAATTCCCAGTCATGGTCACCCTGCAGCCATGTTTCTGTAATGGCCACAAGATCATACCCATATGTCGTTATTTGTGCCATTAACTCATTCATTTTGTTACGAATGCTACGTGCATTCAGATAAGGAACTTTCAAATATGTTTTGTGACACTTAGTTCCTGTTTTTTCCCTTTTTAGTACTTTACTTTTTACTCCCTCCACTTGAATGGCCCCCTGTACCACGGTGCTGTGGCCAGGTTGCTCATCCTCCCTGCAGTCTCTGCTCCTGCCCTCACAGGGAGTAAGAACCTCGATCCTGCTGGACAAGAACAAGGGCTGCGTCTCCTTCAACACTACATCCTGGATCCCTGTACCTTCCTCACTCGTAGTCACACCTTCCTGTCCCTGACCACGGACTACATCTGCAGTAATTAACTTCATAGGTGTGACCATCTCCTGAAACATAGAGTCCAGGAACTTCTCCCCCTCCCTGATGTGTCGCAGTGTCTGAAGCTCGGTCTCAAGCTCCATAACATGGAACTTGAGTTCCTCTAGCAGCAAACACTTGTCGCAGATGTAATCACCGTGAGCCTCAATGGGGTTCACCGGCTCCCACATCTCGCAACAGTAACACATCACCTGCTCCATTCTATATAAATAATTAAATTTCTAATTATTAGTTATGAAGACCCTGCCCGGATATAGATAATAATGTCACACCACTATTCAAAGGACTTACCAACTTAAAGGTATAAAAGAGAAGAGAAGGAAGAAAACCAACCAACCAGCTGATCACCAACCTCCTCCTTGAATACTGTCTGTGGGGCCTATTTGGTTGACTCGTCTCGCTGCTCCGCCTCCGCAGTGCTGTCCAAGCCTGGGAGTGGGGAACAAAACAGAGCAAAAAACACACCCTCACCTCCCACTTGTCCGAACTCTCCCACTTAGCAAAACTCCAGCACCACTCAATGCACAAAGCATACCCATATGTAGTTATTTGTGCCATTAACTCGTCTATTTTGTTACGAATGCTACGTGCATTCAGATAGAGAACTTTCAAATATGTTTTGTGACACTTAGTTCCTGCTTTTGCCCTTTTTATTACTTTACCTTTTACTCCATACCTTCTGCCCCTTCCTGACACGCTCTGGTTTTTAATTTCCCCACTGCTACCTAAGTCTATGACCTTCTCTGTTGTCATTTTTATTATTTGCTCTCTAGGAACCTCCCCCCTACTAGTTAGTTTAAAGCCCTCTCTACAGCCCTAGTTATATGATCCGCCAGGACTCTAGCCCCAGCACTGGCCAAGTGAAGCCCGTCCCAACGGAACAGCTCCCTCCTGCCCCAGTACTGGTGCCAGTGTCCCAAGAAGCAAAACCCATTTCTCCCACACCAGTCTTTGAGCCACGCATTTAACTCTTTAATTTTATTTATCCTAGCCATATTTGCTCGTGGCTCAGGTAATAACCCAGAGATTATTACCCTTGAGGTTCTATTTTTTAATTTGACCCCTAGCTGCTCATACTCCTTTAACAGAACCATCTTCCTTGTCCTATCTACGTCGTTTGTACCAACATGGACCACGACAACTGGATCCTCCCCCTCCCACTCCAAGTTTCTTTCCAGCCCAGAAGAGATGTCCTTAACCCTGGCACCGGGCAGGCAACACAGCCTTCGGGACTCCCGCTCTCGGCTGCAGAGAACTCTATCTATCCCCCTAATAATACTATCCCCTACCACTACAACATTTCTATTTACTCCCCCCTCTTGAATGGCCCCCCGCTCCACGGTGCTGTGGCCAGGTTGCTCATCCTCCCTGCAGTCCCTGCTCCGGTCCCCACAGGGAATAAGAACCTCGAACCTGTTGGACAAGAGCAAGGACTGCGGCTCCTCCAACACTACCTCCTGGATCCCCGTACCTGCCTCACTCGTAGTCACACCGTCCTGTCCCTGACCATGGGCTACATCTGAATTAATTAACTTCATAGGTGTGACCATCTCCTGATACACAAGACCAAAGTCCATCTATAGTTCGCTTTTGTACCATCCTGTTAGTAATGATAATGGAGTTGCTGACTCATTGTAGCAATCGTGTTTTAGAGTATCATTGTATTGTGCCTGTAAGGAGGTGGAGTCAATTTTTTAGGTTTACGAGGATGCAGCAGAAGGTGGATTGGGCCACTTCCATCCTTCGACGCAACAATGAAACTCAACAGCAATCCACTGTACGAAAGGCTGATATTTAAAGATATTTAGTAGACGAGAATCATATATGTATAACTTCAAGTGTAGCCATTGACCAAATAATATTACCCATAATTACTCCTGGGTAATTAGAAAACTTGTTCAAAATGTAGCTGCACCGTCAAAAGCAGTTTTGACTAAGTTTTGATAACAAACAGCCACAGACTGTGAGTGAAGGTTAAATCATTAAATAACATATTATAATGCTGTATAGAACTTAGAATTCACTTAACAAAACTATAAACATGATAACACTGAACATGGCAAAGTTGGTGGAAAAATACTGGAAAGGCGGGATGCAACATTAGTCTGAGTGACAATGGTATTTTGACCATTGGAACAAATTTTTAAAAAAAGGTGGTTTTGATAAGAAAAGGGTTAAAACCTCGATACCCAAAGAACAATTTCACACAGACGTACTACGAGGACAAAGTAACAGACTTAAGACGACATCATTTGTGTCCGAGAGGTTCCAGAGACCTAGGGCTGTGAGCTACACATTAAAACTATCGCCTAATATTAAGTATATTGCGTTGTATGCTTAATAAATCTTGATCTATTGCTCAAACATACTGGCTGCTGCCTATTGATGTCTTGTCCAAGCACTCAGAGATCTATAAGATCTTACACCACCTCTTCCTCCTCACACTGGTGAAACATTTAGAAGGAGTACAGGTTTAGGAAGTAGAGGGCACACCTCATGCACTTTGATGAAAGGGAAACACAGGGGCATAACAGTTTGGACACACCTGCACCACACACTGTAAGGGTTAACTGATACTGGGTTAGCTGATACTGGGTTGACTGATACTGCCCTGACCGTTAAGTGCTGGGCCCAAGTTGGATGGAGAGGCGGTCTCTCTGCATCACGAGGGGATCTTGAGTCTTTTTCAGCTGCTACCAAGGGCTTGCCGTCACCTTCCACTCGACAGCTCCAGGAAGCAGCAGTAAATGGGACAGATGGGAGGCAAATCCTCTGTGGAATCGGGCCCTGCCCTCTTCTGCCATTTGCATACAGCGAATGGTGAAGGAGCGGCCGGCAGCTGCCCTGGCGCAGGCAGTGGGAGGGAAATCCCGCTCGGGGTGATGAGGTGGCGATAGACTAAACCGATCAAGTTCATAATCTGCCGCGATCCCACCCCTCTTTAGGCAGTATCGTGTTTGACAGTTTCGGTGCACTGTGCGGATTGGGGGTCCGGGTCCTCGCATTATCTGAGGCCAGTTTACATAATATGGCTAATTTCACTATCCCAGCGGGGCACTGGGTTCGCAGGGATGGAGCGGGACAGGACTACAATAATGCCGCCCTACCTTCGGCTTGCCCTCCAAGTGTGGCTACCCTGCTGGGATTGCGGGATTATGGAATACACGCCACTGTAACTGACAAACTGGTGTGCACCGGAAGGAAATGGTGGCAAAGAATTACATGAGGCACAAGATTTCTTGTCAGATTCATGAATGTGATTGTAAAATATAGGCTGCTGCGTCAGCTCCTCCCATGCATGAAGTGGGAGGGCTTAGTTGTTGAATAACCCACTGACCTCAGATAGTTGCTGCTGGCAAGCTAGTACTTTCTTCTCTCAGAGGGTCGTGAATCTTTGGAATTCTCTTCCCCAGAGAGCTGTGGAGGCTGGGTCATTGAATATATTTAAGGTGGAGATAGAGAGATTTTTGAAAGGTAAGGGAGTCAAGGGTTATGGGGAGCGGGCAGGAAGTGGAGTTGAGGCCAAGATCAGATCAGCCATGATCTTATTGAATGGCGGAGCAGGCTCGAGGGGCCAAATGACCTACTCCTGCTCCTACGTCTTATATTATGTTCTTATGTTACTTGACCCACAAGTACAGATATAGCACAGTGAGAGCAGCCACAATCTCTCCTGTCCATCCACTCTCCACAGTTGTTCCAGTGACCACAGCCACTTTTAGCACAATTATTAGGGCACTTAATAGGAACAGGAGGAGGCCATTCAGTCCCTTGAGCCTGATCTGCCATTCAATGAAATCATGGCTAATCTGTACCTTAACTCCATCCACCTGCCTTGGTTCCATATCCTCTTATACCTTTGGTTAGAAAAAATCTATCAATCTCAGATTTAAAATTATTAATTGAGCTCGCATCTACTGCTATTTGTGGAAGAGAGTTCCACACTTCTACCAGCCTTTGCACGAAGAAGTGTTTCCTAACTTCTCTCCTGAATGGCCTAGGCTATGATTTTAAGGTTATGTCCCCTTGTCCTAGACTCCCCTACGAGCGAAAAAGTTTCTCTCTCTACCATAGAATCATAGAATAGTACAGCACAGAAGGAGGCCATTCAGCCTATCGAGTCTGCGCCAGCTTTTTCGCAGAGCAATCCAGTTAGTCCCACTCACTCGCTCTTTCCCCATATCCCTGGAATGTTTTCTCCTTCAATTCCTTTCAAAAGCCCGAAAACCTCAATTAAATCACCTCTGAACCATCTATATTCCAGGGAATACAAGCCTAGTTTGTCATTTCTCCTCATAATCCTTGGAGCCCTGGTAACATTTTGCTGAAACGCACTGCATTCCCTCCAAGGCTGATATATATTAAGGTGCTGTGCTCAGAACTGTACACAGTACTCCAGATGTGGTCTAACCAGGGCTTTGTATAGCTCTAGCAAAATTTCCTCCCCATTATATTCTAGCCTTCTAGTTCTAAAGGCTAACATGTCAGTAGCCTTTTTGATTAGTTTTTGCATTGGACTACTACATTTTAGCTATGTGTACATGGACCCCTAAATCTCTTTCAACTGCCACTGTTCCTAACATTTCACCATTTAAATAATACTTGGACCTATCAACGCACTCATGGCCGACCTCCCACCTTCCACCCTCCATAAACTTGAACTAATCCAAAACTCTGCTGCCCGTATCCTAACAGAACCAAGTCCTGGTCACCCATCACCCCTGTGCTCGCTGACCTATACTGGCTCCTGGTTGAACAACGCCTCGATTTAGAAAAAAAATTATTCTCATCCTTGTTTTCAAATCCCTCCATGGCCTCACCCCTCCATTTCTGTAACCTCCTCTAGCCCTAAAACCCTCCGAGATATCTGTGCTCCTCCAATTCTGGCCTGTTGCGCATCCACAATTTTAATCGCTCCACCATTGGCGGCCGTGCCTTCAGCAGCCTATGGCCTTAAGCTCTGGAATTCTCTCACTAAACCTCTCCGCCTCTCGTTCTTCCTTCTAAGGCGCTCCTTAAAACCTATCTCTCTGCCCTAATGTCTCCTTATGTGGCTCGGTGTCAAATTTTATTTGATAACATTCCTGTGAAGTGCTTTGGGATGTTTTACTACGTTAAAGGTGCTAGATAAATGCAAGTTGTTGTTTATTGTTCACAAATGACCTCACACTTACCTGTGTTGTAATCCATCTGCCACAGTTTTGCCCACTCACTTAATCTATTAATGTCTCTTTGTAATTTTATGCTCCCATCTACACTACCTACTTTACCACCAATCTTTGTGTCATCGGCAAACTTGGATATATGGCTCTCTATTGTGTTATCCAAGTCATCAACGAATATAATGAATAGTTGAGGCCCGAGCACAGATCCTGTGGGAGACCACTAGTCACTTCCTTCCAATTTGATTACATTGTAGGAGCTGGGGTTCCTAGCCGAAGAATTGAGATCGACTCAGAAAATCAAAAACAATAAAATTTAATGAACAAACGAAGCTGTACAGGAAACTGTAGGATACAATGCAAATAGGTCTGGTCTGCTTGAAAGCCTCTCTGGAAACTGCTAGAAGGTTCCGAGCTCAACTGCTAGCAGGTTCCGAGCTCAACTGCTAGCAGGTTCCGAGCTCTACTGCTAGAAGGTTCCGAGCTCTGACGTCATCACGTTCTTCCCGCCGGTGAGAGATCACGTGACGGACGGCATGACGTCATCACGTGGAGTACAGGAAAGAAGCCCTAGTACAGTTAACAGATACATTAAAGGTGCAGCCCCCAGCTGTACTACATTGCTGTGAAAGGAATTATATACAATTGTCCGTAATCCTCTGGTGGTTCCGCCACATGTGCCCCCCCAGAATTGCTTTTAACAGAGAAGGTAAGGCAAGAAGGGGGTCTGACATAGAAACATAGAAGATAGGAGCAGGAGTAGGCCATTCGGCCCTTCGAGCCTGCTCCGCCATTCAACGAGATCATGGCTGATCATCCAAACCCTAGCACCCGGTCCCTACACCGACAGCCATCCCACCCAAGCCCTATCCCCGTAACCCCACGTATTTAATCCCCCCTAACACTAAGGGTCAATTTTTATCATGGCCAATCAACCTAACCTGCACATCTTTGGACTGTGGGAGGAAACCGGAGCACCCGGAGGAAACCCACGCAAACACGGGGAGAATGTGCAAACTCTACACAGACAGTCACCCGAGGCCAGATTTGAACCCGGGTCCCTGGCGCTGTGAGGCAACAGTGCTAACCACTATGCCACCGTGCTGCCCTATGCCACTATGCCACCGTGACGAGTCTGTCCGACCGACTGCGATACCCCGGCAGCTGGAACGGAGCGCTAGAAGATGAACTGGCCGTTGGCTGTGGTTGGGATGACGCCGCAGGCGGAGGAGAAGAAGAGGCCGGCTGTGATCGACCCGGTGAGGCGGGCACTGGCGACTCGGCGGATGACTGTGGCTGTACTGGACCGGCAGTCGACGGTGGACGACCACGACGAGGCAGCTGAGCGGTGATGACTGGTTCGCTCCGATCCAGATGTGCCAGTTTCAACCGGTCGATGGAGATGTGGTCAGGCTTACCGCCGACGTCGACTGTGAAGGACTTGTCACCTGACGAGCTGACGCGGAACGGACCTGTGTAAGGCGGTTTGAGCGGGTTTTTGCGAGCATCCTGCCGAATGAACACGTATTCTGTGCTCTTAAGATCCACCGGGACATGGGAGCGCTGCAGGTCATGATGCGACGTAGGCACTGGGATGAAATTCCTAGCCGCTTCCTGGTGGCTGACGAGCTGCTGAGCTGGGGACCAGGGTTCCGTGTGAGGAGGAAGAAAATCGCCAGGCACTCTGAGTGGTTGGCCGTATACCAGCTCTGCTGAAGAAGAATGCAGGTTGTCCTTAGGCACCGTGCGAAGACCTAGCAGCACCCAAGGGAGCCTGTCCACCCAACTAGGCCCACGGAGACTAGCACGCAGTGCGGCTTTAAGGGACCTGTGGAATCTTTCACACAGACTGTTCGCCTGTGGATGGTAGGCGGTGGTACAATGAAGCTTGGTGCCCAAACCTTGAGCTACGGCGTTTCAAAGCTCAGAGGTAAATTGAGGCCCCCGATCGGAGGAGATGTCAGCCGGTACCCCGAACCGAGCTACCCATGACGAGATGAAGGCTCTGGAGACGTCTGCCGCTGTGGTGGCAACCAAAGGAATTGCCTCTGGCCACCTGGTGGTGCGGTCTACCACGGTGAGGGGGTGAGTGTACCCGCGAGAGGAAGGGAGAGGACCAACCAGGTCCACGTGCACATGGTCGAATCAACGCTCCGGAACCGGAAAAGTGGCGACTGGGGCCTTAACATGGCGTTGTATCTTGGACTTCTGGCAACTCATGCACGTATTGGTCCAGTCACGGACATCGAGATGCATGCCCTTCCAGACGAATTTCTTTGCCATGAGTCGTTGTGACGCTCTCATGCCAGGGTGTGACAACCTGTGGATAGTGTCGAAAATTCTCCTGCGCCATTCGACTGGAATGATTGGACGTGGGATCCCCATCGAGATGTCACACAGGAGTGTGGTCCCTGCGGCCTGGAAACTGACATCAGCCACTTGTAAGCTGGAAGGTGCGGTCCGGTATGCCTGCACTTCAGGGTCTGCCTTCTGTTCTTTTGCCAAACCAACATAGTCGACTCCCAGGTGTACTGCGTGGAGCTGGGAGCGGGAGAGACAATCCGCCACCAGGTTGTCTTTGCCCGAGACATGTTGTATGTCGGTTGTAAATTCAGATATGTACGTAAGATGACGTTGTTGCCATGTCGACCATGGTTCCGCTGTCTTGGCCATCGCAAAAGTAAGTGGCTTGTGGTCTACAAAAGCCGTGAATGGGTGTCCTTCCAGTAGGAAGCGAAAATGACGGATGGCCAGAAACAATGCCAACAATTCCCTATCAAAAGTACTATACTTGCGTTCGTTCTTCCGCAATTGGCTGCTGAAGAAAGCCAATGGTTGCCATGTGCCATCGACCCACTGCTCCTGTACTGCCCCGATGGCATAATCAGATGCATCGGTGGTAAGGGCAATGGTTGCGCCCGGAAGGGGATGTGCCAACATGGTCGCAGCAGCCAAAGCGTTCTTAGTGTCGAGGAAAGCCTGGTCCATCTGGGGTGTCCAATCGATCGGGTCTTTGCCCGATTTACCTCTGAGGGCCTCGTACAAAGGTTGCATCAACAATGCCGCCTTGGGGACGAACCGATGATAAAAATTGACCATTCCCAGAAATTCCTGGAGGGCCCTGACGGTCTGAGGAAGAGGGAACGAGGTGACTGCTTCCACCTTGGTGGCCAGCGGGACGGCGCCTTCTGAGGTAATTCTGTGTCCCAGGAAATCAATGCTGTGCAACCCAAACTGGCACTTGGCCGGGTTTATAATAAGGCCATGTTGGCTGAGATGAGAAAAAAGGGTAATGTGTTCTTTCGTGCTGTTACTGGCAATAAGGATGTCGTCTAGGTAGACGAAGATGAACGGCAGATCGCGCAACACGGAATCCATGAGACGTTGGAAGGCTTGTGCTGCATTCTTCAGCCCAAACGGCATACGAAGGAACTCGAAGAGCCCGAAAGGTGTGATGACGGCAGTTTTGGGGACGTTCTGAGGATGCACGGGCACTTGATGATAGCCTCGGATGAGGTCTACTTTGGAAAAGATGGAATTCCCTGCCAGATGGGCCGAAAAATCCTGAATGTGAGGAATTGGGTACCGATCCGGTGTGGTGGCCTCATTCAGGCGTCTGTAGTCGCCGCATGGTCGCCATCCGCCGCCCGGCTTAGGAACAATGTGTAATGGCGAGGACCAAGGACTATTCGAACGCCGAATAATACCCAGGCGTTTCACTGTATGGAACTCCGCCTTGGCGGCCGCGAGTTTACCGAGTTCCAGCCTTCGAGCTCTCGCATAAACGGGGGATCCTGTCATGGTAATGTGGTGCGCCACACCGTGCCTCGCGACTGAAGAAGAAAATGTGGGCCTGGTGAGCTCAGGGAACTCACTGAGAAGACGAGAGAACTCATTTGGAGATGGGACTGCACAGGCAACTGACCAAGACATCGCGGTGCTTCGGTAGCAGGGGACCGAGTGAAAAGTGGAGGCACTGATTAGCCGGCAGTGTCGGACATCGACAAGAAACCCGTTTGCGCAGAAGAAACCTGCCCCCAGGATGGCCTGAGAGACTTTCGCCATGATGAATTCCCAAACAAAACGTTGGCCGCCAAAACTCAACTAGACCCTACACTTTCCGAACGTGCGAATGGCCGCACCATTGGCTGCCTCGAGGGGGGGACCTTGACCGCCGGATTGAAGACCTAGCTTCGACGTTGGTAGGATACTGCACTGGGAGCCAGTATCACAGAGAAAACGTCGCCCTGACAGGGAGTCTGTAATGTATAGGAGTTTCCCTGCGGACCCGACGGCCATCGCAACTCCGGCGCGTCCCTTAGGCCTTATTGATCTTCTCAGAAACCGCTGGTTTGAGGTTGGTTTTTTTTTTGGTGAGAAACTGCAGGGCGGACGGCAATTTCTGGCCTTCACGCCGAAACGAGCGTGGTATGCACACCAGCCTGCAGGAGGAGGAGTCTGATTCGCTCTTGTGGGGGATGGGCGCCTCGTGGCTGCACAAGATTGTTGTGAGGCGATGAATATTTTATCCGCTTCCGTGGCGAGTTCAGCACAATCCGTGATCGCGGAATTGGCCAAGGCCGTCTGTATTGGCTCTGGTAGTTGACAGAGAAACAGCTCGTGGAACAGAAAACATTGTGATTCCGAGCCCAAAAGTGTGAGCATTTGGCTCATGAGCTCTGAGGGTTTTGAGTCCCCGAGGCTGGGCATGGAGATAAGTCTGCGAGCGCGCTCCGACTTAGACAGACCGAAAATCTGCAGTAAACGTGCTTTTAAAGCTTCGTACTTGCCATCGTTCGGTGGACTCTCGAGGAGGCTGATGAGCCGCGAGGCCATGGCACTGTCGAGGGCGGAGAACACATAATAATAACGGGTCGAATCCGCTGCTACTCCCTGGATTGCAAATTGGGCTTCCGCCTGGAAAAACCACGCGGCCGGTTGTTGCTCCCAAAATTGCGGCAGTTTGAGGGTGACAGCGTCCGTGTCCATGATGTAACTTCAACAAAAATTGTTCGAAGAAATCGGGGTCACCAATATAGGAACTGGGGTTCCTAGCCGAAGAATTGAGATCGACTCAGAAAATCAAAAACAATAAAATTTAATGAACAAACGAAGCTGTACAGGAAACTGTAGGATACAATGCAAATAGGTCTGGTCTGCTTGAAAGCCTCTCTGGAAACTGCTAGAAGGTTCCGAGCTCAACTGCTAGCAGGTTCCGAGCTCAACTGCTAGAAGGTTCCGAGCTCTGACGTCATCACGTTTTTCCCACCGTTGAGAGATCACATGACGGACGGCATGACGTCATCATGCGGAGTACAGGAAAGAAGCCCTAGTACAGTTAACAGATACATTAAAGGTGCAGCCCCCAGCTGTACTACATTGCTGTAAAAGGAATTATATACAATTGTCTGTAATCCTCTGGTGGTTCCGCCACAACATACCCATTATCCCTAATCTCTGTCTTCTAGCGCCTAACCAATCTCCTAACTAGGTCAATAATTTACTTTCAATTCCATGAGCTTTAATTTTAGCTAACAGTCCCTTATGTGGAAGTCCATATAAACTACATCCGTAGACATTCCCCTGTCTACTACTTTAATTACTTCCTCAAAATATTTAATTAGATTTGTTAGTCATGACCTTCTCTTTTCTTAAATAGTGGAGTTACTTTTACAATCTAAAGGGACAATTCCTGAATCAAGAGCGCTTTGGAAGATTATGGCTAAAGCATCTGCAATTTCCTCACCTACTTCCTTTAAAACCCTGAGGTGGAAACCATCAGGTCCTGGGGATTTGTCAGTCTTTATGCCATTATTTTTTCTGATACTGCTTCCTTGCTTTCATTAACTTTAGTGAGTTACAGTCCTTTATTCATTATTAATTTCCCTGGACTGTCAGAAAAAATTATCTTCTTTGTCTACGGTGAAGACTGACACAAAGTAATTATTCAACAAGTCGACCATTCCCTTATTTTCATTTGTAATATTACCCCCATCTGTTTTTAAAGGGCCCACATCACTCTTGACTACCTTTATTCTTCTAATATAATTGTATAAACTTTTTGTGTTAATTTTGATATCTCTCGCAAGTTTCTTTTCATATTCCCTTTTTGCAGCCCTTATATCTTTTCCGTCTTCCTTTGCTATTCTTTATATCTCTCCCGATCCCATGGATTGACACTATTATTTGCACTTTTATATGCTCTCTCCTTTAGTTTTATGTTATTTCTCACCTCTTTTGTCGACCGTGGCTGTTTTTATTTGGTAAGCAGAACTCTTTCTCCTTAGGGTCCTGCATTAAGCTAAATTCTTTTTTGAACACCTTCCACTGTTCATCTTTAGTTTTACCCAATAACAGTTTTGTCCTGTTTGCTGTCGTTAGTCTATGTCTCATCCCATTAAAGAAAGCCTTACCAAAATCTAGAACTTTTGTAACTGTTAAGTTTCTCCTCCGCATAAAAACAGAAAATGCTGGAAACACTCAGCAGGTCAGGCAGCATCTGTGGAGAGAGAAACAGAGTTAACGTTTCATCAGAACCTACTTTGGCTCCCGGTTGAGCAACGTCTCGATTTTTAAAAATTCTCATTCTTGTTTTCAAATCCCTCCATGGTCTCGTCCCTCACTTTTCCTTTTAGAAACATAGAAACATAAGAGCAGGAGTGGGCCATTCAGCCCTTCGAGCCTGCTCCGCCATTCAATATGATCATGGCTGATCCTCTATCTCAATACCATATTCCTGCTCTCTCTCTCCCCATACCCCTTGATGCCTTTTGTGTCTAGAAATCTATCGATCTCCTTCTTAAATATATTCAGTGACTTGGCCTCCACAGCCTTCTGTGGTAGAGAATTCCACAGGTTCACTACCCTCTGAGTGAAGAAATTTCTCCTCATCTCAGTCCTAAATGTCTTACCCCGTATCCTGAGACTGTGACCCCTCGTTCTAGACTCCCCAGACAGGGGAAACATCCTCCTTGCATCCAGTCTGTCTAGCCCTGTCAGAACTTTATACGCTTCCACGAGATTCCCTCTCATTCTTCTAAACTCTAGTGAATACAGGCCTAGTTGACCCAATCTGTCCTCATACGACAGTCCTGCCATCTCAGGAATCAGTCTGGTGAACCTTCGCTGCACTCTATCTATGGCAAGTATATCCTTTCTTAGGTAAGGAGACCAAAACTGCACACACTACTCCAGGTGTGGTCTCACCAAGGCCCTGTATAACTGTAGTAAGACATCCTTGCTCCTGCACTCAAATCATCTTGCAATGAAGGCCAACATACCATTTGCCTTCCTAACCGCTTGCTGCACCTGAATGTTTGCTTTCAGTGACTGGTGTACAAGGACACCCTGGTCCCTTTGTACATCAACGTTTCCCAATCCATCACCATTTAAATAATACTCTGTCTTTCTGTTTTTCCTACCGAAGTGGATAACTTCACATTTATCCACGTTATACTGCATCTGCCATGTATTTGCCCACTCACTCAACTTGTCTAAATCACCTTGAAGCCTCTTTGCATCCTCCTCACAATTTACAATCCCACCTCGTTTCATGTCATCAGCAAACTTGGAAATATTACATTTGGTTCCCTCATCCAAATCATTGATATATATTGTGAATAACTGGGGCCCAAGCACTGATCCCTGCGGTACCCCACTAGTCACTGCCTGCCACCCCGAAAAAGACCCATTTATTCCTACTCTCTGTTTCCTATCTGTTAATCAATTTTCAATCCATGCCAGTATATTACCCCCAATCCCATGTGCTTTAATTTTGCACACTAACCTCTTATGTGGGACTTTATCAAAGGCCTTCTGAAAATCCAAATACACCACATCCACTGGTTCTCCCTTATCTATTCTACCAGTTACATCCTCAAAAAACTCCAGTAGGTTTGTCAAACACGATTTACCGTTCATAAATCCATGTTGACTTTGTCTAATCCCGTTGATATTTTCTAAGTGTCCTGCTTTCACATTCTTTATAATAGACTCTAGCATTTTCCCTACTACTGATGTTAGGCTAACCGGTCTGTAGTTCCCTGTTTTTTCTCTCCCTCCTTTTTTAAATAGTGGGGTTACATTTGCCACCCTCCAATCTGCAGAAACTGTTCCATAATCTATAGAATTTTGGAAGATGACAACCAATGCATCCACTATTTCCATGGCTACCTCTTTTAGTACTTTGGGATGCAGATTATCAGGCCCTGTGGATTTATCTGCCATTTCCTTGTTCCCCATTATAAATTCTCCCGTTTCTGACTGTAAGGGACCTACATTTGTTTTCACGAATCTTTTTCTTTTTACATACTTGTAGAAGCTTTTACAGTCCACTTTTATGTTATTTGCAAGTTTACTCTCAAACTCTATTTTTCCCCTGTTAATCAATCTCTTGGTCCTTTTTTGCTGAACTCTAAACTGCTCCCAATCCTCAGGCTTGCTACTTTTTCTGGCAACTTTATATGACTCCTCTTTGGATCTAATACTATCCTTAATTTCTTTTGTTAGCCATGGTTGGGCCGCTTTTCATTTTGTTTTTGCACCAGAAAGGAACGTATAACTGCTGCAATTCATGCATTCGTTCCTTAAATGTTAGCCATTGCCTATCCACCGTCATGCCTTTTAATGAAGCTCCCCAATCTATCATAGCCAACTCACTCCTCATACCTTCATAGTTTCCTTTGTTTAGATTTAGGACCCTAGTTTCAGATTGGACTTCTTCACTTTCCATCTTAATGAAGAATTCTATCATGTTATGGTCACTCTTCCCTAAAGGACCCCACACAACAAGATTATTAATTAACCCCTTCTCATTGCACAATACCCAATCTAGGATAGCCTGTTCCCTAGTTGGCTCCTCAACGTACTGGTCTAAAAAATCATCTCGTACACACTCTAGGAATTCATCCTCCACAGTATTATTGCTAATTTAGTTTGGCCAGTCTATATGTAGATTAAAGTCACCCATGATTACTGTAGTACCCTTGTTACATGCATCTCTAATTTCCTGTTTAATGCCATCCCCTACATTACCACTACTGTTTGGAGGCTTATAGACAATTCCCACCAATGTTTTCTGCCCCTTGGTGCTTCTTAGCTCCACCCAGACTGATTCTACATCTTAATTTTCTGAGCTAATATCCTTTCTCACTATTGCTCTGATTTCATCCTTTACTAACAACGCCACCCCACCTCCTTTTCCTTTTTGCCTGTCCTTCCTAAATATTGAATATCCTTGGATATTCAGCTCCCAGCCTTAGTCACCCTGCAGCCATGTCTCTTAATCGCAATTATATCGTATCCGTTTACATCTATTTGCGCTGTTAATTTGTCCACCTTATTACAAATGTTTCATACATTCAGATACAATGCCTTTAGATTTGTCTCTTTAACATTTTTAGACATCTTAATTTTTTTTGTACTATGGCCCTATTTGTCTTATTACCATTTTTTCTTACCTGGATCCAATTTGTTAGTGCACTCCTTTGTTAGTGCACATCTGCCAATGCACTTTATTATGTTTATGTTAATGTATTACAAGCCAAATGAAATGTTGAATGTTTAAATGTCTTAATCTAAATGTACACTCTCGGGAGCCGCAAGCCTACATTTCGTTGTACTGCACTCGTGCACTAACAATGACAATAAAGTTGATTATTATTATTATTATTTATTTGTTCGCTCTGTCCCTTCCTGACACAACCTGGTTATCCTTACCCCAATCACTTTCCTGCACTGCTTCCTTGTCTTTTCTCTTTAGCATTCTAGATTTCTCTCCACCAGGACCCTCCGCCCCCCACCCCCGCTTTATTTAGTTTAAAACCCTATTTACCTCCCTAGTTATTCGATTCACTCGAACTCTGGTCCCAGCATAGTTCAGGTGTAGTTCGTCCCAACGGAACAGCTCTCTCTTTCCCCAGTACTGGTGCCAGTGCCCCACGAATCGAAACCCACTTCTCCCACACCAATCTGTGAGCCATGCATTCACCTCCGATCCTACTGACCCTATGCCAATTCGCTCGTGGCTCAGGTAGTAATCCAGAGATTATGACCTTTGTGGTTCTGCTTTTTAATTTAGTCCCTAGCTGCTCAAATTTTCTCAGCAGAACCTCTTTCTTTGTGCTACCTATGTCGTTGGTACCTATGCGGACCACGACAACTGGATCCTCCCCTCCCACTCCAAGTTCTTCTCCAGCCCGGAGGAGATGTCCTTTACCCTGGCACCGGGTAAGAAACACAGCCTTCGGGCCTCACGCTCCTGGCTGCAGAGAACAGTGTCTATCCCCCTCACTATACTGTCAAATACTACAACCACCTTCCTTTTTACTCCCCCCACTAGAACGGCTTCCTGTACCACGGTGCTGTGGTCAGTTTGCTCGTCCTCCCCGCAGTCCCCGCACTTGTCCACAAGGGTTGCAAGAACCGCAAATCTATTGGGCAAGTGCAGGGACTGAGGCTCCTGCAATACTACCTCCTGGATCCCCGTACCTGCCTCACTCGCAGTCACGCCCTCCTGTCCCCGACCACGTGTCAATTCTAAAGTATTTAATCTAAGGGGTGTGGCTGCCTCCTGGAGCAAAAGGTCCAGGTAACTTTTTCCCTCCCTGATGTCTTGCAATGTCTGCAGCTCGGACTCCAGCTCCTTGGAGCCGAAGTTCCTTGAGCCGCAAATGCTTACCGCAGATGTAGTCGCCCTGGACAAAAATGTCCACAAGCTCCCACATGTTGCAGCAGCAAAACATCTCCTGTTCTCCCATTATTTTATTTATTTTATTAATTAGTTTAGTGTTAATCAAATTATTTATCTCATTTAGTTTATTAAATTAATTAAATTAAGTTTAGTTTTAAAATTTAGTTATATGTTAACTTAAAACTTAGCCCACAGTCACTACCAATCACTTACCTGCCTTACTTGTGACATCACACTGCCGTTTCCTCTTGTTGATGCAGGTCTGCTGCTGCTTTTATCCCCGCTCTTGGGCCTCGGTCTGCTCCCGCTCAGGTCATCCGCTGCTCTGCGGGAAAAGTTAGGAAAAGTAAGCACCTCCTTCACCCACTTCACCGAACTCCCACACTTACCAAACTCCCAGTTGTTCACTCTGTGCCAAGCTGCACTCCGTGACTGCACTCCTTTTTCAAACCTAACTTTGAATTCGATCATTTTATGATCACTGTTCCCTTAATATTAGATTATTAACTAAGCCTGGCTCATTACTTGTTACTAAATCTATGGCCTGCCCTCTTGTTGGTTCTAGAACACATTGTTCCAGAAAACTATCGTGAATGCACTCTAGAAATTCACTACCTTTCTGGCTTGAGCTACTCTGCTCTTCCCAATCTATATGAAAAATAAAGTCTCCCATTAATTAAAACAACTTTGCTTTTGCTACAAGCCTCTCTAATCTCTGAATTAATACATTCTGCAACTTCATTGCTGCTATCAGGAGGCCTGTAGAAAACTCCAATTACCGTTTTAAGTCCTCTCTGATTAGGTTAGAATTATCCCCTATAGTTTCCCATTCATGCTAAATCTATGCTGTATCATTTCTATGGCTTTAATGCCCTTGGAATAATGGGACACCCAAAGCTGCACATAGTACTCTAACTGTGGCCAAAACAATGGTTTGTACCAATTCAACATTATTTCCTTACTCTGTACGCTATTTATAAAACCCAACATGCCATTGACCTTTTATGAATATCTAACTTCACTCACACTTTCAGGGAATTATGCATTTAAACTAGATCAATATTGGCTCCAAATCATCCATCTATCTATATCTATATCTACAAAACTGACCCTGGGGGACACCACTTGCAACTCTTCTCTAATTGGAGCAACACCTAATTACTCCAACTCTTTGTTTGCTGCCCATCAATAAACTTTCTATCCGTGCTGTTCCTGTGATCCCACAATAGTGATTCCATCTGTGGTGCAGCACCTCACCAGAGAGGCTGTGTTCACAGCTCAGACAGCTGCTGTCCAGGGCTTGGGCTGCACTATCACCACATCACTGGGCACGGTTACTGATGAGCTTGCCCAAATGAGGTTTGAGATGGTGACAGGCTTCTGTGATATCACTGAAGCCCTCAGCTCTGTGTCCCTACAGACTAGAGGCTTCAAATAGGGTTAGCGGGATTGTGGCCAAGGAAGATGATGGTCTCGCCAAGCTACTCCTCTGTCCACCACCCATGACTCCAAGAGCCAGACGCCAAGCTGTCACCATAACTGTGGAGAGTTCACCGCCTGCAGCAGGACCACCTGTGACCTGTGATCGAGGAGATCGAGGGCCATCTTGTCCCCAGCACCATAGTCTGGAGGTATAGCTTAGCTCACTCTCCCAGTCAGCTGACAACGGAAGAGCAATAGGGGTAAGGTAGCATAGTGGTTATGTTACTGGACTAGTAAGCCAGAAGGCCTGGACTAATGATCTGGAAGTACAAGTTCAAATCCCACCACCACAACAGCTGGGAGAATTTAAATTCAGTTAATTAAATAAATCTGGAATAAAAAGCTAGTATCAGCTAATGGTGACCATTGAATCTACTGGATTGTTGTAAAAACCCATCTGGTTCACTAATGTCCTTTAGGAAATAAATCTACTGTCTTTACCTGGTCTGGCCTATATGTGACTCCAGACCCACAGCTGTATGGCTGGACTCTTAACTGCTCACTGAAATGGCCTAACAAGCCTTCTCATGGGCAATAAATGCTGGCCATAACTACAATGCCCAGATCTAATGAATTAAAAAAAAACTTAGAAGGAGTATTAGGTTGGTAGCATTGCATTCACAACACCTCCATGGAAAAAGTGGGTAAGAGGGAAGCACCATGATGATAAAGAGTAGACAGTCACACCCACTTTTTAAATAAATTTGTGCCTTTTTTTTTACTGTTGATGAACAGGGGATACAAGTGTGGGTGTGTCCAGTGAAGATTTGGGTATAAGAGGAGTGTGTAGGCTTGAGTGGAAAGATTCCCTTTGTATGAATTGTAGGTTGGAACTATTGTATGGAAAGGTGGAAGGGGATTCCTGCTCTTTACTATTGAAACAGTGATTCTGGAGTGAGTACGAGAGTATATTCATTAGCTGTCAGGATGGGCTTCTCATCTGCCTCGAAATAAGCCATCTTGCAAACAAGGGGGTCGGGAGTTTGGGAGAGATCCACTGAACTAAGCACAGCATCCAAGAGTTACAGTATTCTACAACAATTCCCTAAGCTGAAAACTTATTTCTTTTATTCAAAAGGTCCAAAAATAGAGACCTTTCTTGACAAGAGCACCCTGTCCCTTTAAACCGGATAGCACCTACCCACCTCTGGCAGCTGCAGCACCAGGACTTTTGGGAGCAATTTGCCCCAGAACTGCACTTGACGCTAGAGCCGGAAGTCTGAGTGCACACATCCCTGCCATTCATTTGCAGACAATCTACTTTGATGTCGCCTTTTCAAGTGTGGTCAGGAGCAACTACTCAAAGCCACACAAGAGCAGTGTTATTCAGGCGCAGAACAAATGCAAAAGAATAGCACCCATTTTTGTGTGCTATTTGGGTGCTAAACCCAGGAAAATTGCCCCTTTCATGTCCTAACAGCCCTCTGTGTATAAACATTTCTCCTTTGTTTTTCTTGTGACTTTGGCTCAGTGGTAGGACTCACGGCTGTGAGTCAGTGGCCCTCAGTCCGACCCTGATTCCAGGAGTTGAGAACATTATCTAGCCTGACATTTCAGCACAGTGAAGGTGTGGGATGTTAAACATCTGCCCGTGCAGGTGGATGTCGAAGATCCTAGGGCACTATTCAAAGAAGGGCAGGAGAGTTCTTCCAGAGTTCTGGCCAACATTTATCCCTCAAGTAACACAACTAGAATATAGAATAATCGGTCACTTATCCAATTTTCTGTTTGTGGGATCTTGCTGCCTACAAGTTGGCTGCTGTGTTTGCTCATACGTCCAACAAAAACTACACTTTGAAAGTTGCCTCTGAGGGCTATATCAATTCTTTCCTCTTACATGCCCACTTCCTGCCCTTCAGACAAACTTTTGACAAACGAGTAACATTCTGAATCCACTGCCAAAACAATATTGAAGTAAATTTGTACATAACTGCATACATCTGTCGTGTCCCCCCGCTAAAGGGGCACTGTAGGTAGAGGAACTTCTTATGGCCAACACTTGTTGAGATTTTTTATGATGTAGGATTTATATTTGATTACTTAGAAGATGGGTCAGAACTTAAATATCTATTTGTGAAAATATTGTCTTATGATTTGACAAACAATAAACCTCACCATCAGTTGGCCTGATGATAGAATTTTATGGTCTGTGCTGCCACCCAGTGGAAATGTAACTGCATTACACTGTTTTAAAAAACCATGAGCAATTTACTGGACAAGTGAAAACCCATCTGCTGAATTTACACTGCACTGGCTGACAATAGGGTAGCTGATATTGAAGTGCATGCTGGAGTCTGCAGTAAATAATTTTTAAAAAGCAGAGACATGGGCGTAGGTGAGGAGGAGATTTCCAACTTGGCAATAGGCTCTGTTGATGTTTTGATAAATATGTCATGAGCAAAGTTCTGATTGGGTTTGTGATGTGACAGTCTGATGCCTTCTCCTGTAGAGGGCACTGTTTTCATCCCCAAATGCCTTCTGATTCCCCTGGCTGCGTCTCTGGAACTGTTGGTTAGAAGCGTCTGTCACACACGTGTAACTGGAGTAGGTTCAGTTACTGGTCCATTCATCAAGCAATTAAAACAACACTTCAGAATTTGACATTAATATCCTTGTGTTCTTGATACAACCTGACCACAGGATGAAGATTTATACGATACAAAGGATATTAATGTCATTTTGGAAACGTTGCTTCAATTAGTCAATGGACTGAACATAATCCAGTTAAGCTTGAAAGTTAGACAGAGTTCAGTTTGTGTCAGCGAACATAAATGATTCTCTTTTAGAAACCCTGTTAGCAAGGTGTGAAAAAAATCTTACCACCACTTGGAAAATAGCAGTCCAGGCTTTACAGGTTCCTTGGGCACAATTAATACCAGTTCTCATTTTGCAATGGTTTGCAATAGCATTGTGGTTATGTTACTGGACCAGTAATCCCGAGGCCTGGACTAATGATCCAGAGACATGAGTTCAAATCCCACCACGGCAGCTGGGGAATTTAAATTCAGTTAATTAAATAAATCTGGAATGAAAAGCTAGTGTCAGTAATGGTCACCATGAAGCTATCAGATTGTCGTAAAAACCCATCTGGTTCACTAATGTGCTTTAGGGAAGGAAATCTGCTGCCCTTACCCGGTCTGGCCTATATGTGACTCCAGACCCACAGCAATGTGGTTGACTCTTAATTGCCCCTCTGAAATGGCCCAGCAAGCCACTCAGTTGTAACAAACTGCTACAAGAAACAATAAGAAGAATAAAACCAGACGAGCCACTCGGCACCGGCTACGGACATGACAACGGCACACCCAGCCCAGTTGACCCTGCAAAGTCCTCCTCACTAACATCTGGGGACTTGTGCCAAAATTGGGAGAGCTGTCCCACAGACTAGTCAAGCAACAGTCATACTCACAGAATCATACCTTTCAGCCAATGTCCAAGACTCCTCCATCACCATCCCTGGGTATGTCCTGTACCACCGGCAGGGCAGACCCACCAGGGGTGGTGGCACAGTGGTATACAGTCGGGAGGGAGTGGCTCTAGAAGTCCTCAACATTGACTCCGGACCCCATGAAGTCTCATGGCTTCAGGTCAAGCATGGGCAAGGAAACCTCCTGCTGATTACCACCTACCGCCCTCCCTCAGCTCCATGTTGAACACCACTTGGAAGAAGCACTGAGAGTAGCAAGGGCACAGAATGTACTCTGGGTGGGGGACTTCAATGTCCATCACCAAGAGTGGCTCGGTAGCACCACTACTGGCCGACTCCTGAAGGACATAGCTGCCAGTCTGGGCCTGCGACAGGTGGTAAGAGAACCAACACGAGGGAAAAACCTACTTGACCTCATCCTCACCAATCTACCTGTCGCAGATGCATCTGTCCCTGACAGTATTGGTAGCGGTGACCACCGCATCGTCATTGTGGAGACGAAGTCCCGTCTTCACGACGAGGACACCCTCCATCGTGTTATGTGGCACTACCACCATGCTAAATGGGATAGATTCAGAACAGATCTAGCAGCTCAAAACTGGGCATCCATGAGGCGCTGTGGGCCATCAGCAGCAGCAGAATTGTATTCCACCACAATCTGTAACCTCATGGCCCGGCATATCCCTCACTCTACCATTACCATCAAGCCAGGGGACCAACCCTGGTTCAATAAGGAGTGTAGAAGAACATGCCAGGAGCAGCACCAGGCGTATCTAAAAATGAGGTGCCAACCTGGGGAAGCTGCAACACAGGACTACATGCATGCTAAAAAGCAGAAGCAGCATGCTATAGACAGGGCTAAGCGATCCCACAATCAACAAATCAGATCAAAGCTCTGCAGTCCTGCCACATCCAGTCGTGAATAGTGGTGGACCATTAAACAACTAACGGGAGGAGGAGGCTCCATGAATATCCCCATCCTCAATGATGGTGGAGCCCAGCACATGAGTGCAAAACACAAAGCTGAAGTGTTTGCAACCAACTTCAGCCAGAAGTGCCGAGCGGATGATCCATATCGACCTCCTCCTGAGATCCCCACTACCACAGATGCCAGTCTTCAGCCAATTCAATTCACTGAGCGCACTGGATACAGCAAAAGCTGTGGGCCCCGCTAACATCCCAGCTATTGTGCTGAAGACTTGTGCTCCAGAACTAGCCGCGCCTCTAGCCAAGCTGTTCCAGTACAGCTATAACACTGGCATCTATCCGACAATGTGGAAAACTGCCCAGGTATGTCCTGTCCACAAAAAGCAGGACAAATCCAATCCGGTCAATTATCGTCCCATCAGTCTACTCTCAATCATCAGCAAAGTGATGGAAGGCGTCGTCGACAGTGCTATGAAGCGGCACTTAATCGCCAATAACCTGCTCACTGATGCCCAGTTTGGGTTCCGTCAAGACCACTCGGCTCCTGACCTCATTACAGCCTTGGTCCAAACTTTGACAAAGGAGCTGAATTCCAGAGGTGAGGTGAGAGTGACTGCCCTTGACATCAAGGCAGCATTTGACTGAGTGTGGCATCAAGGAGCCCTAGTGAAACTGAAGTCAATGGGAATCGGGGGGAAAACGCTCCACTGGCTGGAGTCATACCTAGCACAACGGAAGATGGTTGTGGTGGTTGGAGGTCAATCACAGCCCCAGGACATCGCTGCAGGAGTTCCTCAGGGCAGTGTCCTAGGCCCAACCATCTTCAGTTGCTTCATCAATGACCTTCCCTCCACCATAAGGTCAGAAATGGGGATGTTCACTGATGACTGCAGTGTTCAGCGCCATTCACAACTCCTCAGATAATGAAGCAGTCCATGCCCACATGCAACAAGACCTGGATGACATTCAGGTTGGGCTGATAAGTGGCAGGTAACATTCGCGCCACACAAGTGCCAGGCAATGACTATCTCCAACAAGCAAGTGTCTAACCACCACCCCTTGACATTCAATGGCATTATCATCGCTGAATCCCCCACCATCAATATCCTGGGGGTCACCATTGACCAGAAACTTAACTGGACCAGCCACATAAATACTGTGGCAACAAGAGCAGTTCAGAGACTGGGTATTCTGTGGCGAATGTCTCACCTCCTGACTCCCCAAAGCTTTTCCACCATCTACAAGGCACAAGTAAGGAGTGTGATGGAATACTCTCCACTTACCTGGATGAGCGCAACTCCAACAACACTCAAGAAGCTCAACATCATCCAAGACAATTCAGCCCGCTTGATTGGCACCCCATCCACCATCTTAAACATTCATTCTCTCCACCACCGGCGTACCGTGGCTGCAGTGTGTACCATCTACACGATGCACTGCAGCAACTTGCCAAGGCTTCTTCGGCAGCACCTCCCAAACCGTGACCTCTTCCACCTAGAAGGACAAGGGCAGCAGGCGCATGGGAACACCACCACCTCCAAGTTCCCCTCCAAGTCACACACCATCCTGACTTGGAAATATATCACCGATCCTTCATCGTCACTGGGTCAAAATCCTGGAACTCCCTACCTAACAGCACTGTGGGAGTACCTTCACCACACGGACAGCAGCAGTCCAAGACGGCGACTCACCACCACCTTCTCAAGGACAATTAGGGATGGGCAATAAATGCTGGCCTTGCCAGCAACACCCACATCCCGGAACAATAAAAAAAAACGGAGGTTTCACAGGGCAGTTAAACGTGGCCCTAAAAATCCGTGGGCCACGGTCCCACAGTAATGCATGTACCGCTGGTGACCCTAGTGCTGACCCTGCCTATATTGCAGAATTAGTGAGAGGGCAGCTCATTTATACAGGGTCGGGGTGCCACTAGCAAGACATTATTTATTGCCCATTCCTCGTTGGCCTTGAGAAGGTGGTGGTGAGTCGCCTTCTTGAGCCGCTGTAGTTCGTGTGGTGAAGGTACTCCCATAGTGCTGTTAGGGAGGGAGTTCCAGGATTTTGACCCAGCGACGATGAAGGATCATCAATATACTTCTAAGTCAGGATGGCGTGTGACTTAGAGGGGAACTTGGAGGTGGTGGTGTTCCCATGTGCCTGCTGCCCTTGTCCTTCTCGGTGGTAGAGGTCGCAGGTTTGGGAGGTGCTGCCGAAGAAGCCTTGGCGAGTTGCTACAGTGCCGCCTCTCTTCCCCTCAGATCATTGTTTACCTTTTACAAAATTATTTTGAATTAAATTATAGCTGAAAACAGACTGAGGCAATATCTCAAACAATAGGGACTTTCTTAAGAAGTTTGATACATTTCAATTTAACCAGCAGATAAGAACATAAGAAATAGGAGCAGGAGTCGGCCATTCGGCCCCTCGAGCCTGCCCCGCCATTCAATAAGATCATGGCTGATCTGATCTTGGCCTCAACTCCACTTTCCCGCCCGCTCCCCATAATCCTTGACTCCCCTGTAGCTCAAATATCTGTCTATCTCCACCTTGAATATATTCAATGACTCCGCCTCCACAGCTCTCTGGGGTAGAGAATTCCAAAGATTCACGACCCTCAGAGAAGAAATTCCTCCTCATCTCCGTCTTAAATGGGCGACCCCTTATTCTGAGACTATGCCCCTCGTTCTAGATTCCCCCACGAGGGGAAACATCCTCCCTGCATCTACCCTGTCGAGCCCCCTCAGAACCTTATACGTTTCAATAAGATCACCTCTCATTCTTCTGAACTCCAATGAGTATAGGCCCAACCTGCTCAACCTTTCCTCATACGTCAACCCCTTCATCTCAGCAAAGGCAACGGAGATGGGAAAGGCAACGCAGGTAATTGATATTTTTTTAGCTTTGCAGCAAATTGATGTGTTCAGCGTCTATTGTCAAATACTTAGAGGTCAGGAGTTACTTACATTTAAATGCAATATTCATTGTCAAAGGTCATGTGTACTGGAGCACCAATGCACAGTGCCAAGTGTGGCGAGACATGGGTTGGCGACCATGAGCTTCGTCTCAATGCAGCAGGGAAGTGCAGTGAAGGCCGGGTAGTTACTTGGCAATGGCTCAGGAATAGCATTGGTGGAGCTTTAGGAGCAGGTCACCCACCTGCCCTGCTATATGGTGTGGATCGACCTGAGGAAAGGTGAGATAGATTTAAAAAAAAATCTTTATTTAATAAATTATATTTATTACGTTTACTGTATATTGTGTTCTCATAGTTGTAATAATGCTTATTAATGAAATTCCTGGGATAAGTCCTCCATTTTAAGTTTGAGATTGTATAGAACTTCAATGGCATTACATTAGAACCACTTCTAGATTGTGGGAAAGAAGGCAATTGAATAAGAGAGTTACAATTGATGGTGATCTGTCAGTAGTTGTTTTGATCTCTTTATCATTATGGCTAAGCTAATATGACAACTGTTAGGATTGCTGGAGAGACAAGCTTGGAGTAGTCGTCTCTGTGCTAGGAATGAGAGTTCTAGATGCGGAGGGGGTCATTTTGACTTTGTGCGATAGTGTAAAACGAGTGATAGTGAATTGACAGCCCGTTTTACACTATCGACGCATTGAAATGGAAATAAAAATTAGCAGAGAGGTAAAACTGGCTGCCGATTCACTGTTACCCATTTTACACTGTCAATTACTCCCAGAAACATTTGCTTATAAATTTATTAGAGGCAATGATACTCACAGACAACACACACAAAGGGATTAGAGTATATGAGTAACGAAGTCTTACTGCAATTATACAAGGCATTGGTGAGGCCACACCTGGAGTACTGTGTACAGTTCTGGCCTCCTTATCTAAGGAAAGACATACTCGCCTTAGAGGGAGTGCAATGGATGAGGGGATTGTCCTATGAGGAGAGATTGAGTAGGCTAGGCCTATATTCCTTAGAGTTTAGAAGAATGAGAGGTGATCTAATTGAAACATATAAAATTCTTAAGGGGCTTGACAGTGTTAATGCTGGGAAAATGTTTCCCCTGGCTGGGGAATCTAGAACATGGGGTCACAGTCACAGAATAAGGGGTCGGCCATTTAGGACTGAGATGAGGAGAAATGTCTTCACTCAGAGGGTTGTGAATCTTTGGAATTCTCTACCCAGAGAGCTGAGGATGCTCAGTCGTTGAGTATATTCAAGACAGAGGTCGATAAGTTTTTGGATATTAAGGGAATTAAGGGATATGGGGATAGTGCAGGAAAGTGGAGATGAGGTAGAAGATCAGCCATGATCTTATTGAATGGCGGGGCAGGCTTGCGGGGCTGAATGGCCTACTCCTGCTCCTATTTCTTATGCTCTTCTGATGATGCGAAGGCTGGTCAGCAGCAGGGTCTCTCGATCTTCCCCTAAATTCATGTTGCAATGGTTCGGTTGTTATACCCTCAGCTTCAGGCCATTACATCAGATCAAAAAGGTGACTCAACCGTGGCTAACAAGGGAAATTAGGAATAGCATAAGATCCAAGGAGAGGATATATAAATTGGCCAGAAAAAGCAGTAAACCTGAGGATTGGGAGCAGTTTAGGATTCAACAAAGGAGGACAAAGGGATTAATTAAGAGGGGGAAATAGAGTATGAGAGTAAGCTTTCAGGGAACATAAAAACTGACTGTAAAAGCTTTTATAGATATGTGAAGAGAAAAAGATTGGTGAAGTCAAGCGTAGGTCCCTTGCAGTCAGAATCAGGGGAATTTATAATGGGGAACAAAGAAATGGCAGACCAACTAAATACATACTTTGGTTCTGTCTTCACAAAGGAGGACACAAATAACCTCCCAAGGATGTCGGGGAACATAGGGTCTAATGACAGGGAGGAACTGATAGAAATCAGTATTTGTAGGGAAATGGTGTTAGGGAAATTGATGGGATTGAGGGCCGATAAATCCCCAGGGCCTGATAATCTACATCCTAGGGTACTTAAGGAAGTGGCCCTAGAAATAGTAGATGCATTGCTGGTCATCTTCCAAAATTCGATAGACTCTGGAACAGTACCCATGGATTGGCGGGTAGCTAATGTTACCCCACTGTTCAAAAAGGGTGGTGGAGAGAAAACGGGGAATTACAGATCGGTAAGCCTGACATCGGTAGTGGGGAAAATGCTAGAGTCCATTATAAAGGATGTAATAGCAGAACACTTGGAAAAAAGTGACCGGATTGGACAAAGTCAACATGGATTTACAAAAGGTAAATCATGCTTGACTAATCTACTGGAATTTTTTGAGGATGTAACTGGTAAAATAGATAAGGGAGAACCAGTGGATGTGGTATATTTGGATTTTCAAAAGGCTTTCGATAAGGTCCCGCATAAGAGATTAGCGTGTAAAATTAAGGCACATGGGATTAGGGGCAAGGTATTGACTTGGATAGAGAACTGGTTGGCAGATAGAAAGCAAAGAGTTGGAATAAACGGCTCTTTTTCCGAGTGGCAGGCAGTGACTAGTGGGGTACCGCAGGGATCGGTCCTTGGACCCCAGCTATTCACAATATATATCAATGATCTGGATGAGGGAACTAGATGTAATATCTCCAAGTTTGCAGACGACACAAAGCTGGGTGGGCGTCTGTGCTGTGAGGAGGATACCGAGAAACTCCAGTATGATTTGGACAGGTTGGGTGATTGGGCAGAAGCATGGCAGATGCAATATAAGGTGGATAAATGCGAGGTTATCCACTTTGGTGTCAAAAACAGGAAGGCAGGTTATTATTTGAATGGCAATAGATTGGGAGAAGGGGAAGTGCAACGAGACCTGGGCGTCCTTGTGCACCAGTCGCTGAAAGTAAGCATGCAGATGCAGCAGGCGGTTAAGAAGGCAAATGGTATGTTGGCCTTTGTAGCGAGAGGGTTTGAGTACAGGAACAAGGATGTCTTGCTGCAGTTGTACAGGGCCTTGGTGAGCCCACATCTGGAGTATTGTGTGCAGTTTTGGTCGCCTTATCTGAGGAAGGATATTCTTGCCATGGAAGGAGTGCAGCGAACATTCACCAGGCTGATACCTGGGATGGCAGGAATGACGTATGAGGAGAGATTGTGTCGATTGGGCTTATACTCACTGGAGTTTAGAAGAATGAGAGGGGATCTCATCGAAACTTATAAAATTCTAACAGGACTAGACAGACTAGATGCTGGAAGGATGTTCCCGATGGTCGGGGAGTCCAGAACCAGGGGTCACAATCTAGGATAAGGGGTAAGCCATTTAGGACAGAGATGAGGAGGAATTTCTTCACCCAGAGAGTGGTGAACCTGTGGAATTCTCTACCAAAGAAGGCAGTAGAGGCCAATTCATTAAATATATTCAAGAAGGAGTTGGATATATTTCTTAAGGCTAAAGGGAACAAGGGATATGGGGAGAAGGCAGGGACAGGGTACTGAATTAGGACGATCAGCCATGATCTCATTGAATGGCGGAGCAGGCTCGAGGGGCCGAATGGCCTACTCCTGCTCCTATCTTCTATTTTCTATGTTTATACCTTCCATGACCTTTACCCTCAGCTTACATTAACCTCCATTCAGCATTCGAGAGACTCGGGGCTCGATTTTGCCAGGCCCGAGGCGGCGGGATTGGAGGCGTGTGAGGTGTTAAAATTGCAAAAAATGGCGTGCGGGCCCGATCCTGCCTCCATCCCGCCTCCGAGCAATTTTCCCAGAATCGGGGTTTCAGACCCCGTTTCCATCCTGCCTCCAAGAGGCGAGATAGGCCCTTAAGGCTCTTAACAACCACTTAATTGCCTCTATAATCCAATTTTGAGCGGCCTTTCTGATTTTTAGACATTTCCCCCATCTTACACGCCTCCTCTGGAACACGCCAGGTAATCCTGGCGGCCTCAGAAGTGGATTGCTTATTAACAGCTGCAACTCCACCATTAAAATGGAGTTTTCAGCAATCATCATTTGCAGGTGGCAGAACTTTGTTGTCTCAGGTCTGGGGGAACTTTTAGCCGGCCTACTCATTGTTGTGGAAGTTTGGAGCCTGACACCCATCTCCAGTGTGACCTCCTGGGAAACCCCTCTCCCCACCTTGACTGAGCGCTTCCTCAACTGAGGTATATACCAGAAGAATGGGAACCATTTATTTCCTTTCCTCCTGGACATCAGATTCGGACGAAGACCAGCCGCAGCAGCAGCAGAACCCTGAACAACATCAGCACCAACAGCAGGAGCGCCAAGCTGCTGCTCACCCACCTGAAACTGCACAGGCCAGAAGGCGCCAGCGCGCGACTACATTGCTGCCCGGGATGCAAGGGACGCACTCATGTTGGGCAGATTTGCTTAGCTGGCACAATCAAACACTTTTGTGTCACACCTTCTTACCAGAGCATCGACAATGGACAAGAACCTACGGATTCCTATCACTCTGACCACCATACTGACAATTGCAAGTCGCCCTAAGCACTCAATGTGAAAGTCCCATTTGCAAAATGACACAGGCCACAACTTCAACAGTTTGCCATCAAATCTGTTTATGATACCATGACAAGGGTGGCTGGTCCAAATGCAATACATCACAGCACCCAAGTGACTACCCTTGTGACTACTTGTGCATTATCTTCCTCTTACGCATGCTCCTGCGTGGTGCTTCCCCTGTGGCTTCAGCAGATGTGGAGGCCCCTTGCTCACTTTCTTGATGCTCCTGTCTCGACGCCTTAGGCGGGTGTCCTCTGGGGTTCCGAAGCTGTGAGGGCTCGGCAGCAGTCTGCTGCTCCTGCGGCTGTTCAGGGGCTGAGACACCCACCTCAGTTGGGTGAGGACTCTGGTGGGGCTCTGACCGAGGGCTTTGCAGTGGCATGGTTGTGTGAGCGCTTGGAGAGGAGCCCTCACTTCCTTGTTGTCTGCCACCAACATCCCTCTCATGGGTCAGCCCCACTTCAGAGCTAGCAAATGGCTTGACAGCACCTTGCTGCACTTCAGGGGGGCCATGAGGACCTGTTTCTGCACTGGAAGTCCTACTCCAGAGGACTTCCATGAAGGTCTGGTTTCTATGCTCAATAGCTGACCATCGCTCCTCAAAAGATATCATTCTATTCTGAACAATGACCATGTTTTCAAGACCCTGGCGACTAAGCTCCTCCATGGCCGTAGCCATCCTCTCCACTACCGTAGCCATCCTCTCCTCTATCGCAGCCAGCCTTACCATGGAGTTAGCCATCCTTTTCACGGAGGTTGCCATCCTTTTCACGGAGGTTGCCATCCTTTCCGCGGTGATGCATTCATGCGCCAATGCCTCCACAAAGGCTCTGCTCATGTTCGCGATGGACTCCTCCATTCGCTCCACACTCGCAGCGACCCTGGAGACAAAACCGGCCAGAGACGCCTGCACCTGTTAATGGAGTTCCAGCACCGTTCTCCTTCTGGATGGACCCGGAGGCACAGGGTCGACATGCAGCTGAGCCGAGCTGGCAGAGTCCTGTGCCCTCCGACGAGGACTCTCCACTGCTGTCCCTGTCTCCACCATCTGCTGATGCTCACTTGTGAGCTGTGATACACCAAGTGCCAACACTACTCTATCTCGTGAATGTCCCACCGAGGTGTGAGTGTCTGCGCTGGTGCTGGGTGCGCTTAATTCTGCTGACGCTGCTCCCTCAGAGGTTGCAGCTTCCTCTGAGGAGTCTGGAGGCTCAGGCTGTTCCTCCTGGACAGTGGGGATGGGGGCTTTCGATGGTCCTGTGAGGGAGTAAAGGAAAGAGTTGGAGATGTGAGGTCAAGGTTACATGCGCATTGAATAGTGCAGGTGATCATAAGTCAATCTGTTAGAGCATCAGATTCATTATCAGTGACTCATGCAATGTCAATGAGAGAGATGCCAAACTATTCTGTCACCAGCTTGCTGCGATGCGCCCATCTGTCCGTCCCCCACTTGAGAATCCTCCTTGATCCCGGCGATTTCCAGGGCCGCCTCCTCCCAGGCGGTGATATGGGCTACTGAGGGTGGCCCTCCTCCTGTCCTTGCTCGTTCCCTCTTATTGTGGGCTCTCTTTTCCTGCAATGAGGGACACAAGTGGAGTTTGAGTGAGAACGGAGTGAGTGTAGAGAATCCATAGCATAGATGCTTAGAAGGAGACAAAGGTCCCTCCCTGTGTGTTGTAAGTTGTTGTTGCATCACAGTGATAGGGAGTGTGAGGGCTACATGGTCGAATAGTTAAGTGAATGTGACCATAGAGAGAGAGGGAATGGGTAAGGGTGCAGGGTTTGAAGGTTTGAAGGTCGAGAGTTGGAGAGACAGTTTGAAGGTCGAGAGCTGGAGAGACAGTTTGAAGGTCGAGAGCTGGAGAGACAGTTTGAAGGTCGAGAGCTGGAGAGACAGTTTGAAGCTCGAGAGCTGGAGTGACAGTTTGAAGGTCGAGAACTGGAGAGACAGTTTGAAGGTCGAGAGCTGGAGAGACAGTTTGAAGGTCGAGAGCTGGAGAGACAGTTTGAAGGTCGAGAACTGGAGAGACAGTTTGAAGGTCGAGAGCTGGAGAGACAGTTTGAAGGTCGAGAGCTGGAGAGACAGTTTGAAGGTCGAGAGCTGGAGAGACAGTTTGAAGGTCGAGAGCTGGAGAGACAGTTTGAAGGTCGAGAGCTGGAGAGACAGTTTGAAGGTCGAGAGCTGGAGAGACAGTTTGAAGGTCGAGAGCTGGAGAGAGCAGTTTGAAGGTCGAGAGCTGGAGAGAGCAGTTTGAAGGTCAAGAGCTGGAGAGAGCAGTTTGAAGGTCGAGAGCTGGAGAGAGCAGTTTGAAGGTTGAGAGCTGGAGAGAGCAGTTTGAAGGTCGAGAGCTGGAGAGGACAGTTTGAAGGTCGAGAGCTGGAGAGAGCAGTTTGAAGGTCGAGAGCTGGAGCGGAACCCGGTTACCAGGACGCCAAGTTGGACAGCCAGGGTAATGTGCAGGCCAGGTGTGTGGAAGAAACCGAGGGGAAACATCGAGAAAAACTGAGAGGAAACATCGAGAAAGACAGAAAAAACATCGAGAGAGAGAGGGGAAACATCGAGAGAGACCAAGATGGAAACATCGAGAAAGACTGAGGGGGCACTTTATTTATTTAATTTAATTAATTAATTAATTAATTAAATTTATTTTATTATAAGTTGTGAGTTCCTCATGATGCTCTCCCAGTGCGGCCACCCTGTAACCAGAGATTATTCTAGAAGCCTGGGTAGAAATATCAATGTAATTACAGTACTGTAGAAATTACTTTTTTTTACATTATTGCTTGTTCATTTTATGTGCTGTCTTTTTATGTCTTTTTTATTTATATTTAAAGTATGCATGCGTGTATATGTCGGTATGTGTTTTTTTGTGATGGCGCCGATGAAGATGGCTGCCGTCCTTGCGAGCTCCGTGCGTACCAGGCAGCTCAGTGTTCTTGCTGCTTGGTGCTCTCGGCTCGTCAGGAAAAAAGCATTTCACTGACTAGATTACACTTCTTGTATTTAGTTATGTGACCAATAAAATTGAAATTGAAATTGAAATTGAAATTGAAATTGGGATGTAAGTGACAAGTGGGATGTGGAGGAAATGGTTAGCAAAGCAGAGTACTGGTGAGGAGAGGCGATGGGGATCAGATTGAAGGAGATGGGAAAGTCATACTCACTTTTCCTGTGCGGAGAAGGTCATGAAACCTCTTCCTGCATTGCAGCCAGGTTCTGCGGCTCATCGATATGGAGTTGACCTCCTGGGCCACTTGCAGCCACACAGCTTTAGTCTGCTGGGGTGGCTTTCTTCTCCCTGAGGAAGGGAAGAGCACCTCCTTATTGGATCTTGCTCCCTCCACCAGAGCTTGGAGGGAGGGCTCATCGAAGCATGGGGCACACTTTGGCCTACCGGTGGACATAGTCGATTAATGAATTCCTTACTACAATCACCATAAAGTTTAAAGTCTTCAGAAGAAGAAAGGCTGCTTGCGGGCCTTAAATCCAGCAGCATTGATGACGTCATCGGAGGCGACTTTCTGTATGAAAAGACTCATTGGGCCAGGGGTTTCCACACACTGGAAATCAATTGCCCAATTAGGGGAAAATCGCACTTTTTCCCCACTTCACTTCGGAGTCAGGGTCCTGACACGAATGCCACCTGACACACCCCAGCCTGCCCACACTGGCAAAATCGAGCCCTTGCTGTCTCTATGGTAGAGATCCATGGCTGTCGCTCATGCACTGCCTGTCTAACTACACCTAGGTGAAAGGGTAAAAGCAACTCCTTATATGGTTGTAAGACAGATAGATACATCTACCGGAAGGTCAGAACTACACAAACAACTATCTTTATCACTCCAGCTTGTATCAGCCACAAAAGGGCCTTGATGGTCTGGGCTGATTGCACATGTTCTAGATACTGCCTGCTTCAGTAGTTTTTGGCAAACACTGGCCTAGAAATTTGAGCGCGCTACGCCCGTTTTACAGGTGCAATACAGGTGCCCAAGGGCTCAATATGGTGTGCACTGTGGCGCGTGCTCATTCCGCACCGGAAGTGCGCCGTCTGCATATTGGATTGGGCCCCTCCGTAAGTGTCCAGGGCATGCGTGGAAGTATTAAAAATGCTCATTATAATATTTAAATAAAATTCCTGCACCTGTTGTAGGACCCTTTAGTGAAATTGGGCTCCCCCAAATTCTGACTCACCAGGTGATAAACTCGCAGTGGAATCAGGAGGCCATATTAACAGCGGGTCTTCAGGGAGCACTTCTCCTACCTCGCCTTCACTGAGGAGCAGTGTCTGAGGCACCTTCACTTCACCAAGGAGGCTGTCACCGAGCTATGTCACCTGCAGCAGCCACAACTCCACCCTCAAACCAGGCCATGGGCAGCATTGCCTGTGGCTGCCAGGATCACCGTGGCCCTTAACTTTTATGCAACAGGCTCCTTCCAGGCTGCAGTAGGTGACATCAGCGACATCTCCCAGTTATATTCAGTGTTGTGTATGTGCCTTTAAGGTAATAACTGGTCGCAGACTGCAGTACCGGCAGTCACCACCCCTGTATAAAAGGCCCTAGCAGGCTTCTGTAGTTTCAGTTTCCAGGTTGTCTCCATTCAGTAAAGACTTGTTATAATCAACTCCTGCAGTCCGTGTCTCAATTATACACGGACATAATACTGGCGACGAGTAAGAAACGAACTTACCTGCAACTCGGCAGCACCTCAGACGACGTTATTGAAGGTCGAAGCCAGAAGAAAGAAAAAAAATAATCCAAAGAAACTCGAGAAACGGGCGTCGACCGTGGGCAACCGCCCTCCAAATCATCGAATTGAAAAGCGCAGGAGAGGCTGTCGAGAGCCAGGCTTGGTTCACCAGTCTGTGGTTTCCCAGCTAATCGGGCTGGTGGCAGGTAGTGCACTGATCCTTCCTGGGCTGCGGCGGGCTAGAGCTCGATCGGGTGGCTCTGCAACGGGGCCGGGCAGCGAGTCGGGAAGCAAAGAGAGAGAGAGAGGGTGGAGCACACAGGGCGCGGCCGGTGCTTCGAAGCCGGGCAGCGTTCGGACCCAAGAAGAGGGAGGGAAGTGTCCCAGAGGGTCCGCTCCACGACGGGAACGGTTCTTCAATTAACGGAGCAAATATTGAAGCGCGATAGAAAAATAAAAATACCGTGGAGAGCGGCGTTGGCAGCAGCGATCGGGGAGGCGCGAAGACCATAGGGTGTCGCCATTACAGGATAGTAAAATAAATATAATCGCCAGCAACAGCGTTGGCAGCAGCGGCAGCGGCGGGAAAGCGTGGGAGGCGCCATCTTAACTCGGCGGGGAAGAAGGAAAAGCGCGAGAGGTGCCATTTTGATCCATCGGGGACGAAGGCAAAGCGCGGGAGGCGCCATCTTAGATTTTCAAGATGCCAAAGACTGGCGATATCACTGCCTTCGATAATGCAATAGAAGATTGGACCACGTATGTGGAAAGAGTCGAGGTATATTGCGAGGCAAACGAAATAGCCGATGAGAAAAAGGCATTGGTATTGCTAAATTTAATGGGCGCAAGAACGTACGGCCTATTGCGGGACCTGATTACTCCAGCCAAACCGAAGGCGAAGAGTTTTAACGAAATTGTTGCTATCCTACAGGAACACCTAAATCCTACACCGCTGCTGATAGCAGAAAGATTTAAATTCCACAGGAGAAATCAGCATAAAAATGAGAGCAATGCTGATTACCTTACGGAACTACGCAAGCTATCAAAGCACTGCCAGTTCGGAGCAGGACTGGCAGATACATTACGGGACAAATTTGTCCGTGGACTCCTGAGTGAAGGAACCCAGAAGAGATTACTCTCAGAGAAAGAGCTGACGCTAGATAAGGCTTTCAGCGTGGCAGTATCGTACGAAGCAGCAGCAAGGGGAGCTGCGGAAATACAACAAAAGCCACAGGAATACGGCAGCCACGAAATGACACGGGGATTTGCAAAATGTTATCGCTGCGGCAGAACAAACCATGACCAGAAGGACTGCTGGTCCAAGGACAAAATATGCAGGCAATGCGGAAAGATGGGACACATTGCACGAGTTTGCAGGTCTGGGAAGAAGACCAACGACAACAAAAAGGCTACTAAGGAACCGTACAGGAAAGTACAAAAGATGACGGACAGTAGTTCAGAAGACCAGATGAGCGATAGTGAATCCGGGAACAAGAGACTAAGCTGTCTCAAACTTCACAACGTAATCACAAAAGAGGATCACCGAACCATTTGGGTCACCCTCACGATAGCAGTGTCCCAAGTCAAAATGGAATTGGATACAGGATCAGCTCTAACCGTCATGAATCGACGAGACTACGAGCGGCTATTCTCACACATACCCTTGAGAGAGACATCCATTGTCTTGAGGACGTATACGGGGCAAAAAGTATACCCCAGAGGAAAAATAAAGGTGCCTGTCGAATACAACGGCAAGAAAATACGGAAATTGTATCTCTACATTCGGCAAGATGGTGGACCACCGTTATTGGGATGTGAATGGATCAGAAAGATAAGTTTAGACTGGCACTCCATTCAGGCACTGATGGTGGTTGGTAAAAAGGATGACGACGTCACTCCTGGACGATTGTCAACAATCTTAGCTGATGCCAAAGAGGTATTTCAACAAGAACTGGGCACTCTTAAAGGCGTAACCGCCTCGATAAAAATAGAGGAGAATGCAATTCCCAAGTTTTTCAAAGCAAGACCGGTACCATATGCAATTCGCCCAGCCGTCGAGGCAGAGCTGGAGAATCTGGAGAATGCAGGCGTGTTATCTAAGGTAGACTGGAGCGAGTGGGCGATACCCATCGTTCCTGTCATGAAGAAAACGTTAAACAATAAGTCTGAGGAGCCAAGGAAGGTTCGCATCTGTGGGGACTTCAAGGTGATGGTGAACCCAGTCCTTCACACAGTACAATAGCCTCTTCCAAGGATAGAAGATATCTTCGCCTCACTATCTGGAGGGAAGCGTTTTACAAAAATTGACCTAGCACAAGCATATTTGCAGATGGGGGTTGAAGAATCCTCTCGGAAGTATCTCACGATAAACACTCACAAAGGTCTTTACCAGTATAATCAACTGGTATTCGGAGTAGCATCAGCTCCGGCGATATGGCAAAGAGCGATGGAACAAGTCCTGCAAGGGATTCCGGGGACTCAGTGTTACTTGGACGACATCCTAGTGACAGGTGAAGATGACAGTGAACACCTTGGCAACCTAGAGCAGGTGCTCACTAGACTACGTGAACATGGGCTACGAGCCAATCGCCCCAAGTGCGAGTTTTTTAAGAAACAGATATCGTATTGTGGCCACGTGATTGATGAAGAGGGGTTGCATAAGTCCCCTGACAAAATTGAAGCGGTAGTTAAGGCTCCAGCACCTGAAAATGTGTCGCAACTGAGGTCATTCCTCGGATTGCTGAATTACTACCATAATTTTTGCCGAATTTGTCCACAATTCTGCATCCACTGAACGCCCTACTACGAACGGGAGTAGCATGGAAATGGAGTGATGAATGTAAGCGGGCCTTTCAGAAGAGTAAGGACCTAATCACTTCAAGAGAAGTATTGGCTCACTACAACCCATCACTACCGATAAGACTGGCGTGTGATGCGTCTCCCTACGGCATTGGGGCGGTACTGTCACATAAATTCCTTGATGGTTCAGAGAGGCCGATAGCTTTTGCGTCACGCTCGTTAACTTCAGCTGAGCGTAACTACGCCCAGATTGACAGAGAGGCCCTCAGCCTGGTGTGGGGGGTGAAGAAGTTCAATCACTACCTGCACGGTCAGAAATTTACTCTACTAACTGATCATCAACCTCTCGTCTCCATTTTCAACCCTCAGAAGGGCGTACCGATAATGACGGCACAACGGCTACAGGGGTGGTCCCTTTTCCTAGGGGCACACCAATATGACATCGAGTACAAAGGAACTAAACAGCATGGGAATGCTGATGGATTGTCGCGCCTACCGTTGCCGACGGTGGAAGAAGAACTGGCAGTGGATCCAGTGGAGTTATTCCACTTGATTATGGTCGAATGTCTCCCTGTGACGAATGCAAACATAGAAAAGGAAACACGAAATGACCCAACACTCTCCTGGGTCTATGATTTAATGGTGAAGGGATGGCCAGCACATGGCGAACCACTGCTGTCAGCATTCTCGCCGAGAAGAGAACAGCTGTCAGTGTGCAGAGGAACCTTGATGTGTGGATCCAGAGTAGTAATTCCACCCAAATTGAAGGATAGAGTGCTCAATGAGCTTCATGAGGGTCATCTGGGAGGGGTAAAAATGAAGAACTTAGCCAGAGCGTTTGTGTGGTGGCCGGGAATTGATAGAGAAATCGAAGAGATGACCAAGAGCTGTACAGGATGCCAGAAGGTCCAAAACGCCCCACCACAAGCCCCTCTACATCCATGGGAATGGCCCTCATCTCCATGGCAAAGGGTGCACATTGATTTTGCTGGTCCCTTTATGGACTCGATGTTTTTAATTGCGGTGGATGCACGTTCAAAGTGGCCAGAGGTAATAAAAATGTCCTCAACCACCACAGAAAAAACTATCACAGTCTTACGAACCATATTCGCCAGGAATGGGCTGCCTGAACAGATTTGCTCTGACAATGGACCACAGTTTGTGTCTGAAGAGTTCCGGAGGTTCTTAAAGAACAATGGTGTTAAGCATTACACATCCGCCCCATATCATCCAGCCACTAATGGATTGGCCGAGAGGTTTGTTCAAACATTCAAGAAGGCTATCAAGGCAATGTGTAATGAAGATATACCCCTCCAACACAAGGTGGATAACTTCTCGTTTGCCTACCAGAATGCGACACATGCGGTTACCAACCAAACTCCAGCCATGATGTTCTTCAATCGAAGACTACGATGCCGCTTGGATTTGGTTAAGCCAAACGTCAGAAGAGATGTGGAGAACAGGCAGTTTCAGAATATGAATGAAAGGCCGACCAGGAGTTTTAAGATAGGTCAACCAGTTTTAGCCCGGGACTACCGCACAGAGAAATGGCAGCCAGGAACGATCTGTACACGGCAAGGACCTCTAATGTATACCGTGGACGTTGGAGAGAGCATTGTAAGACGCCATGCTGACCAGATTCTAGAGTCACTGGAAAACGTCAACTCCACACCACGATCTGATACACCTGGCGATGAAACCGAAGTACCAATTGCATCTACCGCAGAATCGGTGATATTGGAAGCAGACGAACCAAACAACGACATTGATCCCGACTCAACCTTGCCAGAAGAACCTTATATCCCAAAGAGGCGTTATCCAGACAGAATCAGGAAGCCTCCTCAAAGACTGAACTTATAATTGCTTAACTTCAACCAATGTATCTAGCAACCGTAATTGTAATTGTAATTAGTTATTATTTAGTTGTTAAATGAATGTTATGTACTGTTTATCTAAAAGGGGAGGAATTGTTGTGTATGTACCTTTAAGGGAATAACTGGTCTCAGACTGCAGTACCGGCAGTCACCACCCCTGTATAAAAGGCCCTAGCAGGCTTCTGTAGTTTCAGTTTCCGGGTTGTCTCCATTCAGTAAAGACTTGTTATAATCAACTCCTGCAGCCTGTGTCTCAATTATACACGGACATAATATTCAGGACATCATATCAGCTCTTCACAACTACATCACCTTCCCCATGGACAGAACAAAGCAGGACGAGAGAGCAATAGGCTTCGCCCGCATGGCAGGCTTCACCAGGGTCCATAGACTGCAGCCACATTGCCTTGTGTGCTCCCCATCACCATCCTGTAATCTTTCTGAAGAGAAAGAGATTCCACTCCGTGAGCGTCCAGCTGATTTGTGACCACAGGCAGCGCATCATGCAGGTCTGTGCCTGGTTTCCTGGCAGCAGTCATGATTCATTCACCCTGCGCCAGTCCTCTGTGCCACCTTTATTCCAACAGGCTGTCAGGTCACAGGTTGGCTACTGGGCAACAAGGACTATCCCCTTCAGACCAGGCTCGTGACTCCGGTCAGGAACCCGGGCACAGCTGCAGAGCTGGCCTACAATGAGAGCCATGCCATCACCAGATCATCAATATCATCAAGCAGTCAACGTGCTCAAGCAACACATCTACTGCCTGGACTGTTCAGGAAGAGCTTTGTTGTACAGCCCTGACCGTGTATCCAGATTTGTGGTCATCTAATGTCGCGACAATGGACCAGCTCTTTCCACCAGCTGAGCAGGAAGAAGCGGAGGAAGTGGAGGAGGAGGTGGAGGAGGAAGAAGAGGAAGAGGAAGAGGAGGAGTAGGAGGAAGAGCAGCACCAAGAGAAGGAAGAACTGGAGCAACATGGACCAACACGCCCCGAGCTGCCAGAGATCTTAAAGAATAATTCACTTGAGTTCTTCACGTGAACCATCCCTCACATTCCCAATACACCAACAATCCCGCAATCCCAAACAGAAAAAAAATGAATCCAGCAACTCAATTCCATCTGTGGTTAATATTTAATCATTAAGAATCACCCTTGCGCAACCCCTTAGTGCCTGTCCTGTGTTCTGTAGGATAGGAATCTATCCTAGTTCTTCCCTGCAACCTGTTCCCACTGATGATACAGGTGTTTCCTAGAGGGCTTTAAGTCCCGGGGAGCAACAGGATCTCCTTCCACCTGTCAAGGCATGGACCAAGGCCTCCAAAGCTGCACTGGAGAACCTGGGTGCCCTCTCTGAATCTCATCCAGCCATTGTTGACCTTTCACAGCCTTTCCCTGCTGTCTGCAGTCACAGTGCACCTCACCTTTAAGAGGTGCTGGCTGTCTTTAAGTGGCATCAGCGAAGCCTGATTCGCCACCTCGCCAAACAGGCATGAAGCTAATGAAAAGTACGGGTAGTTTTGGCTGCACGCTTGACTCATGATAATGAGAGCTGGCAGCACCAATTTAATATGGTCCTTGTGTCCACATGAACAGGTGCCTGCAGCGTGAGCCCGGCCCCTTGCACACCCATTTTCATGTGTGATCGAATTTCTAGGACACCATCGTTTAATCCCAAAATGCAGCCCTCAGCAGAACATGGAAATCCGAACACAATCTCAATTAGTATAATTTCTCTAATGACAGCCATTTTGGGTGGGGTGTGAACGCTGCTACCAGCACACCCACCAACTAGCAAAATTAGACCAAAAGCTGACAACTCAAAGTACACTGACCTGTAGTTACACCGAAAGTACAGTGGGGGACAGGCTTGTCATAATTTAAGCTGCAGGTATGCCCAAGAATCTATCTATTGTACAGTGGAAGACGGGTCACAGTGATACAGAGACACTCTGCATCCCTCCCCCGACAGTTCATGCTGCCACTCTTCACCCCACTCATGCTGTCACTCTTCACCCCGCTCATGCTGTGACTCTTCACTCCCCACTCATGCTGTCCCTCTTCAGCCCACTCATGCTGCGACTCTTCACACTCACTCATGCTGCGACTCTTCACCTCACTCATGCTGCGACTCTTCACACTCACTCATGCTGTCACTCTTCACCCCACTCATGCTGCGACTCTTCACACTCACTCATGCTGTCACTCTTCACCCCACTCATGCTGCGACTCTTCACACTCACTCATGCTGTCACTCTTCACCTCACTCATGCTGCCACTCTTCACCCCACTCATGCTGCCACTCTTCAGCCCACTCATGCTGCCACTCTTCACCCCACTCATGCTGTCACTCTTCACCCCACTCATGCTGTCACTCTTCACCCCGCTCATGCTGTCACTCTTCACCCCACTCATGCTGTCACTCTTCACTCCCCACTCATGCTGCCACTCTTCACCTCACTCATGCTGTCACTCTTCACCCCACTCATGCTGTCACTCTTCACCTCACTCATGCTGTCACTCTTCACTCCCCACTCATGCTGTCACTCTTCACCTCACTCATGCTGTCACTCTTCACCCCACTCATGCTTTCACTCTTCACCCCACTCATGCTGTCACTCTTCACCCCACTCATGCTGTCACTCTTCACCCCACTCATGCTGTCACTCTTCACCCCACTCATGCTTTCACTCTTCACCCCACTCATGCTGTCACTCTTCACCACACTCATGCTGTCACTCCTCACTCCCCACTCATGCTGTCACTCTTCACCTCACTCATCCTGTCACTCTTCACTCCTCACTCATGCTGTCACTCTTCACTCCCCACTCATGCTGCCACTCTTCACCCCACTCATGCTGTCACTCTTCACTCCCCACTCATGCTGTCAATCTTCACCTCACTCATGCTGTCACTCTTCACTCCCCACTCATGCTGTCACTCTTCACCCCACTCATGCTGCCACTCTTCACTCCCCACTCATGCTGCGACTCTTCACTCCCCACTCACGCTGTCACTCTTCACTCCACTCATGCTGTCATTCTTCACCCCACTCATGCTGTCACTCTTCGCCCCACTCATGCTGTCACTCTTCACCCCACTTATGCTGCCACTCTTCACTCCCCACTCATGCTGTCACTCTTCACTCCACTCATGCTGTCACTCTTCACCTCACTCATGCTGCCATTCTTCACCCCACTCATGCTGCGACTCTTCACACTCACTCATGCTGTCACTCTTCACCCCACTCATGCTGCCACTCTTCACCCCACTCATGCTGTGACTCTTCACCCCACTCATGCTGTGACTCTTCACCCCACTCATGCTGTCACTCTTCACCCCACTCATGCTGCCACTCTTCACCCCACTCATGCTGTCACTCTTCACCCCACTCATGCTGCCACTCTTCACCCCACTCATGCTGTCACTCTTCACCCCACTCATGCTGTAACTCTTCACCCCACTCATGCTGTAACTCTTCACCCTCACTCATGCTGTCACTCTTCACCCCACTCATGCTGTCACTCTTCACCCCACTCATGCTGTCACTCTTCACCTCACTCATGCTGTCACTCTTCACCCCACTCATGCTGTCACTCTTCACCTCACTCATGCTGCCACTCTTCACCCCACTCATGCTGTCACTCTTCACCTCACTCATGCTGTCACTCTTCACCCCACTCATGCTGTCACTCTTCACCCCACTCATGCTGCCACTCTTCACCTCACTCATGCTGACACTCTTCACTCCCCACTCAATCTGTCACTCTTCACCCCACTCATGCTGTCACTCTTCACCTCACTCATGCTGTCACTCTTCACCCCACTCATGCTGTCACTCTTCATCCCACTCATGCTGCCACTCTTCACCTCACTCATGCTGTCACTCTTCACTCCCCACTCATGCTGTCACTCTTCACCTCACTCATGCTGTCACTCTTCACCCCACTCATGCTGCCACTCTTCAACCCACTCATGCTGTCATTCTTCACCCCACTCATGCTGTCACTCTTCACTCCCCACTCATGCTGTCACTCTTCACCCTCACTCATGCTGCCACTCTTCACCCCACTCATGCTGTCACTCTTCAACCCACTCATGCTGTCACTCTTCACCCCACTCATGCTGTCACTCTTCACCCCACTCATGCTGTCACTCTTCACCCTCACTCATGCTGCCACTCTTCACCCCACTCATGCTGTCACTCTTCAACCCACTCATGCTGTCACTCTTCACCCCACTCATGCTGTCACTCTTCACCCCACTCATGCTGTCACTCTTCACCTCACTCATGCTGTCACTCTTCACCCCACTCATGCTGTCACTCTTCACCCCACTCATGCTGCCACTCTTCACCTCACTCATGCTGCCACTCTTCACTCCCCACTCATGCTGTCACTCTTCACCCCACTCATGCTGTCACTCTTCACCTCACTCATGCTTTCACTCTTCAACCTCACTCATGCTGTCACTCTTCACTCCCCACTCATGCTGTCACTCTTCGCCTCACTCATGCTGTCACTCTTCACCCCACTCATGCTGCCACTCTTCACCCCACTCATGCTGCCACTCTTCACCCCACTCATGCTGTCACTCTTCGCCCCACTCATGCTGTCACTCTTCACTCCCCACTCATGCTGTCACTCTTCAACCCACTCATGCTGTCACTCTTCACCCCACTCATGCTGTCACTCTTCACTCCCCACTCATGCTGTCACTCTTCACCCCACTCATGCTGCCACTCTTGACCCCACTCATGCTATCACTCTTCACCCCACTCATGCTGCCACTCTTCACCCCACTCATGGTGTCACTCTTCACCTCACTCATGCTGTCACTCTTCACCCCACTCATGCTGCCACTCTTCACCTCACTCATGCTGTCACTCTTCACTCCCCACTCATGCTGTCACTCTTCACCTCACTCATGCTGCCACTCTTCAACCCACTCATGCTGTCACTCTTCACCTCACTCATGCTGCCACTCTTCAACCCACTCATGCTGTCACTCTTCACCCCACTCATGCTGTCACTCTTCACCCCACTCATGCTGTCACTCTTCACCCCACTCATGCTGTCACTCTTCACCCCACTCATGCTGTCACTCTTCACCCCACTCATGCTGCCACTCTTCAACCCACTCATGCTTTCACTCTTCACCCCACTCATGCTGTCACTCTTCACTCCAGACTCATGCTGTCGCTCTTCACCCCACTCATGCTGCCACTCTTCACCCCACTCATGCTGTCACTCTTCACCCCACTCATGCTGCCACTCTTCACCCCATTCATGCTGTCACTCTTCACCCCACTCATGCTGTCACTCTTCACCCCACTCATGCTGTCATTCTTCACCCCACTCATGCTATCACTCTTCACCTCACTCATGCTGTCACTCTTCACCCCACTCATGCTGTCACTCTTCACCTCACTCATGCTGTCACTCTTCACCCCACTCATGCTGCCACTCTTCATGCCACTCATGCTGTCACTCTTCACCCCACTCATGCTGCCACTCTTCACCCCACTCATGCTGCCACTCTTCACCCCACTCATGCTGTCACTCTTCACCCCACTCATGCTGCCACTCTTCACCCCACTCATGCTGTCACTCTTCACCTCACTCATGCTGTCACTCTTCACTCCCCACTCATGCTGTCACTCTTCACTCCCCACTCATGCTGTCACTCTTCACCTCACTCATGCTGCCACTCTTCAACCCACTCATGCTGCCACTCTTCACCTCACTCATGCTGCCACTCTTCAACCCACTCATGCTGTCACTCTTCACCCCACTCATGCTGTCACTCTTCACCCCACTCATGCTGTCACTCTTCACACTCACTCATGCTGCGACTCTTCACACTCACTCATGCTGTCGCTCTTCACCCCACTCATGCTGTCACTCTTCACCTCACTCATGCTGTCACTCTTCACCTCACTCATGCTGTCACTCTTCACCTCACTCATGCTGTCACTCTTCACCTCACTCATGCTGTCACTCTTCACCTCACTCATGCTGTCACTCTTCACCCCACTCATGCTGCCACTCTTCACTCCCCACTCATGCTGTCACTCTTCACCCCACTCATGCTGTCACTCTTCACACTCACTCATGCTGTCACTCTTCACCCCACTCATGCTGCCACTCTTCACCCCACTCATGCTGCCACTCTTCACCCCACTCATGCTGTCACTCTTCACCCTCACTCATGCTGTCACTCTTCACCCCACTCATGCTGTCACACTTCACCCCACTCATGCTGTCACTCTTCACCCTCACTCATGCTGTCACTCTTCACCCCACTCATGCTGTCACTCTTCACCCCACTCATGCTGTCACTCTTCACCCTCACTCATGCTGTCACTCTTCACCCCACTCATGCCGTCACTGTTCACCCCACTCATGCTGCCACTCTTCACTCCTCACTCATGCTGTCACTCTTCATCGCACTCATGCTGTCACTCTTCACTCCCCACTCATGCTGTCACTCTTCACCCCACTCATGCTGTCACTCTTCACCCCACTCATGCTGCCACTCTTCACTCCTCACTCATGCTGTCACTCTTCATCGCACTCATGCTGTCACTCTTCACCCCACTCATGCTGTCACTCTTCACCCCACTCATGCTGTCACTCTTCACCCTCACTCATGCTGTCACTCTTCACCCCACTCATGCTGGAATTCTTCAGCCTTTCGTCCTCCCAGCTCATGAAGGCTCTTCTCTCTCCGTTCCCCACTCACAGCCACAATGTCAGGCTGCCGATCTGGGGAACAGAATTCTGCCGTGTGCAGGTATTCCTGATATCATCAGAGGTGTAACAGGAGATCTCCTAACCTTTTCTTTCAGTGGTGCCGTGGGAATTTTAACATTCACCTGAACCGGCAGATGGGGCCTCAGCTTGTCACCTTACACAAACAACAGCACTTCTAACAACTCCACGCTCCCTCAGTATTTCACTGAAGTGTCAGCCTACTTTATCCGCTCAAGTTCTAGAGCGGGGTTTGAACCTACAACCTTCTGACTCAGAGCCAAGTTGACACTCAGATGGATGAAACATTGTAACCTTCTTGTTCATTGTGGGAAGTTCAGGCCTGAATACAATATTAATCTTTGGATCTTCAGAACATAGAAACATTGAAGATAGGAGCAGGAGTAGGCCATTCGGCCCCTCGAGCCTGCTCCGCCATTCGGCCCCTCGAGCCTGCTCCGCCATTCGGCCCTTCGAGCCTGCTCCGCCATTCGGCCCCTCGAGCCTGTTCTGCCATTTAACGAGATCATGGCTGATCATCCAAATTCAGTACCCTGCCCCTGCTTTCTCCCCATATCCCTTGATCCCTTTAGCCTTAAGAAATATATCTAACTCCTTCTTGAATATATTTAATGAATTGGCCTCAACTGCCTTGTGTGGTAGAGAATTCCACAGGTTCACCACTCTCTGGGTGAAGAAATTCCTCCTCATCTCTGTCCTAAATGGCTTACCCCTTATCCTTAGACTGTGACCCCTGGTTCTGGACTCCCCGACCATCGGGAACATCCTTCCTGCATCTAGTCTGTCTAGTCCTGTTAGAATTTTATAAGTTTCAATGAGATCCCTTCTCATTCTTCTAAACTCCAGCGAGTATAAGCCCAATCGACCCAATCTCTCCTCATACGTCATTCCTGCCATCCCAGGTATCAGTCTGGTGAATTTTCGCTGCACTCCCTCCATGGCAAGAACATCCTTCCTCAGATAAGGCGACCAAAACTGCACACAATACTCAAGGTGTGGTCTTACCAAGGCCCTGTACAACTGCAGCAAGACATCCTTGTTCCTGTACTCGAATCCTCTCGCTACAAAGGCCAACATGCAATGAGATCACCAGTGACAATCTCTACTCTATCATGTGCAGCTGGAAAAAATAGTAATTCTGTAGACTGTAAGTCTGTGGAAAATCAATGGCCCATAATTTGCGACCCCTATGGGCGCGTACGAGGTGCGTACAAGGCTATAAGGGCTGCACCAGTTCCGGGTTTAGGCGTGCAAAGTGCATGCTCGAAAACCCGGAACTTGCAATCTGTCAAGAATCTTCTTGACAGATCCAGCACATCCCCAGGAAAAGGGACCCCGCGGGTGGAGAGTTGGGCTATTTGCCCAACGAATGCCCATGAAATTCTTACGCCTGGTAAGGCCTGTTTTTACCAGCGTAAGAGTTTAAAAAAACATTAAAATAATTTTTTAGCAATAATTTATACATTTAAAAACCTGTGAAATAAGGTAAGTTTGTTTTTAGCCCCTTTAAAACATTTAAATTTATTTTTCAAAATTAACTATTTAAAACAAAAATTAAATTTTAAGTGGCATTTTAATTAATTTTAAATATGTAATTTATTTATTTAATGTGCAGGTGTATTTTTGGGGGTATTCTCATTCATGTTTATGGGGTTTCCGTACATACGGAATCCTGCTAAGCATGAATGGGGATTCCCTTCTTTTATTGGTTGGTGCAGCCCACGTGATCCCAGGGGCGCTCGCGAACCGCCTACGCCCTGGGGTACACGGGCCTCTACCCGCGGGTACCCGGAGAGTCTCCGTACCTCCCGAACCACCAGGTACGCAGGAATTTTATTTGCGGATCGGAGGCATTTCCTCCGACCGCAAATTCAGGGCCCGTGTCTTCAGTCTCTCTTGCTCTTTCTTGTGGCTTCTTTCCACATGGGGAGAAGTCCTATAACGCACCATCCCCCAGTGTGGTTCTGCCCCTCATTGTTGTGAGCACTAGGCAGACAGGTTCCCAGCATTATACCATTGCTCTTCAGCAATCAGTTGCCAGGAGTCATGCAGTAAGTTATAATCCTGCCAATATTTTGTGATTGGCAGGTCCACTCGATTAGTTTTAAGTGTATTCCATTCCATGTTAGATGGTATTTTCTGCAACGCTCGAGTGGGGCTTAAAATGTCATTTTTTCCCGCTCTTTTGTGTGGAATTTGGGGAAGATGAAGTCAGGTGGATAACAAAGACAGGGAAGAATACAGCGTAGGATGTGAACTGGGAACACGCCTGGTGAGTTGGTGTATTGAACAGTATGCTCACAATATTTCACCTTGCGTTAAATACAAGAATGTGTCCCGTGTTCAAGGTACGTAAGAGTGGGCTGGATTGAATTGTCTGCAAACCTCTTTTCCCTTCGAACCTGTGGGGAAATATCTCATTTTCGATGCCACTCAGTAATAACAACTTATATTTATACAGCGTCTTTAATGTCCCAAAGTGCTTCACAGGAGCGTTATCAGACAAAATTTGACACCGAGCCGCATATGGAGATACAGGTAGACTATCCTTTATCCGAAAACCTCGGGACCAGCCGTGTTTCGGTTTTCGGAAAATTTCGGATTTCGGAAGGTGGGTCGGCGGGGGTCCGCGGGGGGGTCGGCGGGGGGGTCGGGGTTGGCGGGGGTCCGCGGGGGTCGGGGTCGGCGTCGGCGGGGGTCCGCGGGGGGGTCCGCGGGGGGGTCCGCAGTCGTGGCTTGTCTGTCGCTGCTAGCCTGGAATGTAATCAAGTTCCGCATTTCCACCAACAGGTCATCGTGCTCGGTTGGAACAGGGGCCGGCACCGCCGCGGGCTCAGAGCTCTCGTTGCTTTCGAGCCTTTGGAAGAGAGTCAGGTGGTTCCGCGGGGAGGTCAGCGGGGGGTCGTGTGCACGACTTACGCTGACCCTCTGCTCAGCGTAAGTCGGCGGGGGTCGGGGTCGGCGGGGGTCTGCGGGGGTCGGGGTCGGCGGGGGTCCGCGGGGGGGTTGGCGGGGGTCGGGGTCGGCGGGGGGGGTCGGCGGGGGTCCGCGGGGGGTCGTGCGCACGACTTACGCTGACCCTCTGCTCAGCGTAAGTCTTGCGCCACTCTGGTCATGTCGTGCGCACGACTTACGCTGACCGAAAAACCTTCGGTTTTTAGAGGGTTTCGGTTTTCGGAAGTTCGGATAAAGGGTAGTCTACCTGTAGTAGTTCCATCCTATGATCTGTAGAACTCAGTTTACAGAAACTCTGGGCCCACAACTGTGTCCGACCACACTGCAGCACAACAGACCAAGACACCAATGCAAAAGGTCACTGCCTAAAACTTGGAGATACACTGGAGATCTTTCCCAAAAACAACAGTTTCGCTGACATTTTCAAATGTCATGCTGGCATATCAAACTGTGCTACGTAGTTCCAATAAAATAATGGATTCGAGCAATCAGGAATAAATGTAATTTTAACACCATTTCCGCGTAAAAAGGGAAAATATTGGGCCAGAATTTGCTGTCAAAATAACGGTGAGGCTAATGGCGGTCTCCATTATTTATGCGCAAATGCTACAGCAACTTCAGGCGAGGGGCAGATGCGCGGTTAAATGCATAAATCCAAACGCTGCTATCTGAGATGCGTTAGCTTCTCAAAAACCGGCATCTTGCTGTCTGGCTGACCATTGAATGGCGTGAAGCTGCATTACTTGCACGCAATGTTCCCTTTAAGCTGCGTGCGTGTGTGCAGCTATGCAGCAAGCTTGAATGTGCCGCCTTCTTCTTAGGCAGTCCCTCGGAACCGAGGATGACTTGCTTCCACATTAAAAATGAGTTCGCAGGTGACTGATTAGTCCAATGCGGGACCTACAGTCTCTGTCACAGGTGGGGCAGACGGTGGTTGAAGGGGCGGGTGGGTGGGGTTCTTGGGTTGACGTGCGCTCCTTGCGCTGCCTGCGCTTGGCTTCCGCTTGCTCCCGGCGAAGAGACTCGAGGTGTTCGGCGCCTTCCCGGATGCTTCTCCTCCACTTTGTGCGGTCTTGGGCCAGGGATTCCCAGGTGTCGGTGGGGATGTTACACTTTTTCAAGGAGGCTTTGAGGGTGTCCTTGAAGCGTTTCCTCTGCCCACCTGGGGCTATCTTGCTGTGCCGGAGCTCCGAGTAGAGCGCTTGTTTTGGGAGTCTCGTATCGGGCATGCGGACAATGTGACCCGTCCATCGGAGCTGATTGAGCGTGGTCAGAGCTTCGATGCTGGGGATGTTGGCCTGAGCAAGAACACTGACGTTGGTGCGCCTATCCTGCCAATGGATTTGCAGGATCTTGCGGAGGCAGCATTGGTGGTACCTCTCCAGTGCTTTGAGGTGCCTGCTGTACATGTACATGCAAGCTTGAATGTGCCACGCAATAAATGAAACATGCCGCTCAGGTGCTCACAACTTCATTAGGCATGCAGGGAGCAGGCTTCTATTGAACATTATTGGCTGCTTTGAACTGCCTCGATGAAGACTCTACTGACTGACCAATCAATGCTGGTTTTCACAGGTCTGTCAGTCTGTCGTGTGTTAGTGCCCTTATCATTGGGTGGTTCAGGTCAGCTCTGTCCAATCACACACCGTGCTTACTGACAGGCGAACGGAGCCTGTGACGGATGAAGGAGTCAGCTCCATATTTGTGAAGGAGAGGATGGGCCTTAGTAACCAATAAGTTAATAAAGGTAAATAAAAACAGGTCATATCAGCAGTCAAAGCAGGTTGTAGTAAATACAGAAATCATCCCTATTGATGTCTAATTAGTACAGCTTTTACAAAAGCAAACTACTGCGGATGCTGGAAATCTGAAATAAAAACTGAAAATGCTGGAAATACTCAGCAGGTCAGGCAGCATTTGTGGAGAGAGAAACAGAGTTAACGTTTCAGGTCGATGACCTTCATCAGAACTGGAAAAAGCTGGAGATGGAACAGGTTTTTAAGCAAGTGTAGGGGCAGCTGTCGATCATTCAGCCATCGCCATTTACACTTCATCTAGAGCCATCTTTTGTTTTTTAACTTGTCCCATTACCATCTCCTTTAGCCTTGCACCATCACCCCTTTTGTCTCTTAATCTCTCCTGCCCTCCCCACTATCACAGACCTTCCCTTTGTTCTTTCCTCCCCTCCCCCCTTTCCCTGTCCCTACAACTTGCTTAAAAACCTGTTCCATCTCCAACTTTTTCCAGTTCTGACGAAGGGTCATCGACCTGAAACGTTAACTCTGTTTCTCTCTCCACAGATGCTGCCTGACCTGCTGAGTATTTTCAGTTTTTAGTACAGCTTTTATATTGTTTTATCTGGATTTCCTTGCCATGTACTTCAAGCTCCTTACTTATCGTTGCTTCCAGGACGGGGCCTCGGGGAAAACACTTAAAATACCTCATTTATCTTCCTGCCACCATTTAGTTTACATTCTAATTCTACTGAACCTTCTATATTAATATACTTCCTTTATCTGACAGTTACAGAGTATATGAGAAAAATATGTAGAATCTCCAGTTTCTTTCGAAAATATATAAAGGCAGATTATCAGACTGAGCAATTTTATTATCTGTATAAAACTGCAATTTGTGCCATAAGAGTACTTTTTATTATTTTAAAAGTTTTACAATGCCAGTGTTATTCACAGGTTCTCAACTGGGGGCCCGCGGCCCCCTATGAGGCAAAAGAAGATTTCAGGTGTCCGCCAGTTGGTTTGTCCCGTCAATATACAGGGGAGACTACTGATGTTAATGCCATGAACTTCAGTAGTCTCCCCTGTATATTGAGATGAGTGGAATAGAGTCATAGGCCTAGAAATTCAGTATAGCCACATTTGGGGTGCTACAGCCGGGCGTTCGCTAAATTTAGCACCCGGCGCAACTTAGCGCCACCTTCGCCGATATTCAGTTGCATCGCCCCAAGAGGTTGCTGCTGCGCTAAAGCAGGCGATGCACGACTATCATAAGGCGCTAAGCCGGCGAGCCGGGGTGCTACCACCGAGGGCGGGCGCAGCGCAGGTGCGGCGAGTTGCTGATTGAAGGCAGACACGCTGGCGCCGGTCAGCTCTTAAAGGGGGAGGGTGGATTTGTTTGGCTGCCACGCCCTGCACACTGCAGCCCTGAATCAAGGCCTGAACATAGCTGCTTCAACAGTTCAACGCCCACGACTATGGAGAAAGCTAGGGAGCGAGCGCAGCGCTTCAGCGAGGGTGCCCTGAAGCTACTGGTTGGCGTAGTGGAGCGCAGGCGACTTGTCCTCTTCCCTGATAGTGGCAGGAGGCCGCTGCCCAGCAAGTATAGAAAAGCCTGGAGGGAGGTGGCAAACAGGGTAACCTCCAACAGCATGGTTGCCAGGACTCCTGTGCAATGCAGAAAAAAGTTCAACGACCTCACTCGGGTTGTCAGGGTGAGTACCCTTTCCAGTATCCTCCTCATCCCTGCATGTGCACCTCACTTTATGGCCAAAGGGACCTGAAAGCCCCAATGCCCAGCCCTCATCCAGCAGCTATGGGACTCTCATGAAAACCACTTGCACATTCAGCACTTTACACACTGTCAGGGCTATTCCACCATGGGAGGCAGTGCAGGCAAGATGAGGGCTTGACACTGTCAGGGCTATTCCACCATGGGAGGCAGTGCAGGCAAGATCAGGGCTTGACACCGTCAGGGCTATTCCACCATGGGAGGCAGTGCAGGCAAGATGAGGGCTTGACACTGTCAGGGCTATTCCACCATGGGAGGCAGTGCAGGCAAGATGAGGGCTTGAAACTGTCAGGGCTATTCCACCATGGGAGGCAGTGCAGGCAAGATCAGGGCTCGACACTGTACTTAGGACCCGTCCTTTCTCTTGCAGGGCAAGCTGGCCCACAATCGCAGGCAGCAGCGACGGACCGGGGGAGGCCGTCCTGACCTCAAAGAGCTCAGCGACCTGGAGCAGCGTATGGAGCGCATTATGGCAGGCCGGCTGATTGGCCCGTCGCCAGTGGAGATGCCGACCCTGTTCTGGGCAGCAATGGTAAGGTCATCACCTTTTTGACCTCTCTCTTTCCACTTGCGCCTCGTACCAGCATCCTTTGCCACTATCGAACCAATGCAGTGTATAGCAGCACTCATGCCTCCCTCGCTGCCGCCCTGTCCTCACTCTAAAGCAACTCTTGTGCCTCCCTCGCCAGGTGAGGAGGCGGGCCCTCAAGCTGGCACTGTGTCTGATTCTGAATTCGAGGAGGAGGAAGAGGAAGCTGGCCCATCAGTGCCACCCTCAGCTGAGGCAGCCCATGGCCATGATGGGGACAGATCTTCCCTGGAAGGGAGCAGGGGGGAAGGGTCTGAGGGGAGTGAAGCTCCAGGGCCCAGCGGGCTGCAGCAACGCGGGAGGGGTGCGGAAGCTTGGCGGCCTTCTCCCCGGAGGGAGAGTCTGGCCTCGAGTCCTGCTATGGTGAGCGCAGAGGAGGTGCGGCTCCTTGCTGAAATGGGCGCCCAGGCTGAGCGCAGGCACACTGAGCTCATGGCTGCAGTGGCAAGGATGCCTGACTCCATAGAGTCACTGGCAAGGAGTGCTCAGGAATTCGGGGCAGCACAGGCCAGGAGTCTGCAAGAATTCAGTGCAGCACAGGCAAGGAGTCTGCAGGACTTCGTGGCAGCACAGGCTAGGAGTCAGCAGGACTTCGCTGCATCACAGGTGGCTTCCAGCCAAGTGCTCAGTCGTGCCGTGCATTCACTGGCTGGTCTGATGCAGACACAGACCAGGGCCACACGGGCACTAACTGCTGCCACCCTCGCTGGATCGGCCAGGCATCGCCGGGGCCCTCACCGCGCCGCAGTAGCCCAGCAGCCTGTGCTTCAGCAGATTGCTGCGCATGCTGCAGTGCTGGCCCGTGCGGGTGCCAGTGTATCAGCCGACCAGGGAGTGCCTGTGCTCTGTCAGGTTGGCAGCATTCCTGCAGCCAACATTGTCACTCCTCCACTGCAGCTGCCACCACCCGTAGGACAGACTGCTGTCGCCCAAGCAGAGTTGGAGCAGTCAGCAGCCGGGCCCTCCAGGCCCAGAGCTGATCCAGGCCATCCCCCAAGGGCATCTGCCGTCTCACCATCTGACCCTCAGCAGCCTTCCCCCAGCCTTGCTGCAGCCACTGGGGTCCCATTGAGGAGGAGCGGCAGGGCGGGAAGGGGCCACTCGCGGAAGTGAGGCGGATCACCCTCGCAGGGGAAAAAGTAGAAGGTGTGGCCAAATGTTTTTTTTATATATGAAGGCCGAGAAGGTTTTTTTTATATATGAAGGCCGAGACTGTTGTGTTTGTTTCTTATGAAGGCCGAGACTGTTGTGTTTGTTTCTTATGAAGGCCATGACTGTTGTGTTTGTTTTCTATGAAGGCCGAGACTGTTGTGTTTGTTTTTTATAAAGGCCGAGGATCATGGTCATTTTTGTTTAACTGTTGTTTTCATTTTCTGAAGGTTGTGAGAGCCAGTTATGTCTCTGACTGTTTTTTGGGGGTTTATCTGAATTAGTTTGTCATGCGGGAAGGGCACAAAGTTTGAACAGTAAAAAATTTTCTTTAATCACATTGTCCATATTTGCATTTTGAACTATTTGTTGCCTTGGCCAGCTGAGGGCTTGCGGAGCAGCTCCATTTGTAATGTATGTACCTTTAAGGGGGGAACTACTTTCTACAGCTCATGTATACTGTAGTACCGGCAGTGACCACACCTGTATATAACGTTGAGTAGTAATCTGTTGTTTCAGTTGCAGTTTGAACCACGTTGAGTAAACACCTGTTGTACCATTCTCTGCAGTCCTTTTCTTATTATTACACGGACGTAACAGTGGCGACGAGCAAGTTCGAACCTACCTGCAACTTTGCATCACCTCCCAGGGATTTGCTCCTGGAGAACAGTGGAAGAAGGTCGAGTCCAGAAGCATGGGCGTCGACCACGGGCAACCGCCCAGTCATCCAGCGGAGATTTGAGCATCGCAGGGGAGGCTGTCAAGAGCCAGGCTTGGCTTTCCAGTCATGGTGGTCCAGCGAAACGGGCTGGCAACAGGTACTGCGCAGACCCTTCCCGGACAGCGACGGGCTAGAGCCCGACCGAGCGGCACAGAAAAAGGCCGAGCAGCGTCGACGGGGGAGAGAGAGAGGGCAGAGCGCACAGGCGCAGCCGGTGTTCAGGAACGAGTGGCGTCAACGGGGGAGAGAGGCGAGAGAGAGCAGAGCGCAGCCGGTGTTCAAGGGCCGAGCAGCGTCAATGGGGGAGAGAGGTGCGCAGGAAAACGCAAGGCGCTGCCATTGCCACGAGGACCGCAGAGAGCGGTGTTGGCAGCAGCACAGGAGCAGCGCGCGAAACCCACAGGGCGTCGCCATTTGCCACGATGACCTCCGAGAGCGGCGTTGGCAGCAGCGCGGGAGACGCCATTTTAAGCCGCAGTGGGGAAGAAAGGAAAGCGCGGGAGACGCCATTTTAAGCCAGTCTAACCACACCCAAAAATGCCGAAGAGTGGCAGTATCACAGCGTTCGACAATGAAGTCGAAGATTGGACGACATATGTCGAACGCATAGAAGTATACTGCAAGGCGAAAGAAGTGCCAGATGACAAGAAAGCGCTGGTATTGTTGAATTCAATGGGTGCAAAAACGTATGGCTTACTACGAAACCTAGTAACCCCAGAGAAGCCAGTAGAAAAGGATTTTGAAAACATAGTGTCAATCCTACAGGACCACTTAAACCCCACACCGCTGCTGATAGCAGAAAGATTTAAGTTTCACAAAAGGAACCAGCATAAAGATGAAAGTAATGCTGAGTATTTAACGGAACTGCGCAAGCTATCGAAACACTGCCAGTTTGGAACGGGACTAGCAGATACTTTAAGGGACAAGTTTGTGTGTGGGCTTCAAAGTGAAGGAACCCAGAAACGGCTTCTATAAGAAAAGGATCTTACGCTGGACAAGGCTTTCAGCATTGCAGTATCACACGAAGCAGCAGCACGGGGCGCTGCAGAGATACAACGGAGACCGCAAGAATATGGCACAAATGAAATGTCATACGGAACAGTGAACTGCTATCGCTGCGGCAGAACAACACATGACCATAATGATTGCTGGTTCAAGGACAAAGTGTGCAGACAGTGTGGAAAAGTAGGACACATAGCACGAGTCTGCAGGTCGGGAAAGAAAACCAGCAATAAGAAACCGACAAAAGGGAAGTACAAGAAGGTACATAAGATAACGGAGAATAGTTCAGACGAACAAAAGAGTGATAACGACTCCGAAAGCAGGGAACTGAGTTGTCTGAAACTACATAATGTGATCACAATGGAGGATCACCGAACCATTTGGGTCACTCTCAAGATAGCAGGAGTCCAGGTAAAGATGGAATTGGACACAGGATCAGCCCTAACAGTCATAAACCAACGGGACTATGAGCGGCTATTCTCACACATACCCTTGAGAGACACAAAAATTATTTTGAAGATGTACACGGGGCAAAAAGTCTACCCCAAAGGAAAAATAAGGGTGACCGTTATATATAACGGTAAGGAAACACCAAAACTAGACCTGTATGTATTGCAAGATGGAGGACGACCATTACTGGGACGTGAATGGATCCGGAAAATACAACTGGATTGGCATTCCATACAGGCACTGACTGTGGCTGACAAAAAGGATGACAATGTCACACCTGGGCGACTGTCAAAGATCCTAACTGACGCGAAAGAAGTATTCCAGCAAGGACTCGGAACACTAAAAGGCATGACAGCGATGATTAAAATAGAAGAAGACGTAAGCCCAAAATTTTTTAAGGCCAGACCGGTACCTTATGCGATCCGCCCAGCCGCCGAAGCAGAGCTGGAGAGTCTGGAACATTCAGGTGTACTGTCCAAGGTAGCTGGAGCGAGTGGGCTACACCCATCATCCCTGTGATGAAAAAATCGTTGAGCAGCACGCCTGGGGAACCAAGGAAGGTTCGCATCTGTGGGGACTTTAAGGTAACAGTGAACCCGGTCCTTCACACCGTACAATATCCACTTCCGCGGATTGAAGATATTTTCGCCTCGCTATCTGGAGGGAAACGCTTCACTAAGATTGATCTGGCCCAGGCGTATCTGCAAATGGAGGTAGAAGAAGCATCAAAAAAATACCTCACAATCAACACCCATAAAGGTCTCTACCAATACAACCGGCTGGTATTCGGGTAGCATCAGCTCCGGCTATTTGGCAGAGGGCAATGGAACAAGTCCTGCAAGGGATACCAGGGACCCAGTGTTATTTGGACGACATCCTGGTCACGGGCGAAAATGACAGTGATCACCTTGCCAACCTGGAGCAGGTGCTCACTAGATTGCAGGAATATGGGCTCTGAGCTAACCGCCCCAAATGCGAGTTTTTTAGAAAACAGATCTCGTATTGTGGCCACGTTATCGATAAAGAGGGGTTACATAAGTCCCCAGAGAAGATTGAGGCAGTAGTCAAGGCTCCAGCACCGGAAAATGTGTCACAACTGAGGTCGTTCCTCGGGCTGGTAAATTACTACCATAAGTTCTTGCCAAATTTGTCTACAATACTACACCCACTGAACACCCTACTGCAAACTGGGGTGCCATGGAAGTGGAATGACGAATGTAGACGAGCTTTCCAGAAGAGCAAAACACTAATCACATCGAAAGAGGTATTGGCCCATTACAACCCAGCATTACCAATTCGGTTGGCATGTGATGCGTCACCCTATGGCATTGGAGCGGTGCTGTCGCACAAATTCTCGGACGGCTCAGAGTGGCCAATAGCCTGTGCGTCATGATCACTAACCTCAGCCGAGCGTAACTACGCCCAGATTGACAGGGAGGCACTCAGCCTAGTGTGGGGAGTGAAAAAGTTCAATCACTATCTGCATGGGCAGAAATTCACATTGCTGACTGATCACCAGCCTCTTGTCTCCATTTTTAATCTGAAGAAGGGCATTCCGGTGATGACTGCGCAACGACTACAAAGATGGTCACTTTTTCTAGGGGCGCACCACTATGAGATTGAATATAAGGGCACGAAACAGCATGGAAATGCTGATGGGCTATCACGCTTGCCACTGCCTACTGCGGAGGAAGCACCAGCAGTGGATCCTGTCGAAATATTCCATTCGACTATAGTTGAATACCTACCGGTAACTAACACTTGTATCGAAAAGGAAACCCGAAATGACCCGACACTGTGTCGGGTATATGATTTGACGGTGAAGGGATGGCCAGCATATGGCGACTCACTGTTGAGAGCATTCTAGACAAGGAGAGAACAGCTGTCAGTGTGCCGGGGGACCTTGATGTGTGGATCCTGAGTGGTAATTCCACCCAAGTTAAGGGAGAGAGTGCTCAATGTGCTTCATGAGGGTCATCTGGGAGGGGTGAAAATGAAAAGCCTAGCCAGCGCTTATGTGTGGTGGCCGGGAACCGATAAACAAATCGAGGACCTGACCAAGAGCTGCTCAGGATGCCAGAAAGTCCAAAATGCACCACCACAGGCCCCTCTACACCCATGGGAGTGGCCCTCATCTCCATGGCAACGGGTGCATATTGATTTTGCTGGTCCATTCATGGACTCAATATTTTTAATAGCCGTGGATGCGCACTCGAAATGGCCTGAGGTCATCAAAATGTCCTCCACCACCACGGAGAAAACTATTGCAGTCCTACGGACCATTTTTGCCAGGAATGGCTTGCCAGAACAGATTTGCTCCGACAACGGACCACAGTTTGTGTCCGAAGAGTTCCAGAGGTTCTTGAAAAAGAATGGGGTAAGGCATTACACATCCGCCCCGTATCATCCAGCCACAAATGGATTGGCTGAGAGGTTCGTACAAACCTTTAAGAAGGCAATAAAGGCTATGTACAATGACAACATTCCGCTGCAGCACAAGGTGGACAATTTCCTGTTCGCCTACCGGAATGCGACACATGCAGTCACCAACCAGGCCCCAGCCATGATGTTCTTTAACCGAAGGTTAAGATCTCGCCTGGATTTGCTCAGACCAAACGTACGAAGAGATGTTGAGAGTAAGCAATTCCAGCACATCCATGAGAAGCCAACAAGGAGCTTCAATGTAGGGCAACCAGTCTTGGCCCACGACTACCGAACAGAAAAATGGCAGCCAGGAACGATATGCACACGGCAGGGCCCACTAATGTACACAGTGGACGTTGGGGAGAGCATCGTGAGACGCCATGCTGACCAGATCCTAGAGTCACAGGAACAAGTCAACCCCATGCCTCGTCCATATGTACCTGGTGATGAACCCGACGTACAGGTAGCATCTACCCCAGAAACAGTAGCATCAGAAGCTGATGAACCAACCGACGACAGGGGGCCAGAATCGCCTCCACCAAGAGCAAGACACTCGGGAAAGGCGCTATCCAGAAAGGATCAGGAAGCCTCCCCAAAGACTGAATTTATAAATAGACTATTTTCAGCTAATGTTGCATGTTAAAAGTGTTAATTGTAATTAGTTTGATAATTAATTGTTAAATGAGTGTTATGGTACTGTTAATCTAAAAGGGGAGGAATTGTAATGTATGCACCTTTAAGGGGAGAACTATTTTCTACAGCTCATGTATACTGTAGTACCGGCAGTGACCACACCTGTATATAACGCTGAGTAGTAATCTGTTGTTTCAGTTGCAGTTTGAACCACGTTGAGTAAACACCTGTTGTACCGTTCTCTGCAGTCCTTTTCTTATTATTACACGGACGTAACACCATTCATCTTCTTTCATTGGCCCAAGTGATTCCCTGAGAGGGGGCCTAGAACCGAGTTGCAATAAGCCGCCGACGGACGGCCCTTGCACTTTGTGCTTCCTCCCCGTCTTGGTGCTCCACCTCCTCCTCCTCCTCCTCCTCCTCTGGTGGTCCTCCAATGTCTGCTGGCAGTGGCTGAGTCCTGAGGATAGCCAGGTTGTGCAACATGCAGCACACTACGCTCAGGTGAGTACTGTAGGGCTCCTCCGGAACGATCCAGACAGCGGAACCATTGCTTGAGCACGCCGATTGTGTGCTCAATGATGTTCCTGGTTGCTTGATGGCTGTCATTGTATCGCTCTTCAGCAGGGGTGCTGGGCGCACAGAGCGGGGTCATCAGCCAGGTGCACAAAGGATGGCCTTTGTCCCCGAGAAGCCATCCTCGTGGGTGAGCCTGGGCTTTGAAAATGTCTGCCACGGAAGTCTGTCGCAGGATGAAGGCATCGTGGCTGCTGCCAGGAAAGCGGGCATTGACAGCTAGTATGAGCTGCCTGTGGTCACACACCAACTGGACGTTGAGCGAATGGTAGCCCTTCTGGTTGCGGTAATCCTCGGCATTCTGTAGAGGTGCCTGCAAAGCCACATGCGTGCAGTCAATGGCGCCCTGGACCATGGGGAAGCCCACTATTCCTCCAAATCCCATTGCATGCTCTTGCTGCTTGTCCAGGGTCATGGGGAAGGAAATGTACTGATGTCTCCTTCTGAAAAGGGCATTGGTCACCTGGCGGATGCAGCAATGTACCGCAAACTGGGAGATGTTGGCAATGTCCCCAGTAGCGGATTGGAAGGAGCCGGTGGCATAGAAGTTGAGAGCCACCGTCACCTTCACTGCCACCGACAGAGACATCCTGCTCCTCAGCTGTGGCTGCAGATCTCTGCAAAGCAGGTGGCAGATCTCAGTGACCACCTCCCTTCTGAATCGCAGCCTCCGAACACACTGCTCCTCAGACATGTTCAGATATGAGAACTGCTGGTGGTATACCCTGGGTGGGTAAGGCCTCCTGTGCCGACGCCTGTTGGCCCTTCTCCGTCTGGCCATGACTGGCACTCTCTCACGGCGTCTCTGAGCCCTTTGAATGCAATGCAGTAAGCCAATGTTTCCACCCATTGCAGCCCCCATTATATGTGGCGACTCAAGGCTATGGCACTGAAAGTTAAATCCAAGTGCAAAGCACTGGCCTGAAGCCAGAAGTACCTGTGCGAGCGCTGAGTCAAACCAGAAAGCTCTCTCCCTTTGTCTCTCTCCAAATATCCGTCTCTCACAAAGAAGGAGTGGAACAAAATGGCTGCCACTTATAATGCAGGAGGAGTCCCCTTTAATTAGCGCCCCCCGCAGCGACTGGGAACCGTTCCCCTCTACCAGTCACTGGGGGTGCCAGGCGTACAGAAGGGTGGCGCCACTGAAGTTCCGGTTCGAGGCGCACCAAAGGCGTTGCAGCATGAAATGACGTCAGGATCTGCGCGCGCAGCTGAGCGGGCGCTGCGGTTTTGCGCCGCCGCTAAATCTTGAGTGAAGTTCGCGAGAGGTGCAGATCGCGCCGCGCCCGGGCACTAGCCACTTAGCGCCCCACTTCTCCTCCTCCTAAGGCACTAGCGGCTGGCGCTAACAACTGAATTTCTAGGCCATAGAGTCATAACGGCACAGAAGGAGGCCATTCTGCCCATCGAGTCCGTGCCGGCTCTCTGTAGAGCAATCCAGTCAGTCCCATTCCCCTGCTCTATCCCCATAGCCCTGCAAGTTTATTTCCCTCAAGTGCCTATCCAGTCTCCTGTTGAAAACATTGAGTGTCTCCACTTCCACCACTTCCGTCGGCAGCGAGTTCCAGGTCCTCACCACTCGCTACGTAAAAAAGTTTTACCTCACATCCCACCTGTATTTCTTGCCCAAAACCTTAAATCTCTGTCCCCTAGTCCTTGTACCATCAACTAGTGGGAACAGCCTTTCCCTATCTAGCCTATCCAAACCGTCATAACCTTGTACACCTCTATCAAATCACCCCTCAACCTCCTTTGCCCTAATGAAAACAAATCCAGCTTCTCCAACCCGTCCTTGTGGCTAAGATCCCCCATCCATGGAACCATTCTGGTAAATCTCCTCTGCGCCCTCTCAAGGGCCTTAACATCCTTCCTAAAGTGTGGTGACCAGAACTGGACACAATAATCCAGTTGTGGCCTAACCAGCGCTTTACAAAGATTCAGCGTAACTTCTCTACTTTTGTACTCAATACCTCTATTTATGAAACCCAAGATCCCATATGCTTTGCTAACCACTCTCTCAATATGTCCTGCCACCTTCAGGGACCTATGCACATTAACTCCCAGGTCCCTCTGTCCCTGCACTCTCTTTAAAACTGTGCCATGAAGTGTATATTGCCTCTCCCTGTTCCTTCTGCCAAAATGCATCACCTCACACTTCTCTATTAAATTCCATCTGCCACTTGTCTGCCCATTCTGCTAGTCTTTCTATGTCCTGTTGCAGTCGATTTGTAGCATCCTCACTGTTTGCCACACCCCCAAGTTTGATGTCATCGGCAAATTTAGAAATTCTACACTGTATTCCAATATCCAGGTCATTTATATATATTTAAAAAAGCAGTGGCCCCAGCATTGACCCTTGGGGAACACCACTGTCTACCATGCTCCAGTCTACAGCCATTTACCACAGCTCATGTTGTCTCAGGCTCTCAGTGCATGCGCAGTCAACTTAGGTTCCTACTGTTGGATGGACACAATTTGTACGCTGCTTAGAATCTACCCCTTGCGTTTCCCGGACTTATCTTGGTAAGTTTTTTTTTCATCCAGTCTCTGGGCTTGCTGTAATAATCACTTTCCCCTCATGCGGAGCCTCCCTGTGTCGGCTGGAAGTCCCTCGCAGGTTTTCCCCATTAAACTGTTGTTTCAGACGGGGTGCCATAATGAAGACTATAGTAATCTGGGATGTTATGATTAAGGTTATCCACCAGGTGGTGCTGTAGCTAAGGTCAGAGGTTGGCTTCCTGTTAAGGTCAGAGGTTTGCTTCCTGTATAGGTCAGCACAAGGTGGAATGCCAGGATGCTGATGCAGGCTGTCTGTAAATGTGTTTCCCAGTTGTTAATAAAGTACTCGTGTTAATTCTAACATCTAGCCTCTTTGAGTTTCTTGTTCCACTTCATGGATTTATCACATTTGGCGATGAGGCAACTAAAGGACCCTGCATAAAGAAGAAAAGTCTGCTGGGACGCTTAAACAACAAAATTATGAGCTACGGTTAGCTACCAGCTGGAAGAGAGCATGGCTGCCACGGTAGGAATGGTTTCCGCTTTTGATATTCAATCACAAACCTGGGAAGAATACTGTGAAGTGTTGGGTTATTTTTTCGAAGCAAATGAAATAAATGATGCCAGAAAAAGGAAAGCCATTCTGCTTAGTTCAGTGGGAAGCCAAACCTACAGTTTGATGAAGAATCTGCTCAGTCCTGAAAAGCCTGGAGACAAATCATTTGTTGAATTAGTGGCCTTGCTAAAAGAACATTTCAACCCTAAGCCTAGTGAGATTGTACAGTGGTTCAAGTTTAATTCAAGGAACAGGAAAGAGGAAGAGAGTGTAATGGACTATGTAGCGGTGTTGTGTAAACTAGCACAAGATTGCAATTATGGGAACAACCTGAAGGAAATGCTGAGAGATAGGCTAGTTTGCGGAATAATGGACGACCGAATGCAGCGCAGATTATTATCCGAGACTGGGCTTACTTATGAAAAAGCATTGGAACTTGCTCAAGCCATAGAGACAGTGAACTGAGATGTAAAATAAATACAGGGTTCAGACAGGGCTAATGCTACGCAAGTTGCAGGTCAGGTTGCTGTGCACAAGTTGAACATGCGTCAGAAGCCACAACGTGAGCATGTGAAGGCATGTTATAGATGCAAGGGCGATCACCTGGCGAGTGAGTGCCGGTTTCTGGAGGAAAAGTGTTACAAGTGTGGGAAACAAGGACACATAAAACGAGCTTGCAGAGCAAAATCACCTGTGGAGGAATCCAAACCAAAAGGGGAAGGACAGCAAAACCAAGGGAGAGAAGTAAAAAATCATGGATCACACCACATCAGTGGGGAAGCTGAGGAAGAAGAGAACATGTTCATAATGTATAGCATGTTAGAGAACATTCCAAAAGTGGCTCCTATCACATTGCAACTGAAAGTAAATGACTCTAAGGTGAACTTTGAAGTGGATACAGGGTGCGGCGTGACCATAATGAACAAGGCAGAGTGCTCAAAATTGTGGAACCGTGCAAAAGTTCCAGAGTTAAAGCCTTGCTCCCTGCATCTTAAAACATATACAGGTGAACGAGTAGTGACATTAGGTACAGCTAAGGTAACTGTGCAACACAGGGACACAGTGGAACAGCTACCTGTAGTTATAGTATCGGGTACCGGACCAAACCTGTTCGGTCGGGGCTGGATGAAAGAACTTAAATTAGACTGGGGAGCAGTACATCAAACAGATGCGAGCAAACAGTTGACTTTGCAAGAAGTGTTGAGTGAACATGAGAATGTGTTCAAGGAGGAACTTGGCACATTTAATGGCCCCCCAGCTAAGATTTATGTAGACAAGGAGGCACCGCCAAGGTTTTTTAAACAACGACCTGTGCCTTATGCCATGAAGCCAAAGGTAGAGGCTGAGCTTGACCATCTATTGAGAGAGAACATACTGGAGCCAGTGAAATGTGAGTGCAGAGACAAAAGAGTTCTTGAGAAAAAATGGCATAGTGCAGGTGACCTCGGCTCCATATCATCCGTCCTCGAATGGACTTGCGGGGAGAGTCGTACAAACATTTAAGGAGATGATGAAAAAAAGTGCAGAAGGGAGTTTAGCAGCCAAAGTGTCACGGGTTCTGTTCAGCTACAGAATAACACCTCAATCCACCACAGGACTCTCTCCTGCTGAGATGTTATTAGGTCGTAGACTACGCTCCACTCTTGACCTTGTCCACCCAGACCTAAAAAGGAAAATGGAAAACAGACAAAACAAACAAAAAGAGAACCATGACAAAAGAACAAAGAGCCGAAGTTTTGGAGAAGGAGATGCGGTCCTTACCAGGAATTTCAGTTATGGACCAAAGTGGATTCCTGGCTTCATCGACTCAATGACAGGTCCAGTATCATACAAGGTCATGTTGGGAGATGGTAGGGTAGTACGCAGACATGTAGATCAGATACTTCCCAGACAAGGGGAAATTGAAATGAAGGTTCCAGATGCAATAACTGAAGACAGGGTTGCCCCCAGTTATCCAAGTGCATCTGTGGTGCCACCACCAGGGACAGAGACAATTCCACAGGAACCTATTCGTCAAGAGGAAACCATCGTTGCAGAGTCAGATACTCTGAGCACTGCTCAGGAGCAGCTGGTGGCTTCACCACAAACAAGCAGGGACTTTACTGTTAGACGTTCACAAAGGCCTCGCAAGCCACCAGAGAGATTGATACTGAACTGTTAGATTCGTCAAGTATGGAACATGATGAATGGAGACTCCTTATGTGACCCTCAGGAATGGTTGTTTGTTAAGAAATTCATACTGAAATCTTAAGGGAGGAGGGATATAGTAATCTGGGATGTTATGATTAAGGTTATCCACCAGGTGGTGCTGTAGCCAATGCTGCTGCTAAGGTCAGAGGTTTGCTTCCTGTTAAGGTCAGAGGTTTGCTTCCTGTATAGGTAAGCACAAGGTGGAATGCCAGGATGCTGATGCAGGCTGTCTGTAAATGTGTTTCCCAGTTGTTAATAAAGTACTCGTGTTAATTCTAACATCTAGCCTCTTTGAGTTCCTTGTTCTACTTCATGGATTTATCACATTTAGACAGTGAGCGCGCCACATAGGCTGGGGGGGGGGGGGGCGGGGGTGAAAAAGAAGAGACTTTCCATTTGCGTCTCTGGGCCTGCGGAAAGGCCATAATAACCAGCATATTGTAACTGTAATTCATGTTGATTAAATAGCAACCTTATTTACTTGCACTGTTGTATATATGCTTTAAGTGGTTGTGATGGTGGTGGTGGTGGTTGTTGTTGCTGCTGTTGTTGTAAACTGCCCATGGCAAAAAAAGTTGCGCTCAGAGGAGTTTATGGCCCGCCCAGTACAAATAACAATTGTGGGGGAACATTGCTTGCACGGTAGATATGAACTAAACTCGCCACAGAAAGTTAACTCCTGTCCATTTCAGTCTAAGTACCCTTTCAACAACATGATAAGTGTTACTTACTGCCAGTCAACCTCTCTGGCATTGAAAATTAACTATTAAAGTGTGGAGTCTCATTCCTTCAGGTTTTAATGGTTGTTGGAGATATTAAAAACATGTTGGCCTAGAAATTGGGTTTTGGCTTAGCCAGGGCTTTAGCGCCGGAAATTAGTGCCGGCGCTAAGTCCCCTGCGCGCGCCAAAAATTCAGTGGCGCCGCGCCCAAACGGCTGCCGGCGCTACTGAAGGGTCTTAGCACCTGGAAAAGGGCGCTAACTGCCGTTTCGCGCCGCAATTCCGGCGCTGCGGCACCCGATGCGGTGCAGCAGGCTGGGGAAGTGCAGGCCTCCTCCTTCCGTTAAGGAGGAGCTGCCTGCACCCGGCCGCGGCCCGCGCAAATCTGCTTAAAAATGAGCCCGGCACCTCGGACAAGTGCCGGGCTTGCATCTGTTCCGGGGGGGGAGAGAAGTCCGGGGAGGGAGCTGCGGGCAGGCGGCCGGCGGGAAAGCGGCCGGCCGCCGCGGGGCCTTTAATGCGCCGGCGCTAACTGCAGTAAGGCACCTCTGACAAAACGCTGGTTGCGGCTGCCACGGGCGAGGCGGCCGCAACTCAATTTCGGAGTTCGGGCGGGTTACCACGGCAACCGGAACGCTGCGCACACCGATGACGTCATCGGTGCCGGCGCAGCGCTACCGGAGCAACGCCGATTTAGGGCCCCAGGGAATTTCACTACTGGCCATAACTCCGGCACAAGGCCCTCTAGCGCCTCAAATGAGGCGCTAAGGCTACTGAATTTTCAGCCGATAGTTTCTTTTAAAAATTTAAAAAAAACTTCTCATTTCTCTCTCTCTCTCTTAATCCAATCATTCTTTCTCCCTCTTTGGCCCAGAAATTCAGGTCGGGGGCTTCCCGTGCGTGCAAGCCCCCAACCTGCACTTACCTACCGCGCCGGCCGTTGAGCTGTAGGCCCGCGTGGGATTCTGATCCTGGGCCTCCTCCAACTGCCGGCGTGCAGTGCTTGCGTATCCCAGGGGCGCAGTTAGTTCGATGCGTCCCCTGGGATCACGTGAGCCATGGAGAGCCAATGGTAGCAGGGAATGCTTCATTCATAAGTTTGACAGGAAGGGCTGTCAAACCTATAAATACCATAAGTCCCAAAACATCACTAAATCTTCAAATAAATTTTAAAAAAACATCACATTTTTAAAATAAACTATAAATTACATGAAATAACTATTTTTAAACAATAATTTAAATTTTTGAAAAATTAATTACATTTTCTAACGGGGCTAAAAATATAACTTACCTTTCTTTAAAGTATTTAAAAATAATAAACCCGTGGAAAAAATGTTTTAATTTTAATTAATTCACCACTTACCTTGTAAAAAGCAGGCTTGCGGCTTTTTACATGTCTAACTTCTGGAGACTTACCCTCCCGGGAAAACCTGCAATAAAAAGTAAGTTCGATGCGCACGCGCTGCCTCGCCTGCGCACGCATTCAACTTCTGAACCCCTCCTTTCAGGGGAACGGAAGTTCCAGTTTCCCGCGCATGCTTAGTGCATGCACGAAACCGGCACTTCCATTGAGCTTACGGGTGAGTACCCCGTGCGTACTCACCCATGGAGACCCGAATTTCTGGGCCATTATTTCTCTTTCTGTACCTGATTTGACATTGAGTTCACCCACTCTAAGTTACTCTTCCTTGTTCAGGCCTTGCGCTGTTTATTCCTCAATCCTTCAATCTGATTGGTTGAGGAGATACACAGTTGGTTTCCCTGTTCACTCAGGCCCTAGACGCCCGTTTCCCTCGCTGCGACGTTATCAGCTCGCGCTTTCAGCAACTTACCGCCCAAACAATGTAAAAACCTAAACATGCGGGGGAAAGTCTAACTAACGGCAGACACCGTTAGAGGCCCTGACACAGCAAATTATGTCCCAATAAGTTTTGAGACGACTTTGCCTTTGCAGAAAAATATAAAATTGAAGTCAGTGGGACTCTCTTCCCACATCCCAAATATTCCTGGATGAAAAGTTCATCTTTTTTTGCACGGGTCTGTTTCCCAAAAATACAACGGCATTAAAAAAAAGCTTTTATTTTAATATTTCTTGTCTGCTGCATGATTCATAACAAATTAAAACTGGTGTGAGCCTTTTCCCTGCAAATGTACTTCTTGGAACTGTCATAAAAATTGACTGTGGTGTAACAGCGGGTTGGAAATGGTTCCAGGCCTCTTGGAAAATCTTTCCAGGAGATATCTTTGTACCATTACATTGCACTTACACAAATTGAGATCTCGAATAATGACCCGTCACAACAAATGTTACAAAATAGAACACGGATGAGAAAAACTTTAACAAGTGGCACCGAGGGACTAGAAAAATCTTGAAAATAAGCCCACTGTATGTTTTTTAATTTAAATTCTACCTTTGCTGCTTTCACTATTAATAAATACATTCTTGCTTTTCTGAAGATGTGACTTGCACTAGGATATGGTTCTATGGATGTCAGCTGTCCTCCCATATCTCACCTAAGTGGCATCAATGGGCTATTCAACTGTTCCCGTCCTCACCTGACCTCTCCACAAGTAGACTTCTCAGCAGGGATCACTGGTCAGCCACCAGGTGTTTTTTTTACCCCCCTCCCTAATTCAGGCCACTGAGGCCATTTGTAATTCCTCTATTATCACCTAACTGGTGTCAGTTAATTCGGCACCAACCAGTAATGACATTTGGAGCCTACCTACCTGTATGGTTCAGCTCCACACCTTTTAAGCACTTTTACCCATCCCGCCATCAGCATCAGGTGAGGTCTGCAGGTTTCCCGGGGCATTCCTCCGTGCACAACTCCTGGCCGAGAGGATGTGCAGGAGAATGGCAGCTCCCAGGCCTCTGTCTCTGCTGCTCTTGAGCTGGTTGCTAGGACTTCTCAAGGATGCCCTGGGATGACTCACTGAATGTTTTTCCTGCCTGTCCATGTTGAAGTACCAAGGCCTAGAAATTCAGTATCGCCACGTTTGGGGCGCTACAGTCGGGCGTTCGCTAAATTTAGCGCCCGGTGCAACTTAGCGCCACCTTCGCCGAAATTGAGTTGCATCGCCCCAAGAGGTTGCTGGTGCGCTAAAGCAGGCGATGCACGACTATCATAAGGCGCTAAGCCGGCGAGCCGAGGCACTAACACCGAGGGCGGGCGCAGCGCAGGTGCGGCGAGTTGCTGATTGAAGGCAGACACGCTGGCGCCAGTCAGCTCTTAAAGGGGGAGGGTGGACTTGTTTGGCTGCCACGCCCTGCACACTGCAGCCCTGAAGCAAGGCCTGACCATTGCTGGATCATCATTTCTACGCCCAGGACCATGCAGAAGGCTAGGGAGCGAGCGGAGCGCTTCAGCGAGGGTGCCCTGAGGCTACTGGTTGGCACAGTAGAGCGCAGGCGACCTGTCCTCTTCCCTGACAGTGGGAGGAGGCCGCTTCCCAGTGAATACCGAAAAGCCTGGAGGGAGGTGGCACACAGAGTGACCACCAACAGCATGGTTGCCAGGGCTGCACTTCAATGCAGGAAAAAGTTCAACGACCTCACTCGGGTTGTCAGGGTGAGTACCCTTTCCACTATCCTGTTCATCCCTGCATGTGCACCTCAGTTTCTGGCCGAAGGGACCTGAAAGCCCCAATGCCCAGCCCTCATCCAAGAGCTATGGGACTTTCATGAAAACCACTTGCACATTCAGCACTTTACACGCTGTCAGGGCTATTCCACCATGGGAGGCAGTGCAGGCAAGATGAGGGCTTGACACTGTCAGGGCTATTCCACCATGGGAGGCAGTGCAGGCAAGATGAGGGCTTGACACTGTCAGGGCTATTCCACCATGGGAGGCAGTGCAGGCAAAATCAGGGCTTGACACTGTACTTAGAGGCCGTCCTTTCTCTTGCAGGGCAAGCCGGCTCACAATCGCAGGCAGCAGCTACGGACCGGGGAAAACCATCCTGACCTCAAAGAGCTCAGCGACCTGGAGCAGCGTGTGGAGCGCATTATGGCAGGCCAGCTGATTGGCCCCGTCGCCAGTGGCGATGCCGACCTTGTTCTGGACAGCAATGGTAAGGTCATCACCTTTTTGACCTCTCTCTTTCCACTTGTGCCTCACACCAGCATCCTTTCCCACTACCGAACCAATGCAGTGCATAGCAGCACTCATGCCTCCCTTGCTGCCGCCCTGTCCTCACTCTAAAGCAACTCTTGTGCCTCCCTGCTTTAAGATGCTGATTCGCCAGGTGAGGAGGCGGGCCCTCAAGCTGCCACTGTCAGTGATTCTGAATTCGAGGAGGAGGAAGAGGAAGCTGGCCCATCAGTGCCACCCTCAGCCGAGGCAGCCCATGGCCATGATGGGGACACGTCTTCCCTAGAGGGGAGCAGGGGGGAAGGGTCTGAGGAGAGTGAAGCTCCGGGGCCCAGCGGGCTGCAGCAACGTGGGAGGGGTGGGGAAGCTCGGCGGCCTTCTCCCCGGAGGGCGAGTGCGGCCTCCAGTCCTGCTACGGTGAGCGCAGAGGAGGTGCGGCTCCTTGCTGAAATGGGTGCCCAGGCTGAGCGCAGGCACACTGAACTCATGGCTGCAGTGGCAAGGATGCCTGACTCCATAGAGTCACTGGCAAGGAGTGCTCAGGAATTCGGGGCAACACAGGCCAGGAGTCTGCAAGAATTCAGTGCAGAACAGGCAAGGAGTCTGCAGGACTTCGCGGCAGCACAGGCTAGGAGTCAGCAGGACTTCGCTGCATCACAGGCGGCTTCCAGCCAAGTGCACAGTGATGCCGTGCATTCACTGGCTGGTCTGATGCAGACACAGATCAGGGCCACACGGGCACTAACAGCTGCCACCCTTGCTGGATCGGCCAGGCATCGCCGGGGCCCTCGCTGCGCCGCAGCAGCCCAGCAGTCTGTGCTTCAGGAGATTGCTGCGCATGCTGCAGTGCTGGCCCGTGCGAGTGCCAGTGTATCAGCCGACCAGGGAGTGCCTGTGCTCTCTCAGGTTGGCAGCATTCCTGCAGCCAACATTGTCACTCCTCCACTGCAGCTGCCACCACCCGTAGGACAGACTGCTGCCGTCCAAGCAGAGTTGGAGCAGTCAGCAGCCGGGCCCTCCGGGCCCAGAGCTGGTCCAGGCCGTCCCCCAAGGGCATCTGCCGTCTCACCATCTGACCCTCAGCAGCCTTCCCCCAGCCTTGCTGCAGCCACTGGGGACCCATTGAGGAGAAGCTGCAGGGCGGGAAGGGGCCATTCGCGGAAGCGAGGCAGATCACCCTCACAGGGGAAAAAGTAGAAGGTGTGGCCAAATGTTGTGTTTATATTTGAAGGCCGAGAATGTTTTTTATATATATGAAGGCCGAGACTGTTGTGTTTGTTTTTTATGAAGGCCGAGACTGTTGTGTTTGTTTTTTATATGAAGGCCGAGGATCATGGTCATTTTTGTTTAACTGTTTTTTTCATTTTCTGAAGGTTGTGAGAGCCAATTATGTCTCTGACTGTTTTTTGGAGGTTTATCTGAATTAGTTTGTCATGTGGGAAGGGCACAGAGTTTGCACAGTAAAAAATTTTCTTTAATCACATTGTCCATGTTTGCACTTTTGAACTATTTGTTGCCTTGACCGGCTGAGGGCTTGCGGAGCGGCTCCATTCATGTTCTTTCATTGGCAGAAGCCATTCCCTGAGAGGGGGCCTAGAACCGAGTTGCAATAAGCTACTGACGGATGGCCCTTGCACTTTGTGCCTCCCTCCCGTCTTGGTGCTCCACCTCCTCCTCCTCCTCCTCCTCCGGTGGTCCTCCAATGTCTGCTGGTGGTAGCTGAGTCCTGAGGATAGCCAGGTTGTGCAGCATGCAGCACACTACAACAAAATGGGAGACTCGCTCAGGCGAGTAATGTAGGGCTCCTCCGGAACGGTCCAGACAGCGGAACCATTGCTTCAGCATGCCGATTGTGTGCTCAATGATGTTCCTGGTAGCTTGATGGCTGTCATTGTATCGCTCTTCAGCAGGGGTGCTGGGCACACGGAGTGGGGTCATCAGCCAGGTGCACAAAGGATGGCCTTTGTCCCTGAGAACCCATCCTCGTGGGTGAGCCTGGGCTTCGAAAATGTCTGCCACAGAAGTCTGGCGCAGGATGAAGACATCGTGGCTGCTGCCTGGAAAGCGGGCATTGACAGCTATTATGAGCTGCCTGTGGTCACACACCAACTGGACGTTGAGCGAATGGTAGCCCTTCCGGTTGCGGTAATCCTCGGCATTCTGTAGCGGTGCCCGCAAAGCCACATGCGTGCAGTCAATGGCGCCCTGGACCATGGGGAAGTCCACTATTCCTCCAAATCCCATTGCACGCTCTTGCTGCTTGTCCAGGGTCATGGGGAAGGAGATGTACTGACGTCTCCTTCTGAAAAGGGCATGGTCACCTGGTGGATGCAGCAATGTACCGCGAAATGAGAGATGTTGGCAATGTCCCCAGTAGCGGATTGGAAGGAGCCAGTGGCATAGAAGTTGAGAGCCACTGTTGTTATGTATTGTGTGTTCTCCTCCCACCTGTGGTGGCGCTGTCACAGGAGATAAATGGTTGGGTGTTCTCGGTTAAGTTTAGCTCTCTTTGTTCGGAACTTTCCAGAACTTCCTTTTCCTTCCAATAAAGCACTTCATGTTTGAATCTCTGAGTTCTGAGTCCTAAATTGTGTCTAGGTAGAAAGGTACCGACACAACAAGTGGCGACGAGGATCGGATGAATCTGTGTTGTGGGAACTTTCTTGTTTTCGACTACAAAACACTTGGAACAGAGATTGCAGCATCACATTAACGTTACGGCAGTGAGTAAACAGAAATTTTAATTTGAAACGTGAGATGGCTACTATATTAGGAAACATCGGTGATTTTGATGAAAATGTGGAGCAATGGAGCGCATATACGGAACGTTTTGACTATTTTGTATTGGCGAATGCGGTGGCAAATGAAAAGGTCGTGCCTACCTTTTTGAGTGTAATCAGGCCGAAGACATTCAATTTACTTCGCAGCCTCGTGCAGCCAGATAAGCCAGGAACTAAAACATATAAGCAACTAGTGGAAATTGTTGGAGCACATTTTTCACCAAAACCTCTGGTTATTGCTGAGAGATTTAGATTTCACGAATCACAGAAAATCACAGAAACGCCACAGTGCAGATAGAGGCCATTTCGGCCCATCGAGCCTGCATCGACACATATCCCACCCAATCCCCGTAACCCCTACACCAACACATATCCCACCCTATCCCTGTAACCCCACGTAGTTAATCCCCCTAACACTAAGGGTCAATTTATCATAGCCAATCAACCTAACCCACACATCTTTGGACTGTGGGAGGAAACCGGAGCACCCGGAGAAAACCCACACAAACACGGGGAGAATGTGCAAACTCCACACAGACAGTCGCCCGAGGCCGGATTCGAACCCGGGTCTCTGGCGCTGTGAGACAACAGTGCTAACCACTATGCCACCGTGCTGCGTGGAATCAAGAGGAGGGGGAATCAGTGACGATGTTTATTGCTGCTTTAAAAAGGTTATCAGAACACTGCGAGTTCAAGGAGGTGCTGAAGGATACCATTAGAGACAGAGTCGTGTGTGGCCTTCTTACTGAGGACAACCTTACTCTTGAAAAGGCCATTGAAGTTAGTGTCTCCATGGAGATGGCAGAAAAGGAGGCTCACCAGTTGAGTTCAACAGGGAGAGTTCACAAGGTGTCGTCTGAGCCTAAAGGTGCGCGGAACGGCACATGTTACCGTTGTGGGAAAATGGGCCATCACGCTAATGACTGCTGGTGTACGGAGCTAGAATGCCGAAATTGTGGCAAAAAGGGTCACATTGAACGCGCCTGTAGAGGTAAAAAAAGAACAGACAGAGCTGGGAAGCATGGAAGCAAAATGTCTGTATTTGGACAAGAGAGGAAAAAGAGTGTTCATTCAGTGCAGTATGATGGAACAAGCAAAACAGAGGGGAGCGACACCTCTGAGGAGGAAGAGGTGCACATACTGACGGTTGCAGGTGATTCAAATGGCTACTGGGTGTCACCACTGGTGGAGGGACAATCAGTGTGGATGGAGGTGGACACAGGCACGGCTGTGTCCCTTGTTTCAGACACTGTCTACAACAAAATGCTAAAGCATCTTACCCTTCAGCCAACAAACATTGTGCTAAAGACGTATACCGGCGAACCTGTGGCCATGAGAGGCGTCATTGAGGTGACAGTTAAATTGAACGGACAGACTGCAAAACTGCCACTATATGTGGTAAAGGGAAATTACCCATCGCTACTGGGACATGCGTGGCTAGAGAAAATCACGCTGGACTGGCTTGCAGTCCGCATGATGTCAAAAGGGCAGTCAGGTCTGACTGCAGTGTTAAACAAACATGCAGAACTCTTCGATGGGGAACTTGGGAGCATGAAAAAGATTAGCGTGAGACTGGACATTAAACCTGACGTCAAGCCGAAGTTTCACAAAGCCCGACCTGTACCCTATGCAATTAGGCCAAAAGTTGAGGCTAACTTGGAGGCTTTAGTCGAGAATGGAGTCCTGGAGCCTGTGAGCGTGAGCAAATGGGCCACACCCATTGTTCCTGTCCTGAAAAAGGATGGATCTGTTCGAATCTGCGGGGATTTAAAAGTGACTATTAACCCGGTGCTGTCTGCGGAACAGTACCCTCTTCCCCTCATTGATGATCTTTTTACGGGCCTGGCCGGAGGGCAAAAGTTCAGCAAAATAGACTTATGCCAGGCTTATCTACAAATGCATGTCGATGACAAATCAAAGGAGCTGCTGACAATTGTGACACACAAGGGGCTATACAGGTACTGCCGCCTTCTGTTTGGAATTACGTCGGCCCCTGCTCTATTCCAAAGGGCAATGGATCAGATTTTGAGTGGACTGCCAGGAGTCCAGTGCTACCTGGACGACATCCTTGTCACTGGGACAAATGAGGAGGATCATCTTCTGAACTTGGATGCGACACTGTAACGACTGAAAGAGTACGGACTCAGAGTTCATAAAGACAAATGTGAATTCTTTCAGTCTTCAGTTGAGTACCTGGGGCATGTGATTGATGCTACTGGCCTGCATAAGGCGCCGTCAAAGGTCAAGGCGATCGTGGAGGCCCCAGCACCCCAGGATGTGAGCCAGCTACGTTCATTTCTGGGGCTACTTAACTACTATGGGAAGTTTATTCCAGACTTAGCAACATTGCTGAAGCCGTTACATCAGTTGCTATGTCAAGGCAAAATATGGAAATGGACTGAACTGTGACGTGCCTCAATAACTTCAAGACTCGAAGTTAGCAGAATAAAACAAGGCTTTTATTAGCAAAGAAAAGATGCCGGTGGCTGCACCTAGCTTCACCTGGCGTGCTGCTGTTCTACTGCAGGACAAGCCTGGACTTGTCTTAAGTAGGGCCAGGTATGGGCGGAGCCGACACACAAAGGGGGCGGTGCCCTATACACAATACCAGGTACAAACACCGGAGCAGGCAATACAATATATACAGTTAACTACAGAGTCTGATGAATGACATATTTCATCACATTCACCCCTTCTACAGATTTAGTCTGTCCGGGGGTGTGATAGTCCTCTGTGACCGACGTAACGGTTGCGGTGCCGCGGGTGCCGGCTGGGTGTCCCGGGTGGTCTCCTGTGTCTCTGCCGGGGGCGCCACCGGGGTTGTTGACGGAGTAGGTGGTGGGGGAGTAGGTGGTGGGTGTACCGTTGGCTGGTGTTCTTCCGGGGGTGATGAAAAATTAGTGGGTGGAGTGGGTGGGTAATAGTTGTTGTGGTTGTTGTTGTTGTTGTTGTAGTCATTGTCGTTGTTGCTGTTGTTACCGGCTGGGGCGAGGTCTTTTATGGACACAGTGTCCTCCCGTCCGTCGGCGTGCCGGACATACGCATATTGTGGGTTGGCGTGGAGCAGGTGCACTGGCTCCACGAGGGGGTCTGTCTTGTGGCCCCTCACATGCTTCCGCAGAAGTACCGGACCTGGGGTGGAGAGCCATGACGGTATGGATACGCCTGAGGTGGATTTCCGGGGAAACACAAACATTAGCTCATGAGGCGTGGCATTAGTGGCGGTACACAATAGTGACCGTATTGAGTGGAGCACATCTGGGAGGACTTCCTGCCAGCGGGAGATAGGGAGGCCCTTGGTCCTTAGAGTTAGGGTGACTGCCCTCCATACTGTCCCGTTCTCTCGCTCCACCTGACCGTTGCCCCGGGGGTTGTAGCTGGTGGTATGGCTCGTGGCAATCCCCTTGGACAGCATGTACTGGCGTAGCTCTTCACTCATGAAGGCCGCCCCCCTATCCGTGTGGATATAGCTTGGCATACCGAACAGGCAGAACAGGCTGTTGAGGCATTTAATGACCGTGGCGCTGGTCATGTCTGGGCAGGGGAAGGCGAATGGGAAACGGGAGTATTCGTCCACAATGTTCAGGAAGTAAACATTGCGGTCGACGGACGGGAGGGGGCCCTTGAAATCTAAGCTAAGCCGCTCAAAGGGCCGTGTAGCTTTGATTAGGTGGGCTCTATCAGGGCGGTAGAACCGAGGCTTGCACTCAGCGCAAGTGCGGCAGTTCCTGGTCAGAGACCGAACTTCCTCAATCGAGTAGGGTAAGTTGCGGGACTTTATGAAGTGGAACAGCCGTGTGACCCCTGGGTGGCAGAGGTCGTTGTGGAGGGTCTGTAGCCGATCCCCGGTGGTGTTGGCACACATCCCTCATGAGAGGGCGTCGGGGGATTCGTTAAGGGCCCACGGCCGGTATATGATGTCGTACTCGAAGGTGGAGAGCTCGATCCGCCACCTAAGAATCTTATCATTTTTAATCTTCCCCCTCTGTTTATTATTGAACATAAACGCTACCGACCGCTGGTCGGTAAGTAGGGTGAAGCGTTTGCCGGCTAGGTAGTGCCGCCAGTGGCGCACTGCCTCCACGATGGCTTGGGCCTCCTTTTCCACGGATGAGTGTCTGAACTCGGGCCCCTGGAGGGTCCTCGAGAAGAAAGCTACGGGCCGCCCTGCCTGGTTGAGGGTGGCCGCCAAGGCAAAGTCAGACGCATCACTTCCCACTTGAAAGGGAGTGTTCTCGTCCACTGCCTGTAGCGTGGCCCGCTCAATATCCTGCTTAATGCTTTTGAAGGCAGCATGGGCCTCAGCAGAGAGCGGGAAAGAGGATGCTTTCAAGAGGGGACGGGCTTTATCGGAGTAGTTAGGGACCCATTGGGCATAATACGAGAATAACCCCAGGCACCTTTTTAGGGCTTTGGGAGTGTTGAGCAGGGGCAGCTCCCGTAGGGGGCGCAATCGGTCGGGGTCTGGTCCCATTTCCCCATTCTCCACCACGCTGCCTAGTATGCAAAGGCGCGTGGTGTTGAAAACGCACTTGTCCTCGTTGTAGGTGAGGTTGAGTTTTTGTGCGGTTTTCAGAAACCTCGCGAGGTTTGAGTCGTGGTCCTGTTGGTTGTGGCCGCAGATGGTGACGTTGTCGAGATAGGGGAAGGTTGCCTGCAAGTGGTGGTCATCGACCATGCGGTCCATCTCCCTCTGAAAGACCGAGACCCCATTCGTCACCCCAAAGGGGACTCTGAGGAACTGGTAGAGGCGTCCGTTTGCCTCGAAGGCAGTGTACGAACAGTCCTCTGGTCTGATAGGGAGCTGGTGGTACGCTGACTTGAGGTCGATGGTGGAGAACACCCGGTATTGGACGATTTGGTTCACCATCTCGGATATGCGGGGTAGCGGGTAGGCGTCTAGTTGGGTATAGATGTTGACTGTTTGACTATAGTCAATCACCATCCGCTTCTTCTCGCTACCCCTCACCACCACCACTTGGGCGCACCACGGGCTGTTGCTGCATTCAATAATGCGCTCCTTCAGGAGCCTGTCTACCTCGGTCGCGATAAACCGCCTGTCCTCCCAGCTGTACCTCCTGCTTTTGGTCGCTATTGGCCGGCAGTTAGGGGTAAGGTTCGCGAATAGCGAAGGCGGCTTTACCTTCAGGGTAGCCAGACCGCACACTGTGAGGGGCGGCTGGGTCCCACCAAAATTGAGCGTGATGCTTTGGTGGTGGCACTGAAAATCCAGGCCCAAGATCACGCTCACACATAAATCTTTCATAAATAACAGTTTAAAATTATTATATACAGTGTCTTTAACGGACAATCGTACCTCGCAGTAACCCGCAATAGTCGATATCTGGGTTTTGTCGGCCATAGAGATCCTGCCCTGAGTAGGGACTATAGTTAGAGAGAGTCGTTGTACCAGATCAGGGTGAATGAAGCTCTCTGTGCTCCCGCTGTCAATTAAACATTTAACCTTGCACCCGTTTACCTCAATGTCCACCATCGATTTGGATAGTGGGTGCGGTCTGGGCTGGTCCACTGTGATCGACACCACTGTAGGGCCCTGATCGGGACAAGATGGTGGGCCACACGAGGCCGGGTAAGATGGCGTCCACGCTGTCTGCTCGCGAGATGGCGGGCCCCACGAGGTCGGACAAGATGGCGTCCAAGATGGCCGCTCCCACGGCGCGCACGCGGCGGTTTTGCCTGCGGGGTTCCCTCTGCACACCTTCCCAAAGTGCCCCTTCTTACCGCACTTAAAGCAGGTGGTGCCTTTCGCCGGGCACAGGTTCCTGGTGTGCTTCGGCTGCCCGCAGAAGTAGCATTTGGGGCCCCGATGCGTCGCGGCGGTCGTAGGGCTTCTGGGGGGAGAGCAGGGCCCCGACGGTGTTGGGCTACCGGGCTGGGAAACAGAGGCGGCGTGGGCCGCGCGGCCTGCCGAGTAGGAGTCAGAGTTCTTCTGAGCCACATCCAACGATCGCGCTGTGTCCACAGCCTGTGTCAGATCTAGGCCCGTTTTCTCTAGCAGTCTCTGCCGGATATAATTAGAGCTAAGGCCTGCGATAAAGGCATCCCGAATCAGCTCGTCTGTGTACACCGTGGCTTTCACGTCTTTGCATTTACAGTCTTTGCAACGAAGCTTTCGCCCAAGCAAAGAAAGCATTGCTGAAATCAGAGGTCCTGACACACTTCGACCCAAAGCTACCCGTGCAGCTAGCATGTGATGCATCACCATATGGTGTGGGAGCAGTCATATCCCACATCATGCCTTCGGGTGAAGAGAAACCTATCGCCTTCGCATCACGCACCTTGAACAAGGCCGAGTAACTATGCGCAGATCGAGCGCGAGGCCTTGGGAATCGTTTTTGGAATTTGAAAATTTCATCAGTACCTGTTTGGGAGAAGGTTCACACTCCTGATTGACCACCGTCCATTGACTTCAATCTTCGGGCCCCACACCGGAATTCCGTCTCTCGCTGCAAGCAGGATGCAAAGGTGGGCTTTACTGTTGTCAGGACACACATACGACATCAAATATCGCAAATCAGACTTGCACGGCAACGCAGATGGTCTCTCGAGGCTACCCTTGCCTGTTACTCCCCCAGAGCCTCGTCAGATAGACATCTTCTACTTTAGACAAGTGGAGGGAGCACCTGTCACTGCAGTTCAGGTGCGAAGGTACACCCGCAACGATCCAGTCCTGTCTGAGGTAATGGACGATGTCATTCGAGGGAGAGCTATAGGAGATTCTCCTAGTTTGAAACCTTACGTTTCAAAAAGAAATGAGCTCTCCGTCCAGGCAGGTTGTCTTCTTTGGGGATGCCGTGTCATCATTCCGCCACCTCTGAGGGAACCTATACTGCAACAACTTCATACAGGCCACAGTGGGATGGTTCGGATGAAGGAAATGGCAAGAAGCTACTTCTGGTGGCCAGGTCTCGATGGGAATATTGAGGAGAAAGCCAAAACATGTTCCCCATGTCAAAGGGTCCGGAATGTTCCACAGCTGGCAACCCTACACCCCTGGGATTGGCCTGCAGAAGTGTGGCAGCGAGTACATGTGGACTTCGGCGGTCCTTTCGAAGAGAAGATGTTTATGGTGGTTGTGGACACTCGTAGCAAGTGGCCGGAGGTCGCTGTGATGAGGTCTACCACGGCAGAGAAAACAATTGAGAAACTTGGTGAGATGTTCAGCCGTTATGGCTCACCGGAACAACTCGTAAGTGACAACGGTCCACAATTTGTATCACAGGAGTTTGCAACCTTCCTGCATGTGAATGGTGTCCAACACATCAGGTCTGTGCCCTATCATCCCTCTACTAATGGCCAGGCAGAAAGGTTCGTGCAAACTTTGAAGCACGCCTTGAGGGCATCGCAAGGTCAGGACTCAATCCACCAACGTCTGAACAGCTTCCTCTTGTCCTACAGGAACGAGCCGCATGCCACAACCAAAACTTCCCCCGCTTCGCTCATGATGAAGAGGCAGTTGCGGACAAGTTTTGACTTACTCAAACCTCCAAGGGCAGAGCAGGTTGTCCATCGTCAACAACAAGCTCAAGTTGAAAAGAGAGAGAAAAGAGCCAAGGAGAGACGGTTTCATCCGGGAGAGCACGTCCTAGCTCGAAACTACAACACTGGACCAAAATGGGTTCTTGCTACGGTGATCGCGCAGACGGGCCCTGTGTCTTACACGGTTGAGACTGCTGAGGACGTCGTCTGGAGAAGACACACAGATCAACTGTTGCTAGGAGCAGAGACAGACACAGAGGCTCCAACGGCTGGTTGGCCTGAACTGTTTCCGGATGATACGGCAAACCAGCATCCTTTGCCACAGTGCTCTTCTCCAACACAGGAAGTCAAAGAGACTGTTCCACCTGTGCAAACTCCTGACTTTCAACTGACACAGGCGCCTTCTTCATCTAGGCCTGTGTCAATGCCTACTGCTGTGGAAGCCAGCGATGACCGCCGGTATCCTGTCAGAGAGCGGCGGCCTCCAAGACGCTTGGATCTGTAGGCTTAGCGACTTACCCACAAGACTGGGGCAGAATAAACCCCAGGGTAAAGTCAGGGTTTGAGGCAGTCTACCTCTACCCTAGGTTCGTTGAGTGCATTGAAAGTAACTTACCTGTTGAGGAATAATGTGGACCTTCCATTTAAGAGGGGAGGAAATGTTATGTATTGTGTGTTCTCCTCCCACCTGTGGTGGCGCTGTCACAGGAGATAAATGGTTGGGTGTTCTCGGTTAAGTTTAGCTCTCTTTATTCGGAACTTTCCAGAACTTCCTTTTCCTTCCAATAAAGCACTTCATGTTTGAATCTCTGAGTTCTGAGTCCTAAATTGTGTCTAGGTAGAAAGGTACGGACACAACAACCGTCACCTTCACTGCCACCGACAGAGACGTCCTGCTCCTCAGCTGTGGCTGCAGATCTCTGCGAAGCAGGTGGCAGATCTCAGTGACCACCTCCCTTCTGAATCACAGCCTCCAAACACACTGCTCCTCTGACATGTTCAGATATGAGAACTGCTGGCGGTATACCCTGGGTGGGTAAGGCCTCCTGTGCCGATGCCTGTTGGCCCTTCTCCATCTGGCCATGACTGGCACTCTCTCACGGCGTCTCTGAGCCCTTTGAATGCAATACAGTAATCCAACGTTTCCACCCATTGCAGCCCCCATTATATGTGGCGACTCAAGGCTATGGCACTGAAAGTTAAATCCAAGTGCAAAGCTCTGGCCTGAAGTCAGAATTACCTGTGCAAGCGCTGAGTCAAAGCAGAAAGCTCTCTCCCTTTGTCTCTCTCCAAATATCCGTCTCTCACACAGAAGGATTGCCACAAAATGGCTGCCACTTATAATGCAGGAGGAGTCCCCTTTAAATAGTGCCCCCCGCGCCCCGCATGGACTGGGAACCGTTCCCCTCTACCAGTCGCTGGGGGCGCCAGGCGCACAGAAGGGCGGCGCCACTGAAGTTCCGGTTCAGGGCGCACCAAGGGCGTTGCACCATGAAATGACGTCAGGATCTGCGCGCGCAGCTGAGCGGGCGCTGCAGTTTTGCGCCGCCGCTAAATCTTGAGTGAAGTTCGCGAGAGGCACAGATTGCGCTGCGCCCGTGCGCCAGCCGCTTAGCGCCCCACTTCTCCTCCTCCTAAGGCACTAGTGGCTGGCGCTAACAACTGAATTTCTAGGCCCAAGGCTCTACTCCTCACCTACCCAATAATATGGCGAAAGTTGAGAGCTCATGGAGAATTATGGGGGCCAAACTCACATTTCGTCACTCTATGGCACAGCACTTTGGAGCACTATCACTCGGTGCCACCTTGGCCACATTATGTTTCTTAAACTCACAGCGACTGAATCGTATACGGCAGGAGTGTCCACACAATAACCTGTGGCCCTATCTCTTCTGCGGGCCCTGGTTATTTTGGCACATGTATTTCTTACTCATTGGTTTGCCCTGTTTGAATTACGTGGCGGTTTGGAAAGTGCTGCCCTTTGCTGGATATATCCCATGTCAGAACACCAAGATCTATTAGCATCCAAAACTTGAGGCAAATGCAACTTAATGGGAACATTGATTTAACCTTCACATGTGACCCATGAGGCTCCATGATATGCAGCTAAGCAACCCATGAAGATTGGAAGCTCCTAGTATATTGAATCAAATCACGAGTGAAAGCAACTTGGGGCTGAAATTCCTCATGGAAACGTTTACCTAGATACAGTGGATAGGAAGGACCTATTTCCCCTAGCACAGAGGTCAATAACCAGGGGGCATAGATTTAAAGTAATTGGTAGAAGGGTTAGAGGGGAGTTGAGGAGAGCTTTTTTCACTCAGAGGGCGGTGGGGGTCTGGAATTCACTGCCTGAAAGGGTGGTAAAGGCAGAATCCCTCACCGCATTTAAAAAGTACTCAGATATGCACTTAAAGTGCCATAACCTACAAGGCTACGGATCAAGAGCTGGAAAGTGGGATTAGGCTGGAAAGCTCTTTTTTGGCCGGCACAGACACGATGGGTCGAATGACCTCCTTCTGTGCCATAAATTTCTATGATTCTATGAAAAATCTGTTAATACAAAAGGGGATTTTCTTTGAAATTATTGATGGAAAGATTTCCCCTTATTGTTCCGAGTGCAGACATTGGTGGGTGGGTGGGGCGGGGGGGGCGGGGGGGGGGGTGGGGGCGGGGTGTAACTTTGACTTTGGGTGATAATGTAAAACGGACAATAGCGAATCAGCAGCCCGTTTTACATCTTTCCCGATTTGCATTTCCATTGAAGTCAATGGTAATGAAAATGAGGAGAGATGTAAAATGGGCGGCTGACCTGAGAGTGCCCGTTTTACACTATTGCACAGTCAAAATTAACCCCCCCCTCACCATTTTCCTGTAGTATTTTGGTAAACAGAGAATAAAGAAAAATAATGAGAAAAAACTTAAACCATTCCAGTCTGTTTCCAGTTATTGAATGTCACTTTGAATTCTATCCATTTAAAGTGAAAATAGATACTCTAATGTAATCTGAGTCTCTATTACTCAAGTGCATTACCGAAGGCACAAATCCGAAATTAGAACCACTATTGCCATGACAACGGCAGTAATTATACAGTGATCCCTGGCTTCTGAGATAAATCTGTCACTGAATAATCTCTGAGTAATGAGACAGGCCCTTCTCTGAGTTAAATGAGTACAGGTGAAAGGACTATTTGAAGAAAAATGGGGGTGGGAGGGGGAATCCCTTGTGAATGGAGAACCATCCTGTCGGACTTCTGACAGAGCTTAGCTCAGCGGAGATTTGGCACCGGTCTGAGAAATTTTTGAAGTTGCTGTTGTAGAGCCACAGAAACTGTTAGAGATTTTCTTTAAAGCAGCAAAAAAAAACATTAAAATAAGTTGTGCTAAAACTTTATAAATCACTGGTTAGGCCTCAGCTGGAGTATCGTGTCCAATTCTGGGCACCACACTTTAGGAAGGGTGTCAAGGCCTTGGAGAGGGTGCAGAGGAGATTTACTAGAATGGTACCAAGGGATGAGGGTCTTCAGTTACGCGGAGAGGCTGGAGAGGTTGCGGTTGTTCTCCTTCGAGCAGAGAAGGTTAAGGGGAGATTTAATAGAGGTGTTCAAAATTATGAGGGGTTTTGATAGAGTAAATAAGAAGAAACTGTTTCCACTGTCAGGTGGCTCAGTAACCAAAGGTAACAGATTTTAGATAATTGGCAAAGGAACCAGAGGGGAGATGAGATTTTTATACAGCAATGTGTAATGATCTGGAATGCACTATTTGAAAGGGTGGTGGAAGCAAATTTAATAGTAACTTTTAAAAGGGAATTGGATAAATAATCGAAAAGGAAAAAATTGCAGGGGAAGGAGTTGGGGAGTTGGAACTGTAACACAGCAAAAATCAATTCATACAGGACAAGAGCACAGCCTTTGAAGATAAGAAATGAAAAGATAGAGAGTTTATAAATTGAACCCAATGAAGAAAAGCTTTCTTAAACACAGTCAGTTCACGTATGCAGAAAAGCTATTTGCATGCAAGTTGTGAGCAGCTCCAAATGTTATCCACTCAACTTCAATTATATCCTAGTGTAGGAGTCTGTGCACTCCTAACAAAAACACTGTGAACTAAACTGGTAGTTAACAAACTTAGTTTAATGCACTGAAAGTATTACAAAACAAAAACGCAGGAGAAACTCCAAACAGGTCTGTACACTAGCTCACTCCACGAGGACTACTGGAAACGCCCTCCAAACCTGACGTCATGACGTCATCACTTTTCCCGCCGTTGGGAACGTCACGTGACCCACGTGATGACGTCATCGCATCAGATCGTGATTTTATCGATCCCGCGCTGTTTAAACAGGGCAAACATTAAAAGGTAACAATAATGATTAAAGACAATTGTACAAGTTACTGTGAGAGTCTCTTTGGTGGCTTTGTCACACTAGCCCATTTTAACCCATCCTTTGATATGAGAAAGGATTAGCAGGAATCACTGCATAATAGTGTGTATGCAGAAGTCAAATGGTTTCAAGGGAGTGGAAAAACAAAATGCCTTTTTCAAGTATTGTTTCGGGGCTTCTCCCGCTATGTCAGTGTAACTACGGAGGAAATTGCCCAGAAACCCCATTTATGTGTGGGAAAAGTCCCGAGGAAATTCATCCCCCAGGTATCATCAGGCTCTCATTGCAGGATTTTCTTTTTTTCCCATTCCCTTGTGAAGACAGTGACTCATGCTGATGTCTGATTGAATAGGCACCTACTGTGTCTCATCCTAGAAAGTGGCAGCAGTAGGGTTGCCAACTCTGGTTGGATGTATTCCTGGAGGCTTGATCATGTGACATTTGGTCATGTGACATTTGGCCACGTGACATTGGCCACTGTTTTTGCAGATATCTTAAAAAAGGTTGAGTTTATTTACATAAGAACATAAGAAATAGGGGCAGGGATAGGCCACTTGGCCCCTCGAGCCTACTCCACCATTCAATAAGATCATGGCTGATCTTGGGCTCAAAGCCACTTCCCTGCCCGCTCCCCATAACCCTTCACTCTCTTATCTTGCAAAACTCTGTCTATCTCCACCTTAAATGTATTTAATGACCCAGCCTCCACAGCTCTCTGGAGCAGAGAATTCCACAGATTTACAACCCTCTGAGAGAAGAAATTCCTCCTCAGCTCGGTTCTTTATTCTGAAACTATGCCCCCGAGTTCTAGATTTCCCCATGAGGGGAAACATCCCCTCTGCATCTACCTTGTCGAGCCCCTCAGTATCTTATATATTTCAGTAAGATCACCTCTCATTCTTCTAAATTCCAATGAGTATAGGCCCAACCTGCTCAACCTTTCTTCATAAGTTAACCCCCTCATCTCTGGAATCAACCGTGTGAATCATCTCTGAACTGCCTCCAATGCTGGTATATCCTTCCTTAAATAAGGAGACCAAAACTGTACGCAGTACTCAAGGTGTAGTCCCACCAATACCCTGTTCAGTTGCAGCAGGACTTCCCTGCTTTTATATTCCAACCCCCTTGCAATAAAGGCCAACATTCCATTTGCCTTTTTGATTACTTGCTGTACCTGCATGCTAACTTTGTGTTTCATGCACAAGGACCCCCAGTGTAATGATCAGTAACATGTCATTCTAGAATGGTACACTAGGTGGAGCTGTATGTATATAAGAGTGGGGCTACCCACGATGCACTAGGCTACCCACAAGGCAGTAGTCAAGATGGATGCTGTACAAGTCCACATGGCTGAATAAAGTGACTAGCTCAAGCTAGCTGTTCATAATAAAAATATCTATTTATTTATGAACATAACATGGTACCAGGATTGGTAAAATCTGCTGAATATTGTGAAACGCAACATGGAGACTTTGAAGCCACCGGAGGGTTTGAAACTCACGGGGAATGTCGACTGCAATTGGCGGACTTTCAAACAACAATTCGAACTCTACATTGCTGCCATCGGGTTCGGTATGAAGCCAGACGCAAGGAAAATAGCGTTACTGCTCACGGTTGCAGGCCCGCAGGCGATAGAGGTATTTAATACGTTTGTATTTGATCAAGAGGAGAACAGAGAAAAATTGGAAGAAGTGCTAAAGAAGTTTGATACACATTGTTCTCCCAAAAAGAATGAAACCTATGAGAGCTACGTGTTCCATTCATGGACACAGCAGCAAAATGAGGCAGACATGTAATTTCTCTGAACTGAAATTATCCATGATTCGTGACCAGATTGTGTTTGGTATTCATGATAAAAAGGTCAGGGAATGTCTGTTGAGAGAAACCGAACTAACATTGGAAAATGCTGTAAAAATATGCCAAGCCAGTGAGCTAGCTCAAAAGCACGCGAAGACTTTCAGTGAAATTAATAATAATGCGATTGTAGTAAGTGATAGTGCTGCTATCGGTGCTGTGTCCTACAAGGGGAAGAAATGTGGGCAGAACAGAAATGAAAAGCAATCAGAGGAAGGAATTTTTAATTGTAAACGCTGTGGTTATAAACACCAGTCAAGGCAATGCCCAGCGTTTGGGAAAATGTGCACAAAATGTAATGGAAAGAATCACTTTGCCAAACAATGCTTTTCAAAAGTAAAAACAAAGAAAGGGCAACAAGTCAATGTGATTGAGGACACTGATTTAAGTGAGACATTTTCTGTAGGAATGGTGTCATGTGACAATATAGAAAAGGATTCAGAAAATGTGCAGCCCTCAGGAATGGACAATGCTGAACATAAAGTTAATGCAGTAAAAGAGGACAAATGGATAATGTCACTGCAGGTAAATGGAGCATTAGTTACATTGAAACTAGACACTGGGGCAAAAGCAAACTTAATCAGTATGAGTGACATTAAAAATATGAAAGAAAAGCCCAAAATACAGAAAAATTCAGTACTACTAAAGAACTATAATGGACAGAAAATAGATAGCTTAGGTGTATGCAGACTTAAAGTGACAGTCAAAGACAAAGTGCATCATCTCATGTTTTCTGTTGTGGCTAAAGGACTTGATTCACTATTAGGTGACAAAGCTTGTGAGGACTTAGAACTGGTCAAGAGAGTCTACCGTATAAACTGTGCCATAAGCAGACCAGATGAGTCAGTGGATTCTGTAGTGAGTAACTTCCAGGATGTGTTCAAAGGATTTGGAGTTCTACCATTCACTTACAAGATCCAGCTAAAGGAGGATGCTCAGCCAGTGGTACATGCTCCACGGAGAGTTCCAGTACCCCTGCGTGACCGGCTCAAGAAAGAACTGGACAGAATGACCGCACTAGGAGTCATCAGGAAAGTCGAAGAGCCAACAGACTGGGTTAACTCCATGGTATGTGTAAAGAAAAAGAAGAATGATCTAAGAATATGCATAGATCCAAAGTGTTATATCCATGTATCTTAATGTTGTGTCCTTCAATAATCAGACAACAGACTGCAGGGAACGATCAACAGGTGTTTACTGAATGAGGGTTCAAACTGCAACTGACTGTACAGATCACTACTCAGGGTTTATATACAGGTGTGGTCACTGCCGGTACTACAGGATACAGGAGCTGTAAAAAGTAGTTCTCCCCCTTAAAAGTACATACATTACAATTCCTCCCCTTTTAGATTAACAGTACCATAACACTCATTTAACAATTAAATATCAAACTAATTAAAATTAACACTTTTAACATGCAACATTAACTGAAAATAGTCTATTTATAAATTCAGTCTTTGGGGAGGCTTCCTGATTCTTTCTGGATAACGCCTTTCCCGAGTGTCTCGCTCTTGGTGCGGAGGCGATTCTAACACCCTGTCGTCAGTTGATTCATCAGCTTCCAATGCTACTGTTTCTGAGGTAGATGCGACCTGTACGTCGGGTTCCTCACCAGGTACGTATGGCCGAGACATGGGGTTGACTCGTTCCTGTGACTCTAGGATCTGGTCAGCATGGCGTCTCACAATGTTCTCCCCAACATCCACTGTGTACATTAGTGGCCCCTGCCATGTGCATATCGTTCCTGGTTGCCATTTCTCTGTTCGGTAGTCGTGGGCCAAGACTGGTTGCCCTACATTGAAGCTCCTTGTCGGCTTCTCATTGATGTGCTGGAATTGCTTACTCTCAACATCTCTTCGTACATTTGGTCTGAGCAAATCCAGATGAGATCTCAACCTTCGGTTAAAGAACATCATGGCCGGGGCCTGGTTGGTGACTGCATGTGTCGCATTCCTGTAGGCTAACAGGAAATTGTCCACCTTATGCTGCAGTGGAATGTCGTCATCGCACATGGCCTTTACTGCTTTTTTAAAGGTTTGTATGAACCTCTCAGCCAATCCATTTGTGGCTGGATGATACGGGGCGGATGTGTAATGCCTTACCCCATTCCTTTTCATAAATCTTCGAAACTCTTCGGACACAAACTGTGGTCCGTTATCAGAGCAAATCTGCTCTGGCAAGCCGTTCCTGGCAAAAATGGTCCGTAGGACTGCAATAGTTTTCTCCGTGGTGGTGGAGGACATTTTGATCACCTCAGGCCATTTCGAGTGCGCATCCACGGCTATTAAAAACATTGAGTCCATGAATGGACAAGCAAAATCAATATGCACCCGTTGCCATGGAGATGAGGGCCACTCCCATGGGTGTAGAGGGGCATGTGGTGGTGCATTTTGGACCTTCTGGCATGCTGAGCAGCTCTTTGTCAGGTCCTCGATTTGCTGATCGATCCCCGGCCACCACACATAAGCCCTAGCAAGGCTTTTCATTTTCACCCCTCCCAGATGACCTTCGTGAAGCTCATTGAGCACTCTCTCCCTTAACTTGGGTGGAATTACCACTCGGGATCCACACATCAAGGTCCCCTGGCATACTGACAGCTGTTCTCTTCTGGATGAGAATGCTGGCAACAGTGAGTCGCCATGTGCTGGCCATCCCTTCACCGTCAAATCATATACCCGAGACAGTGTCGGGTCATTTCGGGTCTCCTTCTCTATACCAGCATTAGTTACTGGCAAGCATTCAATTTTAGTCGAATGAAATATTTCGACAGGATCCACTGCTGGTACCTCCTCCACAGTAGGCAATGGCAGGCGTGATAGCCCATCAGCGTTTCCATGCTGTTTCGTGCCCTTATACTCAATTTCATATTGGTGCGCCCCTAGAAAAAGGGACCATCTTTGTAGCCGTTGCGCAGTCATCACCGGAACGCCCTTCTTTGGATTAAAGATGGAGACAAGTGGTTGGTGGTCAGTCAGCAAGATGAACTTCTGCCCGTGCAGATAGTGATTGAACTTTTTCACTCCCCACACTAGGCTGAGGGTCTCCCTGTCAATCTGGGCGTAGTTACGCTTGGCTGAGGTTAGTGACCGAGACGCAAAGGCTACTGGCCTCTCCGAGCCATCCGGGAATTTGTGCAACAGCACCGCACCAATGCCATAGGGTGATGCATCACACGCCAACCGAATTGATAGTGCTGGGTTGAAATGAGCCAACACCTCTTTTGATGTGATCAATGCTTTGCTCTTCTGGAAAGCTCGTTTACATTCCTCACTCCACTTCCATGGTATCCCCGTTTGCAGTAGGGTGTTCAGTGGGTGTAGTACGGTAGACAAATTCGGCAAGAACTTATGGTAGTTCACCAGCCCGAGGAACGACCTCAGTTGTGACACATTTTCCGGTGCTGGAGCCTTGACTACTGCCTCGATCTTTTCAGGGGACTTATGTAACCCCTCTTTATCAATAACGTGGCCACAATACGTGATCTGCTTCTGGAAAAACTCGCATTTGTGGCGATTAGCTCGGAGCCCATATTCCTTCAATCTAGTGAGCACCTGCTCCAGGTTAGCGAGGTGATCACTGTCATTTTCGCCCGTGACCAGGATGTCGTCCAAATAACACTGGGTCCCTGGAATCCCTTGCAGGACTTGTTCCATTGCCCTTTGCCAAATAGCCAGAGCTGATGCTACCCCGAACACCAGCCGGTTGTATTGGTAGAGACCTTTATGAGTGTTGATCGTGAGGTACTGTTTCGAGGCTTCTTCTACCTCCATTTGCAGGTACGCCTGGGCCAGATCAATCTTAGTGAAGCATTTCCCTCCAGATAGCGAGGCGAAAATATCTTCAATCCGCGGAAGCGGATATTGTACATTGTGAAGGACTGGGTTCACTGTCACCTTAAAGTCCCCACAGATGCGAACCTTCTTTGGTTCCCCAGGCGTATTACTCAACGACCTCTTCATTACAGGAATGATGGGTGTAGCCCACTCGCTCCAGTCCACTTTGGACAGTATTCCTGAACATTCCAAACCTTCCAGCTCTGCTTCGACGGCTGGGCGGATCGCATAAGTCTGGCCTTAAAAAACTTTGGGCTTACATTTTCCTCTATTTTGTTCATCACTGTTATGCCTTTTAGTGTTCTGAGTCCCTGCTGGAACACTTCTTGTGCGTCAGTTAGCATTTTTGACAGTCGTCCAGGTGTGACGTCGTCATCCTTTTTGGCATCTACAGTCAGTGCTTGTATGGAATGCCAATCTAGCTGTATCTTCCGGATCCATTCACGTCCTAGTAGTGGTGGTCCTCCATCTGGCAATACATATATGTCCATTTTTGGTGTTTCCTTGCCGTTATATATAACGTTCACCCTTGTTTTTCCTTTGGGGTAGACTTTTTGCCCCATGTACGTCTTCAAGACAATCTTTGTATCTCTCAAGGGTATATGTGAGAATAGCCGCTTGTAGTCCCTTCGGTTTATGACTGTTAGGGCTGATCCTGTGTCCAATTCCATTTTCACTTGGACTCCTGCTATCTTGAGCGTGACCCAGATAGTTTGGTGATCCTCCATTTTGATCACATTATGTAGTTTCAGACAACCCAGCTCCTTGCTTCCGGAGTCTGTATCACTCTTCTGTTCGTCTGAGCTACTCTCCGTCACCTTATGTACCTTCTTGTACTTCTCCTGTGGAGATTTCTTGCTGCTGGTTTTCTTTCCCGACCTGCAGACTCTTGCTATGTGTCCTACTTTTCCACACTGTCTGCACACTTTGTCCTTGAACCAGCAATCATTATGGTCGTGTGTTGTTCTGCCGCAGCGATAGCACTTCACTGTTCCGTATGACATTTCATTTGTGCCATATTCTTGCGGTCTCCGTTGTATCTCTGCAGCGCCCCGAGCTGCTGCTTCGTGTGATACTGCCATGCTGAAAGCCTTGTCCAGCGTAAGATCCTTTTCTGATAGAAGCCGTTTCTGGGTTCCTTCACTTTGAAGCCCACACACAAACTTGTCCCTTAAAGTATCTGCTAGTCCCGTTCCAAACTGGCAGTGTTTCGATAGCTTGCGCAGTTCCGTTAAATACTCAGCATTACTTTCATCTTTATGCTGGTTCCTTTTGTGAAACTTAAATCTTTCTGCTATCAGCAGCAGTGTGGGGTTTACGTGGTCCTGTAGGATTGACACTCTGTTTTCAAACTCCTTTTCTACTGGCTTCTCTGGGGTTACTAGGTTTCGTAGTAAGCCATACGTTTTTGCACCGATTGAATTCAACAATACCAGCACTTTCTTGTCATCTGGCACTTCATTCGCCTTGCAGTATACTTCTATGCATTCGACATATGTCGTCCAATCTGCGACTTCATTGTCAAACGCTGTGATACTGCCACTCTTTGGCATTTTTGGGTGTGGTTAGACTGGCTTAAAATGGCGTCTCCCGCGCTGCTGCCAACGCCGCTCTCGGCGGTCCTCGTGGCAAATGGCAACGCCCTGTGGGTTTCATGCGCTGCTCCTGCGCTGCTGCCGATGCCGCTCCCTGCGGTCCTCGTGGCAATGGCAGCGCCTCGCGTTTTCCTGCACGCCTCTCTCCCCCGTTGACGCTGCTCGGCCCTTGAACACCAGCTGCGCTCTGCTCTCTCTCGTCTCTCTCCCCGTTGACGCCGCTTGGTCCTGAACACCGGCTGCGCCCTGTGCGCTCTGCCCTCTCTCTCTCCCCCGTCGACGCTGCTCTGCCTTTTTCTGTGCCACTCGGTCAGCTCTAGCCGCCGCTGTCCGGGAAGGGTCTGCGCAGTACCTGTTGCCAGCCCGTTTCGCTGGACCACCGTGACTGGAAAGCCAAGCCTGGCTCTCGACAGCCTCCCCTGCAATGCTCAAATCTCCGCTGGATGACTGGGCGGTTGCCCGTGGTCGACGCCCGTGCTTCTGGACTCGACCTCCTTCCACTGTTCTCCAGGAGCGAATCCCTGGGAGGTGATGCAGAGTTGCAGGTAGCTTCGAATCTGCATCGTCGCCAATGTTATATCCGTGTATCTTAATGTTGTGTCCTTCAATAATCAGACAACAGACTGCAGGGAACGATCAACAGGTGTTTACTGAATGAGGGTTCAAACTGCAACTGATTGTACAGATCACTACTCAGGGTTTATATACAGTTTGGTCACTGCTGGTACTACAGGATACAGGAGCTGTAAAAAGTAGTTCTCCCCCTTAAAGGTACATACATTACACAAAGGACTTAAATGCAAACATAAAACGTGAACACTACCAGATTCCCAAGCGAGAAGAAATCACCAGTGAAATGTCAGGTGCCAAATACTTCACAAAGCTCGATGCCTCACAAGGATTTTGGCAACTAAAACTGGATGAAGAGAGCACCAAATACTGTACCTTCAACACACCATTTGGCAGCTATTGTTTCCTCAGAATGCCTTTCGGGATAATATCTGCATCTGAAATCTTTCATAGAGCGATGGAACACATAATTGAAGGTCTGGAAGGAGTTCGGGTCTATGTTGATGACATCATCATCTGGGGCTCCACACTGAAAGAACACAATGAGAGACTGACTAAAGTGCTACAGAGCATACGCCGGAATGGACTGAAGCTGAACAAAGCCAAGTGTCAGTTTGGCATCCAGGAAGTCACTTTCCTAGGAGATATCTATCTGGTAAAGGAATAGAGCCAGACATGGAAAAAGTAAACGCCATAATCAACATGCCCCGACCCACTGACAAAAAAGGAGTGCTACGTATCATGGGGATGATAAACTTCATTGGAAAGTTCATTCCTAACTTGTCAGCTATTATGTCCGTGTATAATTGAGACATGGACGGCAGGAGTTGATTATAACAAGTCTTTACTGAATGGAGACAACCTGGAAACTGAAACTACAGAAGCCTGCTAGGGCCTTTTATACAGGGGTGGTCACTGCCGGTACTGCAGTCTGAGACCAGTTATTCCCTTAAAGGTACATACACAACAATTCCTCCCCTTTTAGATAAACAGTACATAACATTCATTTAACAAGTAAATAATAACTAATTACAATTACAATTACGGTTGCCAGATACATTGGTTGAAGTTAAGCAATTATAAGTTCAGTCTTTGAGGAGGCTTCCTGATTCTGTCTGGATAACGCCTCTTTGGGGTATCAGGTTCTTCTGGCAAGGTTGAGTCGGGATCAATGTCGTTGTTTGGTTTGTCTGCTTCCAATATCACCGATTCTGCAGTAGATGCAATTGGTACTTCGGTTTCATCACCAAGTGTATCAGATCGTGGTGTGGAGTTGACGTTTTCCAGTGACTCTAGAATCTGGTCAGCATGGCGTCTTACAATGCTCTCTCCAACATCCACGGTATACATTAGAGGTCCTTGCCGTGTACAGATCGTTCCTGGCTGCCATTTCTCTGTGCGGTAGTCCCGGGCCAAAACTGGTTGACCTATCTTAAAACTCCTGGTCGGCCTTTCATTCATATTCTGAAACTGCCTGTTCTCCACATCTCTTCTGACGTTTGGCTTAACCAAATCCAAGTGGCATCGTAGTCTTCGATTGAAGAACATCATGGCTGGAGTTTGGTTGGTAACCGCATGTGTCGCATTCCGGTAGGCAAACAAGAAGTTATCCACCTTGTGTTGTAGGGGTATATCTTCATTACACATTGCCTTGATAGCCTTCTTGAATGTTTGAACAAACCTCTCGGCCAATCCATTAGTGGCTGGATGATATGGGGCGGATGTGTAATGCTCAACACCATTGTTCTTTAAGAACCTCTGGAACTCTTCAGACACAAACTGTGGTCCATTGTCAGAGCAAGTCTGTTCAGGCAGCCCATTCCTGGCGAATATGGTTCATAAGACTGTGATAGTTTTTCCGTGTTGTTTGAGGACATTTTTATTACCTCTGGCCACTTTGAATGTGCATCCACCGCAATTAAAAACATCGAGTCCATAAAGGGACCAGCAAAATCAATGTGCACCCTTTGCCATGGAGATGAGGGCCACTCCCATGGATGTAGAGGGGCTTGTGGTGGGGCGTTTTGGACCTTCTGGCATCCTGTACAGCTCTTGGTCATCTCTTTGATTTCTCTATCGATTCCCGGCCACCACACAAACGCTCTGGCTAAGTTCATCATTTTTGCCCCTCCCAGATGACCCTCATGAAGCTCATTGAGCACTCTATCCTTCAATTTGGGTGGAATTACTACTCTGGATCCACACATCAAGGTTCCTCTGCACACTGACAGCTGTTCTCTTCTCGGCGAGAATGCTGGCAGCAGTGGTTCGCCATGTGCTGGCCATCCCTTCACCGTTAAATCATAGACCCAGGAGAGTGTCGGGTCATTTCGTGTTTCCTTTTCGATGTTTGCATTCGTCACAGGGAGACATTCGACTATGGTCGAGTGGAATATCTCCACTGGATCCACTGCAAGTTCTTCTTCCACCGTCGGCAACGGTAGGCGCGACAATCCATCAGCATTCCCATGCTGTTTAGTTCCTTTGTACTCGATGTCATATTGGTGTGCCCCTAGGAAAAGGGACCACCTCTGTAGCCGTTGTGCCGTCATTATCGGTACGCCCTTCTGAGGGTTGAAAATGGAGACAAGAGGTTGATGATCAGTTAGTAGAGTAAATTTCTGACCGTGCAGGTAGTGATTGAACTTCTTCACCCCCCACAACAGGCTGAGGGCCTCTCTGTCAATCTGGGCGTAGTTATGCTCGGCTGAAGTTAACGAGCGTGACGCAAAAGCTATCGGCCTCTCTGAACCATCAAGGAATTTATGTGACAGTACCGCCCCAATGCCGTAGGGAGACGCATCACACGCCAGTCTTATCGGTAGTGATGGGTTGTAGTGAGCCAATACTTCTCTTGAAGTGATTAGGTCCTTACTCTTCTGAAAGGCCCGCTTACATTCATCGCTCCATTTCCATGCTACTCCTGTTCATAGTAGGGCGTTCAGTGGGTGCAGAATTGTGGACAAATTCGGCAAAAACTTATGGTAGTAATTCACCAATCCGAGGAATGACCTCAGTTGCGACACATTTTCAGGCACTGGAGCCTTAACTACCGCTTCAATTTTGTCAGGGGACTTATGCAACCCCTCTTCATCAATCACGTGGCCACAATACGATATCTGTTTCTTAAAAAACTCGCACTTGGGGCGATTGGCTCGTAGCCCATGTTCACGTAGTCCAGTGAGCACCTGCTCTAGGTTGGCAAGGTGTTCACTGTCATCTTCACCTGTCACTAGGATGTCGTCCAAGTAACACTGAGTCCCCGGAATCCCTTGCAGGACTTGTTCCATCGCTCTTTGCCATATCGCCGGAGCTGATGCTACTCCGAATACCAGTCGATTATACTGTTAAAGACGTTTGTGAGTGTTTATCGTGAGATACCTCCTAGAGGATTCTTCAACCTCCATCTGCAAATATGCTTGTGCTAGGTCAATTTTTGTAAAACGCTTCCCTCCAGATAGTGAGGCGAAGATATCTTCTATCCTTGGAAGAGGATATTGTACTGTGTGAAGGACTGGGTTCACCTTCACCTTGAAGTCCCCACAGATGCGAACCTTCCTTGGCTCCTCAGACTTATTGTTTAACGTTTTTTTCATGACAGGAACGATGGGTGTCGCCCACTCGCGCCAGTCTACCTTAGATAACATGCCTGCATTCTCCAGATCCTCCAGCTCTGCCTCGACAGCTGGGCGAATTGCATATGGTACCGGTCTTGCTTTGAAAAACTTGGGAATTCCATTCTCCTCTATTTTTATCGAGGCGGTTATGCCTTTAAGAGTGCCCAGTTCTTGTTGAAATACCTCTTTGGCGTCAGCTAAGATTGTTGACAATCGTCCAGGAGTGACGTCGTCATCCTTTTTACCAGCCACCATCGGTGCCTGAATGGAGTGCCAGCCTAAACTTATCTTTCTGATCCATTCACGTCCCAATAACGGTGGTCCACCATCTTGCAGTATGTAGAGATACAATTTCCGTATTTTCTTGTCGTTGTATTCGACAGGCACCCTTATTTTTCCTCTGGGGTATACTTTTTGCCCCGTATACGTCCTCAAGACAATGGATGTCTCTCTCAAGGGTATGTGTGAGAATAGCCGCTCGTAGTCTCATCGATTCATGACGGTTAAAGCTGATCCTGTATCCAATTCCATTTTGACTTGGGACCCTGCTATCGTGAGGTTGACCCAAATGGTTCGGTGATCCTCTTTTGCGATTACGTTGTGAAGTTTGAGACAGCTTCGTCTCTTGTTCCCGGATTCACTATCGCTCATCTGGTCTTCGGGACTACTGTCCATCATCTTTTGTACTTTCCTGTACGGTTCCTTAGTAGCCTTTTTGTTGTCGTTGGTCTTCTTCCCAGACCTGCAAACTCATGCAATGTGTCCCATCTTTCCGCATTGCCTGCATATTTTGTCCTTGGACCAGCAGTCCTTCTGGTCATGGGTTGTTCTGCCGCAGCGATAACATTTTGCAAATCCCCGTGCAATTTCGTGGGTGCCGTATTCCTATGGCTTTTGTTGTATTTCCGCAGCTCCCCTTGCTGCTGCTTCGTACGATACTGCCACGCTGAAAGCCTTATCTAGCGTCAGCTCTTTCTCTGAGAGTAACCTCTTCTGGGTTCCTTCACTCAGGAGTCCACAGACAAATTTGTCCCGTAAGGTATCTGCCAGTCCTGCTCTGAACTGGCAGTGCTTTGATAGCTTGCGTAGTTCCGTAAGGTAATCAGCATTGCTCTCATCTTTATGCTGATTTCTCCTGTGGAATTTAAATCTTTCTGCTATCAGCAGCGGTGTAGGATTTAGGTGTTCCTGTAGGATAGCAACAATTTCGTTAAAACTCTTCGCCTTCGGTTTGGCTGGAGTAATCAAGTCCCGCAATAGGCCGTACGTTCTTGCGCCCATTAAATTTAGCAATACCGATGCCTTTTTCTCATCGGCTATTTCGTTTGCCTCGCAATATACCTCGACTCTTTCCACATACGTGGTCCAGTCTTCTATTGCATTATCGAAGGCAGTGATATAGCCAGTCTTTGGCATCTTGAAAATCTAAGATGGCGCCTCCCGCGCTTTGCCTTCTTCCCCGATTTAACAAAATGGCGCCTCCCGCGCTTTGCCTTCTTCCCCGCTGGATTAAGATGGCGCCTCCGGCGCTTCTGTCTTCTCCGCTGTTGCTAGCGCTGTTGCTGGCGTTTTATGCCTTGATGGCGACGCCCTATGGTCTTCACGCACTTCCCCCCGCGCTGCTGCTAACGCCGCTCTCCGCGGTTTCCGTGGCAAACTGCAGCTCCTCGCGGCTTTCTGCGCGTTTAATTTTTTTATTTCCCCGTTGTCAGAACAACCCTGCGGGACTCTTGCCTCCCTCTTCTCGGGTCTGTACGCTGCCCGGCTTCGTAGCATCGGCCGCACCCTGTGTGCTCCACCCTCTCTCGCTCTCCTCTTCCCAACAACACTGCTCGGCCCCGTTGCAAGCCACCCGCTCGAACTCTAGACCGCCGCAGCCCAGGAAGGATCAGTGTACTACCTGCCACCAGCCCGATTAGCTGAAGCACCATCGACAGGATAACCAAGCCCCGCTCTCGACAGCCTCTCCTGCAAATCTTCAACTCCGCTGACTCAGAGGCGGATGCCCACGTTCGACGCCCGTTTCTACTGTTTCTTTCTTCCTTCTGGCCTTGATCTCTGATAACATCGCTTCAGGGATGGATCCCCATGAGGTGGTGCAGATTGTAGGTAAGTTCGTATCTGCTCGTCGCCAGTATTATGTCCGTGTATAATTGAGACACGGACGGCAGGAGTTGATTATAACAAGTCTTTACTGAATGGAGACAACCTGGAAACTGAAACTACAGAAGCCTGCTAGGGCCTTTTATACAGGGGTGGTTACTGCCGGTACTGCAGTCTGAGACCAGTTATTCCCTTAAAGGTACATACACATCAGCCAAGACAGCCTGTCTGCGAGACCTGCTACATAAAACAAATGAGTTCGCATGGACAGAAAGACATGAACAAGAGTGGATGAACCTCAAAACAGTGCTGACAACCACACCTGTACTCACCTTCTTTGACCCAACAAAGAGAATCAAAGTGTCAACGGATGCATCAAAAGATGGCCTAGGCGCGGTCTTGCTACAAGCAGAGGGTGAAGATTGGAAGCCTGTTGCCTATACCTCCAGGTCTATGACTGATTCTGAGTGTCGATACGCCCAGATTGAAAAGGAATGTCTAGGCTTGGTAGTTGGACTAGAAAAGTTCCATGGCTACATAGATGGACTTCCCACCTTCACAGTTGAGACAGACCACTGCCCACTGGTTGCCATCATAAAAAAAACCTGAATGAGATGTCTCCAAGGATTCAACGACTCATGATGAAGCTGCAAAGATATGACTTTGAACTGATCTACACACCAGGCAAACACATAGGCCTAGAAATTCAGTTTGGGGCGGCCAGCTCGCTCGCGCCCAGAAAGTACCGCTGCGCGCGGAGCCACTTGCGCCCGCCGGAAATTCAGTTTCAGCGCCCCAACTCGAAGGCGGCCGCTATTCAAGGGTTTTGGCGCCCCCGCTTGGGGCGCTGAAACTGAATATTGGCGCGCTAGGTGCCGCAGCGCCACCCGCTGCGGAGCGGCAGGCTGCGGTACTGCAGGCCTTCCTGCCTCTCTTAAGGGGGAGGTGCCTGCAACAGCGAGATCGCCGCTCGCTAGTGCCGGCAAATGAGCCCAGCACCACGGAGAAGTGCCGGGCTCCCGGAAAACAGCCGGCAATGCCGCAGGGGGGGGGGTGGTGGAGGAGGCCGGGGAAGGAGGTGCGGGCAGGCGGCCGGCGAAAAAGCGGCCGACCGCACCTCCGCCTTAAATCGCCCCACTAACGCTACAGGACGGCCCCGTTTTCTGATCGCTGTTTGCGGCCGCTGCGGAAGAGGCGGCCGCAACTAAATATGGTGGTCGGGCCGGTAGCGGGGCGGTAGCGGGTACTGCGCACACTGATGAAGTCATCAGTGGCGGCGCAGCGCTACTGGCTAACGCCGCCATTACCGCAGCGCTGAATATCGGCGAAAGCTCAGCAAGTGGCGCAAAAGCCCTCTTTGGGTGAAAACTGGGCGCAAAGCCTACTGAATTTCTAGCCCATAGTGTTAGCAGATGCACTATCCCGAGCACCCACAATGAGTCATGTGAGCTCTACTGAAGAAGACGTGGATGTTCATGTGAGTATGGTCACTGCTGCGCTGCCCGTGTCAGACACAAAATCAAAGCAAATAACAGAAGAAACAATAAAAGATACAGTGTTACAAACAGTAATAGAGAACATTCATCATGGTTGGCCAAAAGGTTCCTGTCCAAAGTACTTTCACATAAGGTCAGAGTTGAGTGTCGCAAGTGGACTATTACTAAAACAGAACAGAATAGTCATTCCACAGGCTCTACGTCAAGACATGCTCAAAAGGATTCATGAGGGACACTTCGGAATTGAAAAATGCAAAAGGAGAGCAAGAGACACTGTTTATTGGCCTGGCATAAATAAGGACATTGAGAACATGATCGGTGAATGTGAGACATGTCAGAAACACCAAAACAAACAAGCAAAGGAACCAATGATAGTAGCTGACATACCAACAGCACCATGGCAAAAGGTTGGTATGGACTTCTTTCACTTGAATGGTAAAGACTATCTAATAGTGATTGACTACTATTCTAACTATCCTGAGATGGCGCTGCTCTCAAGCACATCAGCAAGCAGTGTCATAGTGCATGTTAAATCCATCTTCGCCAGACATGGAATTCCCAGGATTGCCGTTAGCGACAATGGTCCGTGCTTCAACTGTAAGGAGTGGCAACAGTTTGCAGCACATTATCACTTTCAACACATCACATCCAGTCCTCTGTATGCTCAGTCGAATGGTAAGGCAGAGAAAGGTGTTCAAGTTCTCTAAAAGCTACTGAAGAAAGCAATTCTGATCCTTATCTCGCCCTGCTGAGCTACCGAGCCTCACCTTTAGACTCTGGTTCTTCATCTGCTGAACTCCTAATGGGTCGCAGGTTGCGCACCATGCTACCCTGCTGTGCAAAAGAAAAGCAGAGTAAGGAACTGAGACAGAGACTTCAACTGTTAAAGCTGAAACAGAAATCACACTATGACAAGTCATCCAAAACTCTGAAACCATTGACAAGGGATGATGTTGTCAGGATTGAGGATCCAGATGCATGGAACAGGAAAGCTACAGTTCTTGAGGAAGTAGGACCAAGGTCATACACTGTTAGAACTGAGGAAGGACAGATTCTCAGGAGGAACCGCCGTTCCCTCCTGAAAACACAAGAAACTATCCAAGAGCAAATCGATGACAATGCCGCAACTGAATCTTGTCACTCACCACCAGAACAATGTAACGCAAACACACATACAGGCTCTCATGAAAACACATCAGACTTACCTGTGCTGAGAAGATCCACACGTGAAGTAAAAAAGCCTGATAGACTTAATCTTTGAGTACAAAGAAAACTATATTGAAAATGTATTGACTGTTGTGAAGATGTTTATGTCGTTATGATTGATTGAAAGTTGATTGATATTGATTTTGTTTAACCTCAAAGAAAGGGGGATGTAATGATCAGTAACATGTCATTCTAGAATGGTACACTAGGTGGCGCTGTATGTATATAAGAGTGGGGCTACCCATGATGCACTAGGCTACCCATAAGGCAGTGGTCAAGATGGATGCTGTACAAGTCCACATGACTGAATAAAGTGACTAGCTCAAGCTAGCTGTTCATAATAAGAATGTCTATTTATTTATGAACATAACACCCAGGTCCCTCTGAACTGTAGCATTTTGTAATCTCTCTCCATTTAAATAATAATTTGCTTTTTCATTTTTCCTGCCAAAGTGGATAACCTCGCACTTTCCCACATTATACTCCACCTACCAAATGTTTGCCCACTCACTTAGCCTGTCTATATCCCTTTTTGATTGCACACAACAGCATTTTTTATAACAGTACAAGAATAGTTAAAGGATACCATTTTATGTAAAAGTAGACTGCTATGTATACTTTTTTTTATAACCACCTTAGCTATTGCAAAGGTAAGATTTGTAAGGTGCACCCACATTTTTAAGGTTGTTCTTTTGGAAAACTTAGAACTTGCATCAGTCCAAGTAATTTTCCTACATTTAGAAGATATGAGTTATGTGCAAGATTTTATAGGTTTATTCCGCAAAAAAATCATACTTTATCCACTTTTATCTCCTATGATTAATTTTTGTACATTAATTTGAACAATTACTGAAATATAAAGGTATCATGGCGACTGAATTTTATTTTGAATGAAGGTTGTTTAAGCTGAACAAATACTTGTTAAAAATTCCTAGTTTGATCAAGTGCTTTAAATGGAAAACAAAATAGAGCAGTGAAGTCCAGTGGCAAGGCACATGCATTTTTATATTCTATTTGTACATTTTTGTTAAGAAATATCATTTTTAAGTTAATTTTGTTTTTAAAATGTGGGCTAGAAATTCAGTAGGCTTTGCGCCCAGTTTTTGCCCAAAGAGGGCTTTTGCGCCACTTGCTGAGATTGCGCCGATATTAAGCGCTGCGGTAATGGCGGCGTTAGCCAGTAGTGCTGCGCCACCACCGATGACGTCATCGGTGTGCGCAGTGCCCCGCTACCGCCCCGCTACCGCCCCGCTACCAGCCCGACCGCCATATTTAGTTGCGGCCGCCTCTTCCGCAGCGGCCGCAAACAGCGATCTGAAAACGGGGCCGTCCTGCAGCCTTAGTGGGGCGAGTTAAGGCGGAGGTGCGGCCGGCCGCTTTTTCGGCGGCCGTCTGCCCGCACTTCCTACCCCGGCCTCCTCCACCCACCCCCCCCGCGGCATTGCCGGCTGTTTTCCGGGAGCCCGGCACTTCTCCGTGGTGCCGGGCTCATTTGCTGGCACTAGCGAGCAGCGATCTCGCTGTTGCAGGCACCTCCCCCTTAAGAGAGGCAGGAAGGCCTGCAGTACCGCAGCCTGCCGCTCCGCAGCGGGTGGCGCTGCGGCACCTAGCGCGCTGAAATTCAGTTTCAGCGCCCCAAGCGGGGGCGGCCACACCCTTGAATAGCGTCCGGCTTCGACTTGGGGCGCTGAAACTGAATTTCCGGCGGGTGCAAGTGGCTCCGCGCGCAGCGGTAACTTCTGGGCGCAAGCGAGCTGGCGGGCCCAAACTGAATTTCTAGGCCAGTGTTTCAACCAGTCCATTATTTGTGGCTTTTACATATTTTGTGAATCCATCTCACCTCTTGTCTGGTTTTAGATTTGACCCAAACTTGGCGACCCAACCCGTGTCATTCATGCCGTTACCCAATGCTGCCTGCCCAGCACCACTGGCTGCAGCCTTTCATGATGTCTCCTTCATCAGACCGGCGGGGGGTGGGGGGGGGCTGGGGCGGGGGAAGGGCAGGGAGGGTTTAGCGGCAGAACCTGAATCCGTTGAGTGAGAAGTCCCGTGCGCGCAAACTGCAAACTCTACTTCTGTATTTTCTCCCAGATCGCCAGCAACAGTACCAGGGAGACCAATTGTTGATTCCAGGAGACTCCCACATAGCCTAGAAGGTTGACAACCCTAGGCAGCAGGCTATGTCAACATGGACAATGACAGAGCCAAGCTTGATCCCTATGTCACCTGATATCCTTGCACTTTCCATCCAAGGTGAACAGCAGTAAGGAATCCTGGAAGATATTCCCCCTCCCCAATGACATAATTCAAGCTTCAGTGTCTCTATCATCATGGCCCAGAAATTCGGGTTGGGGGCTTCCCGCGGGTGTAAGCCCCCGACCTGCACTTACCTTGCACGCCGGCCGTTGAGCTGTGGGCCCCCGTGGAATTCTGATCCTGGGTCTGCTCCAGCTGCCGGTGCATAGTGCTTGCGTATCCCGGGGCGCAGTTAGTTCGATTCGTCCCCTGGGATCACGTGGGCCATGGAGAGCCAATGGTAGCAGGTAATGCTTCATTCATAAGTTTGACAGGAAGGGCTGTCAAACTTATAAATACTATAAGCTCCAAAACATCACTAAATCTTCAAATAATTTCTTTTTTAAATCACATTTTTAAAATAAACTATAAATTACATGAAATAACTATTTTAAACAATAATTTAAATCTTTGAAAAAAATAATTTTATTTTCTAACGGGGCTAAAAATAAACTTACCTTTCCTTAAAATATTTAAAAATAATAAACCTGTGGAAAAAATGTTTTAATTTTAATTAATTCACCACTTACCTTGTAAAAAGCAGGCCTTGCGACTGCTTTTTATATGTGTAACTTTTGGAGACTTACCCTCCCGGGAAAACCTGCAAAAAAAACGTAAGTTCGATGCGCACGCGCAGCCTTTCCAGCGCACGCGTTCGACCTCTGAACCCCTTCGTTCAGGGGAACGGAAGTGCCGGTTTCCCGTGCATGCGCAGTGCATGCAGGGAACCGGCACTTCCATTGGGCCTACGGGTGAGTACCCCGTGCGTACTCCCCCGTGGAGACCCGAATTTCTGGGCCCATATTGGTGTTTTATGCGTTCTTCTTCTTTGGCAATCCCTCGGAACCGAGGATGACTTGCTTCCACACTAAAAATGAGTTCTCAGGTGACTGATGAGTCCAATGCGGGACCTACAGTCTCTGTCACAGGTGGGGCAGATGGTGGTTGAAGGGGCGGGTGAGTGGGGTGCTTGGGTTGATGTGCACTCCTTCAGCTGTTTGCGCTTGGCTTCCGCTTGCTCCCGGCGAAGAGACTTGAGGTGTTCGGCGCCTTCCTGGATGCTTCTCCTCCACTTTGGGTCTTGGGCCAGGGATTCCCAGGTGTCGGTGGGGATGTTACACTTTTTCGAGGAGGTTTTGAGGGTGGCCTTGAAGCGTTTCCTCTGCCCACCTGGGGCTCTCTTGCCGTGTCGGAGCTCCGAGTAGAGCGCTTGTTTTGGGAGTCTCATATCGGGCATGCAGACGATGTGGCCCGTCCATCGGAGCTGATCTAGCATGGTCAGAGCTTCGATGCTGGGATGCTGGCCTGAGCGAGAACACTGACGTTGGTGTGCCTATCCTGCCAATGGATTTGCAGGATCTTGCGGAGGCAGCGTTGGTGGTACCTCTCCAGTGCTTTGAGGTGCCTGCTGTACATGGTCCATGTCTCTGAAACATACAGCAGGGCAGGTATCACTGCTGCTCTGTAGACCATGAGCTTGGTGCTGAGTTTGGAGGTCCTGGTCTTCAAACACTCTCTTCCTCAGGCGACCAAAGGCTGCACTGGCACACTGAAGGCAGTGTTGGACTTAGTCATTGACATCTGCCCTTGTTGACAGTAGGCTCCCGAGGTATGGAAAGTGGTCCACATTGTCCAAGGCCTCATCGTGGATTTTGATAATCAGGGGGGAGGGGGGTGCAGTATTGTGCGGCGGGGGCAGGTTGGTAGAGGAAATTTGTCTTACGGATGTTCAGTGTAAGGCTCATGCTCTTGTACGCTTCGGTGAAGGTGTTGACGATGGTTTGGAGTTCGACCTCCGAGTGTGCGCAGATGCAAGCCTCATCTGCATACTGTAATTCGATGCATTCACAGCACAGCTGGCCCATTCTTTAAACATTTCCATTCATTTCCCGAGCAGTTTACAAACCTTCAATTGAGAAATGTTTCATTTTTTGTGAATTTCCGCTGGTTTAACTCTGGGCTGTCATCATTTTTGTTTTATTAGAAGACTTTTGCTGAGTTGACATTTAGCATATTGTCAAAGGCTTGTTACTCAATACTTTTAATGCACTGTACACTTAATGATCCGCTGATTCATCCACTTAATATGCAGCTTTGAAATGACTAAGTGCCATGTGGGAACCAGTAGAATTCGGCAAAAACAATGTGGCCATCTTATGAATATGTGGTTTGATTCCAGTTATATCTCGTAGAAAAACAAATGGAAACAAAGGAATGTACAGGACTGGGAAAGACCATTGGGATCTATCGATTGACATAGAGCAGGGCTTTAACTACAGGAGAATTTTCTTTTGAAGTTGATCACACGACTGAATGATTTTATTAAGTGCTGATCACACAAAATGGCTTCCACTCTGTACATAAAAACGTGTTTCTTGTTGTTCACTGAGATTTACTAACCTGCTACTCCCCAAGCCTCACCTTTCTAAAAAAAATATAATGACCAGGTTCTAAATTTGAGTCAGATTTTGTGCTTGAAATTATGCTCAGCTAGAAATGATCAAAACTCTCTCCTCCAGCAGTGGCTCAGCAGGCAGCACCTTCACCTCTGAGTCAGAAGGTTGTGGGTTCAAGTCCCGCTCAAGAGATTTGTAGCACAAAAATCTAGGCTGACATTCCAGTACAGTGCTGAGGGAGTGCTGCACTGTCAGAGGTGGTGCCGTCTTTTGGATGAGACGTTAAACCGAGGCCCCATCTGCTCTCTCGGGTGGACGTAAAAGATCCCACGGCACTATTTCGAAGAAGAGCAGGGAGTTATCCCCGGTGTCCTGGCCAATATTTATCCCTCATTCAACATCACTAAAACAGTTTATCTGATCATTATCACATTGCTGGTTGTGGGAGCTTGCTGTGCACAAATTGGCTGCCGCATTTCCTACATTACAACAGTGACTCCACTTCAAAAAGTACTTCATTGGCTGTAAAGCACTTTGGGATGTCCAGGGGTCATGAAAGGTGCTGTATAAATGCAAGTCTTTCTTTCTTTTTTCCATCACCGGTGCACCGTGGCTGCAGTGTGTACCATCTACAGGATGCACTGCAGCAACTCGCCAAGGCTTCTTCGGCAGGATCTCCCAAACCCGCGACCTCCACCATCTAGAAGGACAAGGACAGCAGGTGCATGGGAACACCACCATCCTGACTTGGAAATATATCACCGTTCCTTCATCGTCGCTGGGTAAAAATCCTGGAACTCCCTCCCTAATAGCACTGTGGGAGTACCTTCACCAAGCGGACTGCAGCTGTTCAAGAAGACGGCTCACCACTACCTTCTTACGGGCAATTAGGGATGAGCAATAAATGCCGGCTTTTACCGGTGCCCATTATTACGTCCGTGAATGATTGAGACACGGACAGCAGGAGTGGAACAAAATAAGTCTTTACTGATGGAAGTCAATAGTGAAACTGAAACAACAGAGGCTCACTAGTGCCTTTTATACAGGGGTGGTCACTGCCGGTACTGCAGTCTGAGACCAGATATTCTCTTAAAGGTACATACACAACAATTCCTCCCCTTTTAGATAAACAGTACATAACATTCATTTAACAACTAAATGATAACCAATTACAATCACAATTACTGTTGCAAGATACATTGGTTAAGTTTAAGCAATTATAAGTTCAGTCTTTGAGGAGGCTTCCTGATTCTGTCTGGATAACACCTCTTTGGGGTATCAGGTTCTTCTGGCAATGTTGAGTCGGGATCAATGTCGTAGTTTGGTTCATCTGCTTCCAATATTACCGGTTCTGCGGTAGCTGCAATTGGAACGTCGATTTCATTACCAGGTGTATCAGATCGTGGTGTGGAGTTGACGTTTTCCAGTGACTCTAGAATCTGGTCAGCATGGCGTCTTACAATGCTCTCCCCAACGTCCACGGTATACATGAGAGGTCCTTGTCGTGTACAAATCGTTCCTGGCTGCCATTTCTCAGTGCGGTAGTCCCGGGCCAAAACTGGTTGACCTATCTTAAAACTTCTGGTCGGCCTTTCATTCATATTCTGAAACTGCCTGTTCTCCACATCTCTTCGGACGTTTGGCTTAACCAAATCCAAGCGGCATCGTAGTCTTCGATTGAAGAACATCATGGCTGGAGTTTGATTGGTAACCGCATGTGTCGCATTCCGGTAGGCAAACAAGAAGTTGTCCACCTTGTGTTGTAGGGGTATATCTTCATTACACATTGCCTTGATAGCCTTCTTGAATGTTTGGACAAACCTCTCGGCCAATCCGTTAGTGGCTGGATGATATGGGGCAGATGTGTAATGCTTAACACCATTGTTCTTTAAGAACCTCCGGAACTCTTCAGACACAAACTGTGGTCCATTGTCAGAGCAAATCTGTTCAGGCAGCCCATTCCTGGCGAATATGGTTCGTAAAACTGTGATAGTTTTTTCCGTGGTGGTTGAGGACATTTTTATTACCTCTGGCCACTTTGAATGTGCATCCACCGCAATTAAAAACATCGAGTCCATGAAGGGACCAGCAAAATCAATGTGCACCCTTTGCCATGGAGACGAGGGCCACTCCCATGGATGCAAAGGAGCTTGTGGTGGGGCGTTTTGGACCTTCTGGCATCTTGCACAGCTCTTGGTCATCTCTTCGATTTCTCTATCGATTCCCGGCCACCAAACAAACGCTCTGGCTAAGTTCTTCATTTTTACCCCACCCAGATGGCCCTCATGAAGCTCATTGAGCACTCTATCCGTCAACTTAGGTGGAATTACTACTCTGGATCCACACATCAAGGTTCCTCTGCACACTGACAGCTGTTCTTTTCTCGGCGAGAATGCTGGCAGCAGTGGTTCGCCATGTGCTGGCCATCCCTTCACCGTTAAATCATAGACCCGTGATAGGGTGGGGTCATTCCGTGTTTCCTTTTCTATGTTTGCATTCGTCACAGGGAGACATTCGACTATGGTCGAGTGGAATAACTCCATTGGATCCACTGCAAGGTCTTCTTCTTCCACCGTCGGCAACGGTAGGCGTGACAATCCATCAGCATTTCCATGCTGTTTAGTTCCTTTGTACTCGATGTCATATTGGTGTGCCCCTAGGAAAAGGGACCATCTCTGCAGCCGTTGTGCTGTCATTATCGGTACGCCCTTCTGAGGGTTGAAAATGGAGACAAGAGGTTGATGATCGGTTAGTAGAGTAAATATTTGACCGTGCAGGTAGTGATTGAACATCTTCACCCCCCACACTGGGCTGAGGGCCTCTCTGTCAATCTGGGCGTAGTTACGCTCGGCAGAAGTTAACGAGTGTGACGCAAAAACTATCGGCCTCTCTAAACCATCAAGGAATTTATGTGACAGTACCGCCCCAATGCCGTAGGGAGACGCATCACACGCCAGTCTGATCGGTAGTGCTGGGTTGTAGTGAGCCAATACTTCCCTTGAAGTGATTAAGTCCTTACTCTTCTGAAAAGCACGCTTACAATCATCGCTCCATTTCCATGCTACCCCCAATCGTAGCAGGGCGTTCAGTGGGTGCAGAATTGTCGACAAATTCGGCAAAAACTTATGATAGTAATTCACCAATCCGAGGAATGGCCTCAGTTGCGACACATTTTCAGGCGCTGGGGCCTTAACAACCGCTTCAATTTTGTCAGGGGACTTATGTAACCCCTCTTCATCAATCACGTGGCCACAATACGATATCTGTTTCTTAAAAAATACGCACTTGGGGCAGTTGACTCACAGCCCATGTTCCCGTAGTCTAGTGAGCACCTGTTCTAGGTTGTTAAGGTGTTCACTGTCATCTTCACCTGTCACGAGGATGTCGTCCAAGTAACACTGAGTCCCCGGAATCCCTTGCAGGGCTTGTTCCATCGCTCTTTGCCATATCGCCGGAGCCGATGCTACTCCGAATACCAATCGATGATACTGGTAAAGACCTTTGTGAGTGTTTATCGTGAGATACTTCCTAGAGGACTCTTCAACCTCCATCTGCAAATATGCTTGTGCTAGGTCAATATTTGTAAAACGCTTCCCTCCAGACAGTGAGGCGAAGATGTCTTCTATCCTTGGAAGAGGATATTGTACTGTGTGAAGGACTGGGTTCACCGTCACCTTGAAATCCCCACAGATGCGAATCTTCCTTGGCTCCCCGGACTTATTGTTTAACGTTTTCTTCATGACAGGAACGATGGGTGTCGCCCACTCGCTCCAGTTGACCTTAGACAACATGCCTGCCTTCTCCAGATTCTCCAGCTCTGCCTCGACGGCTGGGCGAATTGCATATGGTACCGGTCTTGCTTTGAAAAACTTGGGAATTGCATTCTCTTCTATTTTTATCGAGGCGGTTACGCCTTTAAGCGTGCCCAGTTCTTGTTGAAATACCTCTTTGGCGTCAGCTAAGATTGTTGACAATCGTCCAGCAGTGACGTCTTCATCTTTTTTACCGTCCACCGTCATTGCATGAATGGAGTGCCAATCTAAGTTTATCTTCCTGATCCATTCCCGTCCCAATAACGGTGGTCCACGATTTGGCAGTATGTAGAGATACAATTTCCGTATTTTCTTGCCGTTGTATTCGACAGGCACCCTTATTTTTCTTCTGGGGTATACTTTTTGCCCCGTATACGTCGTCAAGACGATGGATGTCTCTCTCAAGGGTATGTGTGAAAATAGCCGCTCGTAGTCTCGTCGATTCATGACGGTTAGCGCTGATCCTGTATCCAATTCCATTTTAACTTGGGACCCTGCTATTGTGAGGGTGACCCAAATGGTTCGGTGATCCTCTTTTGCGATTACATTGTGAAGTTTGAGACAGCTTAGTCTCCTGTTCCCGGATTCACTATCGCTCATCTGTTCTTCGGAACTACTGTCCGTCATCTTTTGTACTTTCTTGTACGGTTCCTTAGTAGCCTTTTTGTTGTCACTGGTCTTCTTCCCAGACCTGCAAACTCGTGCAATGTGTCCCATCTTCCCGTATTGCCTGCATATTTTGTCTTTGGATCAGCAGTCCTTCTGGTCATGGTTAGTTCTGCCGCAGCGATAACATTTTGCAAATCCCCGTGTCATTTCGTGGGTGCCGTATTCCTGTGGTTTTTGTTGAATTTCTGCAGCTCCCCTGGCTGCTGCTTCATACGATACTGCCACGCTGAAAGCCTTATCTAGCGTCAGCTCTTTCTCCGAGAGTAACTTCTTCTGTGTTCCTTCACTCAGGAGTCCACAGACAAATTTGTCCCGTAGGGTATCTGCCAGTCCTGCTCCGAACTGGCAGTGCTTTGATAGCTTGCGTAGTTCCGTAAGATACTCAGCATTGCTCTCATCTTTGTGCTGAGTTCTCCTGTGGAATTTAAATCTTTCTGCTATCAACAGCGGTGCAGGGTTTAGGTGTTCCTGTAGGACAGCAACAATTTCGTTAAAACTCTTCGCCTTCGGTTTGGCTGGAGTAATCAGGTCCCGCAATAGGCCGTACGTTCTAGCGCCCATTAAGTTTAGCAATATCGATGCCTTTTTCTCCTCCGCTATTTTGTTTGCCTCGAAATATACCTTGACTCTTTCCACATACGTGGTCCAGTCCTCTATTGTATTATCAAAAGCAGTGATACATGCAGTCTTCGGCAGCTTGCAAATCTAAAATGGCGCCTCCCGTGCTTTGCCTTCTTCCCCGATTTAACAAAATGGCGCCTCCCGCGCTTTGCCGTCTTCCCCGCTGATTAAGATGGCGCCTCCCGCGCTTTGCCTTCTTCCCCGCTGTTGTTAGCGCTGCTTTCCACGGTTTCTTGCGCATTTAATATTTTTTTTAAAATTATTTTCCCGTCGTGGAACAACCCTGTGGGACTCTTGCCTCCCTCTTCGTGGGTCTATACGCAGCCCGGCTTCGTAGCACCGGCCGTGCCCTGTGTGCGCCACCCTCTCTCTCTCTTCTTCCCGACAACGCTGCTCGGCCCCGTTGCAAACCACCCGCTCGAGTTCGCGACCGCCGCAGCCCAGGAAGGATCAGTGCATTACCTGCCACCAGCCCGATTAGCTGAAGCACCGTCGACAGGAACCAGGCCCCGCATCCGACAGCTTCTCCAGCAATCTTCAACTCTGCAACACAGGGCGGATGCCCACGGTCGACGCCCGTTTCTACTGCCTCTCACTTTCTTTTCTTTCTGGCCTCGATCTCTGCTCACTTCACTGTAGGAATGGATCCCAGGAGGTGGTGCAGACTGTAGGTAGGTTCGTATCTGCTCGTCGCCAGTATTACGTCCGTGAATGATTAAGACACGGACAGCAGGAGTGGAACAAAATAAGTCTTTACTGATGGAAGTCAATAGTGAAACTGAAACAACAGAGGCTCACTAGCGCCTTTTATACAGGGGTGGTCACTGCCGGTACTGCAGTCTGAGACCAGTTATTCTCTTAAAGGTACATACAAAACACCCATATACCGAGAATTCATTATTTAAAAAAAAAATCACAATTATATGCAAACAGCCATCATTCCAATTGGCGAAACTGGATTTCAACACAGGATAATGAGGTAAAAGGATAATATTTCAATCCTAACTCCAATTTAAAACTGTCACTTTTAATGAATCTTTTGGTTATCAGTATTAAACCTGGTGTATAAGTCATATTTTTACAACTGTAAACTTGGGGGTAAATTATACACTGGTCTGGGTGTAAAATTTGATTTGACTTTGACAGCGTTGCAGCCAATATGCTGGCTCTTACGGTAGAGAAAGGGTCACCAAATAGACGACACAGATACATTCATCTGATCAAAGAACAAATATCCCCTGGCTGTTACAGCAAATGTCTCTACAATGTGATGGTATTTCAGGGAAACATTGTCATAGAGCCAGGAAAGGAGTGTCCAATGCATCAGCGAACATGGTTTTCTTTTTCTAATGTAGATTAATTCTCACCAACCATGCATATTAATAACCTTTAAAGGACACTGAAGCACAGGAAGTGCTAAAGGAATAAAGCCTGCAGCTCTGAAATGGATTAGCAATAGGGAAGCAATTTATCATCACTGTGAAGGGTGATGTCAGTTAAGTAAGGCCAATTGCTGGATGTTACTGGAAATAAAGCCTAACTTTGAATTTAATCTGTTGCAGTGCTGCCCACATATTATTGTCATCTCTTTTATCTAGGCTAAATTTCCAATTGGTTTCTTGGCATGTCCTTTGCGGCCAAATTTTTGTGTGCGTGTGTGTGTTTTCAATCCTCTTTCCATTCCTCTCTCCTTGCCACGCTATTCTTGACTAAGGGGGAGGGGGTCTGTTCTTAGTGCTCTACCAATGCTATTGCTTTATTAAGGAGGGCAGCATGAGTGAAGTACATTGAGTAACACTGCTTTGCACGTGTCCACGTAGCCTGATGATCAGCGATGCTCCAGTTTCCTCAGAGTACTACTATCTATGTGCTGGCAAGTAAAAGGAAAACAAACAAACCCACACAAAAAAAAACACTTGCATTTATAAGGCACCTCATCACGTCAAAGCATCTCAAATTACTTCACTCTGTGAATTGTTCCGTAGTGAATGAGACAGTTATTCAACACCAACAGCAATAACCCAGTTAATCTGTTTTGTTGGGTGGTATTGGCCAAGTGGGCAGCATTGGCCAAGAAACCAGGAGAACTCACTGCTCTTTTTCAAATAGTGCCATGGAACCTTTAATATCCACCTGACCCATCAGAACAGACAGATGGGACCTTGGTTTAATGGGGTCTTTTTTGCAGGTACCGATCATGGAGCATATTTTGGGGTCGCATATCAATGCAAACTTTCTCGTAACTTTTCTGAAGGGCAGCAGCTCCAACAATGCAGCATTCCCTCAGTACTTCACTGGAGTATCAGCTTAGATTATACAACATGTTACAACATATTGGCCTGTATTTTCCGATGCCTACGGGTGTGTACGAGCTGTGTACACACCCGTAGGGACATCGGAAATGCCGGTTTCAGGCATGCAAAGTGCATGCGCTGAAAACCAGCATTTCCGATCGGACGCCTGCCCTGGAGAAAGGCCTCTGCGGGTGGAGAGTTCCGCTTTCTGCAGAACCTCTGCCCGCATGAAATCACTTAAAAAATCTTACGCCTGGTAAAAGCGTAAGAGTTTAAAAAAGTAAAAAAATATGGCCTAGAAATTCACTGGTGCCCCATTTGGGGTGCCAGTCTCGCCAGGGCGCCGGAAGTACCGCCCCGGAAGGAGTCGCGAACGCCCGCCGGAAATTCAGTTTCAGTGCCCCAGACGGAAGCGCAGCGCTACTCGAGGCGCCCCGCATCCCTCTTGGGGCGCTGCAACTGAAAATCGCAGCGCAACGTGCCGCAGCGCCACACGCTGCGGCACGGCGCGCTGCGGTACTGCAGGCCTTCCTCCCCTTCTTAAAGGGGAGGGGCCTGCTGCAACGTGATCGGTGATCGCGAGTGCCGGCAAAAGAGCCCGGCACCAAGGAGAAGTGCCGGGCTCCTGGGACACAGCCGGCACAACGCAGGGAGGGGCTCAGGAGGCCGGGGACGGCAGCGCGAAGAGGTGCTGGCAGGCGGCCAGCAAAAAAAATGGCCGCCCCGCACCTCCGTGCCTCTACTGCCGCAGGTAGGCCCCCCTGAACCGGTCGCAAATTGCGACCGGCGTTAAAACAGGGGGCGCTGCCAAATTTCGTGATCGGGGCGGTAGCGGGGCGCTGCGCACACCGATGATGTCATTGGTAGCGTCGCAGTGCTAACGGCTAGCGCCGCCATTAGCGTCCCGCTAAATTTAGCGGGAGGCGTGGCCAGTGGCGTAAAATCCACTAAGTGCCCACTTTGGGCGCTAACGGGTGGCGCAGCCCACTGAATTTCTAGGCCTATATTTTTTTTTCCACTCATTTATAATTGAAAAATACTTTTAAAAAAGGTAAGTTTATTTTTAGCCTGTAAAAAACTTTAATTATTTTTGTCAAAAGTATGAAGGGCGATTCCCTTCTCCCATTGGCTCGCCTGGCCCACGTGATCCCAGGGACGCTTGCGAACCACCTGCACCTCTGGGATATGTGGGTCCTGCGCATTTCGTCGTGGACAGGCCCAGGAGCGGAAATGGCCGCACCTCAGGAGCCCTCAGGTAAGGGCGTAGATTTTTTCCTGATAGGAGGCCTCCGCATGCAGGAAGCCTCCGATCGGAAATTACGGGCCATTATAACCGCACAAATACCAACTCTAGCAGAGTAGCTGAGGCAGAGACAATTGCAGCCTTTAAGAGAAAAGTAGATAAACACGTTGAAGCAGAGGAAGATACATTGCTATGGGACTGTTCTAGCAAAGAACATGCGTAGGCTCAATGGGCCGAATGGCCTTCTTCCTCAAGTGTTAAGGTTGGCTCAGTGATAGCGCTCTTGTCTCTGAATCAGAGGTCATAGATTCAAACCGTACTCCAGGGACTTAAGCACATAATCTAGGCTGACACTTCAGTGTAGTGCTGAGGAAGTGCTGCATTGTTAGAGATAACGGGGGGAAAAAGTTGTGGGCACCATGAGAGTTGCCAGTGTCACCGGCAACTTGGTTAACGACCACTGAAAATGGACAAAGTGCTACCCGAGAAAAATTCACGCTGTGGGGGCTAAAGATTTTTAGCCCAGTGCTAACTTACTGTGTAACACCCTCCTGGTGGTGTTAGTGCAGGCATGGAAGTCAAAGTTCCCGCCCTGAAGCGGCGTTCCAGCTTCTAACAGCTTCTGGGAGGGAGGCAATGGAGTTCGCAAGGAATTGTGGGCCATTAAAAGGGCTATGAATTAAAGGGGCAATGTGTTCAAAACTAATAAAAGTTAAAATCAAGTGAAAAAATGCAGTTTGCAGCCCTGACTGCCTTTAAAAAAAATTAACATTAAAAAGAAGTCCCAAATGGGAGTCTTCAGCACTTAAAGCTGAAATCCCTTCCAAACCTCAGAAAATGGGAAAAGTGCTTCAGCACTAACACAAATGGCTCAGCAAGCCAGGGAAGGGGCACCCAGTGTCTCACACGCAGCACTCCAGCTTTGTGCAGGGGATCAACCCTGCACGAGAGGTCCTCTACCCACAGGGGCCAGGAGGCCCTCCAGAAAGAACAATGTGGGACCGCATCACCGAGGCTGTCACTGCCAGCAGTGTCGACCCCCCACCCTCCACCTGGCTCCAGTGCCAAAAGAAGCTTCATGACCTCAGGCCAGTGGTCAAGGTCAGTGAATGCATCTTCAAAAGCTATCTCCTACCAACTGAATCACTAGCCTCCCCCATCACTCACCTACCAACAATCTGTACAAATCACGAGGCATATCTCCCATTCCTAGCCTCACCTCATCCCTTTTGGAGGAGATGGTGCAGGCCATTCTTGGCAGTGGCATGGCTGAGCCCTTGGCCAGCAGTGGGGCAGAAAGAATACATGATACTGGTATCCGCATACATTATCATCCTTCTGGCATGCATCTCTTGCTTTCCCGCCCTCCCCTCACCACAACTCAACCCTTGTGCCTTCTTCATTTCACACACCCAAGAAATGCAGCCTGCCCAGCCAGTGGGTGACCAAGAAGAGGGAGAGGAGAGTGAAGAAGAAGAAGAAACATCACTTGATTTGACACTCCCAGCCACGAGCTCCTCAAGGTCGTCCTGCAAAGCCATTTCCATTGTCCCCCACTGAAAGTCAGCAGCCTTCCAGCAGCCATGCTGCAGCCACTGGGGTAGCACTGCGTGACATCAGCAGGATAGGCAAAGGCACACACAAGACAGTCACTAAGGAATGCATAAGGGTGATGAGTTGATTTCTTGATGTCCTATTGGATGGATAGATGTATAAAGTTGGATTGGAAAGTTTGCTTTGTGGTGGCTTTTATTTCAGCATCGTGGCCAAGAGGACACTGTGATGGTCAATAACAGAGGGAAGGTAAAGTATGGGACTAATGTTAAAAGGGGAATTAGGGTGGGGGTCACTGGGACCGCAGGTGGAGGATACCATCCCGATATCCCGGCCAGAAAGGGGCTGTCCGGGATGCATCCAACCAACTGCTTCCTCCTGTTCTGCTTCCTCCTCCTTGGCTTCTTTCTCTTCTGTATCTTCCTCTTCCCTCTGCGAGCGGATGCTGTAAATCTGAAATGACAGCATAAAGTACTGGAAATATTCAACAGGTCAGGCAGCTTCTTGACCTGCGATGTGAACTCTGTTTCTCTCTCCACAGATGTTGCCTGACCTGCTGAGTATTTGCAGCATTTTCTGTCTTCTCTGAGGCATTCCTTTACCATTCACGGCCTTGCAAGCATCCAGCAGCACTCCCAACACACTTGAAAAACTTTTAACATCTATTGCAGCAAGCCACTGCTTCAATAAAACCAAAGAAACCCAGTCCAAAAGCTTAAATGCAAACTTACCTGAAAGCTGTGTGAGTCCCTTTAAGAGGTGCTGACAGCGCCTCTGTGAGTCTGCTTGCACGCTGGGTTTACTGGGCGTGCTTAGGACCCAGAGCTGAACTCAGCGCTAGGGTCAAAGTTCAGCGTGGTGACGCTGACTGACGTCACCACTCCCTCATTTTCCTTTGCAGGGCGATACTTCTTAACGGCAGCGCTACAAGGCCTGGGAAAATGGAGGACGCCGCGGGACCCGCCACCAGCTGGAGAAAGTGGGGTAGCCGCCCTCTTTTCACCATTTTTTGCTGATAATGGGTGGCATTAAACCCCGAAGGTTTAGCCCACTGTCTTTCAGATGAGCCCTATCTGCCTGTTCAGGTGGATCCCATGGCACCATTCAAAGAAGAGTAGGGGAGCTCACCCGGTGACCTGGCAAACATTTATCCCTCAATCAACTTCACCAAAACATTAATTGGTTATTTATCTCATTGCTGTTGGGATCTTGCTGTGTGGCTGGAGAGATGGTGTAGGAGGGAGGGATTTAAATTCCTGAGGCATTGGGACCAATTCTGGGGAAGGTGAGACCTGTAGAAGCTGGACGGGTTACACCTTGGCAGAAACAGGACCAACATCCTCGCAGGGGGTTTGTTAGTGCTGTTGGGAAGGATTTAAACTAGTCTGTCAGGGGGTTGGGAACCTAAGTGTGGACCCAGAACGGAGAGAAACAAAGCTGGAAGTGCAAGTTAGAAAAGTAGTCAGCAAAACTAGTAGGGAGCAGAAACAAAGGCCAACAGTAAAGAGGGTCAAAGTGCAAAAAACTATTAAACAGGCAAAGTTGAAGGCACTTTATCTAAATGCATGTAGCATTCGCAACAGGGTGGATGAATGAATGGCACTAATAGAAGTAAATGGATATGATGTAATTGCCATTACAGAGACATGGTTGCAGGGTAACCAAAGCTGGGAACTGAATGCTCCAGGGTACTCAACATTTAGGAAGGACAGACAAAAAGGAAAAGGAGGTGGCGTAGCGCTGTTAATAAGGGATGAGATCGGTACGGTAGAGATAAAAGATCTTGGCTTGGCAGATCGTGATGTAGAACTGGAATCTGTTTGGGTGGAGCTAAGAAACAGCAAAGGGCGGAAAACATTGGTGGGAGTTGTGTATAGGCCACCAAACAGTAAAGGTAATGTAGGGCACAGTATCAATCAAGAGATTAGAAGTGCATGTAACAAGGGCAATACGGTAATCATGGGGGACTTTAATCTACATATTGACAGGGCAAATCAAATTACCACTAATGGTATGGAGGACGAATTCTTGGAATGCATGCGAGATGGTTTCCTGGATCAGTATGTGAAGGAACCAACCAGGGAACAGGCTATTCTGGATCTGGTACTGTGTATGAGAAAGGGCTAATCAATAAGCTTGTGGTAAAGGGGCCTTTAGGGACAAGTAACCATAATATGATTGAATTTTACATTAAGTTTGAGAGTGATGTAGTTCAATCTGAAACTAAGGTATTTAAGCTAAACAAAGGAAACTACAAGGATATGAGGGACAAGTTGGCCATGGTAGATTGGGAGACTACATTAAAAGGTATGAAGGTTGACATACAATGGCTAACATTCAAGGAAATAATACATAATTTGCAACAAACATATATTCCTCTAGGGCATAAAAACCCAAAGGGAAAAGTGATCCAACCATGGCTAACAAAATAAATTAAAGTTAGTATTAAGTCAAAGGAGGAAGTTTATAAAGTTGCCAGAAAAAGCGGTCAGCCTGAGGATTGGGATCTTTTTAGAAATCAGCAAAGGGCAAGCAAGAAATTGATAAAGAAAGGGAAAATGGAATATGAGCACAAATTAGCGAAAAATATAAAAACGGATTGTAAAATCTTCTATAGGTATGTGAAAAGGAAAACACTGGCGAAGGTAAATGTAGGTCCTTTACAGTCAGAGATGGGAGAATTTATAATGGGGAATGAGGAAATGGCGGTGAAATTAAATAAATACTTTATTTCTGTCTTCATGGAAGAAGACACAAAAAACCTCCCAGACACACGAGAAAACCAAGGGTGTGACAAGAATGAGGAACTTAAAGAAATTATTATTAGTGAAAAAACAGTACTAGCAAAATTAATGGGACTAAAAGTCGATAAATCCCAAGGACCGGATGACCTACATCCTAGGGTTTTGAAAGAGGTGGCCATTGGAATAGTGGATGCATTGGTTGTCATCTTCCAAAATTCTATAGATTCTGGAACGGTTCCTGCAGATTGGAGGATAGCAAATGTATTTAAGAAAGGAGGGAGAGAGAAAATGGGGAACTACAGACCTGTTAGCTTCACATCAGTAGTTGGGAAAATGCTGGAATCTATTATAAAGGATGCAATAACTGGGCACTTAGAAACTAATAGTAAGATTGGGCAGAGTCAACATGGATTTATGAAAGGGAAATCCTGTTTGACAAACTTATTGGAGTTCTTTGAGGATGTAACTAGTGGAGTAGACAAAGGGGAACCAGTAGATGTGGTGTATCTGGATTTTCAGAAGGTCTTCGATAAGGTCCCACACAAGAGGTTGGTGAACAAAATTAGGGCACATGGAATTGGGGGTAATATACTAGCATGGATTGAGAATTGGTTAACAGACAGAAAACAAAGAGTAGGGATAAACGGGTCTTTTTCAGGATGGCAGGCTATGACTAGTGGGGTACCGCAAGGATCAGTGCTTGGGCCCCAGCTATTCACAAACTATATCAATAATTTGGATGAGGGGACTAAATGTAACATTTCCAAATTTGCTGATGATACAAAGCTAGGTGGCAATGTCAGTTGCGAAGAGGATGTGAAGAGGCTTCAAGGGGATCTCGACAGGCTCAGTGAGTGGGCGAGAACATGGCAGATGGAATATAATGTGGATAAATGTGAAGTTATCCACTTTGGTAGAAAAAACAGAAAGGCAGAGTATTTCCTAAATGGTGAAAGATTGGGGAATGCAGATGCTCAAAGGGACCTGGGTGTCCTTGTACATGAGTCACTGAAAGTGAATGTGCAGGTGCAGCAAGCCATTAGGAAGGCAAATGGTATGCAGGCCTTATTACAAGAGGATTTGAGTACAGGAGTAAAGAAGTCTTACTCCAATTATATAGGGCCTTGGTGAGACCACACCTGGAGTATTGTGTACAATTTTGGTCTCCTTACCTAAGGAAGGATCTACTTGCCATAGAGGGAGGGCAACAAAGGTTCGCGAGATTGATTCCTGGGATGGCGGGACTGTCGTACGAGAAGAGATTGAGTAAACTAGACCTGTATTCTCTTGAATTCAGAAGAATGAGGGGATCTCATTGAAGCTTACAAAATTATTACAGGGCTTGATAGGATGGATGCTGGGTGAATGTTTCCTTTGGCTGGGGAGTCTAGAACCAGGGGCCACAACCTCAAGATAAAGGGTAGGCCATTTAGGACTGAGATGAGAAGAAATTTCTTCATACAGAGGGTGGTGAATCTTTGGAATTCTCTACCCCACAGGGCTGTGGAGGCTCAGTCATTGGGTACATTCAAAACAGAAGTCGATAGATTTCTGACTAGTAAGTGCATCAAGGGATATGGCGATAGGGCTGGTGAATGGAGTTGAGGCAGAAGATCAGCCATGATCTCATTGAATGGCGGAGCAGGTTCGAAGGGCCGAATGGCCTACTCCTGCTCCTATTTCTTATGTTCTTAAATTGCCTATCACGTTTGCCTTCATAACAGTGACTATACTTGAAAAAGTAATTCAATGGCTGCAAAGTGCTTTGGGCCCTGAGGATGTGAAAGGCATTATATTAAACCAACTATTTATTTACTTAGTGTTGTAAATTTGTTTGGTTCTAATTTCAATGCCATACTTCATGCTACTTGAAAGCAACGTAAAGAATAGTGCACTGCATATAAGACCACTTTTATATAACTGGGTTGGGTAGGCGGAGCATTGAGTTAACCTAATAACCGTTACATTTGGGACCTGGGTTAGAATTCAGCCCAGACTACGGATGCTAACTGAAAGCATATTAGTCAGCCGGAATTCAACTCTAGATGAGCCTGTAACTACAACTCAAAACTGTCCCCAATTCAGTACAAATTGGCATTGACTAGGCTGTCTTAATAGGAGTGACTGTTAGGATAGTTGATCGGAAATGCAAAAATCAACACTGGTGCAATGCAGAGGGCACTACTGAGACTGAGGTTAGAGCGTGTTGTTGGAGCAGAGTACAGGGAGCATTTGGCCTTGACTGTACCTTATTAGGGAGATAGTGGATGCAGTTCCTTAGCACTGACATCACTTGTCTAGTGAGCACAACAAATGACCAAATAATATAAATTAAAAGGAGAATGCTTTGCAACCTCAGATTATGCTCCATCAGTACCAACACTGGTGACTATTGAACTCACTCCCTCTGCTACCAATACCTTAGAGACCAGCTAGATAATGTATGCACCCCTCCCCCTGCCCCCAGGTATTTGAACTTCTAAATAACCCTTTTGCTCGTCAACTGTAAGATGAAAGCCTTTCATCTGTACTCATGCTTCCAGGAATATAATCACAACATGTCAAAAGTTACTTTAAGTTATCTTCACATTCCATCCTAGATTTCAGCAATGATAATTGCCTGGTTTTACATAGAATTTACAGCACAGAAACAGGCCATTTGACCCAACTAGTCTATGCCAGTGTTTATGCACACACAAGCCTTCTCCCTCCTCCCACCATACTTCATCTAACCCTATTAGCATAGCCTTCTATGCCTTTCTTCCCCATGTACTTATCCCCCCCCATGTACTTCAAGAAAGGTGACAAGTCCGATTGCGGTAATTACAGAGGAGTTTCCCTGCTGTCTGCCACAGGGAAAGTCATCACAAGAATCCTCCTCAATCATCTTCTCCCAGTGGCCGAAGAGCTCCTCCCAGAGTCGCAATGCGGATTCCGCCCACTAAGGGGCACAATGGACATGATCTTCACCGCACGTCAATTACAAGAGAAATGCAGGGAACAGTACCAACCGCTGTACATGGCCTTCTTTGATCTCACAAAGGCCTTCGACACTGTCAACCGTGAGGGATTATGGAGTGTCCTCCTCAAATTCGGCTGCCCTCAAAAGTTTGTCACTATCCTCCGCCTGCTTCACGATGACATGCAAGCCGTGGTCCTGACTAATGGTTCCACCACAGACCCAATTCACGTACGAATCGGAGTCAAGTAAGGCTGTGTCACCGCACCAACGCTCTTCTCAAGCTTCCTTGCTGCAATGCTCCATCTCACCCTTGGCGAGTTCCAAATTCTAACCACTCTCTGGGTAAAGAAGTTTCTCCTGAATTCCTTATTGGATTTATTAGTGACGATCTTATGTTTATGACCAATGTTCCCTCTAATTTTGTTTGGCCCTGCCCGGCCCCTTTAAGGGGCATTGTGGCCCATTCAAGATACTGTGCACACGTGGTTTTTTAATCGAAAAGCTGGCTGCGTGGGATCCCTGGAGAGCTGTGTGGCCACGCAGCTTATAGGGAACATTGTTTATGACCCCTGGTTTTGGATTCCCCCACAAGTAGAAATATTTTCTCCATGTCTACCCTATGAAACACCTTCATTATTTTAAAGACCTCTATTAGGCCATGCCTCAGCCTCCTCTCTTCGAGAGAAAAGAGCCCCATCCTGTTCAGTCTTTCCTGATAGTTATAACCTCTCAGCTCTGGTATCAACCTTGCAAATCTTTTTTGCACCTTTGCCACAGCCTCCAAATCCTTTTGTAATATGGAGACCAGAACTATGCACAGTACTACACGGACTGCAGGAGTTGGTTACAACAGGTGTTCACTGAGTGGAGACAAAACTGGAACTACTATGCAAAGTTACTACACAGGCTTATATACAGGGGTGGTCACTACTGGTACTGCAGTATACAGGGGCTGCAGAATATAGTTCCTTCTGCAAAGTACATACACTACAATTCCTCCCCTTTTAGCTAAATAGTACATAACATTCGATTAATAATTAAATAACATATTTACAATTACAGTTGCTAGATACATTAGCTGAAGTTAAGCAATTATAAGTTCAGTCTTTGAGGAGGATTCCTGATTCTGTCTGGATAACGCCTCTTTGGGGTATCAGGTTCTTCTGGCAAAGTTGATTCGGGATCAACGTCGTTGTTTGGTTCGTCTGCTTCCAATATCACCGATTCTGAGGTAGATGCAATTGGTACTTCGGTTTCATCACCAGGTGTATCGGATCGTGGTGTGGAATTGACGTTTTCCAGTGACTCTAGAATCTGGTCAGCATGGCGTCTTACAATGCTCTCTCCAACATCCACGGTATACATTAGAGGTCCTTGCCGTGTGCAGATCGTTCCTGGCTGCCATTTCTCTGTGCGGTAGTCCCGGGCCAAAACTGGTTGACCTATCTTAAAACTCCTGGTCGGCCTTTCATTCATATTCTGAAACTGCCTGTTCTCCACATCTCTTCTGATGTTTGGCTTAACCAAATCCAAGCGGCATCGTAGTCTTCGATTGAAGATCATGGCTGGAGTTTGGTTGGTAACCGCATGTGTCGCATTCCGGTAGGCAAACAAGAAGTTATCCACCTTGTGTTGTAGGGGTATGTCTTCATTACACATTGCCTTGATAGCCTTCTTGAATGTTTGAACGAACCTCTCAGCCAATCCATTGGTGGCTGGATGATATGGGGCGGATGTGTAATGCTTAACACCATTGTTCTTTAAGAACCTCCGGAACTCTTCAGACACAAACTGTGGTCCATTGTCGGAGCAAATCCTTTCAGGCAGCCCATTTCTCGCGAATATGGTTCGTAAGACTGAAAGAGTTTTTTCTGTGGTGGTTGAGGACATTTTTATTACCTCTGGCCACTTTGAATGTGCATCCACCGCAATTAAAAACATTGAGTCCATAAATGGACCAGCAAAATCAATGTGCACCCTTTGCCATGGAGATGAGGGCCACTCCCATGGATGTAGAGGGGCTTGTGGTGGGGCATTTTGGACCTTCTGGCATCCTGTACAGCTCTTGCTCATCTCTTCGATTTCTCTATCGATTCCCGGCCACCACACAAGCGCTCTGGCTAAGTTCTTCATTTTTACCCCTCCCAGATGACCCTCATGAAGCTCATTGAGCACTCTATCCTTCAATTTGGGTGGAATTACTACTCTGGATCCATACATCAAGGTTCCTCTGCACACTGACAGCTGTTCTCTTCTCGACGAGAATGCTGGCAACAGTGGTTCACCATGTGCTGGCCATCCCTTCACCGTTAAATCATAGACCCTGGAGTGTGTCGGGTCATTTCGTGTTTCCTTTTCTATGTTTGCATTCGTCACAGGTAGACATTCGACTATGGTCGAGTGGAATATCTCCACAGGATCCACTGCAGGTGCTTCTTCCACCGTCGGCAACGGTAGGCGCGACAATCCATCAGCATTCCCATGCTGTTTAGTTCCTTTGTACTCGATGTCATATTGGTGTGCCCCTAGGAAAAGGGATCACCTCTGTAGCCGTTGTGCTGTCATTATCGGGACGCCCTTCTGAGGGTTGAAAATGGAGACAAGAGGTTGATGATCAGTTAGTAGAGTAAATTTCTGACCGTGCAGGTAGTGATTGAACTTCTTCACCCCCCACACCAGGCTGAGGGCCTCTCTGTCAATCTGGTCGTAGTTACGCTCAACTGAAGTTAACGAGCGTGACGCAAAAGCTATCGGCCTCTCTGAACCATCAAGGAGTTTATGTGGCAGTACCGCTCCAATGCCGTAGGGAGACGCATCACACGCCAGTCTTATCGGTAGTGATGGGTTGCAGTGAGCCAATACTTCTGTTGAAGTGATTAGGTATTTACTCTTCTGAAAAGCCCGCTTACATTCATCGCTCCATTTCCATGCTACTCCAGTTTGTAGTAGGGCGTTCAGTGGGTGCAGAATTGTGAACAAATTCGGCAAAAACTTATGGTAGTAATTCACCAATCCTAGGAATGACCTCAGTTGCGACACATTTTCAGGCGCTGGAGCCTTAACTACCGCTTCAATTTTGTCAGGGGACTTATGTAACCCCTCTTCGTCAATCACGTGGCCACAATACGATATCTGTTTCTTTAAAAACTCGCACTTCGGGCGATTGGCTCATAGCCCGTGTTCTCTTAGTCTAGTGAGCACCTGCTCTAGGTTGGCAAGGTGTTCACTGTCATTTTCACCTGTCACTAGGATGTCGTCCAAGTAACACTGAGTCCCCGGAATCCCTTGCAGGACTTGTTCCATCGCTCTTTGCCATATCGCCGGAGCTGATGCTACTCCGAATACCAGTCGATTATACCTTTGTGAGTGTTTATCGTGAGATACTTCCTAGAGGATTCTTCAACCTCCATCTGCAAATATGCTTGTGCTAGGTCAATTTTTGTAAAACGCTTCCCTCCAGATAGTGAGGCGCAAATATCTTCTATCTTTGGAAGAGGATACTGTACTGTGTGAAGGACTGGGTTCACCGTCACCTTGAAGTCCCCACAAATGCGAACCTTCCTTGGCTCCTCAGACTTATTGTTTAACGTTTTTTTCATGACAGGAACGATGGGTGTTGCCCACTCGCTCCAGTCTACCTTAGATAACACGCCGGCATTCTCCAGATTCTCCAGCTCTGCCTCGACGGCTGGGCGAATTGCATACGGTACCGGTCTTGCTTTGAAAAACTTGGGAATTGCATTCTCTTCTATTTTTATCGAGGTGGTTACGCCTTTAAGAGTTCCCAGTTCTTGATGAAATACCTCTTTAGCGTTAGCTAAGATTTTTGACAATCGTCCAGGTGTGATGTCGTCATCCTTTTTACCAGCCACAGTCAGTGCCTGAATGGAGTGCCAGTCTAAACTTATCTTTCTGATCCATTCACATCCCAATAACGGTGGTCCACCATCTTGCAGTATGTACAGATACAATTTCTGTATTTCTTTGCCGTTGTATTCGACAGGCACCCTTATTTTCCCTCTGGGGTATACTTTCTGCCCCGTATACGTCTTCAAGACAATGGATGTCTCTTTCAAGGGTATGTGTGAGAATAGCCGCTCGTAGTCTCGTCGATTCATGATGGTCAGGGCTGATCCTGTATCCAATTCCATTTTGACTTGGGACCCTGCTATCGTGAGGGTGACCCAAATGGTTTGGTGATCCTCTTTCGCGATTACGTTGTGAAGTTTGAGACAGCTTAGTCTCTTGTTCCCGGATTCACTATCGCTCCTCTGGTCTTCGGAACTAATGTCCGTCATCTTTTGTACTTTCCTGTACTGTTCCTTAGTAGCCTTTTTGTTGTTGTTAGTCTTCTTTCCAGACCTGCAAACTCGTGCAATGTGTCCCATCTTTCCGCATTGCCTGCATATTTTGTCCTTGGACCAGCAGTCCTTCTGGCCATGGGTTGTTCTGCCACAGCGATAACATTTTTCAAATCCCCGTGTCATTTCATGGGTGCCGTATTCCTGTGGCTTTTGCTGTATTTCCGCAGCTCCCCTTGCTGCTGCTTCGTACGATACTGCCAAGCTGAAAGCCTTATCCAGCGTCAGCTCTTTCTCTGAGAGTAACCTCTTCTGGGTTCCTTCACTCAGGAGTCCACAGACAAATTTGTCCCGTAGAGTATCTGTCAGTCCTGCTCCGAAATGGCAGTGCTTTGATAGCTTGCGTAGTTCCGTAAGGTAATCAGCATTGCTCTCATCTTTATGCTGATTTCTCCTGTGGAATTTAAATCTTTCTGCTATCAGCAGCGGTGTAGGATTTAGGTGTTCCTGTAGGATATCAACAATTTTGTTAAAACTCTTCGCCATCGGTTTGGCTGGAGTGATCAGGTTCCGCAATAGGCCGTACGTTCTTGCGCCCATTAAGTTTAGTAGTACAGATGCCTTTTTCTCATCGGCTACTTCGTTTGCTTTGCAATATACCTCGACTCTTTCCACATACGTGGTCCAGTCTTCTATTGCATTATCGAAGGCAGTGATATTGCCAGTCTTCGGCATCTTGGAAATCTAAGATGGCGCCTCCTGCGCTTTGCCTTCTTCCCCGATTGAACAAAATGGCGCCTCCCGCGCTTTGCCTTCTTCCCCGCTGGATTACGATGGCGCCTCCCGCGCTGTCTTCTCCGCTGCTGCTAGCGCTGTTGCTGGTGTTTTTATGCCTTGATGGCGACGCCCTATGGTCTTCGCGCACTTCCCCCCCGCACTGCTGCTAACGCCGCTCTCCGCGGTCCCCGTGGCAAACTGCAGCTCCTCGCGGCTTTCTGCGCTTCTAATTTCTTTTGTTTTCCCGTCGTCAGAACAAACCCTACGGGACACTTTCCTCCCTCTTCTCGGGTCTGTACGCTGCCCGGCTTCATAGCACCGGCCGCGCCCTGTGTGCTCCACCCTCTCTCTCCTCTTCCCGACAACGCTGCTCGGCCCCGTTGAAAAGCCACCCAATCGAGCTCTAGCCCGCCGCAGCCCAGGAAGGATCAGTGTACTACCTGCCACCAGCCCGATTAGCTGGAACACCATAGACAGGATAACCAAGCCCCGCTCTTGACAGCCTCTCCTGCAAATCTTCAAATCCGATGAATCAGAGGCGGTTGCCCACGGTCGACGCCCGTTTCTTCTGTTTGTTTTTTTTTCTTTCTTCCTTCTGGCCTCAACCTCTGACAACTTTGCTTCAGGGATGGATCCCCATGAGGTGGTGCAGACTGTAGGTAAGTTCGGATCTGCTCGTCGCCAGTATTATGTCCGTGTGTAATTGAGACACGGACTGCAGGAGTTGGTTACAAACTGGAGTGGAGACAAACTGGAACTAACTATGCAAAGTTACTACACAGGCTTATATACAGGGGTGGTCACTACTGGTACTGCAGTATACAGGGGCTGCAGAATATAGTTCCTTCTGCAAAGTACATACACTACATGTTGTGTGAGGTGCCTATCTCCGATTTACAGGTAAATAAGAATATAAGAAAGTAGGAATGAGAAAAGGTCAAATGGCTCATCTCATTGTTCAAGTTATTTTTGAAGGCGTGCACAGATTATTTCGAGCTCCCTCTTGCCCTGGTACCAAGTTTTCTCTCTGTTGATTAATAAGACCCTTTCTTTTTAAGAATGCTATAAATGGGTCTGCTTTTGTGTCACTAGATGAAAGCCACTTCCTTAAGTTGACAAGTGTGAAGAGACTACTTGCTAAATTACAGTTAGTTTTTAATTATTAGTTTATCATGCTGACTGGGTCTTACTTCCTGTCTCTGCTAAAATGTGTCCCTACATCCAGTCTATCAGCTGCCTTAATGATTTGTAAACATTTGGATAATGTCTCTCCATACACCTCTTCTATCAATGAGAGGTGGTTGAATTCTTTTAAATTCTGTACTTCAGTTACCTGAGACATGGAAATATTGTTGCCCTTGTTTTTGTCCTTTACTGTGTCTCTAACTTTCTGTAAATAAAGTGACCAAAACTTGGATATAATACTCCATACATGGCCTCAATAATTGTCAATGTCACATCCTCGGGTTATATTCTAAAGATCTGTTTGTACACAAATATTCAACATGCTTTGGCAATCGCTCCTATATAATGTGACAAAGCTGTCAACATTTGGTCAATTATCACACCTAAACCCTTTTCCTCATCTGCCTTATGGCATTTTCTTCATTCTGTGATCATAATTGCTTTTTGTAATCACCTCTGTGCACATTTACATTTTTCAATATTGAATACCATCTGCTCAGGTATCAAGTCTCCCAAGGTTTGTTTAAATTATAACATGTGACTGATGAAAGTGCAGTGAAACGTGGGCTTGTTACAGATGTACCACAATTTGATCACTTTTATCGTAGGGGAACAAAACACACGCAGGTTATATAGAATAGTAAATTTAGGAATGTCTCAAATTTCTCGCTACAGTATGAATGAATGAATGAACTTGCATTTATATAGCACCTTTCATGACCTCAGTACATCCCAAAGCGCTTTACAGCCAATGAAGTACTATTTGAAGTGTAGTCACTGTTGTAATGTAGGAAATGCTGCAGCTAATTTGCACACAGCAAGGTTCCACAAACAGCAATGTGATAATGACCAGATAATCTATCTTTAGGTGTTGGTTGAGGGATAAATATTGGCCAGGACACCAGGGAGAGCTCCCCTGCTCTTCTTCGAAATAGTGCCATGGGATCATTTATGACCACCTGAGAAGGCAGATGGGGCCTTGGTTTAATGTCTCAACCAAAAGACTGACTATTATTACTGAGAGAGTGTTGCATTGTCAGAGGTACAGTCCAGTTGATGAGAAGTGGCCTTGTCTGCTCCTTCCCATGACACTACTAAAAAAGGGAACCGGAAGTTCACCAAGGGCCAATGTGCCTTCCAATTAATTTGATTGGTTGATACTGACCCTGTACATGGACATTGGATGAGGAATAGATTGGGTTCAGCTCTAATGACCCCCATGGTTAAATAGCCAAATAACACTCACTCTCTTGGCTCACACATGAGGAATTGGACAAGGTACTGGAGGGCTGTTTATATCTGTGGAACTGTAACCATGCATCACTGCCTCCAGGAGAGGTGAGAAAAAAGTAAAACATTGGGTAGAAGGCATGGCCAATTAGTAGGGACATATTTTGAATGTCCTGTATATATAATGAATTAATGTCTCAAATTATACATCTACAACATCTATAGCACTTTTAATGTAGTAAAGTTGTCGTACCCAGTTAGGCAGCAAGAGGATAAGGTGATCTGCTATCTACGACCAAGAATCAAACCTGGTCTGTATGGCTCAGTACTTTTGTTAGGCTTTATGTATTCATAAGGACAGGCATTAAGCCACAAATCATGTTTACAGGATATTATTTAATGTATCTGAACCCAGAATCAATTGATATGATTTTATCAAATTTTCAAAACAGTTTTTGATGCAATTATTTTAATAAAAATTTGATTCCATATTGAATTTCAGAGGTACGGTGACAGGACATAGTTTCCAGTTAGCTGGTGTTTAATTTTCTAGAAAACCCTTCGATAGACTGACATCATAAAGCTGAGCTCATAGTATCAGAAACACTTGGTCAGTAAAGCATTTTCTAAACTCATTAATCGTCAAAATTCATTTTCTTTCATTAGATAATCAAATATTTGCTGTAACTGTTAAACAGTGAACGCTGCTGCAGAAAATGGTGGAGGTGGAGAATATACTAATCGACATTTACATTACTGTAAAATACTTCTGTGTCATGCTATGTACAGCATCTGTATTTCCATCATTAGAACAAAGCAGAGATGAAGAAGTCTTTATTTTATAAACAGGAAAAATGTATTTGCTCCTTATTTCATAGTGAAAATTAATTTTGCCACAATGCAAATGTCAGATAATATTCTTCGCTCAATCCATTTGCTGCTGCTGAAACTATCATCATGGTTTTGGAAATCTGAACAACAACAAGAAAAATCATACTCGGATCAATACAACTGAGCACCTTCTAGAAAAAACTGCACTCAACAAATGGGCTGACTAGCTGCTTAAAAGCATTAAAATTCCTGCAGATTGAGGCTCTGGACAGAACCGTAAAAGAGGCAGAAATCACCTTAATACTGTAGAAGTGTTCGTTGCTATTAATGGTAATGCATTTGGGAATCTACCTTCTGAATGACTTCTACAAGGAAATCCATGTATTGAAACTTGTCTTCCTACATAATTACACTGAGACCCTCCCTGACACTGCATCCACAAGAAGGGGGCCATTTATTTGTGACCTAAAGATTCTAACCAAGAGATCGACTGTGAAACTTGAGATTGTTTACTGAGACTTGTTCACCTACAGCAGCTTGGCTTAAAGATTGGCAGTCAGCACTTAATGGAATAGAGCTCAATAACGCACTATAGTATGCTTAGCGCAAGAACCTGGTGTTTTCCTGAAGTTTGGAAAACTACTTCTTGCTTTGGAGAAACATCTAGTAATAATGGATTACTCATCTGTCATGTTTCCAATTGATGGTGGGGCTAAAAGCCCCAGCACATAGGGATGCTTATTAAAAGGTATCCTTTATTGTCTCTCAGTGATGGAGCGTTTCATAATGGAAAACACAAAAAAACTCTTAATGCCGTTGTAAGTGGCAGTGTACACTTCCTGCATTTTAAGATCACCCAATCATCTCTACAGCCAATGTACTCCAAGAAATTGAATACGGTCAACACGAGGGAGTGAGATCAACTCTGAAGCCATGCTCACTTATAAAGCAATGCTTCCCAATAGCTGCTCTATCTTTACAATTTACCATACTTTATATATCTAAAAGCCAAAACGTTACCCTCCTAGTTCTAAAAAATGGAGGCTGACAAAAAGGTACAAAGCAGGGCAAACATTTAAAATTACAAAAGCAAAATACTGCGGATGCTGGAAATCTGAAATAAAAACAGAAAATGCTTGAAATACTCAGCAGGTCAGGCAGCATCTGTGGCGTGAGAAACAGGGTTAACGTTTCAGGTCGATGACCTATTGTGAGAACTGGAAAAAGTTAGAGAAAAAATAGGATTTAAGCAAGTGCAGAGGCAGGGAAAGGGGGGGAAGGGGAGGAAAGAACAAAAGGGAAGGTCTGTGATAGGGTGGAGGGGAGGAGAGGTTAAAAGCAGCGGCAGCGGCGAGAAGATAAAGAGCGGCCCGAGAGCGGACCTGAATTAAAGCAGCGGCAGTGGCGAGAGGATAAAGAGCGGCCCGAGAGCGGACCTGAATTAAAGCAGCGGCAGTGGTGAGAGGATAAAGAGCGGCCCGAGAGCGGACCTGAATTAAAGCAGCGGCAGTGGTGAGAGGATAAAGAGCGGCCCGAGAGCGGACCTGAATTAAAGCAGCGGCAGTGGTGAGAGGATAAAGAGCGGCCCGAGAGCGGACCTGAATTAAAGCAGCGGCAGTGGCGAGAGGATAAAGAGCGGCCCGAGAGCAGACCTGAATTAAAGCAGCGGCAGTGGCGAGAGGATAAAGAGCGGCCCGAGAGCGGACCTGAATTAAAGCAGCGGCAGTGGTGAGAGGATAAAGAGCGGCCTGAGAGCGGAACTGAATTAAAGCAGCGGCAGTGGCGAGAGGATAAAAAGCGGCCCGAGAGCGGACCTGAATTAAAGAAGTGGCAGTGGCGAGAGGATAAAGAGCGGCCCGAGAGCGGACCTGAATTAAAGCAGCGGCAGTGGCGAGAGGATAAAGAGCGGTCCGAGAGCGGACCTGAATTAAAGCAGCGGCAGCGGCGAGAGGATAAAGTACGGCCCGAGAGCAGACCTGAATTAAAGCAGCGGCAGTGGCGAGAGGATAAAGAGCAGCCCGAGAGCGGACCTGAATTAAAGCAGCGGCAGTGGCGAGAAGATAAAGAGCGGCCCGAGAGCGGACCTGAATTAAAGAAGTGGCAGTGGCGAGAGGATAAAGAGCAGCCCGAGAGCGGACCTGAATTAAAGCAGCGGCAGCGGTGAGAAGATAAAGAGCGGCCCGAGAGCGGACCTGAATTAAAGCAACGGCAGCGGCGAGAAGATAAAGAGCGGCCCGAGAGCGGACCTGAATTAAAGCAACGGCAGCGACGAGAGGATAAAGAGTGGCCCGAGAGCGGACCTGAATTAAAGCAACGGCAGCGACGAGAGGATAAAGAGCGGCCCGAGAGCGGACCTGAATTAAAGAAGTGGCAGTGGTGAGAGGATAAAGAGCAGCCCGAGAGCGGACCTGAATTAAAGCAACGGCAGCGGCGAGAAGATAAAGAGCGGCCTGAGAGCGGACCTGAATTAAAGAAGTGGCAGTGGTGAGAGGATAAAGAGCAGCCCGAGAGCGGACCTGAATTAAAGCAGCGGCAGCGACGAGAGGATAAAGAGCGGCCCGAGAGCGGACCTGAATTAAAGCAACGGCAGTGGCGAGAAGATAAAGAGCGGCCCGAGAGCGGACCTGAATTAAAGAAGTGGCAGTGGTGAGAGGATAAAGAGCAGCCCGAGAGCGGACCTGAATTAAAGCAGCGGCAGCGGCGAGAAGATAAAGAGCGGCCCGAGAGCGGACCTGAATTAAAGCAGCGGCAGCAGCGAGAGGATAAAGAGCGGCCCGAGAGCGGACCTGAATTAAAGCAGCGGCAGCGGCGAGAAGATAAAGAGCGGCCCGAGAGCGGACCTGAATTAAAGCAGCGGCAGCGGCGAGAAGATAAAGAGCGGCCCGAGAGCGGACCTGAATTAAAGAAGTGGCAGTGGTGAGAGGATAAAGAGCGGCCCGAGAGCGGACCTGAATTAAAGAAGTGGCAGTGGTGAGAGGATAAAGAGCGGCCCGAGAGCGGACCTGAATTAAAGCAGTGGCAGTGGTGAGAGGATAAAGAGCGGCCCGAGAGCGGACCTGAATTAAAGCAGCGGCAGTGGCGAGAGGATAAAGAACAGCCCGAGAGTGGAGCTGAATTAAAGCAGTGGCAGCAGCGAGAAGATAAAGAGCGGCCCGAGAGCGGACCTGAATTAAAGCAGCGGCAGCAGCGAGAAGATAAAGAGCGGCCCGAGAGCGGACCTGAATTAAAGCAGCGGCAGCAGCGAGAGGATAAAGAACAGCCCGAGAGCGGACCTGAATTAAAGCAACGGCAGCGACGAGAGGATAAAGAGCGGCCTGAGAGCGGACCTGAATTAAAGCAGCGGCAGTAGCAAGAGGATAAAGAACAGCCCGAGAGTGGAGCTGAATTAAAGCAGCGGCAGCAGCGAGAAGATAAAGAGCGGCCCGAGAGCGGACCTGAATTAAAGAAGTGGCAGTGGTGAGAGGATAAAGAGCAGCCCGAGAGCGGACCTGAATTAAAGAAGTGGCAGTGGCGAGGCTCCGATTCAAAAACAACAACAAAGTGATGTCACAGGTAGGTGATTGGTTGGTGAGTATTACAGCTCTTTTTTGCTCTCTAAGTTAGGGAAGGGGTTTAAATTAAGAGCTGAGAAACTGTAACTTGCTAGTACTTATTAAATTAATAACTTAAACTAAATAAAATAATCAAACAATAAACCTAAAATATCAATTGAATAAAATCTTTAACTAATTAATTAATAAATAAAACAAGGTTAGAGATGGCAGGGCAGGTGGTGTGTCGTAACTGCAGCATGTGGGAGTTTGTGGCGAGCATCGCGATCTCGAGCAACCACATCTGCAGTGAGTGTCTGCAACTTGAGGAACTTCGGCTCAGAATTGTTGAGCTGGAGTACAAGCTGCAGACATTGCGATGCATCAGGGAGGGGAAGAGTTACCTGGACACTTTGTTCCAGGAGGCAGTCACACCCTTTAGGTTAAGTAGTACTTCAGAGTTCGTCAGCGGTCAGGGATGTTGTGTCCGTGTATAATAAGACACAGACTGCAGGAGAACGGTACAACAGGTGTTTACTCAACGTGGCTCACACTGGAACTGATCTGTACAGATTACTACTCAGTGTTATATACAGGTGTGGTCACTGCCGGTACTGCAGTATACATGAGCTGTAAAAGATAGTTCCCCCCTTAAAGGTATATACATTACAATTCCTCCCCTTTTAGATTAACAGTACCATAACACTCATTTAACAATTAAATATCAAACTAATTACAATTAACACTTTTAACATGCAACATTAGCTGAAAATAGTCTATTTATATATTCAGTCTTTGGGGAGGCTTCCTGATCCTTTCTGGATAGCGCCTTTCCTGAGTGTCTTGCTCTTGGTGCGGAGGCGATTCTGGCCCCCTGTCGTCGGTTGGTTCATCAGCTTCCGATGCTACTGTTTCTGGGGTAGATGCGACCTGTACGTCGGCTTCATCACCAGGTACGTATGGGCGAGGCATGGGGTTGACTTGTTCCTGTGACTCTAGGATCTGGTCAGCATGGCGTCTCACGATGCTCTCCCCAACATCCACTGTGTACATTAGTGGGCCCTGCCGTGTGCATATCGTTCCTGGCTGCCATTTTTCTGTTCGGTAGTCGCGGGCCAAGACTGGTTGCCCTACATTGAAGCTCCTTGTTGGCTTCTCATGGATGTGCTGGAATTGCTTACTCTCAACATCTCTTCGTACGTTTGGTCTGAGCAAATCCAGGCGAGATCTTAACCTTCGGTTAAAGAACATCATGGCTGGGGCCTGGTTGGTGACTGCATGTGTCACATTCCGGTAGGCGAACAGGAAATTGTCCACCTTGTGCTGCAGTGGAATGTTGTCATTGTACATAGCCTTTATTGCCTTCTTAAAGGTTTGTACGAACCTCTCAGCCAATCCATTAGTGGCGGGATGATACGGGGCGGATGTGTAATGCCTTACCCCATTCTTTTTCAAGAACCTCCGGAACTCTTCGGACACAAACTGTGGTCCGTTGTCGGAGCAAATCTGTTCTGGCAAGCCATTCCTGGCAAAAATGGTCTGTAGGACTGCAATACTTTTCTCCGTGGTGGTGGAGGACATTTTGATGACCTCAGGCCATTTCGAGTGCGCATCCACGGCTATTAAAAACATTGAGTCCATGAATGGACCAGCAAAATCAATATGCACCCATTGCCATGGAGATGAGGGCCACTCCCATGGGTGTAGAGGGGCCTGTGGTGGTGCATTTTGGACTTTCTGGCATCCTGAGCAGCTCTTGGTCAGGTCCTCGATTTGTTTATCGATTCCCAGCCACCACGCATAAGCCCTGGCTAGGCTTTTCATTTTTACCCCTCCCAGATGACCCTCATGAAGCTCATTGAACACTCTATCCCTTAACTTGGGTGGAATTACCACTCGGGATCCACACATCAAGGTCCCCCGGCACACTGACAGCTGTTCTCTCCTTGTCGAGAATGCTGGCAACAGTGAGTCGCCATGTGCTGGCCATCCCTTCACCGTCAAATCATATACCCGAGACAGTGTCGGGTCATTTTGGGTTTTCTTTTCGATACAAGCGTTAGTTACCGGTAGGTATTCAACTATAGTCGAATGGAATATTTCGACAGGATCCACTGCTGGTGCTTCCTCCGCAGTAGGCAGTGGCAGGCGTGATAGCCCATCTGCATTTCCATGCTGTTTCGTGCCCTTATATTCAATCTCATAGTGGTGCGCCCCTAGAAAAAGTGACCATCTTTGTAGTCGTTGCGCAGTCATCACCGGAACGCCCTTCTTCGGATTAAAAATGGAGACAAGAGGCTGGTGATCAGTCAGCAAGGTGAATTTCTGCCCGTGCAGATAGTGATTGAACTTTTTCACTCCCCACACTAGGCTGAGGGCCTCCCTGTCAATCTAGGCATAGTTACGCTCGGCTGAGGTTAGTGATCGTGACGCAAAGGCTATTGGCCTCTCTGAGCCGTCCGAGAATTTGTGCGACAGCACCGCTCCAATGCCATAGGGTGACGCATCACATGCCAACCAAATTGGTAATGCTGGGTTGTAATGGGCCAATACCTCTTTCGATGTGATTAGTGTTTTGCTCTTCTGGAAAGCTCGTCTACATTCGTCACTCCACTTCCATGGCACCCCAGTTTGCAGTAGGGTGTTCAGTGGGTGTAGTATTGTAGACAAATTTGGCAAGAACTTATGGTAGTAGTTTACCAGCCCGAGGAACGACCTCAGTTGTGACACATTTTCCGGTGCTGGAGCCTTGACTACTGCCTCAATCTTCTCTGGGGACTTATGTAACCCCTCTTTATCGATAACGTGGCCACAATACGAGATCTGTGTTCTAAAAAACTCGCATTTGGGGCGGTTAGCTCGGAGCCCATATTCCTGCAATCTAGTGAGCACCTGCTCCAGGTTGGCAAGGTGATCACTGTCATTTTCGCCCGTGACCAGGATGTCGTCCAAATAACACTGGGTCCCCGGGATCCCTTGCAGGACTTGTTCCATTGCCCTCTGCCAAATAGCCGGAGCTGATGCTACCCCGAATACCAGCCGGTTGTATTGGTAGAGACCTTTATGGGTGTTGATTGTGAGGTATTTTTTTGATGCTTCTTCTACCTCCATTTGCAGATACGCCTGGGCCAGATCAATCTTAGTGAAGCGTTTCCCTCCAGATAGCGAGGCAAAAATATCTTCAATCCGCGGAAGTGGATATTGTACGGTGTGAAGGACCGGGTTCACTGTTACTTTAAAGTCCCCACAGATGCGAACCTTCCTTGGTTCCCCAGGCGTGCTGCTCAATGACTTTTTCATCACAGGGACGATGGGTGTAGCCCATTCACTCCAGTCTACCTTGGACAGTACACCTGAACGTTCCAGACTCTCCAGCTCTGCTTCGACGGCTGGGCGGATCGCATAAGGTATCGGTCTGGCCTTAAAAAATTTTGGGCTTGCGTTTTCTTCAATTTTAATCGTCGCTGTCATGCCTTTTAGTGTTCTGAGTCCTTGCTGGAACACTTCTTTTGCGTCAGTTAGGATCTTTGACAGTCACCCAGGTGTGACGTCGTCATCCTTTTTGTCAGCCACAGTCAGTGCCTGTATGGGATGCCAATCCAGTTGTATTTTCCGGATCTATTTACGTCCCAGTAATGGTGGTCCTCCATCTTGCAATACATACAGGTCTAGTTTTGGTGTTTCCTTACCCTTATATATAACGGTCACCCTTATTTTTCCTTTGGGGTAGACTTTTTGCCCCGTGTACGTCTTCAAAATAATTTTTGTGTCTCTCAAGGGTATGTGTGAGAATAGCCGCTCGTAGTCCTGTCGGTTTATGACTGTTAGGGCTGATCCTGTGTCCAATTCCATCTTTACCTGGACTCCTGCTATCTTGAGAGTGACCCAAATGGTTCGGTGATCCTCCGTTGTGATCACATTATGTAGTTTCAGACAACTCAGTTCCCTGCTTTCGGAGTCATTATCACTCTTTTGTTCGTCTGAACTATTCTCCGTCATCTTATGTACCTTCTTGTACCTTCCTTTGGTAGGTTTCTTATTGCTGGTTTTCTTTCCCGACCTGCAGACTCGTGCTATGTGTCCTACTTTTCCACACTGTCTGCACACTTTGTCTTTGAACCAGCAATCATTCTGGTCATGTGTTGTTCTGCCGCAGCGATAGCACTTCTCTGTTCCATATGACATTTCGTTTGTGCCATATTCTTGCGGTCTCTGTTGTATCTCTGCAGCGCCCCGTGCTGCTGCTTCATATGATACCGCAATGCTGAAAGCCTTTTCCAGCGTAAGGTCCTTTTCAGATAAAAGCCGTTTCTGGGTTCCTTCATTTTGAAGTCCACACACAAACTTGTCCCTTAAGGTATCTGCCAGTCCCGCTCCAAACTGGCAGTGTTTCGATAGTTTGCGCAGTTCTGTTAAATAATCAGCATTGCTTTCATCCTTATGCTGGTTCCGTTTGTGAAACTGGAATCTTTCTGCTATCAGCAGCGGTGTGGGGTTTAAATGTTCCTGTAGTATCGTTACTATGTCTTCAAAACTCTTTTCCATTGGCTTCGTTGGGGTTACTAGATTTCGTAATAAACCATACGTCTTTGCACCCATTAAATTTAACAATACCGATGCTTTCTTGTCATCCGACACCTCATTTGCCTTGCAGTATACCTCTATTCGTTCGACATATGTAGTCCAATATTCGACTTCATTGTCAAATGCGGTGATACTGCCACTCTTCGGCATTTTGGGTGTGGTTTAAAATGGCATCTCCCAATGGCATCTCCCGTGCTTTCCTTCCTCCCCCGCTGCTGCCAACGCTGCTCCCGGCGGTTCTCGTGGCAATGGCGGCACCCTGTAGGTTTCGCGCGCTTCTGCTCCGCTGCTGCCAACGCCGCTCTCGGCGGTCCTCGTGGCAATGGCGGCGCCTCGCGGGTTTCTGTGCGTCTCTCTCACCCTCTCTTCGACGCTGCTCGGCCCTTTGCTGTGCCGCTTGGTCGGTCTCTAGCCCGCCGCTGTCCGGGAAGGGTCTGCTGTTGCCAGCCCGTTTCGCTGGACCACCTTGACTGGAAAGCCAAGCCTGGCTCTCGACAGCCTCCCCCGCAATTCTCGAGTCTCTGCTGGATGACTGGGCGGTTGCCCGTGGTCGACGCCCGAGTCTCTGGCCTTGACCTCCAATCCACTGATCTCCAGGAATGAATCCCCGGGAGGTGATGCAGAGTTGCAGGTAGGTTCGAACTTGCCTTGTCGCCAATGTTGTGTCAGTGTATAATAAGACACAGACTGCAGGAGAACGGTACAACAGGTGTTTACTCAACGTGGCTCACGCTGGAACTGATCTGTACAGATTACTACTCAGTGTTATATACAGGTGTGGTCACTGCCGGTACTGCAGTATACATGAGCTGTAAAAGATAGTTCCCCCATTAAAGGTATATACATTACAAGGGACAGGAGGGTGTGACTGCGAGTCAGGAAGGTATGGTGACCCAGGATGTAGTGATGGAGGAGCCTCAGCCCTGGACCTTGTCCAACAGGTACGAGGTACTTTCTACCTGTATGGATGAGGAAAAGGACTGCAGGGAGGATGGGCAAACTGACCACGGCACTGTGGTACAGGGGCCATCCAAGTGGGGGGAGAAGGAAGGAATATGGTAGTAGTAGGGGACAGTATAGTCAGGGGGATAGATACTGTTCTCTGCAGCTGCGAAAGAGAGTCCCAAAGGCTGTGTTGCCTGCTCAGTGCCAGGGTTAAGGATATCTCCTCATGGCTAGAGGAGAACTTGGAGTGGGAGGGGGAGGATCCAGTTGTCGTGGTCCATGTAGGAACCAACGACATAGGTAGAACTAAGAATGAGGTTCTGCTGAGGGAGTTTGAGGAGCTAGGGTCTAAATTAATAAGCAGAACCACAAGGGTAATAATCTCTGGAATACTACCTGAGCCGCGTGCAAATTAGCATAGGGTCAAGCAGATAAGAGTGTTAAATGCATGGCTCAAAGAATGGTGTGGGAAAAAGGGGTTTTAATTCATGGGGCATTGGCACCAGTACTGGGGAAAGAGGGAGCTGTTCATATATACTGGACAAATCAAATTGGCAAAGGTAGTCTGGAGGACGAGTTCATGGAATGCATTCGGGACAGTTTCCTAGAACAATATATCATGGAACCAACCAGGGAACAGGTTATTTTAGATCTTGTATTGTGTAATGAGACAGGGTTAATTAACAATCTCATAGTAAAGGATCCTCTGGGGCAGAGTGATCATAATATGATAGAATTTCATCTTAATTTTGAGAGTGACTTGCCTAAGTCTGAAACTAGAGTCTTAAACTTAAATAAAGCCAATTACATAGGTATGAGGGGCAAGTTGGCTAAGGTAGATTAGAAAAATAGATTAAAAGGTATGGTGGTAGATAAGCAGTGGCTAGCATTTAAAGAAATATTTAATAATTCTTAACAAAAATACATTCCATTGGGAAACAAAAACTCCACGGGAAAAGTGATCCAACCGTGGCTAACTAAAGAAGTTAAGGATAGCATTAGATTGAAAGAAGAAGCTTACAATATTGCAAAGAATAACAGTAAGCCTGAGGATTGGGAGAGTTTCAGAAACCAGCAAAGGTTGACCAAAAAATTGATAAAAAGGGAAAAAATAAAATGAGAGAAAATTAGCAAGAAATATAAAAGCAGATTGTAAGAGTTTCTACAAGTATGTACAAAGGAAGAATGTAGAAAAAGTAAATGTTGGTCCCTTAGAGACTGAGACAAGAGAAATTATTATGGGGAATAAGGAAATGGCAGAATTTTGTATCTGTCTTCACAGTAGAAGACACAAAAAGCATAACAAAAATGGTGGGGAACCAAGGGTCTAATGAGGGTGAGGAACTTAACGTAATTAAAATAAGTAGAGAAAAAGTACTAGAGAAACTAATGGGACTACAAGCTGACAAATCCCCTGGACCGGACGGCCTACATCCAAGGGTTTTGAAAGAGGTGGCTGAAGAGATAGTGGATGCATTGGTTTTGATGTTCCAAAATTCCCTAGATTCTGGAATGGTCCCAGCGGATTGGAAGGTCGCAAATGTAACATCGCTATTCAAGAAAGGAGGGAGAGAAAAAACAGGGAACTACAGGCCAGTTAGCCTGACATCAGTCGTTAGGAAAATGTTGGAATCCATTGTTAAGAAAGTGGTATTAGGGCACTTAGAAAATCATAACAGGATTAGGCAGGGTCAACATGGTTTTATGAAAGGGAAATCGTGTTTGACAAATTTCTTAGAGTTTTTTGAGGATGTAACTAGCAGGGTAGACAAAGGGGAACCAGTGGATGCAGTATATTTGGATTTCCAAAAGGCATTCGATAAGGTGCCACATAAAAGGTTATTGCACAAGATTAGGTCTCACGGGGTTGGGGGTAATATAGTAGCCCCCAGGAAAGTTATGTGCTGAGTTAACTTCCAGGGTTAAGTTACGAGGAAAGACTACACAAATTAGGGTTGTATTCCCTAGAATTTTAAAGGTTAATGCGTGATCTGATCAAAGTTTTCAGAATATTAAGGGGAACAGATAGGGTAGATAGAGAGAAACTATTTCCACGGGTTGGAGACTAAGGGGCATAGTCTAAAAATTAGAGCCAGGCCTTTCAAGAGTGAAATTAGGAAACACTTCTACACGCAAAGGGTGGTAGAAGTTTGGAACTCTATTCTGCAAACGGCAATTGAGGCTAGATCAATTGTTAATTTTAAATTGGAGATTGATAGCTTTTAGTTAACCAAAGGTATTAAGGGATATGGGCCAAAGGCGGGTATATGGAGTTAGGTCGCAGATCAGCCATGATCTCATTGAATGGCGGAACAGGCTCGAGGGGCTGAATGGCCTACTTCTGTTCCTATGTTCCTAACTGATCTCAGTTGAGGCAGATCCCTGATGCACTGAAATTGACCTAAGTGTCTGTGGGTTAGCGAAAGGAAAAAAATCAGACCGGGTTCCTACTCCTGATCGCTATCCAGTGATCTCTGGTGGAAAGTTAACTTTAAATGAGAATAGAATTGGAATAACCTGTTATGCGTTCCATGATAAATTTCCCACATATGGGAAGGCATGAGATGCACAGTATGCCATAACACTTTTTTTCTCCAAAAGATATTTGAGAAGTGGCCGCTCTGATCTATGGTTCTAGTGTTATCACACCATTGCTATCTGTCTGTGTGGACAGTGAATCAGACAATGGGTTCAATGAAGAGTGACTGAGGGCATGCAAGCAAATTCCAGGAGATCGCGGTTACCATGATGCATCACTTTGTTTATATATTGTTCCAGTTCAAAATCCTGGAACTCCCTCCCTAACAGCATCCTCACCACACAGACTGCAGCGGTTCAAGGCGGCAGTTCACCACCACCTTCTCAAGGGCAATTAGGGATGGGCAATAAATGCTGGCCTTGCCAGCGACGCCCAGATCCCATGAATTAAAAAAAAAATAGCTGTGTCAGTTTCCAATAAAGTACAATGATACTCAAAAGAGCAATTTTCTATGACTGTATGAATAAGGCATACTGACATAATAGTGTGAGGCCCAAAATCAGCAGGCCGTGATACCGGCAGTTAAATCGAGATCGCACCCACCAGTGCGAATCCCAATGTGAGTCAGAGGTGTCAGTGGGAGGGCACCTCATTTGCAAGGAGTCGGTGGATGCCCACACCACTACAAACACCTCTCAGACGTCCACCTGCACCATCCTGCCAGAAACCTTGGTGCCCGTCCCATCATCAGACGTCCACACCCACCTCTGAGATGACAGGAATATCCTGCTTTTGCCCACGCCATTCTGTCTTAAGTATGGTAAGAATGCGGCAGAAAAGCTGGGGAGATTTGGCCTCTAACTTTGAAAATCAGGTCCAAATAATGTTTAACCTTGTTGAATGTGCTTTCAATGTCCAGCAGGTGGAGCTATTCATATCCAATTACACAACTTGTATTGTACACTTTAAGAATCTCTCCAGCAGTTTTCAGTAGTGTATTTTCCCCAAGATGGCAACAAAACACAAATGCCGGTTACATCTTCTCTGCTTTTTTTTGTTTTGCAAAATCAAACAGACGCAGTTGCATTCATGGAATTAAAGGGGCATTACAGACTTTTTGGGGAGTTTGGGGACAGTTAGTTTCAGGAACAACTTGCTCCAAATTTTCTGCTCCCGTATTGCTCACCCGAAAAGGTCACATTGCAGTAATTGTGATTTCTGCAGTAATTGTGATTTCTGCAGTATGGACCAATATAGTCTAGGGTTTCCATCGAGCTGATTTATATTTTAAAATAGAGGGGAGTTGAGGAGAATTTCTTCACCCAGAGGGTGGTAGGGGGCCTGGAACTCACTGCCTGGAAGGGTGGTAGAGGTAGAGGCAGAAACCCTCATCGCATTTAAAATGTACTTGTATATGCATGTGAAATGCTGTAAACTACAAGGCTATGGACCAAGAGCTGGAAAGTGGGATTAGGTTGGATCGCTCTTTTTCGACTGGCGCAGACACGATGGGCCGAATGACCTCCTTCTGTGCCATAAATTTCTATGATTCTTCTATCGGCTGTGTTACCATATACATAATGGGCTGGATTTTGCTAGGGCCGGGGAGGCGGGATTGGAGTCGTGTGGGGGATAAAAATCGCAAAACTGGCGTGCGGGCCCAAACCCGCCTCCATCCCGCCTCCACTCAATTTTCCTAAATTCGTGTCTGCTGGTCCCGACTCCGTCCCGCCTCCAGGAGGCGGGATAGGCCCTTAAGGCCCTTAACAAGCCCTCAATTGGCTCTATAATCCCATTTTCCTAACCACTTGCAAGTTTACTCGTTTTCCCACGTGAAACACGCCTGGTGGGAAACACACATCTGAAACCTGGCGGGAGCACAACTGGCTTGCGGAGTAGCAGCTGCAGCTCAACCATTAAATGGCAGATTTGAACAGGCTTTAATTGCAGGTGGCATAACTTTGCTCTCTCGGGTCTGGGGGATCTTTCAGAAGGCATACCCACAGCTCTGGAAGTTTGCAGCCTGACAACCATCTCCAGTGTGACCTCCTGGGAAACCCCTCTCGCCACCTTCACTGAGCGCTTCCTCAACTGAGGCATCTACCAGAAGCATGGGAGCCATTTTTGTCCTGCCCTTCTGGATATTGCATGAGGCCGCCCAACAGCAGCAGCAACAACAGTTGCGCCAAGCTGCTGCTGCCCCACCTGAGGATGCACAGGCCAGAAGGGGCCAGCGCATGGAAGGCCGTCGGCGCAGGAGATACCCCCCAAACAGGGTCTACAGACGCAGGGTCAGCTACCTCAACATGTCTGAGCAGCAGTGCCAAAGGCGGCTCAGACTTTCGCGAGAGATAGTGGCTGACATCTGCGCAATGCTGCAGCAAGACCTGGAGCCCAGAGGAGCAGCTGGACACCCCCTATCAGTGGCCATCAAAGTCACCATTGCACTCAACTTTTTTGCCTCAGGCTCATTCCAGGGATCAGCAGCAGACATCAGCGGCATCTCCCAGGCGGCCGCACACACCTGCATCAAGCGGGTAACCGATGCCCTCTTTGCCATCGCGCACAATCACATCCATTTCACCAAGGATCGAGCAAGTGTCATGGCGAGAGCGGTTGGATTTGCTAATCTTGCAGGCTTTCCAAGGGTGCAGGGCATCGTTGATTGCACACATGTGGCCCTTAAGGCTCCCCATCGCAATCCTGGTATTTTTGTCAACCGCAAGTGTGGTGTATGTAACCTGTTCCACCTTAAGAGAACTTAAGCCTGTTCCACCTTAAGAGATGTACTACTTTCTCTGGCTGCTGTATACGTAATACCGGTGGTGACCACCGGTATATAAGTACTGTGTAGTGATATTGCTGTTAGTATAGCCCTGACCTCCAACTAGTAAAGACCTGTTGAAACGTTATTCTTGTAGTCTGTGTCAGTAATTAATCTTAAATACAACTAGAACACACAGACTTAACAGTGGCGACGAGTCCGATTCTTACCCTGCGGCAGTTTATATCCACGGCGGCTTCGTCCACAGAACGGGCGTCGAAGAGAGGCATCCACCCTCATCACCCTGCTGGAAGACACGTCGCGCGGCAGGCATCGAGAACCCAGAGTGCAGAAGATATCCTGAACTCGAAGCCTCCATCAGCGGCAGTCAGCTATCTTCCTTCTACCTCGGTGGTGGGTAAGCCGGTCAGCGACGCGAGCAGAAAGTCGGCCGCGTTGGCTGTACAGACGGGGAGGGAAGATGGAGGAATAAGGGCGGTGAGATCGATTGTGACCGGAGATAAGGGCCGGGCCGCATTCGGGCCAAAAGGCGCAGCGCGGGGACATCGATCGCGGCTGGTGATAAGGGCCGGGCCGCATTCGGGCCAAAAAGGCGCAGCGTCTGGGGCGACTGAAGGCGCGAGAGCCACGGTGAAGGCGAACGCAGCCGGTGCTAATAACCGGGCTGCAAGAAGGGCTGCGAGGCGCGACATCGGGGAAGCATGAATGCCCGAGGGAGCCGCGGTGAAGCGGAGACAGCGTCGGGGGAGTTACTAACCGCTGGGAAAGGGGAGCAGCAGCGGCACGCCAAACGCCATTGCAGCCAGCGGGTGAAGAAGGCGAGCGCGGGAAAGACCGCCAAGCGCGGGAAACCGCCATTTTGTAGGCAGAGGACGAAGACAAGAGCGGGAAGCCGCCATCTTGGAAAAAGGGAAATCACTAAAAAAAAAAAAAAAATTTGCAACGATGCCTAAACATGGGAACATTAATACCTTTGATAGCGACATCGAAGATTGGGCCACGTATGTAGAACGCATACAAAATTATTGTAAAGCAAATAAAATCCCAGATGATGAGAAAGCACTAACTTTATTAAACTTAATGGGTGCGAAGACATACGGGCAATTGAAACACCTTTTATCACCAGATGAACCGGCGGAGAAGACGTTCGAGGAGATTGTTACTGTCCTGAGAAATCTTCTAAACCCCACGCCGCTGATGCTAGCGGAACGATTTAAATTTTACAGCAGAAAGCAGCTGAAAGATGAAAGCAATGCTGAATATTTAATGGAATTGCGTAAGCTAGCAAAGTACTGTCAGTTTGGAACGGGACTAACAGATGCGCTAAGAGATAAATTTGTGTGTGGATTATTAAAAGAAGATACACAAAAGCGACTGCTCGAGGAGAATGAGCTGACGCTTGAGAAAGCGGTCACTATGGCAGCATCACACGAAGCCGCAGCGAGAGGCACGGCAGTAATGCAGCTACGGTCACCGGAACTCAGTACAAATCAATTGGTTTGGAGTACTGTAAAATGTTATCGTTGTGGAAAGACAACACACGATCAGAACCAGTGTTGGTTTAAAAACCAAGAATGCAGAACGTGTGGCAGGCTTGGCCACATAGCTAAAGTATGCCGGTCAGGAAAGAAGACCAGCAACAAAAAGTCACCGCAAGGAAAATACATAAAGGTACACAAGGTGACAAAGAACAGTTCGAACGAACAGAAGTCAGATTCAGACGCCAGCAGTAATGAACTGGGTAGCTTAAGAGTACACAACGTTGGTAAGGATGCAGATCTCCAGACAATTTGGGTCACTCTTCAGATAGCAGGAGTCCAAGTAAAGATGGAATTGGACACTGGATCGGCATTGACAGTCATGAATAAGAAAGATTACAAAAGGTTATTCCAACATATTCCCCTACGGGATACGGAGATTATATTGAAAACATACACGGGGCAAAGAGTGTACCCCATCGGAAAGATAGAGGTAAAAGTGGTCCACAAGGGCAAAGAAAGCCAAGTAATGGACTTATATGTGCTACCTGAAGGAGGTCCACCACTACTGGGACGGAAGTGGATTAGGAAAATGAATATGGACTGGCACTCCTTGAAGGCACTAACGGTAGATTCCGGGGAAACAGATGTCAAACCAAAACAATTGTCCAGAATATTGGATGATGCTAAAGAGGTGTTCCAGCAGGGACTGGGAACACTGAGAGGAATTACGGCAAACATCAAGATTGATGAACATGCACACCCAAAATTTTTCAAAGCCAGACCGGTACCCTATGCAATACGACCTGCTGTAGAAGCGGAACTGGAAGCGCTAGAACATTCAGGTGTACTGTCTAAGGTAGATTGGAGTGAGTGGGCTACGCCCATTGTTCCTGTTATGAAACGTCCTTCGAGCAACAAGCCAGGAGAACCAGGGAAGGTTCGCATCTGTGGAGACGTCAAGATCACCGTTAATCCGGTGCTTCACACGGTGCAGTATCCGCTTCCGCGGATTGAGGATATTTTTGCTTCGTTGTCTGGCGGGAAACACTTCACCAAGATAGACCTGGCGCAGGCGTACTTGCAGATGGAGGTTGAAGAAGAGTCACGCCAGTACCTCACGATCAACACGCATAGAGGTTTATACCGGTATAATAGGCTGGTTTTTGGAGTGGCATCGGCTCCAGCAATTTGGCAGAGGGCCATGGAGCAGGTATTACAGGGAATTCCAGGCACACAATGTTACCTGGACGATATTCTGATTACAGGAGATGGTGATGAAGAGCACCTCGCAAACTTGGAACTGGTGCTCAACAGGCTGAAAGAGTATGGACTTAGAGTTAATCGGCAGAAATGTGAGTTCTTTCAGAAGCGGATCTCGTACTGTGGTCATGTCATTGACCGGGAGGGGCTTCATAAGTCTCCTGACAAGATAGAGGCAGTGGTAAAGGCTCCCGCTCCGGATAATGTCTCTCAGTTGAGGTCGTTTCTAGGATTGATTAACTATTACCATAAGTTTCTACCGAATCTATCCATGGTACTGCACCCGCTGAACGCTCTTTTACAGAAGGGGGTACCATGGGAATGGAGCGAAAACTGTAAGAAGGCATTTCGCAAAAGCAAAGAATTGATCACCTCAGAGGAAGTGTTGGCTCACTTCAACCCGACACTGCCTATTCGGTTGGCTTGTGATGCTTCTCCATATGGTATTGGGGCAGTACTCTCACACAAGTTGCCAAATGGCACGGAAAGGCCAGTCGCGTTTGCATCCAGATCATTGACCTCCGCTGAGCGCAACTATGCGCAGATCGATAGGGAGGCTCTCAGCCTTGTATGGTGAGTGAAGAAGTTTAATCATTACCTGCAGGGCCAAAAATTCACACTTCTGACAGACCATCAGCCGTTGGTATCCATTTTTAACCCTAAGAAGGGTGTTTCGGTGATGACAGCACAGAGACTCCAGAGATGGTCCCTTTTCCTAGGGGCACATCAATATCAAATAGAATTCAAAGGTACAAAGCAGCATGGCAATGCTGATGGGCTGTCGCGCCTGCCACTACCTGAAGAAGAAGAGACGACGAAAGTTGACCCTGTTGAGTTATTTCATTCGACCATCGAGTGTTTACCAGTCACCAATGCAAGTATTGAAAGAGAAACCAGGAACGACCCGACACTGTCCCGAGTCTACGAGGTGACAGTGAAGGGATGGCCAACACATGGTGATCCTCTGTTACCGGCATTCTCGGCAAGGCGAGACCAGCTGTCCGTCTGCCATGGTACTTTGATGTACGGGACAAGAGTGATTATTCCTCCCAAGTTAAGGGAAAGAGTTCTAAAGGAACTGCATGAAGGTCACCTGGGGGGAGTTAAGATGAAAAGTCTTGCTAGGGCTTATGTATGGTGGCCGGGTATTGACCAACAGATAGAGGAGTTGACGAAAAGCTGCGCTGGGTGCCAAAAAGTGCAAAATGCACCTCCGATCGCACCGCTACACCCATGGGAATGGCCTTCAGCCCCATGGCAACGCGTACATATTGACTTTGCTGGTCCATTCATGGACTCCATGTTCCTAATTGCGGTGGACGCACATTCCAAATGGCCAGAAGTGATCAAGATGAATACCACTACTTCAGAAAAGACAATTGCGGTGTTAAGAACAATATTCGCAAGGAACGGATTGCCAGAACAGATATGTTCGGACAACGGACCACAGTTCGTGTCGGAAGAATTCCAAAAATTCTTAAAGAAGAATGGGGTGAAACATTATACCTCTGCCCCATATCATCCGGCGACAAACGGGTTGGCCGAGAGATTTGTCCAAACATTCAAAAAGGCAATAAAGGCCATGAACGATGATCAGATTCCGCTACAACACAAGGTGGACAATTTCCTAATGGCATATCGAAACGCCGCTCATGCAGTGACTAACCAAAGTCCTGCCATGATGTTTTATAACAGGAGGTTGCGGTCCAGGTTGGACTTGTTAAAACCAAATGTGCGGAGGGAAGTGGAAAACAAACAGTTCCGGCATATTAATAACAAGACCACTCGAAGTTTCGACGTAGGACAACCAGTGTTGGCAAGGGACTATGGAAACGAAAAATGGCAGTCCGGAACAATTCGGGCCAGACAAGGACCTCTGATGTACACAGTAGATATTGGTAACAATGTGATAAGGCGTCATGCGGATCAACTGGTAGAATCGAGAGCAAGGGTCGAACCCATGGTTGCGACAGAGACAACTGTGGAAGACGTTAATGAACCTGAAGCATCTACCTCGGCAGGGAATGTACCTGATGATGACGTCCAATACATAGGAAACCAACTAGAGGAGTCACCTCAGCAACAAGAATCAGAGACCACTGAAAGGCGTTATCCAACCCGAATCAGAAGGCCTCCTGAGAGACTGAACCTTTGAACTGTTTATACCTGAAGTTATATATATGTATATATGTTATTATGTTATGTTAAATGGGGATATGACTGTTAAGCTAAAAAGGGAGGATTGTGGTGTATGTAACCTGTTCCACCTTAAGAGAACTTAAGCCTGTTCCACCTTAAGAGATGTACTACTTTCTCTGGCTGCTGTATACGTAATACCGGTGGTGACCACCGGTATATAAGTACTGTGTAGTGATATTGCTGTTAGTATAGCCCTGACCTCCAACTAGTAAAGACCTGTTGAAACGTTATTCTTGTAGTCTGTGTCAGTAATTAATCTTAAATACAACTAGAACACACAGACTTAACAGCAAGGGCTTCCACTCCCTCAACGTTCAGCTGGTGTGTGACCACAAGAAGGACATTTTGCATGTTTGTGCCAAGTACCCTGGCAGTTGCCATGACTCCTTCATACTGCGCCAGTCTACTGTGCCTCCGCTATTCAGTCCGCCACACCAACTTAACGGATGGCTACTTGGAGACAAGGGCTATCCCTTGAGGACGTGGCTATTGACGCCGCTGAGGAGCCCATCCAACGCAGCTGAGGAGAACTACAACTCCAGCCACCTTTCCACCAGAGCCATGATCGAGCAGACCATTGGTCTGCTGAAGATGCGCTTCAGATGCCTGGATAGATCAGGTGGAGCCCTGCAATACTCAGCAGCCAGGGTCTCCAGAATCTTTGTGGTTTGCTGTGTGCTTCACAACATGGCACAGCGTCGTGGCTTGCAGATGGCCGAGGACCAAGTGGCTCCTGACATATCCTCCTCAGATGAGGAGGAGGAGGAGGGGGAGGAGGAGAGCGAAGACGAACATCTTGCAGAGGCTCATCAACCAGCGGCAGCAGTGCGCGAGAACATTGGTGGCCGGCATGCAAGGAACGCGCTCATATTGGGCAGATTTGCTGAGCCTCGCCCATGAGGGACTATTGCCTCGCATCCTTTTACCTGAGCACTGACAATAGCCAGGAACCAGCTGACTTCTAGCGATGTGACCACCATACTGACCTCAAAGTGAAAGTCCCATTCGCGAAATGACACACGCCACAACTACAGCAGTAGCCAACAGATGATTTATTAACATTATTCTGATGGCTTTCAACCATAACACATTAAATTCCACCCAAGTGACTACCCTTGTGACTATTTGTGCAGTTTCTTTCTCTTACGCGTGCTCCTACGTAGTGGTTCCCCAGTGGCATCAGCAGATGTGGAGGCCCCTTGCTCACTTCCTTGCTGCTCCTGTCTGGACACCTTTGGCGGGCATCCTCTGGGGTTGCGAGCCTGTAAGGGCTGCGCAACAGTCTGCTGCTCCTGCGGCTGTGCAGGGGTTGAGACGCCGATCTCACTTGGGTGCTGACTCAGGTGGGGCTCTGACCGAGGACTTGTCAGTGGCATGGAAGTTTGAGCGCTTGGAGAGGAGCCCCCACCTCCTTGTTCTCTGCCACCATCATCCCTCTCATGGGTCAGGTACCCCTCAGCGCTTGCAAGTGGCGAGAGAGCACCTTGCTGCACATCAGGGGAGCCATGGGGACCCGTGTCGGGACTGGCAGTCCTTCTCAAAGGGACTGCCATGAAGGTCTGGTTTCTCTGTTCAATAGCTGCCCATCGCTCCTCCAGAGATGTCAGTCTAGTCTGAACACTCACCATGTTTTCAACACTCGCGCGACTTATCACCTCCATGGCCGTAGCCAGCCTTTCCATGGAGGTTGCCATCCTTTCCGTGGTAATGCGTTGATGCGCCAATGACTCCACAAAGGCTCTGCTCATGTTAGCGACGGACTCCTCCATTCGCTCCACACTCGCAGCAACCCTGGAGACAAAACCTGCCAGAGACTCCTGCATATTTTCTTGGAGTGCCATCACCGCTGATACTGTGGATGGACCCAGAGGCAGAGGGTCGACATGCAGCTGAGCCGAGCTGGAAGAGTGCTGCGCCCTCCGACTAGGACTCTCCACTGCTGTCCCTGTCTCCACCATCTGCTGAGGCTCACTTGTGAGCTGTGATACACCAGGTGACAACACTACTCTATGTCCCGAAGGTCCCACCGAGGTGTGAGTGTCTGCGCTGGTGCTGGGTGCGTTGCCTTCTGCTGACGCTGCGCCCTCAGAGGTTGCAGCTTCCTCTGAGGAGTCTGGATGCTGAGGCTGAACCTCCTCCTGCGTCCTGGAGACGGGAGCTTGCGATGGTCCTGTGGGGGAGTAAAGGAAAGTGTCAGAGATGAGAGGCCAGGGTTACCTGCACAGTGCTTATTGCAGATGATCAGAGGTCCATCTGCTAGAGCTTCCAAGTCATTATCAGCGAGTCATGCAATGCAATTTGTTGAGTCTGTGTGTCCCAGTTATGTTTAGGATCAATCACTGTACACAGACAACAAGAATAACTTTTAACAGGTCTTTACTGTTCGGAGGTCAGGGCGGAACTGCCCAGCAAATCCCTACACAACACTTATATACCGGTGTGGTCACCACCGGTATTACAGTATACAGCAGCCAAGAGAAAGTAGTACATCTCTTAAGGTAGTTCTCTTAAGGTGGAACAGGTTACATACACCACAATCCTCCCTTTTTAGCTTAACAGTTATATCCCCATTTAACATAACATAATAACATATATATATATACACACAACTTCATGCAAAACAGTTCAAAGATTCAGTCTCTGAGGAGGCCTCCTGATTCGAGTTGGATAATGCCTTTCAGGGGTCTCTGATTCTCGTTGCTGGGGTGACTCATCTAGTTGGTCTCTTATGGATTGGACATCATCATCAGGTACATTCACTTCTGAGGTAGATGCTTCAGGTTCACTACCTTCTTCCACGGTTGTCTCTGCCGTAACCATGGGTTCGACCCTTGTTCTCGATTCTACCAGTTGGTCAGCATGACGTCGTATTACATTTTCACCAATATCTACCGTGTACATCAGGGGTCCTTGTCTGGCCCGAATTGTTCCAGATTGCCATTTCTCATTTTTATAGTCCCGGGCTAACACTGGTTGTCCTATTTCGAAGCTCCGAGTGGTCTTGTTATTTATATGCTGGAACTGTTTGTTTTCAACTTCCCTCCGCACATTTGGTTTTAACAAGTCCAACCTGGACCGCAACCTCCTGTTATAGAACATCATGGCAGGACTTTGGTTTGTCACTGCATGAGTGGCGTTTCGATATGCCAGTAGGAATTTGTCCACCTTGTGTTGTAGTGGAATCTGATCTTCGCTCATGGCCTTTATTGCTTTTTTAAACGTTTGTACAAATCTCTCGGCCAACCCGTTTGTAGCCGGATGATATGGGGCAGAGGTATAATGTTTCACCCCATTCTTCTTCATGAATTTCTGGAATTCTTCTGACACGAACTGCGGTCCGTTGTCTGAACATATTTGTTCTGGCAATCCATTTCTTGCAAATATCGTTCTTAGCACCGCGATCGTCTTTTCCGAGGTAGTGGTAGTCATCTTAATCACTTCTGGCCATTTAGAATGTGCGTCCACTGCAATTAAAAACATGGAGTCCATGAATGGACCAGCAAAGTCAATATGTACACGTTGCCATGGGGTTGAAGGCCATTCCCATGGGTGCAGCGGTGCAATCGGAGGTGCATTTTGCACTTTTTGGCACCCTGAGCAGCTTTTCGTCAGATCCTCTATCTGTTGGTCAATACCCGGCCACCACACATAAGCCCTAGCAAGGCTTTTCATCTTGACTCCCCCCAGATGACCTTCATGCAGTTCCTTTAGAACTCTCTCTCTTAACTTAGGAGGAATAATCACCCTTGTTCCATACATCAATGTTCCTTGACAGACGGACAGCTGTTCTCGTCTTGCTGAGAATGCCGGTAGCAGTGGATCACCATGTGCTGGCCATCCCTTCACTGTCACTTCGTAGACCCGGGACAGTGTCGGGTCGTTCCTGGTTTCTCTTTCAATACTTGCATTGGTGACTGGTAAACATTCGATGATGGTCAAGTGAAATAGCTCAACAGGGTCAACCGTCGGTGCCTCCTCCTCTGTAGGTAGTGGCAGGCGCGACAGCCCATCAGCATTACCATGCTGCTTTGTACCTTTGAATTCAATCTGATATTGATGTGCCCCTAGGAAAAGGGACCATCTCTGGAGTCTCTGTGCTGTCATCACCGAAACACCCTTCTTAGGGTTAAAAATGGATACCAACGGCTGGTGGTCTGTCAGAAGCGTGAACTTTTGGCCCTGCAGGTAATGATTAAACTTCTTTACTCCCCACACAAGGCTGAGAGCCTCCCTATCTATTTGAGCATAGTTGCGCTCAGCGGAGGTCAATGATCTGGATGCGAACGCAACTGGCCTCTCCGTGCCATTTGGCAACTTGTGTGAGAGTACTGCCCCAATACCATATGGAGAAGCATCACAAGCCAAACGAATAGGCAGCGTTGGGTTGAAGTGAGCCAACACTTCCTCTGAGGTGATCAATGCCTTGCTTTTGCGAAAGGCCCTCTTACAGTCCTCGCTCCACTTCCATGGTACTCCCTTCTGCAAAAGAGCGTTCAGCGGGTGCAGCACCGTGGATAAATTTGGCAGAAACTTATGGTAATAGTTAATCAACCCTAGGAACGACCTCAACTGGGATACATTATCCGGAGCGGGAGCCTTCACAACAGCTTCGATCTTGTCAGGAGACTTATGAAGCCCCTCCTGGTCAATGGCATGACCACAGTACGAGATCCTCTTCTGAAACAACTCACATTTCTGGCGATTAACTCGAAGTCCATATTCTTTCAATCTGGTGAGCACCAGTTCCAAATTTGCAAGGTGTTCCTCGTCATCATCTCCTGTAATTAGAATATCGTCCAGGTAACATTGTGTGCCTGGAATTCCCTGTAATACCTGCTCCATGGCCCTCTGCCAAATTGCTGGCGCCGATGCCACTCCAAAAACCAGTCTATTATACCGGTACAAGCCTCTATGCGTGTTGATCGTGAGATACTGGCGTGACTCTTCCTCAACTTCCACCTGTAAGTACGCCTGCGCCAGGTCTATCTTGGTGAAGTGTTTCCCGCCAGACAACGAAGCGAAGATATCCTCAATCCGCGGAAGCGGATACTGCACCGTGTGAAGCACCGGATTAACAGTGATCTTGAAATCTCCACAGATGCGAACCTTCCCCGGTTCCCCCGGCTTGTTGCTCGATGAACGCTTCATGACAGGAACAATGGGCGTGGCCCACTCACTCCAGTCCACCTTAGACAGTACTCCTGAACGTTCTAGCCCTTCCAGCTCAGCTTCCACAGCAGGTCGTATCGCATAAGGTACCGGTCTGGCTTTGAAAAATTTCGGGTTTGCATGTTCTTCAACCTTGATGTTTGCCGTAATTCCTCTCAGTGTTCCCAGTCCCTGTTGAAACACCTCTTTAGCATCGTCCAATATTCTGGACAATCGTTTAGGTTTGACATCTTTTTTACCGGAATCTACCGTTAGTGCTTTTAAGGAATGCCAGTCCATATTTATTTTCCTAATCCACTCCCGTCCCAGTAGTGGTGGACCTCCCTCAGGTAGCACATATAAGTCCATTCCTCGGCTTTCTTTGCCCTTGTGGACCACCTTTACCTCTATCTTCCCGATGGGGTATACTCTTTGCCCCGTGTATGTTTTCAATACAATCTCCGTATTCCGTAGGGGAATATGTGGGAATAATCTTTTGTAATCTTGCTTATTCATGACCGTCAATGCCGATCCAGTGTCCAATTCCATCTTCACTTGGACTCCTGCTATCTGAAGTGTGACCCAAATTGTTTGGAGGTCTGCTTCCTTACCAACATTGTGTACTCTTAGACTACCCAGTTCATTACTGCTGGAGTCTGAATCTGACTTCTGTTCGTTCGAACTGTTCTCTGTCACCTTGTGTACCTTTCTGTACTTTTCCTGCGGTGACTTTTTGTTGCTGGTCTTCTTTCCTGACCGGCATACTTTAGCTATGTGACCAAGCCTGCCACATTTTCTGCATTCCTGATTTTTGAACCAGCACTAGTTCTGATCGTGCGTTGTCTTTCCACAACGATAACATTTTACTGTACCCAAGACCATTTGATTGGTGCCGAGTTCCGGTGACCGTAGCTGCATTTCTGCCGTGCCTCTCGCTGCGGCTTCTTGCGATGCTGCAATAGTGACAGCTTTATCAAGCGTAAGATCATTCTCCTCAAGCAGTCGCTTTTGTGTTCCTTCTTTTAACAATCCACACACAAATTTATCTCTCAGCGCATCTGCTAGTCCTGTTCCAAACTGACAGTACTTCGATAGCTTACGCAGTTCAATTAAAAATTCAGCGTTGCTTTCGTCTTTCAGCTGCGTTCTTCTGTAAAATTTAAATCGTTCCGCTATCATCAGCGGCGTGGGGTTTAAATGATTTTTCAGGACAGTAACAATATTCGCGAAAGTCTGATCCGCCAGTTTATTTGGTGATAGAAGGTGCTTCAACAGCCCGTATGTCTTCGCACCCATTGAGCTTAATAAGGTTAGTGCTTTCTCATCATCTGGTACCTTATTTGCTTTACAATAAACTTCCATGCGTTCTACATACGTGGTCCAATCTTCGATATCACTATCAAAGGTATTAATGCTCCCATGTTTAGGCATCCTTGCAAGTTAAAAAAAAATTTTTTTTTCAAAATGGCGGCTTCCCGCGCTGGTCTTCTTCCCCCGCCTACTAAAATGGCGGCTTCCCGCGCTTGGCGGTCTTTCCCACGCTCGTCTTCTTCCCCCGCCGACTACAATGGCGGATTCCCGCGTTTGCCTTCTTCCCCCGCTGGCTGCAATGGCGATTGCCGTGCTGCTGCCGTTCTCGCCTCCCCAGCGGTTCTCAATTCCCCGACGCTGCTTTGCCTCGCAGCCCCGCTTGCAGCCCGGTCCTTTACACCGGCTGCGTTTGATTTCTCCGCGGCTCTCATGCCTTAAGCTGCCCCAGTCGCTGCGCCTCTCGGCCTCGATTGCAGCGCGGCCCTTTTTTACCGGCCGTGGTGAGTTCTCTGCCCTTATTCCTCCGTTTTCCCTCCCCTACTCCACAGCCAACGCGGCCGACTTTCTGCTCGTGTCGCTGATCGGCTTACCCACCACCGTGGTAGAAGGGATGATCACTGCCTGTCGCTGATGGAGGGCTTCGTGGTCAGAATTTTTCTTTTTAACCCGGGTTCTCGATGCCTCCCGTGCGATGGTGCTCAGCAGGATGATGAGGGCGAATGCCTCTTCTCGACGCCCGTTCTGAGGACGAAGCTGCCTTGGATGTAAAACTACCGTAGAGTAAGATCGGACTCGTCGCCACTGTTGTGTCTGTGTGTCCCAGTTATGTTTAGGATCAATCACTGTACACAGACAACAAGAATAACTTTTAACAGGTCTTTACTGTTCGGAGGTCAGGTCGGAACTGCCCAGCAAATCCCTACACAACACTTATATACCGGTGTGGTCACCACCGGTATTACAGTATTACAGTATACAGCAGCCAAGAGAAAATAGTACATCTCTTAAGGTAGTTCTCTTAAGGTGGAACAGGTTACATACACCACACAATTGAGAGAGTTGGAAAACTCTTCTGTCACCAGCTTGCTCTGCTGCACCGGTCTCTCCGTCCCCCACTTGTGTGTCGTCCTGGATGCCGACGATCTCCAGGATCGCCTCCTCCCATGGGGTCAGCTGGGCTAAGGAGGCTGCCCCTCCCCCTGTCCTGGCTCGCTCTCTTCGGTTGTGAGCTCTCTTTTCCTGCAATGGGGGAGACAAGTGGAGTTTAGATGCTTAGAAGGAGAGAAAGATGGAGTGAGATGGCAAGACCAAGGGCCCTCCCTATGTGATGTAAGTTGTTTTCATAGCATGACAGTGATAGGGAGTGTGAGGGCTGCATAGTCCATTCGTTAGGTGAATGTGACCACAGAGAGAGAGGGAGTGGGAAAGGGTGCATGGATGTCAGTGTCAAGTGGGATGTGGAGGAAGAGATTGGTAAAGCTGAGAGCTGGTGAGGAAAGGCAATGGGGATCAGATTAAGAGTGATGGGAGCATCATACTCACTTTTCCAGTGCGCAGAAGGTCATGGAAGCGTTTCCGACACTGGATCCATGTTCTGCTGGTATTCGAGCTGGCGTTCACCTGCTCTGCCACCCTCAGCCACACAGCCTTGGTTTGCTGGGGTGGCTTCTTCCTCCCCGAGGAGGGAAAGAGCACCTCCCTGCTCTCTGTCGCTCCCTCCACCAATGCCTGGAGGGCTGCCTCGTCAAATCTGGGGGATGCCTTACTCCGATGTGTCGCCATGCTTGATGATGGTAGCAGCAGCTGCCAGGGCCAGAAGCTTGGCAGTCTGCTGAAGTGAGCAAGGCTTGTGGAAGCCCTTAAATGAAGCAGCAGTGATGATGTCATCAGAGGCGAGCTTCCCACCTGAAAAGCTCACTGGCTAGGGGTTCCCACACGTGGGGAATCAATTGGGCTATAAAATCAAAATTGCATCAATTTCCCACATCGTTCAGGATTCGTGTGGGAAACACGACCCCAACCCGCTCCCGTAGCAAAATCCAGCCCAATGTGTTGTTAAAATGTTGGTCATGCTATTGTGGATTCCTGGTACGAATACCTGGTTAAAAAGTTACAACAATGTCGTTTTATATTTATTACAATCCTTTTGATGCATCATCAGAGTGAAACAGCAAATTTAATTTAAAAACTAAGTGCCAGCTGGGTCCCTAGCTCATGAGATACAGCAACATCTTGCATTTACATAGCACCAAAATGGCCCATGGTGCCTCACCATGTAACCAGACCAAAATGGATGCCAAGTCAAAGGAGGATATATTGGGAGGGGTAACCATCAGGACATAGGTTCTTTAACACAGAAAAACAGTAGGACTTTTATTAAAGCACACACATACAATATGATAATAGAAAAGTTATTGCTATTTATTAATTGTTCCCTGCTTAATACAGTCCCCTCACAAAAGCTCTTCGCTTCCCTCTCAAGAGTAAGCAGACCAAATAGCTCGTGAGCATCACAAGCACTAGGGAGATTTTTAGATTTTGAACACAATAAATTCCATTTTTACTTGCTTCCTCAAATGCTCTGTGTACATGACAAGTGCAGCATAAAATAAATTACAAGAAAATTTGATTTACTGATTATTATTACTGATTAGTCATACTCACAGAATCATACCTTTCAGCCAATGTCCCAAACTCCTCCATCATCATTCCTGGGTATGTCCTGTTCCCACCGGCAGGAAAAACCCCTTGGTGACAGCACAGTGGCCCTGGGAGTCCTCAACATTGACTCCGGTCACCATGAAGTCTCATGGGCAAGGAAACCTCCTGCTGATTACCATCTCCCACCTTCCCTCAGCTGATGAATCAGTACTCCTCCATGTTGAACACCACTTGGAAGAAGCACAGAATAGCAAGGGCACAGAATGTACTCTGTGTTAAATCTCAAGAGTTTAATAACCTTGCTTGTATATAACAATTAAAAGAGTACGCAGGAGACAGAGTTCAGTTAACAGCCATTACTTCCAGAAGAACCTCTGCCACTTAATGCACTCTATTTCCCATAGTGCATTGCACATCACAACTACGGTAAGCTATGTGGAACAATTCAAATACAACATTCAAAATACACAACATCTCCTCCCCTCTTACATTAGATGTCCCAATAGAACCACTGGCCTAGAAATTCAGTATAGCCACTTTTGGGGCGGAAAAGTCGGGCGGCCGGTAAAGTTTGCGCCCGGCGCAAAGTCGAGGCCACTTCGCCGATATTCAGTAGCTTCGCACTAAGAGTTTGCTCGAGCGCTAAAACTGGCGTTACACAACTATCTTTAGGCGCAAAGTCGGCGGTGCTGAGCTAAACCGCCGAGGCCGGGCGCAGCGCAGGTGCGGTCATTTCTTGATTGACAGCAGACACCCTGGCACCGGCCAGCTCTTAAAGGGGGAAGGGTCGAGTTCGTCTGCTGCCACGTCCTGGACACTGCAGCCCTCCAGCTAGGCCTAAACACTGCTGCTGAACAGAAATAGTGCCGGGAAAGATGCAGAAGGCCCGTGAACGAACGCAGCGCTTCACTGGCCATGATTTGAGGGTGCTGGTTAGGGCTTTGGAGAGGAGACGCAAACTCTTGTTCCCGGACAGTGGCAAGAAGCCTACCACCAGCGTCTACAGGAAAGCCTGGAGGGAGGTTGCCCACAGGGTCACATCCAACAGCGAGGTCCCCAGGACTGGTGTCCAATGCCGGAAAAAATTCAATGACCTCACAAGGATTGTCAGGGTGAGTGCCCTTTCCAGTGTCCTCCTCATCCTTGCATGTGCACCTCACATTACGGGCAAAGGGACCTAAAAGCCCTAATGGCCAGCCCTCATCCAGCAGCTATGGGACTGGCATGAAGATCAATTGCACATTCTGCACTTTACACACTGGCCAAGCTATTCGACCATGGGAGGCAGTGCACACAAGATCAGGGCACCACACTGGCCAAGCTATTCGACCATGGGAGGCAGTGCACACAAGATCAGGGCACCACACTGGCCAAGCTATTCGACCATGGGAGGCAGTGCACACAAGATCACGGCACCACACTGGCCAAGCTATTCGACCATGGGAGGCAGTGCACACAAGATCTGGGCACCACACTGTACTTAGAGGCCGTCCTTTCTCTTGCAGGCCAAGCTGGCACACAATCAGAAGAGCCGGACTGTGACCGGGGGAGGCGGTCCCCAGATCCAGCAGCTCAGTGACCTTGAAGAGCGCGTGGGTAGCCTCATGGGTGCCCGGGTGATTGGCCCCGTTGCATCTGGAGATGCCGACCCTGTTCTGGGCACCAATGGTAAGGACATCACCTTTTCAACCTCTCTCGTCCCACTTGCGCTTCAGAGCTACATCCTTTGCCACTGTCCGACCAATGCGCTGAATGCCACCACTCATGCCTCCCTCGCTGACGCCCTCTCCTCACTCTAAAGCTACTCTTGTGCCTTCCTGCTTTCAGATGGTGAGGAGGAGGTCCCTGAAGCTGCCAGTGACAGCCCCTCGGAAGAGGAGGAGGAGGAGGAGGAAGAGGAAGAGCAAGGCGGCCCATCAGGGGAACCCTCAGCCGCGCCAGGGGATGCCAATGGAGGGGACACGTCTTCCCTGGAGAACAGCTAGGGGGAAGTGTCGCAGGGGAGTGTAGCTCCTGTGCCCAGTGGCGTGCAGCAACGCGGGAAGGGTCGGCCAGCTCGGCGGCCTTCTTCCCAGAGGGGGGAAGGGTCGCAGGGGAGTGTAGTTGCTGGGCCCAGTGGCATCCAGCAACGCGGGAAGGGTCGGCCAGCTCGGCGGCCTTCTCCCCAGAGGGAGAGTCCGGCCTCCAGTCCGGAGACGGTCCTCGCCAAGGAGGTGCGCCTCCTCGATCAAATGTCCGTGGACTCGGATCGCCGGCACACCAAGTTCATGGGGGTTGTGGCATGGTTGCCTGAGGCCATCGAGTCCCTGGCTCATAGTGTGGCCGATTTCGGCGCCTCACAGGCCAGGAGTTTCGAACAATTCGAAGCAGCACAGGCCGCGAGTCGGGCCGAATTCGGGGCAGCACAGGCCGCGAGTCGGGCAGAATTCGGGGCAGAGCAGTCTGCGAGTCGGGCAGAATTCGGGGCAGAGCAGTCCGCGAGTCGGGCAGAATTCGGGGCAGAGCAGTTCGCGAGTCGGTCTGATTTCGGGGCAGAGCAGTTCGCGAGTCGCCAGGTGATCAGTGGTGCCGTGCAGTCACTGGCTGGTCTGATGCGGGCACAGACCAGGGCAGTACGGGCACTCACTGCTGCCACACTCGCTGTGTCAGCCAGGCATCGCCAGGGCACCCGCCGCGCTGCAGCAGCACAGCGGTCTGTCCTTCAGCAGATTGCTGCGCATGCTGCAGTGATGGCCCGGGCGAGTGCCAGTGTCTCAGGCGAGCAGCGAGCACCTGCCATCAGCCAGCTTGCCCCCATTCCTGCAGCCGCCACTGCCACTCCCCCAGTGGAGCTGCGACGAGCTGCTGGAGAGACTGCTGCTGCCCAGCCACAGCTGCAGCAGTCACCAGCCGGCCCCTCGAGGGCCAGAGCTCGTCTAGGCAGACCCCCAAGGGCATCTCCCGTCACGCCATGTGCCCCTCAGGAGCCTTCCCCCAGCCTTGCAGCAGCCACTGGGCACACTTTGAGGAGGAGCAGCAGGGCGGCCAGGGGCCGCAAAAGGCTGGTCAAGGAATCGCCCTCGCGGGCCACAAAGTAGAGGGTGTGGGCAAATGTGTTTTTATATGGGGATGGTTGTTTTGTTTATGGGGATGCTGGTCTTTGTAAGGCCGAGGATGAAGGCCATTTTTGTGGAAATGTTTTGTTCTTCCTCCCCAGGTTGTGGGAGTGAGTCATGTGTCTGACAGTTTTTTGGGTGTGTTGTCTGTTTTTGGGTTTCATGTGGGAAGGGCCCTGAGTTTGTTCAATAAAGCATTTTATTTATTCAGCTTGTCCATGTTTGATGTTTGAAGTGGTTGTTGCCTTAACCGGCTGAGGGCTTGCGGAGCGGCTGCATTCAGGTCCCTTCATTGCCACAAGCCATTCCCTGACAGGGGGCCTAGAAGTGACGTTCAATAAGCCGCCGACGGGCGGCCCTTGGACCTTGTGCCTCCCTCCTGGGCTGGTACTCCTCCTCCTCCTCCTCCTCCTCCTCATGCTCCTCCTGCTCCTCCTCCTGAGGTGGTGCTCCAGCGTGAGGTGGCAGTGCCTGAGTCCTGCGGATAGCCAGGTTGTGCAGCATGCAGCAGACGACCACGACCTGGGAGACTCTCTCCGGCGAATACTGCAGAGATCCTCCGGAACGATCCAGGCAGCGGAACCGTTGCTTGAGGACACCAATCGTTTGTTCTATGATGTTCCTAGTGGCTTGATGGCTTTCATTGTATGCCTCCTCAGCAGGGGTCCTGGGCGCGCGGAGCGGGGTCATGAGCCAGGTACACAAAGGATAGCCTTTGTCCCCGATAAGCCATCCTCTTGGGGGAGGCTGTGCCTGGAACATGTCAGCCACAGTAGTCTGTCGCAGGATAAATGCATCGTGGCTGCTGCCTGGAAAGCGGGCATTGACAGCTAGGATGCGCTGCCTGTGGTCACACACCAGCTGTACATTGAGGGAATGGTAGCACTTCCGGTTGCGGTAATCCTCGGCATTGTGGATAGGTGCCCGCAAAGCCACATGCGTGCAGTCAATGGCACCCTGCACCATGGGGAAGCCCGCTGTTCTCGCAAATCCCACTGCACGCTGCTGCTGCTTCTCCAGGGTCATGGGGAAGGAGATGAATTGGTGTCTCCTTCTGAAAAGGGCATTGGTCACCTGGCGGATGCAGCAATGCACGGCGAACTGGGATATGTTAGCAATGTCCCCAACAGCGGCTTGGAAGGAGCCGCTTGCATAGAAGTTCAGAGCCACCGTGACCTTCGCTTCCACCGACAGAGACGTCCTGCACCTCAGCTGTGGACGCAGATCTCTGTGAAGCAGCTGGCAGATCTCTGCAACCACCTCCCTTCTGAAGCGCAGCCTCCTAACACACTGCGCGGCAGGCATGGTGAGATAGGACACCTGCTGGCGGTATTCCCTGAGTGGGTAAGGCCTAGGTTGCGGACGCCTGTTGCCCCCTCTGCGTCTAGCCAGGGCTGCCCCTCTCACACAGCGTCTGCGAGCCCTTCGCACATAATGCTGAAACTGAGGGTTGGCACCCCATGCAGCCCCCATAATATACTGGCAAACAATGACCTCACAATGAAGGCGAATTGCCAAGCTCTGGCCTGAAGCCAAAAATACCTCTCCTATGTTGGGCCAAAACAGTAAGCTCTCTTCCTTGGTCTCTGTCCAGAAATCCGTTGCACAAGAGTGATTGCTGCAAAATGGCTGGCCTTTATAGTTCAGGGTAAGTGCCCTTTAATTAGCGCTCCCCGAGGCCCGCATGGCCTCTGCTGCGTTCCAGTTCACAGTTCTTAGGAGCGCCATGCCCACATTGGGCGGGCGCGACTGAAGTTCCGGATTGGGGCGCACAAAGGGCGTTGCACGAGGAAATGACGTCATAATCTGCGCGCGCAGTTGAGCGCGCGCAAACACTTTGCGCCGGCGCTAAATGTCTACTGAAGTTGGGCGTAGGCGCAGATCGCCCTGCGCCCGGCCGCTAAGTGCCTAGCGCTCGAGATCTACTCCTCCTAAGGCGCTAACGGCTGGCGCACGCAACTGAATTTCTAGGCCACAAAGTTTTAAAACACAATAACCTGTTATACCCATGGGGATTATTCTGCCCCAGATAAAGGGTAAGTCTCTGAACTATAAGTTCAAATGTATAGGGGCCCGCCGCTCTCTGGTAGGATACCAGCGGTCAACCTGGCTCTCCAGTTCATTGTCTCTCACAGGTGACGTCACCACAGGTGTAGGTGGCTGAGGTGCCTGTATACAGGTCCCCCTTGCTGATGAGATAGGGGCTGAAGTGGCTGCTTCCTCAGAAGGTGAGCCTCTCGGTGTAGAAGGTGGATGACCCACAGCGTCACCCAATGGCAGATACACTGCTGTTGGTGGTTCAGTGGGTGTTGCTGCACTTCATAGAAGCTGATTGGTGTGTCTCTTCCAGACAATGTCCTTGGGTGTCTGTACAGTGTAGGATACTGGACCAGTCTGTGCAATGACAGTAGCAGGAACCCACTTAGGTCCACCACTGTAGTTCCATGCCAACACATGTTCACCTGGACTGAAGACTCTGGCCCCGATTTTCGGGCAGCTGTCGGGCGGCTTTTCATGCGGCCGTGGTCCAAAAATCGCGGAAAAAGCGGGTCGGGACCCCCCCCGCCCAATTCCCCGCCCCGTCCGACTTTCGGACTGCCGTTTTCACGCGCCCCGCTTCAGTCCCGCCCGCCGCTGGCGGGACTGGTCGTCGGAGCACTAACAAGCAATTATCTGCTTGTTGAAGTGGATTTTCCCGTGCCATTGCGACTTTGGGGCTTTCCCCACCTGAAACCCGCCTGCGGGGAACCCCGCCGATGAGAGCTGGCGTGAAAACAGCTGGCTTGCTTGCTTGCAGCAGCAGGTCGCTGAGGGCTGAAGAGATTTAAAGAGGCAGCATTTGCAGGCTGCAGGACCTTGTTGATCAAGGCTTGGGGGAACTATTTGAAGCCTTAGGAGCAGCTGCAGAAAGTTGGAGCCTCACACACTTCTTCAGTGTGAGCTCCTGGGAAGCCCCTCTCACCACCCTAACTCAGGACCTCCTCAACCGAGGCATCTGCTAGAAGCATGGGAGGCCTTTGGCACCTTCCCTTCCTGGCATTAGAGGATCCCCAACAGCAGAGGTGGCAGCAGCAGAACCAGGAACAGCAGGATGATTACCAGGAGCACCAGGCTGCTGCTCACTCACCTGAAGCTGCACAAGCCAGAAGGGGCCAGCGCTTGGAAGTGGCTTGAGAGCACCTTGCTGCGCTTTAGGGGGCCAGTGGGACCCGTTTCTGCACTGGCAGTCCTACTCAGAAGGACTTCCATGAAGATCTGGTTTCTCTGTTCAACAGATGGCCAACGCTCCTCAAGAGATGTCATTCTCTTATGAGCACTCACCATGTTTTCCGTACCCTGGCGAGTTATCTCCTGCATGGAGGTTGCCAACCTTTCCATGGTGATGTGTTCATGCACCAATGACTCCACAAAGGCTCTGCTCATGGTCGCTATGGACTCCTCCATTTGCTCCACACTCGCAGCGACCCTGGAGACAAAACCTGCCAGAGACTCCTGCATCTGTGCATGGAGATCGATCACCTCTTCTCTTGCGGATGGACCCAGAGGCAAAGGCTCGAGATGCAGCGCAGCTGAGCTGAGCTGGCAGAGCCCTGCGCCCTCCGATGAGGACTCTCCACTGCTGTCCCTGTCTCCAGAATCTGCTGAGGCTCACTTGTCAGCTGTGAAACACCAGGTGACAACACTACTCTATGTCCCAAAGGTCCCCCCGAGGTGTGAGTGTCTGCGCTGGTGCTGGGTGCGCTTACTTCTACTGACGCTGCACCCTCAGAGGTTGGAGCTTCCTCTGAGGAGTCTGGCTGCACAGCCTCTTCCTCCTCCACAGTGAGGACGGGGGCTCTGGATGGTACTGTGGGGGAGTAAAGGAAGGAGTTAGAGATATAATGCCAAGGTTCCTCTGGTGACTCCCAGCGAGTTGGCATCTGCTGACACCTGCATCCATGCAGCATTGGTCTCAGTGGGAGGCCTCTTCCTCCCTGACCTAGGGAAGAGGACCTCCCTGTGGGCCCTAACCCCATCCAATATTGCCTGCAGTGAAGCCTCATCGAATTTGAAGGCAGCTCGGGGTCTGGCACTGGCCACAGCTGCTGCAGGCTCCTTATGCCATCCTGTATGGTTCATTTGGAAGCCTTCAGAGGATGCAGTGCTTGCCATGGACCTTGAAAGCACCACGAATGATGACATCATACTGTGGGGATTCCTGACTCGATTTAGACAATTAGCAAGGCTTCCCACATGCTGGGAATTAATTGGCCAATTGAGGGAAAATTGCGTGGGGCTGGCTGACACTTTTTATATGTGTGTCAGAAACCCCACATTCGGGGAAATCCGACCATTTCCCACACAAGCTGAAAATCGGGCCCTCTGTCTTTGGAGCATTGTTCACGTCACTTGATCTGCTTGTCCTGCTGATACTGTACCACGTCTTTCACCTTTGGCGGTTTCAGCAGGTCGAAGTTGGTTCGTAGCTCTCTTTTGAGCAGTAGAGTTTAAGCAGACTTTGCTAAGTGGCAGAAAAAGTCTTTTAAGTGCATTTACTGAATTTTAGTGAGTAACAAGTGAATTATTTGAAGTAAGTTTAATTTTTTAGAGTAAATTAAGCTGTTGGGGAGTTGAAACCGGAAGTAGAATCCGGGTTTAAAAAGGGGCGGGCTTAGTGCGGTAGCGCTGAGTGCGGTCGCATTGAGTGTAAGTAGAGTTTGGTAAGTGGCAGAGTTCAGGCAAGTGGGAGGTGAGGGGGTGCTTGTTGCTCTGTTTTGCTTCCCTCTCTCAGGCTAATCCAACACTGCGGATGTGGAGCAGTGAGACAATTCAACCGGATAGGTCCCCCAGACAGCTTCCACGAGGGAGGTTGGTGATCAACTGGTTGGTAGGTTCTCTTCCTTCTCTTCTATACCTTTAAGTTGGTAAGTCCTATTAAATAGTGATGTAATATTATCATCTATATCGGGGCAGAGGGTCTTCATAATTAATAAGAAGAAATTTAATTAATTACACAGATATGGGTGAACAGGTGATGTGCCACTGTTGCGAAATGTGGGAGCTGGTGGACCCCATTGAGGCTCACGATGATTACATTTGCGATAAGTGTTTGCTGCTAGAGGAACTCAGGCTCCATGTTAAAGAGCTTGAGACTGAGCTTCAGACACTGCGACACATCAGGGAGGGGGAGAAGTTCCTGGATTCTATGTTTCAGGAGGTGGTCACACCTATGAAATTAATTACTGCAGATGTAGTCCGTGGTCAGGGACAGGACGGTGTGACTACGAGTGAGGAAGGTACAGGGATCCAGGATGTAGTGTTGAAGGAGCTGCAGCCCTTGCTATTGTCAAGCAGGATTGAGGTTCTTACTCCCTGTGAGGGCAGGAGCAGGGACTGCAGGGAGGATGAGCAACCTGGCCACAGCACCGTGGTGCAGGGGGCCATTCAAGTGGAGGGAGTAAAAAGAAATGTTGTAGTGGTAGGGGATAGTATCATTAGGGGGATAGATAGGGTTCTCTGCAGTCAAGAGCGGGAGTCCCGAAGGCTGTGTTGCCTGTCCGGTGCCAGGGTTAAGGACATCTCTTCTGGGCTGGAAAGAAACTTGGAGTGGGAGGGGGAGGATCCAGTTGTCGTGGTCCATGTTGGTACAAACAACGTAGATAGGACAAGGAAGAAGGTTCTGTTAAAGAAGTATGAGCAGCTAGGGGTCAAATTAAAAAACAGAACCTCAAGGGTAATAATCTCTGGGTTATTACCTGAGCCACGAACGAATTTGGCTAGGATAAATAAAATTAAAGAGTTAAATGCGTGGCTCAAAGGCTGGTGTGGGAGAAATGGGTTTTGCTCCTTGGGACACTGGCACCAGTACTGGGACAGGAGGGAGCTGTTCCATTGGGATGGACTCCACTTGGCCAGTGCTGGGACTAGAGTCCTGGCGAATCATATAACTAGAGCTGTAGAGAGGGCTTTAAACTAATTAGTGGGGGGGAGGTTTCTAGAGAGCAAATAACAGAAATGACAACGGAGAAGGTCATAGACTTAGGTAGCAGTGGGGAAATTAAAAAACAGAACGTGTCAGGAAGGGACAGAAGGTATGGAGTAAAAGGTAAAGTAGTAAAAGGGGAAAAAACAGGAACTAAGTGTCACAAAACATATTTGAAAGTTCTTTATCTGAATGCACGTAGCATTCGTAACAAAATGAATGAGTTAACGGCACAAATAACTACATATGGGTATGATCTTGTGGCCATTACAGAAACATGGCTGCAGGGTGACCATGACTGGGAATTAAACATACCAGGTTATTTAACAATCAGGAAGGACAGGCAGGAAGGGAGGGGAGGTGGGGTGACTATGTTAATAAAGGAAGGAATCACTATAATACAGAGAAATGATATTGGGTCAAAGGAGCAGGATAGTGAAACAGTTTGGGTAGAGATAAGGAATAATAAGGGGAAAAAAACACTAGTGGGCGTAGTCTATAGGCCTCCGAACAGTTGCAACTCTGTTGGACGGAGTATTAATCAGGAAATAGTTGATGCTTGTAATAAGGGAACAGCGATAATTATGGGGGATTTTAACTATCATATTAACTGGACAAATCAAACTGGGCAGAGCAGCCTTGAGGATGAGTTCATTGAGTGTATTAGGGATGGGTTTCTTGAGCAGTATGTAACTGAACCGACCAGGGGGCAAGCAACCTTAGATTTGGTCCTGTGTAATGAGACAGGATTAATTAAAAATGTCCTAGTAAAGGATCCCCTTGGAATGAGTGACCATAACATGGTTGAATTGCATATTCAAGTAGAGGGTGAGAAGGTTGGATCTCAAACAAGTGTGCTGAGTTTGAATAAAGGAGACTATGAAGGTATGAGAGCGGAATTGATTAGAGTGGACTGGGAAAATAGATTAAAGGGTAAGATGGTACGTGATCAGTGGTGTACATTTAAGGAGTTATTTTACAACTTGCAAACAAATATATTCCACTGAGGAAAAAAGGGTGTAAAAGAAAAGATAGCCATCCGTGGCTAAGTAAAGTAATTAAGGATAGTATCCGGCTAAAAACAAGGGCATATAAGGTAGCCAAATCTAGTGGGAAGATAGAGGATTGGGAAGTCTTTAAAAGACAGCAAAAAATAACTAAAAGATTGATTAAGAAAGGGAAGATAGATTATGAAAGTAAATTAGCAAAAAATATAAAAACGGATAGCAAAAGTTTCTATAGTTATATAAAAAAAAAAAGGGTGGCTAAAGTAAATGTTGGTCCCTTAGAGGATGAGACTGGGAAATTAATGGTGGGAAACATGGAGATGGCAATAACGCTGAACAAATATTTTGTATCAGTCTTTACGGTAGAGGACACTAAGAATATCCCAACACTGGACAAACAGGGGGCTCTAGGGGGAGAGGAGCTAAATACGATTAAAATCACTAAGGAAGTGGTATTTGGTAAAATAATGGGACTTAAGCCGAATAAATCCCCTGGACCTGATGGCTTACATCCTAGGGTCTTGAGGGAAGTGGCGGTAGGGATTGTGGATGCATTGGTAATAATTTTCCAAAACTCCCTGGACTCAGCAAAGGTCCCAGCAGATTGGAAAACTGCTAATGTAACACCCTTATTTAAAAAGGGTAGTAGGCAGAAGGCTGGAAACTATAGACCTGTTAGCCTAACATCTGTGGTTGGTAAAATGTTAGAGTCCATTATTAAGGAGACAGTAATGGGACATTTGGATAAACATAATTTAATAGGACAAACTCAGCATGGTTTCATGAAGGGGAAGTCCTGTTTGACAAATTTGCTTGAGTTCTTTGAGGAAGTAACATACAGGGTGGATAAAGGAGAACCAGTGGACGTAGTGTATTTAGACTTCCAAAAGGCATTTGACAAGGTGCCACACAAAAGATTATTGCTCAAGATAAAAAATCACGGGATTGGGGGTAATATTCTGGCGTGGGTGGAGAATTGGCTCTCTAACAGAAAGCAGAGATTTGGGATAAATGGTTCCTTCTCAGACTGGCAATCAGTAACTAGTGGTGTTCCGCAGGGGTCAGTGCTGGGTCCCCAACTCTTTACAATCTATATTAACGATTTGGAGGAGGGGACCGAGTGTAACATATCAAAGCTTGCAGATGATACAAAGATGGCAGGGAAAGTAGTGAGTGAGGAGGACATAAAAATCCTGCAAAGTGACATAGACAGGCTAAGTAAGTGGGCAGAGATTTGGCAGATGGAATACAATACTGGAAAGTGTGAGGTTATGCACTTTGGCAGGAAAAATCATAGAGCAAGTTATTATCTTAATGGCAAGAAACTGGAAAGTACTGTAGTACAAAGGGATCTGGGGGTCCTGGTGCACGAAACTCAAAAAGTTAGTATGCAGGTGCAGCAAGTGATTAAGAAGGCGAATGGAATGTTGGCTTTTATTGCTAGGGGGATAGAATATAAAAACAGGGAGGTATTGCTGCAGTTATACAAGGTATTGGTGAGACCGCACCTGGAATACTGCATACAGTTTTGGTGTCCATACTTAAGAAAAGACATACTTGCTCTCGAGTCGGTACAAAGAAGGTTCACTTGGTTAATCCCGGGAATGAGGGGGTGGTCATATGAGGAGAGGTTGAGTAGATTGGGACTCTACTCATTGGAGTTCAGAAGAATGAGAGGCGATCTTATTGAAACATATAAGATTGTGAAGGGGCTTGATCGGGTGGATGTGGTGAGGATGTTCCCAATGATGGGTGAAACTAGAACTAGGGGGCATAATCTTAAAATAAGGGGCTGCTCTTTCAAAACTGAGATGAGGAGAAACTTCTTCACTCAGAGGGTGGTAGGTTTGTGGAATTTGCTGCCCCAGAAAGCTGTGGAAGCTACATCATTAAATAAATTTAAAACAGAAATAGATAGTTTCCTAGAAGTAAAGGGAATTAAGGGTTACGGGGAGCGGGCAGGAAATTGGACATGAGTCTAGGTTCGGAATGGTCATGGCCCTGTGGGTAGTGGAGCGGGCCCAGGGGCTGTGTAGCCTGGTTCTGTTCCTACTTCTTGTGTTCTAATTCTGTGTTAGATTTCAGGAGATGGTTTTATTCCTGTTCCTGGCTGGGGTGGAGATCGCCTTTACAGAAGGTAAGTACTGTAGAAAATATAGGGACAGGGTGATCTCCTGGAAGAGTTTCGATCGCCTAGATGGGTCGGAGAGGAATTTCCCAGATTTTTTCTCCCAAATTGGCCATTGGGTTTTTTATCTGGTTTTTCGCCTCTCCCGGGAGATCACATGGGTTCGGGTGGGATGGAGAGAGATAGAAAATTTGAAGTTAGGATCAGATCAGCCATGATCTTATTGAATGGTGGAGCAGGCTCGAGGGGCCGATTGGCCTACTCCTGCTCCTATTTCTTATCTTCTTATGTTCTTATGAGTGGCAGGTGATGCTTTTGTGGTCGCATGTGGTGTGCTCCTGTAACTCAACAGGAAACTATTCAGGCGCTGATGAAGCGTTCCCTGGCCTTGCGATGCCTTTAGAGAGTGTTTCATGGTCTGAACAAACCTCTCAGCTAGACCATTGGTCGCAGGGTGGTATGTTGTATGCTATTCACCTGCAGGAATGTAGCCATTTCTTGTGACACCCACTGTGGACCGTTGTCTGAGACAAGTTGCATCGGAGATCCAAATCGGCTGAACACTTCACCTAACTTCTCGATGGTCTTCTCAATGGTGGTGGACCTCATTATAACAACCTCTGGCCACTTACTGTGCACGTCAACAGCCACCAGGAACATTCTCTCCTTGAATGGACCTGCAAAGTCTACATGAACGCGGTGCCATGCTTCCTCCGGAAAGTCCCAGGGGTGAAGAGGTGCAAGCTGTGGCACATTACGAACTCTCTGACATGAGGAACAGGTTTTAGCTTTGTCCTCAATCTGTCCATCCATACCCGGCCACCAGAAGTAGTTCCTCGCTATTTCTTTCATATGAACCATTCCGCAGTGTCCGGAGTGTAGTTGCTGTAACACTGGTTTCCGTAGCGATGGTGGAATAACCACTCTCCTCCCCCCACAGCAAACATCCAGACTGCACCGACAGTTCGTTTCTCCTTAAGAGATATGGTTTCAGGTTTGGGTCATTGCTGTCAAGCTTGCCCCTGACGATAATGTCCAGCACTGCAGACAACACTGGGTCGTTTCTGGTGTTTCGTCGGACCTGTGTCGAAGTAACAGGCGCATTCTCCACCTGCCTAAAATAGCAGATGTCCATGCTACTCGTCATAGGCTTGGTGACAGGCAGCGGCAACCTGGAAAGACCGTCGGCGTTGCCGTGCAGGTCAGACTTGCGATATCTAATGTCAAAGGTGTGTGCAGACAACAGCAGTGCCCACCTTTGCATTCTACTCGCAGCAAGTGACGGAATCCCTGTATGTGGCCCGAAGATGGTCGTGAGAGGGCGGTGATCTGTTAGTAGGGTGAACTGTCTCCCGTACAAATATTGGTGAAACTTGCGAACGCCAGAAATGATGTTCAGTGCTTTTCGTTCTATTTGGGCGTAGTTAGTTCCAGCTCTGTTCAAAGTCCTAGATGCGAATGCTATCGGCTTCTCTTCTCCGTTTGTCATGATATGAGAAACGACCGCTCCCACACCATATGACGATGCATCACAAGCTAACTGTATTGGTAATGAAGGGTCAAAATGGGTCAAAGCCTCTGACTTCAGGAGCATGTCCTTTGCTGTCATGAATGCCTCCTGGCACTTGTTAGTCCATTCCCACTTCTTGTCTTTACATAGCAACCAATGCAGCGGCCTCAGCATCGAGGCTTGGTTCGGTATGAACCGTCCATAGTAGTTCAGTAACCCTAGAAAAGAACGCAGCTAGCTGATATTGTCAGGTGCTGGGGCATCCACGATTACCTTGGTCTTGGACGGTGCCTTGTGAAGGCCTGTGGCATCGATCACATGACCGAGGTACTCAACTGATGCCTGAAAAGAATCGCATTTATCCCTGCGAACTCTGAGTCCATAATCCCTCAGTCTCTGTAGCGTTGCGTCCAAGTTACGCAGATGGTCTTGGTCATCACACCCAGTAACTAAGATATCATCTAAGTAGCACTGGACTCCAGGCAATCCACTAAGGATCTGGTCCATAGCACGTTTGAAAAGCGCTGGAGCTGATGTAATTCCGAAAGGAAGTCGACGATACCTAAATAGGCCCTTGTGTGTCACAATAGTCAGCATTTCTCGTGACTGTTCATCCACATGCATTTGCAGGTAGGCTTGACAGAGGTTGATTGTGCTAAACTTCTGGCCCCTAGCAAGTCCCGCAAACAAATCATCAATATGGGGAAACGGATATTGCTCCACTGACAATACAGGGTTAACAGTTACTTTAAAATCTCCACATATCCTAACACCACCCCCTTTCTTGAGCACTGGTACGATGGGTGTTGCCCATTCACTCACGCTGACTGGTTCTAGTACTCCGCTTTCAACTAGGGCTTCTAAGTCAGCCTCCACTTTTGGTCTGATGGCATAAGGTACGGGTCGTGCCTTCATGAACTTGGGTTTGCTATCCTGCTTAATACGAAGCTTCACAGTAATATCTTTCATGCTACCCAGTTCTCCATTAAAGACTTCTGCATGTTTCTTTAAGATGGCGGTTAAACCTGGATCATTGTGTGACATCATGTAGACTGATGACCAGTCTAATTTTATTTTCTCCATCCACGAACGTCCCAGTAGGGAGGGGTAGTCTCCTTTAACTACGTAGAGTGGTAACTTCCTAGTTTGTCCATTCAACTGAACTGTGACCTCAGTGATACCTCTCATGGTTACTCATTCACCGGTATATGTCTTTAATGCTAGGTTAGCTGGCTGAAGTGGAAGGTGCTTTAATGTATTTTTGTAGACTGTCTTTGACATAAGAGATACTGCTGCCCCGGTATCGATCTGCATTCGCACAGGCTGCCCCTCTAGCAAGGGTGAGACCTGTATTGATTTGTATGTGGGTTCAATGATGACACATTCATGAAAGAGATGTCTTTTTATCTAAAGTATGTTCAACTCAGTTAACAGCATTACAGGAGACACCATCTTAGAGATCCATCTAAAACGAAACTAAAACTAAACTCTTTGTCTCTCACATGCCCTCTGCTGGTCAGGCATAAGTAATCAATCAGGCAAACATGCTGGTAAGGCATCATAATCAAACAGGCAAATACCATCACTATTTGCTGATATCATTACATCTCCCTTTCTTAAAACAAAAGTATTTTACTTTTAACTAACAACATGTTTTCTTTGTATTAATCAGCATTTTAACTGTAACACTTAATGAACTTACATTATCATTATCATTATCAAGGTTTTTTAACCTTGCTTTGTGTGTTCACATGAAATATGTAAATACACTAGAACTTGAAGAAAGAATAAGATAACATTACTTCCTTCTATAACAATAGTCCTTAAACTTGCTCAATGAGTCTCTCAGGAGGCTTCACGTGTCTTGAGGATTTTCTGATTGATTGTCCTTGAATCTAAGTTGTTGCCTCAGATGATGGTTTCTCAGCTGTGTGATCAGGTTGTTCAACAGTATCAGTCTTTTGACCTGCTGTGTGATCAGGTTGTTCAACAGTATCAGTCTTTTGACTTGCTGTGGCTGGTCCCATGAGAAGATCTCGACGATTTCTTCGCAGAACAGCACCCTCATCTGTCTGAATGGTGTATGATCTTGGTTGAACTTCACTCAGGACAGTTCCCTTCTGAGTCCATATGTTTGTTTTGTCTTTGAACCTTACTTGGTCACCAGTGTGGAGTTCAGGTAGGTTTTGTGTTCCTCTGTCATAGTAGTACTTTTGCTTTTCTTTCTGTTGTTCTTTGAACTTCCTCACTTTCTCCCCCTCTTTTGTTTTCAGGAGGTTCTCCGGGATGGGTAGGTTTGACCTTAGCCGACGTCCCATAAGGAGTTGGGCTGGTGACTTACCACACTTGAGCGGCGTTGTGCGGTATACAAGCATGCTTTGGTAGAAGTCAGTTCCACCGTCTCTTGCCTTGTACATCAGTCTTTTCACTGTCTGGACCGATTTTTCCACTAGTCCATTGGACTGTGGAAAGTGAGGACTTGACGTTGTGTGGACAAAGTCCCACTCTTTGGCAAAGTGTCGGAAACTTGCATTGTAAAACTGGGGTCCGTTGTCTGTGAAGACCTCGCTTGCCACGCCATGTCTGGAGAATATGGCTTTCATACATGTTATCACAGCATCTGCAGTGGTGGTGTACAGTCTACAAACCTCTGGATACAGGGAGTAATAGTCTGTGACTACAAGATAGTCCTTCCCTTGACATACGAATAGGTCAGCGCCTACCTTCTGGTGAGGTCTGTCTGGCGCTGGGTGTGGCTTTAGTGGTTCTACCGGATTGCTTGCTCGATGTTTCAGGCATATTGTGCAGTTTGACACCTCATTTGTCACATCTTGGTTGATTCGTGGCCAGTACATCACCTCTCGTGCTCTTTTCTTACACTTTTCGATTCCCAGATGTCCTCCATGGATCCTTTTTAGCATCTCTCTTCTCAGACTCTTTGGGATAACTATTTTACTTCCTTTGTAGATGATGTCTTCGACCACTGATAGTTCCACCCTGCAGTTCCAGTACTCTGCCATGTCAGGTGAGCAGTCTTGCTTCATGTTGGGCCATCCATCCAAGATGCTTTTCCTCAGTCGTCTCATTGTTTCATCTTTGTTTGTCTCAGTCTTTATGAGCTCCATTTTTGCATCTGCTATGGGCAGTGCACTTGTGATCATGTCCACGTAGGCGTTCACTTTTTCATCCATTTTGGTGTTTGCGGGCTCACTTGGGTCAACAGCTCTGGACAACGTGTCTGCTGTATACATCAGCTTACCCGGTGTGTACGCAACATTCAGTGTATAGCGTTGCAGCCTGATCATCATTCTTTGTATTCTCAGCGGACAGCTATTTAGTGGCTTTTGGAACAATGCAATCAAGGGCTTATGGTCAGTCTCTACACTGATTGCTTGTCCTGCCACAAACTGGTGAAATCTTTCACAGGCGTATGTGATGCTGAGCAGCTCCTTTTCTATTTGAGCATATCGCGTCTCCGCGTCTGTCATTGAGCGCAATGCATATGCAATAGGTTGCCAGTAGTAACATTTTTGCAGAAGAACGGCACCGAGCCCACTCTGTGATGCATCTGATGATATCTTGATGGGTCTCGCTGGGTCATAAAACCTCAGAACTGGTTCCTCTGTGAGCAGTTTCTTTAGATCGCTCCGTGACTTCTCAAGCTCATGATTCCATTCCCATTCTATGTTCTTTTCAGTTAGTCGTCTCAGTGGCGCCATCTTTTCTGAGAGGTTGGATATGAATTTACCCATGTAGTTAATCATTCCATTAAACCTCTGCACGTCCTTTTTGCATTGTGGCTTTGGCATATTCTCAATGGCGGACACCTTTCTGGGATCTGGTCTGATGCCCTCACTGCTAAGGATATCCCCCACGAATGTCAGTTCTGTCACCCCGAGCTGGCATTTCTCTCTATTCAGCTTCAGGTTTGTTTTCCTTGTTGCTTCCAGCACTTTTTTCAGTCTCTCGTCATGCTCAGTTCTCGTGATTCCCCATACTATGATGTCATCCATTGATGTATCAACTCCCTCCAGGTGCTCATAGATCATATGGATAGTTTTGTGATACACTTCAGGAGCTGAGGCAATGCCAAATGGTAACCTTAGGAATCTGCATCTGCCAAATGGACTGTTGAACGTGCACAGTTTTGAACTTGCTTCATCCAGTTTCATCTGCCAAAATCCTGATGATGCATCTAACTTGCTGAAATACTTTGCATTTGCAAACTGTGACATGATTTCCTCACGTGTAGGAAGCTTGAAGTGCTCTCTCTTTATTGCTCTGTTTAGATCTCTTGGATCCAGGCAAATTCTGAGCTTTCCATTCTTTTTGTCCACAACGACGAGGGAACTCACCCACTCAGTTGGCTCATCTATCTTCTGAATCACGTTCAGGCTTTCCATCCTGTCCAACTCTGCCTTCAGTTGCTTTTGAAGAGCAAACGGAACTTTTCTGCATGGATGTATGACCGTTGGCATACTTTTATCTACTCTGATCGTGTGTTCTCCTGGAATGCAGCCTAGACCCTTAAATAGGTCGTTGTACTCTTTCATGAGTTCATCATAGACTGTCTCTCCTTTGCTTTCCACAACGAGGACTCTCTTTACCAGGTTCAGTCTCTCACAGGCTTTTAAACCTAGTATGGCTTGCACATCCTTTGGTACCACGATTAATGCTAGCGTGTGCTCTCTGTCCTTGTGTGTTACTTTGACAATGCATCTCCCTTTCACTGGTATATCGGTACCTGAGTATCCTGTCACTTTCACTTTTATTCCATGTATCTTTGGTCTGGGTCTAATTTTCTTAAAATCAGTCTCTGATATCACATTAACTTGTGCTCCAGTATCCAATTTAAATGGAATATGTATGTCATTCACTTTTAGTGTTAACATCCAGTCTCTTTTTTCTTTTTTGTTTTCAGACACAACATCTACATAGAACTCCTCTATCTCGCTTTCATCTACTGCATGGACCTTGCTTTGTTGCACTTGGTTCTTACAGCAACGGGCATAATGGTTGTTTTTGTTGCAACTATTGCATGTTTTACCATATGCTGGACACTTTTTTGGTGGATGCTGTGTACCGCATCGACTACATGACTTTCGATTGCCCCTTTCATTTTTGTTCGCTGGCCACGCCTCTTTTTTCACATTGGCGCTCTTTTTGTTAAACGGTTTGTGTCCGTTCTTACTCACTGCATCCACGTTGCAGCTACTGTCACTGAACAGCTCCTTTGCCTGCGACTTCACAGTCTCTGTAGCCCTACACAGTGCTATGGCTTTTCCCAGGTCTAGATCTTGCTCTCTTAGCAGTCTTTCCCTTAGACCATTATCTGGAATACCACACACCAGTCTGTCTTTTATCAGCGAGTCTGTCAGTCCCCCAAATTCACATGTTTTGCTTCGGTTTCTCAGTTCAGTCACATACTGATCAATAGTCTCTCCCGTTTTCTGTACACATGTGAAAAATCTGTGCCTCTCAAACGTCACGTTACATTTAGGTATGCAGTAGGCCTCAAACTGTTCCATTATTTTATCTAGCTTCATTTTGTCTCCATCAGCAGCGAATGTGAAGTTATTATACACCTCCAGTGCTTCATCACCCACGACATGTAAGAACACTGACGCTTTCATTTTATCACTTTTCTCGTCAGCTCCGATTGCTGATAAATACAACTCCAAACGTTGTTTGAACCTTCTCCAATTTTCAGCCACATTACCTGTCAACTGAAGCTTCGCCGGTGTGTGTAAACCTTCCATTTTTTCACTTCGTTAGCTGTTCTCCAATGGTAAGTAACGATGTTCTCTTTTGGCTTGCTAATATGTGGAGAGCTGATTTAACTTCAGATTTTTCCTCTTCATCTCTTTCAATCACTTCTGACACCATGTATCGATTTGTAAGTGGGTTCAATGACGACACATTCATGAAAGAGATGTCTTTTTATCTAAAGTATGTTCAACTCAGTTAACAGCATTACAGGAGACACCATCTTAGAGATCCATCTAAAATGAAAGTAAAACTAAACTCTTTGTCTCTCACATGCCCTCTGCTGGTCAGGCATAAGTAATCAATCAGGCAAACATGCTGGTAAGGCATCATAATCAAACAGGCAAATACCATCACTATTTGCTGATATCATTACAAGACCCAGTAGCCATACGAATCCCCAGCTACAGTCAGCATGTTCAGTGATAGTTCCTCCTCTGAAGTGTCACTTGCCTCTGTTTCGTCCTGTTCTACAGAGCGGACATGCTTCTTTGTCTTTTGTCTGAATGTTTTTTTTCTTCCTTCCGTCTTTGACGTTTTCTCTGTGTCCTTTTTATTTCTGCATGCGCGCTGAATATGTCCCTTTTTACCACAGCTGTGGCAATCCATGTCCACACACCAGCATGCAGACGCAAGATGCCCCATTTTGCCACAACGGAAACATGGCCCTTGACTCTCTGTTCTTACTTTGTGCACTTTTTTTGTTGCACCCAACTGTTGAGCTTCCTCAGCTGCCAATTCCATGGAAATACTGATTTCAATGGCCTTTTGTAGAGTCAGATTACTCTCCGTTAATAGTCTCTTCTGTATGGCTTCAGTTCTCATACCACACATTAGCCTGTCTCTTATAGTATCATTTAGCACGTCATTAAACTCACAGTGCTCTGATAGTCTTTTTAGTGCAGCTACAAACATGGTCACTGTTTCTCCTTCTTCCTGGTTACGCCTGTGGAACCTAAACCTCTCAGCTATGACTAGGGGTTTGGGTGAAAAATGCCCTTTTAGTAACTCCACAATTTCGCTATATTGTTTAGTCCCTGGTTTATCTGGATGCACTAAAGTACGCAAAAGATTGAAAGTCTTTGGTCCCATCACACTTAACAATGTAGGTACTACTTTGTTCCCTCCAATGTCATTTGCTTGTGTGAAGTATTCAAATCGTTCTGTGTATGAGCTCCATTGTTCGACATTCTCATCAAACGGTCCAATGTTACCGATAATTCCAGCCATTTTCCTTCTCTCAGGCTCCTAATTATCATTCACTAAGGATCCTTCCAATGTTGAACTCAACTAAAATCACTATCAGTTATTTAGTGCTTCAATTCACAGATCGTTTCACAGTTGAATAAATGTCCTTCCCGATTTACTCACTGCTTTTCCTCCCCTTCCTCAAGTCGTTAGTACCTTATACGTCATCTTGTCTTCCCGCCATTGCAAGCTCCTTTATCCTCGAGCCAGCCTCACTTTAATTAACTGTCCATGACAAAATTAACAGTTTTAAACACGTAAAACCCGACTATCTTCCGCACAGCAGACCACGTAAGTTCAGACGTCCTCGTCGCCACTTTTGTTAAATCTCAAGAGTTTAATAACCTTGCTTGTATAACAATTAAAAGAGTACGCAGGAGACAGAGTTCAGTTAACAGCCATTACTTCCAGAAGAATCTCTGCCACTTAATACACTCTATTTCCCATAGTGCATTGCACATCACAACTACAGTAAGCTATGTGGAACAACTCAAATACAACATTCAAAATACACAATACTCTGGATGGGGGACTTCAATGTCCATCACCAAGAGTGGCTCGGTAGCACCACTACTGACCGAGCTGGTTGAGTCCTGAAGGACATAGCTGCCAGTCTGGGCCTGTGACAGGTGAGAGGGAAAAACCTACTTGACCTCGTCCTCACCAATCTAACTGGCGCAGATGCATCTGTCCATGACAGTATTGGTAGCAGTGGCCACCGCACAGTCATTGTGAAGACGAAGTCCCGTCTTCACACTGAGAACACCCTCCATTGTGTTGTGTGGCACTACCACCGTGCTAAATGGGATAGATTCAGAACAGATCTAGCAGCTCAAAACTGGGCATCCATGAGATGCTGTGAGCCATCAGCAGCAGCAGAATTGTATTCTTCCACAATCTGTAACCTCATGGCCCAGCATATCCATCACTCTACCAGGCGTACCTAAAAATGCGGTGCTAACCTGGGGAAGCTGCAACACGGGACTACATGCATGCTAAACAGCGGACGCAGCATGCTATAGACAGGGCTAAGCGATCCCACAATCAACGGATCAGATCAAAGCTCTGCCATCCTGTAACATCCAGTCGTGAATGGTGGTGGACCATTAAATAACTAACTGGAGGAGGAGGCTCCATGAATATCCCTATCCTCAATGATGGTGGGGCCGAGCACGTGAGTGCAAAAGACAAGGCTGAAGCGTTTGCAACCATCTTCAGCCAGAAGTGCCGAGTGGAAGATCCATATCGGCCTCCTCCTGAGGTCCCCACCATCACAGAGGCCAGCCTTCGGCCAATTCGATTCACTCCACGTGATATCAAGAAAGGCTGAGTGCACTGGATACAGCAAAGGCTATGGGCCCCGACAACAACCTGTGGTAAACCACTGTTTGTATTCCACTGTGTACATGTCTGTACATGCCTCGGCTGACTCCTCCCACGAGTCCAGGTATAAAGGTGACTGCTCCACAGTCCCTCTGTATTCTGGACTGGTCGACCACTCGAGGCACACCTTCATTCTCTTGTTAATAAAAGCCGGTTAGTTACTTGCTTAACCTCAGTCTTTTGAGTAATTGATAGCGCATCAATTTTATTAACAAGATTTTTTTATAATGGAGAAGATCCTCACACCAGCATGCCTGGACTTAGACCATCAGGAGGCGGACGCATCCACCAAGTTTGCTCACTGGCTTAAGTGCTTTGAAAAATTCCTGATCGCCTCCGCTGCAACGGTCAAATCGGATGAGGACAAACTGGATGTCCTGAGCTCCAAAGTGAACCACCGAGCGTACTCAGTCATCCAGGATGCGACCTCGTACACGGCTGCTCTCAAGCTCCTCAAGGACCAGTACACGCGCCCAGTGAACGAGGTGTACGCCAGGCACCTCCTGGGGAGTCGTAAAGAACAACCTGGGGAATCGACCGAGGAATACCTTCAGGCACTGTCTGTGCTTGGCCGGGCCTGTGGTTGTAAGGGTGTAAAGGCCGCCGTGTACACAGAGGAACTTATCCGGGACGCTTTTGTGGCGGGCCACAGGTCCAATTACACCCGACAGCGACTGTTGGAGCAGAGCGACCTCGACCTCAACAAGACCTCTGAACTCGCACTATCATTGGACGCAGCCTACCGGGGCATGGATGCCTACTCCTCTGCACCGTGGATGCCGCGGGGAACGACAGCCTGGGACACGGTAGGACCGTCTCATAGCACCGTGCCACCCCAGCCACATCCCAGCAACGGCCCAACTACCGCAGCAGTGTCCCAAGGCCTGAAATACTACTTCTGTGGCCAGGCCAAACACCCCAGAGCGCGCTGCCCGGCGAAAAATGCGATCTGCTCGGGCTGCGGGAAGAAGGGACACTACGCCAGCATCTGCAGGTTCAAAGCCACCCCGAACCCCAGCAGCGCCACGTGTGGGCCGTGCGGGCCGCCATCTTGGGCCTCCCCAGCCATGTGCGAACCACCGGAACAGCAGCCATTTTGGACGCCAGCCGCCATCTTGGCCCCCAACACCGCCTCATCTGATACCCGCAATGACACACTGACCCCTACGCTGGCCTCCGTTATGCTGGACCAAGCGAGACCGCACCAACTGGCCCGGTCCACAATGGACATTAAGGTAAATGGTCACGAAACAATCTGCCTTTTTGACTCTGGGAGCACGGAGAGCTTCATCCACCCCGACACGGTGCGGCGTTGCTCTCTCCCAGTCCTGCCTGCGCACCAGCGGATTTCTATGGCCTCCGAGTCCGAGTCGGCGGACATTGGCGGCTACTGCGTGGTGACACTCTTAGTAGACGGGACTGTGTACGATAATTTTAAACTTCTGGTCCTGCCCCACCTCTGCACTGCCGTCCTACTGGGGTTAGATTTTCAGTGCCACCTTAAAAGTGTTACAATGGCGTACGGTGGACCCCTCCTCCCACTCACAGTCCACAGCCAGCAGCTTCCAAATTGCCCGCCGCGCACCAGGTGCAACCTCTCCACACTCAGAGTCACCCCCCCCCCCCACTGTTTGCTAACCTCACCCCCGACTGTAAGCCCATCGCCACAAAGAGCAGGCGATACAGTGCCGGGGACAGGGTTTTCATTAAAACCGAAGTGGAGCGGCTCCTGAAGGAGGGGATTATTGAGGGCAGCACCAGCCCCTGGCGAGCCCAGGTTATGGTCGTTAAGACCGGCGAGAAGCAGCGCCTGGTCATCGACTACAGCCAGACAATAAATCGCTACACCCTGCTGGACGCTTACCCACTCCCCCGCATAGCTGATATGGTCAACCAGATCGCGCAGTACCGCGTCTTCTCGACCATTGACCTGAAATCAGCGTACCACCAGCTCCCTATCCGCCCTGAGGACCGCCAGTATACTGCCTTTGAGGCAAACGGCCGCCTCTATCACTTCCTTAGGGTTCCCTTTGGCCTCTAGCCAAGCTGTTCGAGTACAGCTATAACACTGGTATCTATCCGACAATGTGGAAAACTGCCCAGGTATGTCCTGTCCAAAAAAAGCAGGACAAATCCAATCCGGTCAATTATCGTCCCATCAGTTTACTCTCAATCATCAGCAAAGTGATGGAAGGTGTCATCGGCAGTGCTATCAAGCGGCACTTACTCACCAATAACCTGCTCACTGATGCCCAGTTTGGGTTCTGCCAGGACCACTCGGCTCGAGGCCTCATTACAGCCTTGGTCCAAGCATGGACAAAGAAGCTGAACTCCAGAGGTGAGGAGAGAATGAATGCCCTTGACATCAAGGCAGCATTTGACTGAGTGTGGCATCAAGGAGCCCTAGTAAAACTGAAGTGCAATAAGGGCACAGCAGTCATCATGGGTGACTTTAATCTACATATAAATTGGGCTAACCAAATTAGTAACAATATTGTGGAGGAGGAATTCCTGGAGTGTTTATGGGATGGTTTCCTGGACCAATATGTCGAGGAACCAACCAAAGATCAGGCCATCTTAGACTGGGTATTATGTAACGAGAAAGGATTCATTAACAATCTTGTTGTACGAGGCCCCTTGGGTCGGAGCGATCATAATATGATAGAATTCTTCATTAAGATGGAGAATTCTGTTGTTGACTCAGAGACTAGGGTCCTGAATTTAAACAAAGGAAACTACGATGGTCTGAGGCGCGAGTTGGGTAGGATTGATTGGGGAATGTCACTCAAAGGGTTGACGGTGGATAGGCAATGGCAAACATTCAAAGACCGCATGGATGAACTACAGAATTTGTTCATCCCAGTTTGGCATAAAAATAAAACAAAAAAGGTGACTCAACCGTGGCTAACAAGGAAAATTAGGGATAGCATAAGATCCAAGGAGAGGACATGTAAATTGGCCAGAAAAAGCAGTAAACCTGAGGATTGGGAGCAGTTTAGGATTCAACAAAGGAGGAAAAAGGGATTAATTAAGAAGGGGAAAATAGAATATGAGAGTAAGCTTTCAGGGAACATAAAAACTGACTGTAAAAGCTTTTATAGATATGTGAAGAGAAAAAGATTGGTGAAATCAAGTGTAGGTCCCTTGCAGTCAGAATCAGGGGAATTTATAGTGGGGAACAAAGAAATGGTAGGCCAATTAAATACATATTTTGGTTCTGTCTTCACAAAGGAGGACAAAAATAACCTCCCAGAGATGTCAGGGAACATAGGCTCTGATGAAAGGAAGGAACTGAAAGAAATCAGTATTTGTAGGGAAATGGTATTAAGGAAATTGATGGGATTGAAGGCTGATAAATCCCCAGGGCCTGATAATCTACATCCAAGGGTACTTAAGGAAGTGGCCCTAGAAATAATAGATGCATTGCTGATCATCTTCCAACATTCGAAGGAATCTGGAACAGTACCCATGGATTGGAGGGTAGCTAATGTTACCCCACTATTCAAAAAAGGTGGTAGAGAGAAAATGGGGAATTACAGACCAGTAAGCCTGACATCGGTAGTGGGGGAAATGCTAGAGTCCATCATAAAAGATGTAATAGCAGAGCACTTGGAAAACAGTGACAGGATCGGACAAAGTCAACATGGATTTACAAAGGGTAAATCGTGCTTGACTAATCTACTGGAATTTTTTGAGGATGTAACTGGTAAAATAGATAAGGGAGAACCAGTGGATGTGGTGTATTTGGACTTTCAGAAGGCTTTCGATAAGGTCCCGCATAAGAGATTAGCATGTAAAGTTAAGGCACATGGGATTGGGGGCAAGGTACTGACTTGGATAGAGAACTGGTTGGCAGACAGAAAGCAAAGAGTTGGAATAAACGGGTCTTTTTCCGAGTGGGAGGCAGTGACTAGTGGGGTACCGCAGGGATCAGTCCTTGGACCCCAACTATTCACAATATATATTAATGATCTAGACAAGGGAACTAGATGTAATATCTCCAAATTTGCAGACGACACAAAGCTGGGTGGGTGTGTGTGCTGTGAGGAGGATGCCGAGAAACTCCAGTATGATTTGGACAGGTTGGGTGATTGGGCAGAAGCATGGCAGATGCAATATAACGTGGATAAATGTGAGGTTATCCACTTTGGTAGCAATAACAGGAAGGCAGATTATTATCTGAAGGGCAATAGATTGGGAGAAGGGGAAGTGCAACGAGACCTGGGTGTCCTTGTGCACCAGTCGCTGAAGGTCAGCATGCAGGTTCAGCAGGCGGTTAAAAAGGCAAATGGTTAAGAAGACTTCACCTGACGAAGGAGCAGCGCTCCGAAAGCTTGCGATTTCAAATAAAGCTGTTGGACTATAACCTGGTGTTGTGTGATTTCTTACAAGTGGTATGTAGGCCTTCATAGCGAGAGGGCTTGAGTACAGGAACAAGGATGTCTTGCTGCAGTTGTACAGGGCCTTGGTGAGACCACATCTTGAGTATTGTGTGCAGTTATGGTCACCTTATCTGAGGAAGGATGTTCTTGCCATGGAAGGAGTTCAGAGAAGATTCACCAGGCTGATACCTGGGATGGCAGGAATGACGTATGAGGAGAGATTGGGTCAATTGGGCTTGTACTCGCTGGAGTTTAGAAGAATGAGAGGGGATCTCATTGAAGCTTATAAAATTCTGACAGGACTTGACAGACTAGAAGCAGGAAGAATGTTCCCGATGGTTGGGGAGTCCAGAACCAGGGGTTACAGTCTAAGGATAAGGGGTAGGCCATTTAGGACAGAAATGAGGAGGAATTTCTTCACCCAGAGAGTGGTGAACCTGTGGAATTCTCTACCACAGAAGGCAGTAGAGGCCAATTCATTAAATATATTCAAGAAGGAGTTGGATATATTTCTCAAGGCTAAAGGGATCAAGGGGTATGGGGAGAAAGCAGGGACCGGATACTGAATTTGGATGATCAGCCTTGATCGCATTGAATGGCGGAGCAGGCTCGAGGGGCCGAATGGCCTACTCCTGCTCCTATCTTCTATGTTTCTATGTTTTTCTATGAATCGGGGGAGAAAACTCTCCACTGGCTGAAGTCATACCTAGCACAAAGGAAGATGGTTGTGGTGGTTGGCAGTCAATCATCATAGCCCTAGGACATCGCTGCAGGAGTTCCTCACGGCAGTGTCCTAGGCTCAACCATCTTCAGCTGCTTCATCAATGACCTTCCCTCCAACATAAGGTCAGAAATGGGGATGTTCGCTGATGACTGCACAGTGTTCAATGTCATTCGCAACTCCTCAGATAATGAAGCAGCCCATGCCCGCATGCAGCAAGACCTGGACAACATTCAGGCTTGGGCTGATAAGTGGCAGGTAACATTCACACCACGCAAGTGCCAGGCAATGACTATCTCCAACAAACAAGAATCTAACCACCCCCCCTTGACATTCAATGGCATTACCATCACCGAATCCCCCACCATTAACATCCTGGGGGTCACCATTGACCAGAAACTTAACTGGACCAGCCACATAAATACTGTGGCAACAAGAGCAGGTCAGAGGCTGGGTATTCTGCGGTGCATGTGTCAGAGGATTTAAAGAGCGGGGAGAGAGAGAAGTAAAAAGTAACTGAAGTGTGATGTCACCAGAAAGCAGGTAAGTTATTGGTTGGTGAGTATTTCTCTCTTTCTCACTTTTTTCCAAACTTAATTTTTGTGGTTTATAGTTTCTAGGGTCTCTGTTGTGTAGCGGGAAGTGCTCATAAACAAGGGCCCTTGAGTATATAATTTAATCGTAGTGTAATTAGTGGTATTGATTTGATTTAATTTAATTTGAATTAATTAAAGGGTAAGTCATGGCAGAACAGCTCGGCCCCGTGGCATGCTCCTCCTGAACTATGTGGGAAATCAGGGACACTTCCTGTGTCCCTGACGACCATGAGTGCGGGAAGTGTATCCAGCTGCAGCTACTGGCATACCGCATTGCGGCGCTGGAGCTGCGAATGGATACATACTGGAGCATTCACGATGCTGAGGACATCGTGGATAGCATGTTTAGGGAATTGGTCACACCACAGGTAAAGGCTGCACAGGCAGGAAGGGAATGGGTGACCGCCAGGCAGAGTAGTAAGCACAGGCAGGTAGTGCAGGGGTCCCCTGTGGCCATTCCCCTCTCAAACAGATATACCGCTTTGGATATTGTTGGGGGAGATGGCTTATCAGGGGAAGGCAGCAGTAGCCAACTTCCTGGCACCATGGGTGGTTCTGCTGCACAGGATGGGAGGAAAAAGAGTGGGAGAGCTATAGTGATAGGGGATTCTATTGTAAGGGGAATAGATAGGCATTTCTGCGGCCACAAATGAGACTCCAAGATGGTATGGTGTCTCCCTGGTGCAAGGGCCAAGGATGCCTCGGAGCAGCTGCAGGGCATTCTGGAGGGGGAGGGTGAACAGCCAGCTGTCGTGGTGCATATAGGTATCAACGATATAGGTAAAAAACGGTATGAGGTCCTAAAAGTTGAATATAGGGAGTTAGGAGGTAAATTAAAAAATAGGACCTCAAAGGTAGTAATCTCAGGATTGCTACCAGTGCCACGTGCTAGTCAGAGTAGAAATAGAAGGATATTTCAGATGAATACGTGGCTAGAGGAATGGTGCAAGGGGGAGGGATTCAAATTCCTGGGACATTGGAACCGGTTCTGGGGGAGGTGGGACCAGTACAAACTGGAGGGTTTGCGCCTGGGCAGGACCGGGACCGATGTCCAAGGGAGAGTGTTTACTAGTGCTGTTGGGGAGGGTTTAAACTAAAATGGCAGGGGGTTGGGAACCTGAGCAGGGGGACAGAGGAAAGGGAAGCAAGGATAGAAGCAAAAAACAGGAAGGAGAAAAGCAAAAGTGGAAGGCAGAGAAATCAAGTGTGCAAATCAAACAGGGCCACAGTAAATAATAATTCTAAAAGGACTAAGAGTTTTAAAAAAACAAGCCTGAAGGCTTTGTGTCTTAATGCGAGGAGCATTTGTATTAAGGTGGATGAATTAGCTGCGCAAATAGATGTAAACGGATATGATATAATTGGGGTTATGGAGACATGGCTCCAGGGTGACCAAGGCTGGGAATTCAACATCCAGGGGTATTCAATATTCAGGAAGGACAGGCAAAAAGGAAAAGAAGGTGGGGTAGCATTGCTGGTTAAAGAGGAGATTAACACAATAGCAAGGAAGGATATTAGCTCTGATGATGTGGAATCTGTATGGGTAGAGCTGAGAAATACAAAGGGGCAGAAAATGTTAGTGGGAGTTGTATACAGACTCCCAAACAGTAATGCTGAGGTTGGGGATGGCATTCAACAGGAAATTAGAGATGCATGCAATAAGGGCACAGCATTTATCATGGGTGGCTTTAATCTACATATAGATTGGGCTAACCAAATTAGTAACAATACTGTGGAGGAGGAATTCCTAGATTGTATTCCTGGACCAATATGTCGAGGAACCAACTAGAGCTCAGGCCATCTTAGACTGTGCATTATGTAATGAGAAAGGATTGATTAGCAATCTTGTTGTACGAGGCCCCTTGGGGAGGAGCGATCATAATATGATAGAATTCTTCATTAAGATGGAGAATGAAGTAGTTGACTCAGGGACTAGGGTACTGAATTTAAATAAAGGAAACTACGATGGTATGAGGCGCGAGTTGGCGAGGATGGATTGGGGAATGTTACTTAAAGGGTTGATGGTGGATAGGCAATGGCAAACATTTAAAGATCGCATGCATGAACTACAGAATTTGTTCATCCCTGTCTGGCATAAGAATAAAACAAAAAAGGTGGCGCAACCGTGGCTAACAAGGGAAATTAGGGATAGCATAAGATCCAAGGAGAGGACATATAAATTGGCCAGAAAAAGCAGCAAACCTGAGGATTGGGAGCAGTTTAGGATTCAGCAAAGGAGGACAAAAGGATTAATTAAGAGGGGGGAAATAGAGTATGAGTGTAAGCTTGCAGGGAACATAAAAACTGACTGTAAAAGCTTCTATAGATATGTGAAGAGAAAAAGATTGGTGAAGTCAATCGTAGTTCCATTGCAGTCAGAATCAGGGGAATTTATAATGGGGAACAAAGAAATGGTAGACCAATTAACTACATAGAAACATAGAAGCTAGGAGCAGGAGTAGGCCATTCAGCCCCTCGAGCCTGCTCAGCCATTTAATGAGATAATGGCTGATCATCCAAATTCAGTACCCTGTCCCTGCTTTCTCCCCATATCCCTTGTTTTCTTTAGCCTTAAGAAATATATCCAACTCCTTCTTGAATATATTTAATGAATTGGCCTCAACTGCCTTTCGTGGTAGAGAATTCCACAGGTTCACCACTCTCTGGGTGAAGAAATTCCTCCTCATCTCTGTCCTAAATGGCTTACCCCTTATCTTTAGACTGTGACCCCTGGTTCTGGACTGCCCTGCCATCGGGAACATCCTTCCTGCATCTAGTCTGTCTAGTCCTGTTAGAATTTTATAAGTTTCAATGAGATCCCCTCTCATTCTTCTAAACTCCAGCGAATATAAGCCCAATCGACCCAATCTCTCCTCATACGCCATTTCTGCCATCCCAGGTATCACTCTGGTGAATCTTCGCTGCACTCCCTCCATGGCAAGAACATCCTTCCTCAGATAAGGTGACCAAAACTGCACACCAAGGCCCTGTACAACTGCAGCAAGAAATCCTTGTTCCTGTACTCAAACCCTCTCACAACGAAGGCCTACATACCATTTGCCTTCTTAACCGCCTGCTGCACCTGCATGCTGACCTTCAGCGACTGGTGCACAAGGACAACCAGGTCTCGTTGCACTTCCCCTTCTCCCAATCTATTGCCGTTCAGATAATAATCTGCCTAACTGTTTTTACCACCAAAGTGGATAACCTTGCATTTATCCACATTATACTGCATCTGCCATGCATCTGCCCAATCACCCAACCTGTCCAAATCAAACTGGAGTTTCTCCCCATATCTCTTGATCCCTTTAGCCTTAAGAAATATATCTAACTCCGTCTTGAATATATTTAATGAATTGGCCTCTACTGCCTTCTGTGGTAGAGAATTCCACAGATTCACCACTCTCTGGGTGAAGAAATTCCTCCTCATCTCTGTCCTAAATGGCTTACCCCTTATCCTTAGACTGTGACCCCTGGTTCTGGACTCCCCGGCCATTGGGAACATCCTTCCTGCATCTAGTCTGTCTAGTCCTGTTAGAATTTTATAAGTTTCAATGAGATCCCCTCTCATTGTTCTAAACTCCAGCGAGTATAAGCCCAATCGACCCAATCTCTCCTCATACGTCATTCCTGCCATCCCAGGTATCAGCCTGGTGAAACTTTGCTGCACTCCTCCATGGCAAGAACATCCTTCCTCAGATAAGGCGACCAAAACTGCACACAATACTCAAGGTGTGGTCTCACCAAGGCCCTGTACAACTGCAGCAAGACATCCTTGCTCCTGTACTCGAACCCTCTCGCTACAAAGGCCAACATACCATTTGCCTTCTTAACCGCCTGCTGCACCTGCATGCTTACCTTCAGCGACTGGTGCACAAGGACACCCAGGTCTCATTGCACTTCCCCTTCTCCCAATCTATTGCCATTCAGATAATAATCTGCCTTCCTGTTTTTGACACCAAAGTGGATAACCTCGCATTTATCCACGTTATATTGCATCTGCCATGCTTCTGCCCAATCACCCAACCTGTCCAAATCATACTGGAGTTTCTCGGTATCCTCCTCACAGCACACACGCCCACCCAGCTTTGTGTCATCTGCAAACTTGGAGATATTACATCTAGTTCCCTCATCTAGATCATTAATATATATTGTGAATAGCTGGGGTCCTAGCACCGATCCCTGCGGTACCCCACTAGTCACTGCCTGCCACTCGGAAAAAGACCCGTTTATTCCAACTCTTCGCTTCCTGCCTGCCAACCAGTTCTCTATCCAAGTCAGTACCTTACCCCCAATCCCATGTGCTTTAACTTTGCACGCTAATCTCTTAAGCGGGACCTTATCGAAAGCCTTCTGAAAGTCCAAGTACACCACATCCACTGGTTCTCCCTTATCTATTCTCCCAGTTACATCCTCAAAAAATTCCAGTGGATTAGTCAAGCACGATTTACCTTTTGTTAATCCATGTTGACTTTGTCCGATCCTGTCACTGTTTTCCAAGTGCTCTGCTATTACATCTTTTATAATGGACTCTAGCATTTTCCCCACTACCGATGTCAGGCTTACCGGTCTATAATTCCCCATTTTCTCTCTACCACCTTTTTTGAATAGTGGGGTTACATTAGCTACCCTCCAATCCATGGGAACTGTTCAAGAGTCTATAAAATTTTGGAAGATGACCAGCAATGCATCTACTATTTCTAGGGCCACTTCGTTAAGTACCTTAGGATGTAGATTATCAGGCCCTGGGGCTTTATCAGCCTTCAATGCCGTCAATTTCCCTAACACCATTTCCCTACAAATACTGATTTCATTCAGTTCCTCCCTCTCATTAGACCCTATGGCCTAGAAATTGGGTTGGGGTGCCAAAGTGGCGCAAAAGTCGACTGAGCGCAGGATTTAGCGCAGCGATCGGAGTAATTCCGATCGCCAGAAATTCAGTTTCAGTGCCGCTCGAGGGACACGGGGCGAGGCTCAAGGCACTCCACGTCCCTCTTAGGGCGCTGAAACTGATTATCGTAGCGCAACGTGCCGCAGCGCCACACGCTGCGGCACGGCACGCTGCGGTACTGCAGGCCTTCCTCCCACTGTTAAGGGGGAGGTGCCTGCAACAGCGCGATCCCCGATCGCGAGTGCCGGCAAATGAGCCCGGCACCAAGGAGAAGTGCCGGGCTCTCGGGAAACAGCTGGCAATGCCACGGGGGGGGGGGGGAGCGGTTAGGAGGCCGGGGATGGAGGTGCTGGCAGGCGGCTGCCAAAAAAGCAGCCGCCCCGCACCTCTGCCTTAACTTGCGCCGCTGCCGGCACAGTAAGGCCCCGTGAACCGGGCGCGGGTAGCAAGCGGCGCAATTGCGGCGTTCGCTACCAAATATCGCGAACGGGGCATGAATGGGGTGCTGCGCACACCGATGACGTCATCGGTGGCGGCGCAGCGCAAAAGCCTAACGCCACCATTAGCGCCCCTACTGAATATCGCGGGAGACGCAGCCAGTGTTGCTACAGCCACTGACTGCCTCTTTAGGCGCTAACAGGTGGCGATACTCACCCAATTTCTCCCCCTATGTTCCCTGACATCTCTGGGAGGTTATTTGTGTCCTCCTTTGTGAAGACAGAACCAAAGCATGTATTTAATTGGTCTGCCATTTCTTTGTTCCCCTTTATAAATTCCCTTGATTCTGACTGCAAGCACATACTTTGGTATGGGACTAAAGGTTGACAAGACCCCTGGACCTGGTGGACTGCATCCTAGGGTCTTAAAAGAAGTGGCTGAGAGATAGTGGATGCATTGGTTGTGATCTTCCAGAATTCCCTAGACTCTGGAAAGGTCCCAGCGGACTGGAAAACCGCAAATGTAACGCCCATATTCAAGAAAGGAGGGAGACAGAAAGCAGGAAACTATAGGCCAGTTAGCCTAACATCTGTCATTGGGAAAATGCTGGAATCCATTGTAAGGAAGTAGTAGCAGGACATTTAGAAAATCATACTACAATCAAGCAGAGTCAACATGAAAGGAAAATCGTGTTTGACAAATTTATTAGAGTTCTTTGAGGATGTAACGAGTAGGGTGGATAAAGGGGATCCATTAGATGTAGTGAATTTGGATTTTCAGAAGGCTTTCGATAAGGTGCCGCATAAAAGGTTACTGCACAATATAAGAGCTCATGGTGTTGGGGGTAATATATTAGATTGGATATAGGATTGGCTAACTAACAGAAAACAGAGAGTCATTTTCAGGTTGGCAAACTGTAACTAGTGGGGTGCTACAGGGATCAGTGCTGGGGCCTCAACTATTTACAATCTATATTAATGACTTGGATGAAGGGACCAAGTGTACTTTTGCCAAATTTGCTGACGATACAAAGATTGGTGGGAAAGCAAGTTGTGAGGAGTACACAAAGGGCTCGATTTTGCCATTGGTGCGGGCTGGGGGCGTGTCAGCCGCTTTTCGTGCTAGCCACCCGACTCCAATTTGATGTGGGAAAAATATACGATTTTCCCCTAATTGGTCAATTGATTTCCAGAGTGTGGGAACCCCTGGCCCACTTAGTCTTTCCATCCTTAAAGTCGCCTCCGATGACATCATCAGTGCTGGTGGATTTAAGGCCTGCAAGCAGCCTTGCTTCTTCTGCAGACTGCAAACCTTATGCCCTTTGCTGTGATAGATTCCTCCAGCCAATATGTCCAGCAGTAGGCCAAAGTCTGCGCCAAGGTTCGATGACGCCGCCCTGCAAGCTCTGGTGGAGGGAGCAAGAGGAAATAAGGAGGTGTTCTTCCCTTCTTCAGGGAGGAAGAAGCCTCCCCAGCAGACGGAAGCTGTGTGGATGCAAGTGACCCAGGAGGTCAACACTTTGTCTATGTGCCACAGAACCTGGCTGCAGTGCAGGAAGAGGTTTCATGATCTTCTGCGCACTGGAAAAGTGATTATGACTTTCCCATCACCTTCAATCTGATCCCCATTGCCTCTCCTCACCAGCACTCAGCTTTGACAACCTCTTCCTCCACATCCCACTTGACACTGACATCCCTGCACCCTTACCCATTCCCTCTCTCTCTATGGTCACATTCACCTAACTATTCGACTATGCAGTCCTCACACTCCCTATCGCTGTGATGCTATGAAAACAACTTACAACACGCAGGGAGGGCCCTTGGTCTTGCCACCTCATTCCATCTTTGTCTCCTTCTAAGCATCTATGCTATGGAATCTCTACACTCACTCCTTCATTCTCACTCAAACTCCACTTGTGTCCCTCATTGCAGGAAAAGAGAACCCACAATAAGAGGGAAAGAGCAAGGACAGGAGGAGGGCCACCCTCAGTAGCCCAGCTCACCACCTCGGAGGAGGCAGCCCTGGAAATTGCCGGGATCGAGGACGATTCCCAAGTGGGGGATGGACAGGCAGGCGCATCACAGCAAGCTGGTGACAGAATAGTTTGGCATCTCTCTCATTAACATTGCATGAGTCACTGATAATGAATCTGATGCTCTAACAGATTGACTTATGATCATCTGTGCATGTAACCTTGACCTCACATCTCTAACTTTTTCCTTTACTCCCCCACAGGACCATCAACAGCCCCCGTCCAAACTATCCAGGAGGAACAGCCTGAGCCTCCAGACTCCACAGAGGAAGATGCAACTTCTGAGGGCGCAGCGTCAGCAGAATTCAGCGCACCCAGCACCAGCGCAGACACTCACACCTCGGTGGGACCATCGCGAGATAGTGCAGTATTGTCACCTGGTGTATCACAGCTCACAAGTGAGCATCAGCAGATGGTGTAGACAGGGACAGCAGTGGAGAGTCCTAGTCGGAGGGCGCAGGACTCTGCCAGCTCGGCTCAGCTGCATGTCAACCCTCTGCCTCCAGGTCCATCCAGGAGAAGAGCGGTGCTGGAACTCCAGGAAGAGGTGCAGGAGTCTCTGGTAGGTTTTGTCTCCAGGGTCGCTGCAAGTGTGGAGCGAATGGAGGAGTCCATCGCTAACATGAGCAGAGCCTTTGTGGAGGCGTAGGCGCATGAACGCATCACCACGGAAAGGATGGCAACCTCCGTGGAAAGGATGGCTACCTCCATGGTAAGGCTGGCTACTGTAGAGGAGAGGATGGCTACGGTAGAGGAGAGGATGGCTACATCCATGGAGGAGCTTAGTCGCCAGGGTATGGAAAATATGGTATTTGTTCAGAATAGACTGACATCTCTTGAGGAGCGATGGTCAGCTCTTGAGCAAACAAACCAGACCTTCAGGCAAGTCCTCGGGAGTAGGACTTCCAGTACAGAAACGGGTCCTCATGGCCCCCCTGAATTGCAGCAAGGTGCTGTCAAGCCACTTGTTAGCTCTGAAGTGGGGCTGACCCATGAGAGGAATGTTGGTGGCAGACAACAAGGAAGTGGGGGTTTCTCTCCAAGCGCTCACACGACCGTGCCACTGCAAAGCCCTTGGTCAGAGCCCCACCAGAGTCCTCACCCAACTGAGATGGGCATCTCATCCCCTGCACAGCGGCAGGAACAGCAGACTGTTGCCGAGCCCTCGCAGGTTCGCAACCCCAGAGGTCAGCCGCCAAAGGTGTCGAGACAGGAGCAGCAAGAAAGTGAGCAAGGGGCCTCCACATCTGCTGAAGCCACAGGGGAAACAGCATGTAGGAGCACGCTTAAGAGGAAGATAATGCACAAGCAGTCACAAGGGTAGTCACTTGGGTGAAATGTTATGTTTAATGTTGAAAAGCCATCAGTTGGTTATTGTCATTAAGAATTCTGATGTCAACTGTTGCAGTTGTGACATGTGTCATATCGCTAATGGGGCTTCCACATTGAGGGCTTAGGATGACTTGCAATTGTCAGTATGGTGGTCAGAGTAGTAGGAACCGCAGGTTCTTGTCCATTGTCGATGCACTGGTAAGAAGCTGCGAGGCAAAAGTGCTTGATTGGCTAGGCTAAGGGGAGAAGGGGAAGTGCAACGAGACCTGGGTGTCCTTGTGCACCAGTCGCTGAAGGTAAGCATGCAGGTGCAGCAGGCGGTTAAGAAGGCAAATGGTATGTTGGCCTTCGTAGCGAGAGGGTTTGAGTACAGGAACAAGGATGTCTTGCTGCAGTTGTACAGGGCCTTGGTGAGACCACATCTTGAGTATTGTGTGCAGTTTTGGTCGCCTTATCTGAGGAAGTATATTCTTGCCATGGAAGGAGTTCAGAAAAGATTCACCAGGCTGATACCTGGGATGGCAGGAATGATGTATGAGGAGATATTGGGTCGATTGGGCTTGTACTCGCTGGAGTTTAGAAGAATGAGAGGGGATCTCATTGAAACTTATAAAATTCTGGCAGGACTGGACAGACTAGATGCAGGGAGGATGTTCCTGATGGTCGGGGAATCCAGAACCAGGGGTCACAGTCTAAGGATAAGGGGTAGGCCTTTTAGGACAGAAATGAGGAGGAATTTCTTCACCCAGAGAGTGGTGAACCTGTGGAATTCTCTAACACAGAAGGCAGTAGAGGCCAATTCATTAAATATATTCAAGAAAGAGTTGGATATATTTCTTAAGGCTAAAGGGATCAAGGGGTATGGGGAGAAAGCAGGGACCGGGTACTGAACTTGGATGATCAGCCATGATCGCATTGAATGACGGAGCAGGCTCGAGGGGCCAAATGGCCTACTCCTGCTCCTATCTTCTATGTTTCTATGTTTCTAAGCAAATCTGGCCAAGACGAGTGCGTGCCTTGCATCCCGGCCAGCAATGTGCTCGCATGCTGCTGGTGCTGGTTGATGCGCCTCTGCAAGCTGGTCGTTGTCGCTCTCCTCCTCCTCCTCCTCATCTAAGGAGGCTATGTGATGAGCCACTTGTTCCTCAGGCATCTGGAAGCCACGATGCTGTGCCATGTTGTGAAGTGCACAGCAAACCACGACGATTCTGGAGACCCTGGCTGCTGAGTACTGCAGGGCTCCATCTGAAGCGCATCTTCAGCAAGCCAATGGTTTGCTCGATTATGGATCTGGTGGAAATGTTGCTCGAGGTGTAGCGCTCCTCAGCTTCGTTGGATGGGCTTCTCAACAGCGTCATGAGCCACGTCTTCAGGGGATAGCCCTTGTCTCCAAGTAGCCATCCATTAAGTTGGTCTGGCGGACTGAAGAGCGGAGGCACACTAGACTGGCGCAGGATGAAGGAGTCATGGCAACTGCCAGGGTACTTGGCACAAACATGCAAAATGTCCTTCTGTGGTCACACACCAGCTGTATGTTGAGGGAGTGGAAGCCCTTGTGGTTGACAAAAATACCTGGATTGTGATGGGGTGCCTTAAGGGCCACATGTGTGCAGTCAATGACGCCCTGCACCCTTGGAAAGCCTGCCAGGTTGTCAAAACTAACCGAACGCGCAGTTACACTGGCTTGATCCTTGGAGAAATGGATGTGATTGTGCGCGATGGCAAAAAGGGCATCGGTTACCTGCGTGATGCAAGTGTGTGTGGCCGCCTGGGAGACGCCGCTGATGTCTGCTGCTGATTCCTGGAATGAGCTAGAAGCAAAAAAGTTGAGTGCGGTGGTGACTTTGACAGCCACTGATAAGGGGTGTCCACCTGCTCCTCTGGGCTCCAGGTCTTGCTGCAGCATTGCGCAGATGTCACCCACTACCTCTCGCGAAAGTCTGAGCCTCCTTTGGCACTGCTGCTCAGTCATGTTGAGGTAGCTGACCCTGTGTCTGTAGACCCTGTTTGGGGGTTATCTCCTGCGCCGACAGGATTCCATGCGCTGGCGCCTTCTGGCCTGTGCAGCTTCAGGTGGGTGAGCAGCAGTTTGGAGCTCCTGCTGTTGCTCCTGCAGTTGGTGCTGCTGTTGTTCGGGGTTCTGCTGCTGCCGCGCCTGGTCTTCATCCGAATCTGATGTCCAGGAGGAAAGGAAATAAATGGTTCCCATTCTTCTGGTATATACCTCAGTTCAGGAAGCACTCATTCAAGGTGGGGAGAGGGGTTTCCCAGGAGGTCACACTGGAGATGGGTGTCAGGCTCCAAACTTCCACAACAATGAGTAGGCCTGTTAAAAGATCCCCCAGACCTGAGACAACAAAGTTCTGCCACCTGCAAATGATGATTGGTGAAAACTCCTTTTTAATGGTGGAGCTGCAGCTGTTAGTAAGCAATCCACTTGTGCTGCCGCCAGGTTTCACTGGCGTGTTTCAGAGGAGGCGTGTAGCACGTGGGAAAACTGTTAAAGTCAGAAAGGCCTCTCAAAATTGGATTATAGAAGCACTTAACTGGTTGTTAAGGGCCTTAAGGGCCTATCCCGCCTCTTGGAGGCGGGATGGAGACGGGGTCAGAAAACTCGCATGTGGGAAAATTGCTCGGAGGTGGGATGGAGGCGGGATTGGGCCCGCCCGCCAGTTTTTGCGATTTTAATACCTCACACGCCTCCAATCCCACCTCCTCGGGCCTAGCAAAATCGAGCCCTGAGAGTCTGCAAAGGGATATAGATAGGTTAAGTGAATGGGCAAAGATTTGGCAGATGGAGTATAATGTGGGAAAATGTGAGGTTATCCACTTTGGTAGGAAGAATAAAAAAGCAAAATATTATTTAAATGGAGAGAGACTACAGAATGCTGCGGTACAGAGGGATCTGGGTGTCCTCGTACATGAAGCACAAAAAGTTAGCATGCAGGCACAGCAAGTAATTAGGAAGGCAAATGGAATATTGGCCTTTATTGCAAGGGGGATGGTGTATAAAAGTAGGGAAGTCTTTCTACAACTGTACAGGACGCTGGTGAGACCACACCTGGAGTACTGCATACAGTTTTGGTCTCCTTATTTAAGGGAGGATATACTTGCATTGGAGGCAGTTCAGGGAAGGTTCACGAGGTTGATTCCTGGGATGAAGGGGTTGTCTTATGAGGAAAGGTTGAGCAGGTTGGGCCGATACTCATTGGAGTTTAGAAGAATGAGAGGTGATCTTATTTAAACATATAAGATTCTGAGGGGGTTGGACAGGGTAGATGCTGAGAGAATGTTTCCCCTTGTGGGGGAATCTAGATCTAGGGGTTGTGGTGTATGTAACCGTTCCACCTTTAAGAGAACTATTTTAAGAGATGCACTACTTTATCTTGGCTGCTGTATACTGTAATACCGGTGGTGACCACACCGGTATATAAGTGCTGTGTAATGATTTATTGGGCAGTTCAGCCTGACCTTCGACTAGTAAAGACCTGTTGAATTTATTCTTGTGGTCTGTGTGCAGTGATTCTTATTAACAATAACTAGAACACACAGACTTAACAGTGGCGACGATGACGATCTTACCCTGCGGCAGAGATATATCCAAGGCAGTTTAACGGGCGTCGAGAAGAGGCATCCGCCCTCATCATCCTGCTGAGAAAAGACTCGGGTCTGAAGAGCAAGGAAGAATCCTGACATGAAGCCTTCCATCAGCAACAGGCAGTGATCATCCCTTCTACCACAGGTGGTGGGTAAGCCGATCAGCGACGAGCAGCAAGTCAGCCACGTTGGCTCTGAAGTAGGGGAGGGAAAAACGGAGGATATAAGGGCGGAGAACTCGACCACGGCCGGGGAAAAGAGCCGGACAGAAGTCGGGGCCAGAGGCGCTGAGACTGGGGCAGCGTAAGGCACGGGAGCCGCGGTGAATGCAAACGCAGCCGGTGTAAAAGACCGGGCTGCAAGCGGGCTGGGAGACGCTACAGCGTCGAGAGAGAGCTCGACCGCGACCGGGGAAAAAGGCCGGGCAGCTACCGAGGCCACGAGGCGCGGGAGAAAATAAAAATAATTTTTTTTTAAAACCGTGGAGAACTCAGCCGCAGCTGGTGGAAAGGACCGGACTGCAAGAGGGGCTGGGAGGCACGATTTGAGAACCGCTGGGGAGGGCGAACGCAGCAATACGGCAATCGCCATTACAGCCAGCGGGGGAGAAAGGCAAATGCGGGAAGCCGCCATTTTCGTAGGCGGGGGAAGAAGACAAGTGCGGGAAACCGCCATTTTGAAAAAAAAATAAAAGAAAAATTTCTTTTTGTTTCTCAAGAAGATTGCAAGGATGCCTAAGCGTGGTAACATCAACGATTTCGATGCCGATGTTGAAGATTGGGCCACGTATGTAGAACGCATAGAGATTTATTGTAAGGCAAATAAAATATCAGATGAAGATAAAGCACTAACCTTACTAAACTCAATGGGTGCGAAGACATACGGGCTATTGAAGCATCTTCTATCACCAGCTAAACCGGCGGATCAGGCTTTCGCTAATATTGTTGCTGTCCTGAGAAATCATTTGAACCCCACACCGCTGATGTTAGCGGAACGATTTAAATTTTATGCGAGAACGCAACTAAAAGAGGAAAGCAACGCGGAGTATTTAATTGAACTGCGTAAGCTAGCGAAATACTGTCAGTTTGGGGAAAGACTGACAGAGGCACTGAGAGACAAATTCGTGTGTGGATTGTCGAAAGAAGGAACACAAAAGCGGCTGCTGGAAGAGAATGATCTTACACTTGATAAGGCTGTCACTATTGCAGCATCGCACGAAGCCGCAGCGAGAGGCACTGCGGAAATGCAGCTGAAGGCAGCGGTACTCAGCGTAGATCAAATGGCTTTGGGTACAGCGAAATGTTATCGTTGTGGAAAGACAACACACGATCAGAACCAATGCTGGTTTAAAAATCAGGAATGTAGAAAATGTGGCAAGCTTGGTCACATAGCTAAAGTATGCCGGTCAGGAAAGAAGACCAGCAACAAAAAGTCACCGCAGGAAAAGTGCAGAAAGGTACATAAGGTGGCTGAGAAGAGTTCGGATGAACAGAATTCGGATTCAGACTCCAACAGCAAGGAACTGGGTAGTCTGAGAATTCACAATGTGAGTAAGGAAGCTGACCTACAAACTATCTGGGTCACACTGCAGATAGCAGGAGTCCAAGTGAAGATGGAATTGGACACCGGATCGGCGTTGACGGTCATGAATAAGCAAGATTACAAAAGGTTATTCACACATATTCCCCTACGGGATACGGAGATAGTATTGCAGACATACACGGGGCAAAGAGTATACCCCATCGGAAAGATAAAAGTCAAGGTGGTACACAAGGGCAAAGAACACCAAGGAATGGGCTTATATGTACTACCTGAGGGAGGTCCACCACTTCTGGGACGGGAGTGGATCAGGAAAATAAATATGGACTGGCACTCCCTAAAAGCAATAATGGTAGATTCCGGAAAAAAAGATGTCAAACCTGAACGATTGTCCAGAATATTGGATGATGCTAAAGAGGTGTTCCAACAGGGACTGGGAACACTGAGAGGAATTACGGCAAAAATCAAGATTGCAGAACATGCAAACCCAAAATTTTTCAAAGCCAGACCAGTACCTTATGCGATACGACCTGCTGTGGAAGCTGAGCTGGAAGGGCTAGAACGTTCAGGAGTACTGTCTAAGGTGGACTGGAGTGAGTGGGCCACGCCCATTGTTCCCGTCATGAAGCGTTCATCGAGTAACAAGCCAGGGGAACCGGGGAAGTTCCGCATCTGTGGAGACTTCAAGATCACGGTTAATCCGGTGCTTCACACGGTGCAATATCCGCTTCCGCGGATTGAGGATATCTTTGCTTCATTGTCTGGCGGGAAACACTTCACCAAGATAGACCTGGCACAAGCGTACTTACAGATGGAAGTTGAGGAAGAGTCGCGCCAGTATCTCACAATCAACACGCACAGAGGCTTGTATCGATATAATAGACTGGTTTTTGGAGTGGCTTCGGCTCCAGCGATTTGGCAGAGGGCCATGGAGCAGGTATTACAGGGAATTCCAAGCACTCAATGTTACTTGGACGATATCCTGATTACAGGAGATGACGATGAGGAACACCTTGCAAATTTGAAACTGGTGCTCACCAGATTGAAGGAATATGGACTTCGAGTTAATCGCCAGAAATGTGAGTTCTTTCAGAAACGGATCTCGTACTGTGGTCATGTCATTGACCAGGAGGGGCTGCACAAGTCACCTGACAAGATCGAAGCTGTTGTGAAGGCTCCCGCTCCGGAAAATGTATCCCAGTTGAGGTCGTTCCTAGGGTTGATTAACTATTACCATAAGTTTCTGCCAAATCTATCCACGGTGCTGCACCCGCTGAACGCTCTTTTGCAGAAGGAAGTACCATGGAAGTGGAGCGAGGACTGTAAGAAGGCCTTTCACAAAAGCAAGGCATTGATCACCTCAGAGGAAGTGTTGGCTCACTTCAACCCAACGCTACCTATTCATTTAGCTTGTGATGCTTCTCCTTATGGTATTGGAGCAGTACTCTCACACAAGTTGCCAAATGGCTTGGAAAGGCCAGTCGCATTTGCATCCAGATCATTGACCTCCACTGAGCGCAACTATGCTCAGATAGATAGGGAGGCTCTCAGCCTTGTGTGGGGAGTAAAGAAGTTTAATCATTACCTGCAGGGCCAGAAGTTTACACTGCTGACAGACCACCAGCCGTTGGTATCCATTTTTAACCCTAAGAAGGGTGTTTCGGTGATGACAGCACAGAGGCTCCAGAGATGGTCCCTTTTCCTAGGGGCACATCAATATCAGATTGAATTCAAAGGTACAAAGCAGCATGGTAATGCTGATGGGCTGTCGCGCCTGCCACTACCTATTGAGGAGGAGGCACCGACAGTTGACCCGGTGGAGTTATTTCACTCGACCATCATCGAATGTTTACCTGTCACCAATGCAAATATTGAAAGGGAGACTAGGAATGACCCGACACTGTCCCGGGTCTACGAATTGACAGTAAAGGGATGGCCAGCCCATGGTGATCCACTGTTACCGGCATTCTCAGCAAGACGAGAACAGCTGTCCATCTGTCAGGGAACATTGATGTATGGAACAAGGGTGATTATCCCTCCTAAGTTAAGAGAGAGAGTTCTAAAAGAACTACATGAAGGTCATCTGGGGGGAGTCAAGATGAAAAGCCTTGCTAGGGCTTATGTGTGGTGGCCGGGTATCGACCAACAGATAGAGGATCTGATGAAAAGCTGCTCAGGCTGCCAAAAAGTCCAAAATGCACCTCCAATTGCACCGCTGCATCCATGGGAATGGTCTTCAACCCCATGGCAACATGTACATATTGACTTTGCTGGTCCATTCATGGACTCCATGTTTTTAATTGTGGTGGACGCACATTCTAAATGGCCAGAAGTGATTAAAATGACTACCACTACCTCGGAGAAGACGATCGCAGTGCTAAGAACGATATTTGCAAGAAATGGATTGCCAGAGCAAATATGTTCAGACAACGGACCACAGTTCGTGTCAGAGGAATTCCAGAAATTCCTGAAGAAGAATGGGGTGAAACATTATACCTCTGCCCCATATCACCCAGCTACGAATGGGCTGGCCGAGAGGTTTGTACAGATGTTCAAAAAGGCAATAAAGGCCATGAGCGAAGATCAGATTCCACTGCAACACAAGGTGGACAATTTCCTACTGGCATATCGAAACGCCACCCATGCAACAACAAACCAAAGTCCTGCCATGATGTTCTATAACAGGAGGTTGCGGTCCAGGTTGGACTTGTTAAAACCAAATGTGCGGAGGGAAGTCGAAAACAAACAGTTCCAGCATATTAATAACAAGCCCACTCGGAGTTTTGAAATAGGACAACCGGTGTTAGCCAGGGACTATAAAAACGAGAAATGGCAATCTGGAACAATTCGGGCCAGACAAGGACCCCTGATGTACACGGTAGATGTTGGTGAAAACGTAATGCGACGTCATGCTGACCAACTGGTGGGATCGAGAACAAGGGTCGAGCCCATGGTTACGACAGAGACAACCGTGGAGGAAGTTAGTGAACCTGAAGCATCTACCTCAGAAGTGAATATACCTGATGATGATGTCCTATCCATAGGGGATCAACTAGATGAGTCACCCCAGCAACGAGAACCAGAGACCCCTGAAAGGCGTTATCCATCTCGGATCAGGAGGCCTCCTCAGAGACTGAATCTGTGAACTGTTTTTACATGAAGTTGTGTATATATGTTATTATGTTATGTTAAATGGGGAATATATACTGTTAAGCTAAAAAGGGAGGATTGTGGTGTATGTAACCGTTCCACCTTTAAGAGAACTATTTTAAGAGATGCACTACTTTATCTTGGCTGCTGTATACTGTAATACCGGTGGTGACCACACCGGTATATAAGTGCTGTGTAATGATTTATTGGGCAGTTCAGCCTGACCTTCGACTAGTAAAGACCTGTTGAATTTATTCTTGTGGTCTGTGTGCAGTGATTCTTATTAACAATAACTAGAACACACAGACTTAACAGGGGTCATTGTTTCAGGATAAGGGGACGCCCATTTAAGACGGAGATGAGGAGGAATTTCTTCTCTGAGGGTCGTGAATCTTTGGAATTCTCTACCCCAGAGAGCTGTGGAGGCTGAGTCATTGAATATATTCATGGCGGAGATAGACAGATTTTTGAAAAACAGTGGAATCAAGGGTTATGGGGAATGGGCTGGAAAGTGGAGTTGAGGCCAAGATCAGATCAGCCATGATCTTATTGAATGGCAGATCAGGCTCGAGGGGCCGTATGGCCTACTCCTGCTCCTATTTCTTATGTTCTTACGAAACATAAAATTCTTACGGGGATTGACAGGGTTAATGCTGAGCAAATATTTCCCCTGGCTGGGGTATCTAGAACACGGGATCACAGTCTCAGAGTAAGGAGTAGGCCATTTAGGACTGCGATGAGGAGACATTTTTTCACTCAAAGTGAGCTGTGGATGCTCACTCGTTGAGTTTATTCAAGACCGAGGTTGATAAGTTTTTGGGAACTAAGGGAATTAAGGGATATGGGGATAGTGCGGGAAGATGGAGTTGAGGTAGAAGATCAGCCATGATCTTATTGAATGGCGGAGCAGACGCAAAGGGCCAAATGGCCCACTGCTGCTCCTAATTCTTATGTTCTTACGTTTCTAGTGTCATCTGAACCCCTCAACTTGGTAACAACTCCTTGTCATTTATTATTCTACACTTTATAACATTGTGAGCAGGCCTTAATAGCATATATTGTTCCCAAGAGACTAGAGTTTCAAATATCCAGATGGACTCCCTATCTGCAGGGCTGTGGTCCTTCCTGAGTACCATAAGAGTCTGCTTGTGATTTGCTCCTGGGAGAGCTCCTTGTTCAACCTGAATCATTTACTTTGCTCCTTGGTTATTGTAGTGTATGTACCTTTAAGAGAGAACTACTTTTACAGCTCCTGTATACTGTAGTACCGGCAGTGACCACACCTGTATATAAGCCTTGAGCCTGCCTCTGTACTCCCAGTCTTGAGACTACCCTACTCCAGTAAACACCTGTTGATTGTTAAGTTACAGCCTCCGTGTAGTTCTTGGGAAACATCCTATTTAAAGAATCACGGATCTAACAGTGGCGACGAGGTTGATTCGAATCTGCCTGCAACTCTGCATTTCCCGTCAAGGAGTCGCTCCGGGAGGACAGTGGAAGAAAGTCGAGGCCAGAAGCACGGGCGTCGACCACGAGCAACCACCCAGTCATCTGGCAGCAAGTAAACACCGCAGGAGAGGCTGTTGAGAGCCGGGCTTGGTTCCCCAGCCACGACGATCCAGCAACAGACTGGCAGCAGGTGCAGCGCACACCCTTCCCGGACAGCGGCGGTGGGAGCCGACCGATGGCGTAGAAAAGCCGAGCAGCGTCGACGGGGTAAGAGAGAGGGTGAAGCGCACAGGGCGCAGCCGGGGGTTGAAAACCGAGCGGCGTCGAGGAAAAACAAGCAGAGAGAGAGAGAGAGGGTAAAGCAGCAGCCGGGTTCAGGACCGAGCGACGGCAACGGGAAAGGCACACAGGAGAACGCGCAGAGCACAGCCAGGGCTCAAGGGCTGAACCGCGTCCGCGGGGAGAAGAAGGGAGAGCATGGGAGACGCCATTGAGCTGCGGAGAAGAAGGGAGAGCGCGGGAGACGCCATTTTTAGAATCTGCAGCGGAGAAGAAGGGCGAGCGCGGGAAGGAAGGAAAGCGCGGGAGACGCCATTTTGTTCCAGCGGAGAAGAAGGGAGAGCGCGGGAGACGCCATTTTAGATAGTTAAATCACACCCAGGGATGGCGAAGAGTGGCAGTATTACGGTGTTCGACAATGAAGTCGAAGATTGGGCGACATATGTGGAACGCATTGAGGTGTACTGCAGGGTGAATGAAGTGCCAGATGCTAGGAAAGCACTGGTTTTGTTAAATTCCATGGGTGCAAAAACGTATGGCTTACTGCGAAACCTGAAAACCCCAGAGAAGCCCGTGGAGAAGAATTTCGAAAGCATAGTAGAAATCCTACAGGACCACTTAAGCCCCACACCGCTGCTGATAGCAGAAAGATTTAAGTTCCACAAAAGGAACCAGCATAAAGACGAAAGTAATGCTGAGTACTTAACGGAACTGCGCAAGTTATCGAAACACTGCCAGTTTGGAGCGGGACTATCAGATACGTTAAGGGACAAGTTTGTGTGTGGGCTTCAAAGTGAAGGAACCCAGAAACGGCTTCTATCAGAAAAGGATCTTACGCTGGACAAGGCTTTCAGCATGGCAGTATCACACGAAGCAGCCACACGGGGCACTGCAGAGATACAACGGAGACCACAAGAATACGGCACCAATGAAATGTCATATGGAGCAGGGAAGTGTTATCGCTGCGGCAGAACAACACACGATCAGAGGGATTGCTGGTTCAAGGACCAAGTGTGCAGACAGTGTGGAAAAGCAGGACACATAGCAAGAGTCTGCAGGTCAGGGAAGAAAACCAACAGCAAGAAATCTCCACAGGAGAAGTACAAAAAGGTACATAAGGTGATGGACAGTAGTTCAGATGAACAGGGAAGTGATACAGATTCCGGAAGCAAGGAGCTGGGTTGTCTGAAACTACATAAAGTAACCAAAATGGAGGATCACCAGACTATCTGGGTCACACTCAAGATAGACGGAGTCCAAGTGAAAATGGAATTGGACACTGGATCAGCCCTAACAGTCATAAACCAAAGGGACTACAAGCGGCTATTTCCACATATACCCTTGGAAGCTACAGAGATTGTCTTGAAGACGTACACGGGGCAAAAAGTCTACCCCAAAGGAAAAATAAGGGTGAAAGTGATATACAAAGGCCAGGAAATACCTAAAATGGACCTATATGTATTGCCAGATGGAGGACCACCACTACTAGGACATGAATGGATCCGGAAGATACAACTAGATTGGCATTCCATACAGGCACTGAAGGTTGAGGCCAAAAAGGATGACGACGCCACACCTGTCAAAAATGCTAACTGACGCACAAGAAGTGTTCCAGGAGGGACTCGGAACACTAAAAGGCATAACAGCAATGATTAAAATAGAGGAAAATGCAAGTCCAAAGTTTTTTAAGGCCAGACCGGTGCCTTATGCGATCCGACCAGCCGTTGAAGCAGAGCTGGAAGGGTCGGAACATTCAGGAGTACTGTCCAAAGTAGACTGGAGCGAGTGGGCTACACCCATCATCCCTGTAATGAAGAGGTCGTTGAGTAATATGCCTGGGGAACCAAAGAAGGTCCGCATCTGTGGGGATTTCAAGGTGACAGTGAACCCAGTCCTTCACACGGTGCAATATCCGCTTCCACGGATTGAGGATATTTTCGCCTCGCTATCTGGGGATAAACGCTTCACCAAAATTGATCTGGCCCAGGCGTATTTGCAAATGGAGGTAGAAGAAGCCTCGAAACAATACCTCACGATCAACACTCATAAAGGTCTCTATCAATACAACCGACTGGTGTTCGGGGTAGCATCGGCTCCGGCTATTTGGCAAAGGGTAATGGATCAAGTCCTGCAAGGAATTCCAGGGACCCAGTGTTATTTGGACGACATCCTGGTCACGGGCGAAAATGATGGTAAGCACCTTGCCAACCTGGAGAAGGTGCTCGCTAGATTAAAGGAATATGGGCTACGAGCTAATTGCCACAAGTGCGAGTTTTTCCAGAAGCAGATCTCGTATTGTGGCCACATTATTGATGAAGAGGGGTTACATAAGTCCCCTGAAAAGATTGAGGCAGTAGTCAAGGCGCCAGCACCGGAAAATGTGTCACAACTGAGGTCGTTCCTCGGGTTGGTGAACTACTACCATAAGTTCTTACCAAATTTGTCTACAGTAGTACACCCACTAAATACCCTACTGCAAACAGGGGTACTATGGAAGTGGAATGACGAATGTAAACGAGCTTTCCAGAAGTGCAAAGATTTGATCACATCAAAAGAGGTGTTGGCCCATTTCAACCCAGCACTACCAATCCGGTTGGCATGTGATGCATCACCCTATGGTATTGGAGCGGTGTTGTCGCACAAATTCCCAGACGGGTTGGCGAGGCCAGTAGCCTTTGCGTCTCGGTCACTAACCTCAGCCGAGCGCAACTACGCCCAGATCGACAGGGAGGCCCTCAGCCTAGTGTGGGGAGTGAAAAAGTTCAATCACTATCTGCAAGGAGAGAAGTTCACCTTGCTGACTGACCACCAACCACTTGTCTCCATCTTTAATCCAAAGAAGGGCGTTCCGGTGATGACTGCACAACGGTTACAAAGATGGTTCCTTTTTCTAGGGGCGAACCAATATGAAATAGAATATAAAGGCACGAAACAGCATGGAAATGCTGATCGGCTATCACGCTTGCCACTGCCTACTGTGGAGGAAGCACCAGCAGTGGACCCTATCGAGATATTTTATTCGTCAATAATTGAACGATTGCCAGTAACTAACGCGGATGTAGAGAAGGAGACCCGCAATTATCCGACACTGTCTCGGGTATATGATTTGACGGTGAGGGGATGGCCAACACATGGCGACTCACTGTTGCCAGCATTCTCATCCAGAAGAGAACAGCTGTCAGTATGCCAGGGGACAGTGATGTGTGGATCCCGAGTGGTAATTCCACCCAAGTTAAGGGAGAGAGTGCTAACTGAGCTTCACGAAGGTCATCTGGGAGGGGTGAAAATGAAAAGCCTTGCTAGGGCTTATGTGTGGTGGCCGGGGATTGATCAACAAATCGAGGACCTAACTAAGAGCTGCTCAGGATGCCAGAAGGTCCAAAATGCACCACCACATGCCCCTCTACACCCCTGGGAGTGGCCCTCCTCTCCATGGCAATGGGTGCATATTGATTTTGCTGGTCCATTCATGGACTCAATGTCTTTAATAGCTGTGGATGCGCACTCGAAATGGCCTGAGGTGATCCAAATGTCCTCCACCACCACAGAGAAAACTATTGCAGTCCTACGGACCATCTTTGCCAGGAACGGCTTGCCAGAGCAGATTTGCTCTGATAACGGACCACAGTTTGTGTCCGAAGAGTTTCGAAGATTTATGAAAAGGAATGGGGTAAGGCATTACACCTCCGCTCCGTATCATCCAGCCACCAATGGATTGGCTGAGAGGTTTGTACAAACCTTTAAAAAAGCAGTAAGGGCCATGTGCGATGACGACATTCCACTGCAGCATAAGGTGGACAATTTCCTGTTAGCCTACAGAAATGCGACACATACAATCACCAACCAGACCCCGGCCATGATGTTCTATAACCGAAGGTGGAGATCTCGCCTGGATTTGCTCAGACCAAATGTGCGAAGAAATGTCGGATAAACAATTCCAGCACATCAATGAGAAGCCGACAAGGAGCTTCAATATAGGACAACCAGTCTTGGCCCATGATTACCGAACAGAGAAATGGTAACCCGGAACGATATGCACACGGCAGGGGCCATTAATGTACACAGTGGATGTCGGGGAGAACATTGTGAGACGCCACGTCGACCAGATCTTAGCGTCACAGGAACGAGTCAACCCCATGTCTCGCGTACCTGGGAATGAACCCGACATACCGGCAGCATCTACCTCAGAAACAGTAGCAGTGGGAACCGATGGAAAGGGGCCAGAATTGCCTCCGCACCAAGAACAAGAACCTCAGGAAAGGCGCTATCCAGAAAGGATCAGGAAGCCGCCCCAAAGACTGAATTTATAAATGGACTATTTCTGTTTAATGTGCATGTTAAAGTGTTAATTGCTATTTGAATGTTATGGGTACTGTTAATCTAAAAGGGGAGGAATTGTAGTGTATGTACCTTTTAAGAGAGAACTACTTTTACAGCTCCTGTATACTGTAGTACCGGCAGTGACCACACCTGTATATAAGCCTTGAGCCTGCCTCTGTACTCCCAGCCTTGAGACTACCCTACTCCAGTAAACACCTGTTGATTGTTAAGTTACAGCCTCCGTGTAGTTCTTGGGGAAACATCCTATTTAAAGAATCACGGATCTAACAGTTATGACAAAGAATTCACAACAAAAGACACGTTAAAAATGCCCCTAATTCAGAGGTACCTGCATATTCTTTACAGAAAAGGAGTCGGAATTCTTGCATTTATACAGCACCTTTCACGACCTCAGGACATCCTAATGTGCTTTACAGCCAATGAAATACTTTTGAATTGTAGTCACTGTTGTAATGTTGGGGGAGCAGGAGGAAGAGAAGACAGAAATATGCTGCATCCTCCTTGCAGCAGAAAGACAGACAGACTTGTTTCAGTTCCAAGATGACCTGCTTACCGATAGATGCTTGGATTTGAGTCAGCTCTCTGTGACAGACTCGTTAATCTGATACCTAAACCAGACAGGTCCACAGTGCTCCAGGTCACTGTTGATGATGATGGAACCTGGAGGGGTAGACCTGTCACTGAGGGATATGATTCTTCCGACTAAGCTCCAGATAATCCTGCAAGCCAATAGTCATAATAATGGCCTTGGCTGGACAAGCAGTGCAACGCTAGCCAATGTTTTCAGTACTGGGAAGCTGCACAGGCGTAGCTGGTTAACTCCACCATTAACCCTGTGCACACTTGAGGTTTGGCTCTACCAACCTGCACCTAAAATCTCTGGATTTAGCTAAATAGGGCATGTCTAAAAGTTTGTACTACATATCGGGCAAACAAAAAAATATCTGGATTGCTCAGTAGTTTGGTTTGGAGACTCTTAACTAAGGAGCCCACACGTCAAGACACTGAACACACCCATAAAAAAACCCAATTCTGTATCAAAAATAGTGTCACATGTAAGTGATTCTTTGAATAAAATGTGGACTACTTTACCTCAGCAATTGGTCAGCAGCCAGGAATATATTTTACGTTTAAGTGCCCGTTATATATAAAAACGTTTACAAGGATGGAAAAATTTGTATTACATGTAGTTGCATTTCGTATGCAAAAAATTAGGGGAAGCACTCAATCTCAGGAATGAAATAGAAACGTAAAATGCTGGTGCTACAGTCTGCTGCATATATCTGTAACGAGCTAGATAAATAAATGTTCCAGTGAAACAGCAACAGGGCAGAAAACAATGTAAATAGGAGAGAAAAATAACAAGGTTATTCCTGGAGACTTTCTGTCCTAGAACTAAAATAAGTATAAACATAGCTTGTTGAATTTCCGTTGCCTAAAATTGTTCTTTGGCTTGTACTGGAAATGTCCTGTCAGAAAAAATGCAAAGAATGATGTGCCTATTTTTGAATTCGTAGGCATTGTGCCATTCTAGGCTGTAACCCTGGTTGTTTACTATTAAATTCATAAACAACATCATTTTCTGATCAACTGTGGGTTAGCTCACTGCTAAAACAAAAGCATGTGGTCGTAAGTTGATTGAAATTATGCAAATTTATCTCAACAGACATAAATCAACTACTTGATCTTAGTAAATGAGGCTCGCTTAGAATACTCCTGTGGTAAGAAGGCAGGAATGGTGACTACAGTCAGTGGCATGCTTTGGGAAACGTGAACTCCATGTATTAATAAAACATCCATAAAAAAGGTTAGCTGGTTTCAACCAGTTCATTGCCAAATTCTAGTGGGTGCCATAGACGTAGGCATTCAAGCTATTAGCATGCTTTCTGTGAGAATAGCAAAGACTGACAAAAATACATGGACAACTTCAAAATGATGGCCAGATGAGAGTGGCCATAGCAAGATGTCTGCCTGCAAAATATGTCACTATAGAGTACTTACTTGGACTGAGAAAACTATTAGACTCGAGGATAAAAACAATGAGGTTAAAACAACAAGGATGAAGCAGGGGGAAATGATGGTGATACAGCATTTCTTCTGTATAAATGTTATTCTTAGCCAAAAGCACAGAAACAACATCTGAATGACAAAATGATATTATTACTGAAGGATCCACAGGGCCACCCTGAAAAGAGCCATGTCATCCTGCCAGATAGTTGATGCGCATCAATATAGAAACATAGAAGATAGGAGCAGGAGTAGGCCATTGGGCCCCTCGAGCCTGCTCCGCCATTCAATGCGATCATGGCTGATCATCCAAATTCAGTACCCGGTCCCTGCTTTCTCCCCATACCCCTTGATCCCTTTAGCCTTAAGAAATATATCCAACTCCTTCTTGAATATATTTAATGAATTGGCCTCTACTGCCTTCTGTGGTAGAGAATTCCACAGGTTCACCACTCTCTGGGTGAAGAAATTCCTCCTCATTTCTGTCCTAAATGGCCTACCCCTTATCCTTAGACTGTGACCCCTGGTTCTGGACTCCCCAACCATCGGGAACATCTTTCCTGCATCTAGTCTGTCCAGTCCTGTCAGAATTTTATAAGTTTCAATGAGATCCCCTCTCATTCTTCTAAACTCCAGTGAGTACAAGCCCAATCGACCCAATCTCTCCTCATACGTCATTCCTGCCACCCCAGGTATCAGCCTGGTGAATCTTCGCTGAACTCCTTCCATAGCAAGAACATCCTTCCTCAGATAAGGTGACCAAAGCTGCACACAATACTCAAGATGTGGTCTCACCAAGGCCCTGTACAACTGCAGCAAGACATCCTTGTTCCTGTACTCAAACCCTCTCGCTACGAAGGCCAACATATCATTTGCCTTCTTAACCACCTGCTGCACTTGCATGCTTACCTTCAGTGACTGGTGCACAAGGATGCCAGGTCTCGTTGCACTTCCCCTTCTTCCAATCTATTGCCCTTCAGATAATAATCTGCCTTCCTGTTTTTGCCACCAAAGTGGATAACCTCACATTCATCCACGTTATATTGCATCTGCCATGCTTCTGCCCAATCACCCAACCTGTCCAAATCATCCTGAAGTTTCTCGGCATCCTCCTCACCGCACACACGCCCACTCAGCTTTGTGTCGTCTGCAAATTTGGAGATATTACATCTAGTTCCCTTGTCTAGATCATTAATATATATTGTGAATAGCTGGGGTCCAAGGACCGATCCCTGCGGTACCCCACTAGTCACTGCCTGCCACTCGGAAAAAGAGCCGTTTATTCCAACTCTTTGCTTTCTGTCTGCCAACCAGTTCTCTATCCAAGTCAATACCTTGCCCCCAATCCCATGTGCCTTAACTTTACACGCTAATCTCTTATGCGGGACCTTATCGAAAGCCTTCTGAAAGTCCAAATACACCACATCCACTGGTTCTCCCTTATCTATTTTACCAGTTACATCCTCAAAAAATTCCAGTAGATTAGTCAAGCACGATTTACCTTTTGCAAATCCATGTTGACTTTGTCCGATCCTGTCACTGTTTACCAAGTGCTCTGCTATTAAATCTTTTATAATGGACTCTAGCATTTTCCCCACTACCGATGTCAGGCTTACCGGTCTGTAATTCCCCGTTTTCTCTCTACCACCTTTTTTGAATAGTGGGGTAACATTAGCTACCCTCCAATCCATGGGTACTGTTCCAGATTCCATCGAATGTTGGAAGATGATCAGCAATGCATCTACTATTTCTAGGGCCACTTCCTTAAGTACCCTAGGATGTAGATTATCAGGCCCTGGGGATTTATCGGCCTTCAATCCCATCAATTTCCCTAACACCATTTCCCTACAAATACTGATTTCTTTCAGTTCCTCCCTTTCATCAGACCCTATGTTCCCCGGCATCTCTGGGAGGTTATTTGTGTCCTCCTTTGTGAAGACAGAACCAAAATATGTATTTAGTTGGTCTGCCATTTCTTTGTTCCCCATTATAAATTCCTCTGATTCTGACTGCAAGGGACCTACGCTTGACTTCACCAATCTTTTTCTCTTCACACATCTATAAAGGGACCTTACTGCCACTGAGGAGGACTTGTCCACTCAAAGCCCTTGACTCAACACCTGCATGTAAGAGACAGAGAGTGTCTCATGGCTTCAGGACATTGAAATACACTTGAAGCTGCGCTTCCACCAGTTGACATGATGCCGTGCATTGTGCAGTCCAAGCTGAAATTAACAGGTTGGAGAAAAAGGTCGATTCTCTGGTCAATTTGCTCATGGCAATGGTTCACAATCAACAATCCTTAGGGATGCTAGAATTCAGTGTTCTAGTAAGACAATTGAAGGCCAGACTGGTAAGACTGTTGGAGCAGCCTCAAGTGCCACCATGGATGAGGAATTACTTTACTCCATGTTTGAACCTCTCCAGTCAGGTTTCCGCCCCGCCACAGTACTGAAACGGCCCCAAATCAAAGTCACAAATGACAGCCTATGTGATTGTGATTCACAGCATTTTCTCCTCATTCTTCTCGACCTGTCTGCAGCCTTTGACATGGTTTAACACACCATCCTCCTCCAATGCCTCTACTCCATTGTCCTCGCTTGGTTTCATTCTTATCGATATCATAGCCAGAGAATCGCCTGCAATGGCTTCTCTTGCTGCTCCTGCGCCATTACCTCTGAAATCTCCCAAGGATCTTTCCTAGCTGCATATAGTAACACCACTATTCCCAGCCAGAATGGAAATGATTGGGTAATTCCCTCGTCAATTAGTGCTGTAGGTGACTGGGATCAATTTTACACACATAATTTGTATTATGTAACTATCCTCCACTGACTACAGTTTGCTGGAGAAATAACCCTGCTGTTATCGGGAGTCGTTGCTGTAGTTTTGGTCAGGAATTCTGTTTGCTGTAGTTCATAGAGACTCTTTTTTAAATAGACTTTTTGCTGAGTAAGTAGATGGTTTGCTGTAAGTCCTGCCATAAGTTCTGTTCCTCCTCCAACCAATTGGCAGACGCAGCGGTGTCAATAGATACTTTGATCTATCATTGGCCTCCTATTTCTCATCTGCATGCAGCCCCTCGGTGACATCCGAAAACATGTCAGATTCCACATGTATGATGACGACACCCACCTCACCTCACCATCACCTCTCTCTCCACCCCCCCCCCCCTCTATTGCCTCTAATTTGTCACACAACTTGTCTAACATCCAGTACTGGATGAGCAGAAATTTCCTCCAATTAAATGTTTGAGAAGACTGAAGCCACTGTCTTTGGCCCCCACCATAATCTCTGTTCCTTAGCCACTGATTCCATCCTGCTCCCTGGGCACTGTCTCAGGCTGAACAGGACTGTTCTCAACCTTTGTGTCCTATTTGACTCTGAGCTGAGCTCCGACCCCATGTCCTCCCAATCACCAAGACAGCCTACTTTCACCTCTAATATCATCGGTCTCCGCCCTTGCCTCAGCCCATCTGCTGCTGAAACCCTCATTCATGCTTTTGTTAGACTCAAGTATTCCAATGCTCCAAAACAAAAAGAAAATACTGCAGATGCTGGAAATCTGAAATAAAAACAGAAAAGGCTGGAGATACTCAGCAGGTCAGGCAGCATCTGTGAAGAGAGAAACAGAGTTGACGTTTCAGGTCGATGACCTTTCGCTAACTACACTGGCTCCCAGTCCAGCAACACCTTGGATTTAAAATTCTCATCCTTGTGTTCAAATCCCTCCATGGATTTTCCCATCCATATCTCTAACCCCCTCCAGCCCTACAACCCTGAGAACTCCGCATTCCTTCAATTCTGGCATAACATAAGATAACATAAGAAGTAGGAGCATGAGTAGGCCATACGGCCCCTCGGGCCTGCTCCGCCATTCAATAGGATCATGGCTGATCCGAACCTAGACTCACGTCCACTTCCCTGCCCGCTCCCCATAACCCTTAATTCCCTTATCAGCTAGGAAACTGTCTATCTCCGTTTTAAATGTATTTAATGTCGCAGCTTCCACAGCTCTCTGAGGTAGCAAATTCCATAGATTCACCACCTTCTGAGTGAAGAAGTTTCTCCTCATCTCAGTTTTGAAAGGGTAGCCCCTTATTCTAAGATTATGCCCCCTAGTTCTAGTCTCACCCATCCGTGGAAACATCCTCCTCGCATCCACCCGATCAAGCCCCCTCACAATCTTATATGTTTCGATAAGATCACCTCTCATTCTTCTGAATTCCAATGAGTAGAGGCCCAACCTACTCAACCTTTCCTCATAAGTCAACCCCCTCATCTCCGGAATCAACTGAGTGAACCTTCTCTGAACTGCCTCGAGAGCAAGTATATCTTTTCTTAAATATGGAAACCAAAACTGTACGCAGTATTCCAGGTGTGGCCTCACCAGTACCCTGTATAACTGAAACAAGACTTCCCTGCTTTTATACTCCATCCCCCTTGCAATAAAAGCCAAGATTCCATTGGCCTTCCTGATCACCTGCTGTACCTGCATACTAACCTTCTGTGTTTCATGCACCAGGACCCCCAGATCCCTTTGTGCTGTAGCACTTTGCAGTTTCTTTCCATTTAGATAATAACTTGCTCTTTGATTTTTCTGCCAAAGTGCATAACCTCACACTTTCCAATATTATATTCCATCTGCCAAATTTCTGCCCACTCACTTAGCCTGTCTATGTCCTTTTGCAGGTTTTTTATGTCCTCCTCACTCACTGCTTTCCCTCCCATCTTTGTATCGTCGGCAAACTTGGATACGTTGCACTTGGTCCCCTCCTCCAAATCGTTAATATAGATTGTAAAGAGTTGGGGCCCCAGCACTGACCCCTGCGGAACACCACTAGTTACTGATTGCCAACCTGAGAATGAACCATTTATCCCAACTCTCTGTTTTCTGTTAGATAGCCAATCTTCCACCCATGCCAGTATATTACCCCCAATCCCATGATTTTTTATCTTGATCAGTAAACTTTTGTGTGGCACCTTGTCAAATGCCTTTTGGAAGTCCAAATACACCACATCCACTGGTTCCCCTTTATCCACCCTGTTTGTTACGTCCTCAAAGAATTCGAGCATCTTGTGCATCCCCGATATCCTTTGCCCCACCGTTGGCGGCCGTGCCTTCAGCTGTCTAGGTTATAAGCACTGGAATTCCCTCCCTAAACCTCTCCGTCTCTCTCTCCTCCTTCAAGATGCTCCTTAAAACCTACCTCTTTGATCAAGCTTTTGGTCACCTGGCCTAATATCTCATTATGTGGCTCAGTGTCAAATTTTGTCTGATAGCACTCCCGTAAAGCACCTTGGGACATTTTACTATGTTAGAGGCCCTACATAAATGCGAGTTGCTGTGATTGAGATGACAATTCTACAGCATCCCGATATCTTATTTCAATTTATTTTTCGAACTATATTTTAAATAGTGACAGTAACACATTTAGTTGATGAGAAACATTGCTCATTTACCCTTTAAATATTAATTATTTATTTAAAAGAAAGCTTTGTTTGTTCATCACTTGAATCCAGTAACTTTACCCCTTCACATGGAGTCAGTTACCATTTCCTTAAAAAAAAATTGAAGCATTTTGTGAGGTGACCATGTCATTTCAAATCTCTTTCAATTTCACAAGTGTTTGGCCTGCTGCTCACTTTAATCATCTGGGTCTGTTCACTAATATAATTATGTTAAAGGTGCTTGCTTTGGGCCAGTAAAATCATAAATACAATCGCATTTCACAGTATTTGCAATAACATATTTGGACAGATCCACTCCACTTCACTCCATTGTCATTTAATGCAATTGTTTTGTACTTTTTACATGTACATAGCACAAAAGTTGTGGAGAAACATTTGGCTGTGTTTACATAAATTAGAACAATCTTATACTTAGCAATTTCACAGTCATTTAGTATAACTAAAAAAAACACATTTGGAAGACTTTTAAATGAAGTCAGTGGGAGGGAGTATAGCCTACTTCAAATTATAATTGTCGGACTTCTGGAGTAATGGATTCAAAAATCAGGAAATGGCAATTTGGATAATTCAAGTAAGATCCACTCCTCAACAATTGGCTCAAACAGTGCTTTTGTTCATGAATGTTAATCCTTGATGCTGTATTAAATCCTAGTCAGATAACGTGTATGGCATCAATGAACAGGTGGTTAACGTTACACGTATCAGAAAATTACCCTCTGTCTTTCAGTTTAATCGCTTGAAGCAAATAGAGTTCACAATTATATACAAAGTAAATATAGCATCATTGGTACAAAAAACTCAAGTTTGAACGTGTAAATCTAAATAAACCTAGAAGTGAAGAACTGATAGAGGTCTCAGTGAAAACGCTAGACTACAAGATTTTGAGAATCCTGAGAACGAGAGACAAAGGATTCATGCCATGGGTTATTCTGTGGTCCAGAGCAGCAGTCAACTCTTGCTGAGAAAGATTGAGCTAATTCAGAAGGGTGGAATAATTCAAGATTGGCAGTCTCTTCGGAGGTGGGATTTCGAGAGTGATAGTTTTGGAATGCCGGAGGAATACTAAGCAGATGATCAGCTTGGATAAAATAATCTCAAATCTCATCGCTGTCATAAGACGGAAAAGTCCTTTGATAAGTAAAAGTAAGGTCTCTTTAAAGTCTGCTGCTTAAGATACCACCCAAGTAAATCAACAATGATTTATTTGTCAAAGAGGCACAACTGGATAAAACCCCTAGATCTAATGGCCTACATCCTAGAGTTTTAAAAAAGGTGGCTACAGAGATAGTGGATGCATTGATTTTGATCTTCCAAAATTCCCTAGATGTTAGAATGGTCCCCGCGGATTGGAAGGTAGCAAACGTAAACCCACTAGTCAAGAAAGGAGGGAGGGAGAAAACAGGGAACTATAGACCAGTTAGCCTGACATCAATAGTAGGGAAAATGCTAGAATCTATTACAGGAAACTCTCGTTTAAACGGCACCTAAATATCCAGAATTCTCTATTAACCGGCAAAATTCATACTCCGAAAACAACACCTTAATAACCGGAAATGTTGCCGAGTTCGTCAATGGGGGTAGTTCTCCAAACTGCCACTACTCAGCTTCTTGGCGCTGTCGGAAGTCATTGAAGTGTTATGGATTACCCTCAACTGGCAGTACTGTACTTAATCAAGCATCTTCCACCATCCATTTAACACAACCAGAAGATGTAGGTGGGGTTTTAAATGAATTTTTTGCATCTGTGTTCACTATGGAGAAGGACGATGTAGACATAGAAATCGGGCAGGGGGACTGTGATATACTTGAACATATTAGCATCATGAGGGAGGAGGTACTAGCGGTTTTAGCAGGCTTAAAAGTGGATAAATCCCCAGGCCCGGACGAGATGTATCCCAGGCTGCTGTGTGAGGCAAAGGAGGAGATTGCAGGGGCTCTGACACAAATTTTCAGAACCTCTCTGGCCACAGGGGATGTGCCAGAGGACTGGAGAACAGCTAACGTAGTACCATTATTCAAGAAGGGTAGTGGGGATAAACCAGGGAATTACAGGCCAGTGAGCCTAACTATTATAACTAGCATAACCAATATAAAAATTATTGGAAAAAATTCTGAGGGACAGAATTAGCCTCCACTTGGAGAGGCAAGGATTAATCAGGGATAGTCAGCATGGCTTTGTCAAGGGAAGATCATGTCTGACCAATTCGATTGAATTTTTCGAGGGGTGACTAGGTGTGTGGATGAGGGTAGTGCAGTGGATGTGGTATACATGGATTTCAGTAAGGCTTTCGATAAAGTCCCGCATAGGAGACTGGTCAAGAAGGTAAGAGGCCATGGGATCCAAGGTGTCTTGGCACATTGGATCCAAAACTGGCTTAGTGGCAGAAGGCAGAGGGTGATGGTCAAAGGTTGTTTTTGTGACTTGAAGCCTGTGTCCAGTGGGGTACCGCAGGGATTGGTGCTGGGTCCCTTGCTGTTTGTGGTCTACATTAATGATTTGGATGTGAATGTAAAAGGTATGATCAGTAAGTTCGCAGATAACACGAAAATTGGTGGGGTGGTAAATAGTGAGGAGGGTAGCCTCAGTCTGCAGGACGATATAGATGGGTTGGTCAGATGGGCGGAACAGTGACAAATGGAATTTAACCCTGAAAAGTGTGAGGTGATGCATTTTGGAGGGACTAACAAGGCAAGGGAATACACAATGAATGGTAAGACCCTAGGAAAGACAGAGGATCAGAGGGACCTTGGTGTGCATGTACATAGATCCCTGAAGACAGCAGAACAGGTGGATAAGGTGGTGAAAAAGGCATATGGGATATAAAAAAACATTTGGCAACACACTCTACTATGTGTGCCGAGAGGGCGAGTCCTTGTCCAGCCTTTTCCGGCCCCTGGCCGACCTGCTGCTCCGCCTCAACCTGGGCCCTGTGGGTGCAGCAAGGCTGGGGGAAGGCTCCTGAGGGGCACATTGCGTGACGGCAGATGCCCTTGGGGGTCGGCCTAGACGAGCTCTGGCCCTCGAGGGGCCGGCTGCTGACTGCTGCAGCTGTGGCTGGGCAGCATCAGTCTCTCCAGCAGCTCGTGGCAGCTTCGCTGGGGGAGTGTCAGTGGCGGCTGCAGCAATGGGGGCAAGCTGGCTGATGCCAGGCGCTCGCTGCTAGCCTGAGACACTGGCACTCGGCCGGGCTGGCACTGCAGCAAGTGCAGCAATCTGCTGAAGGCCAGGCCACTGTGCTGCTGCAGCGCGGCGGGTGCCCTGGCGATGCCTGCCTGACACAGTGAGTGTGGCAGCAGTGAGTGCCCGTACTGCCCTGGTCTGTGCCCGCATCAGACCAGCCAGTGACTGCACGGCACCACTGATCAACTGGCCACTCGCTGCCTGTGCTGCCCTGAAGTCGTCCCGACTCGCGTCCTGTGCTGCCCTGAATTCGGCCCGGCTCGCGTCCTGTGCTGCCCTCAATTCGGCCCGACTCGCGTCCTGTGCTGCCCCGAATTGTTCGAGACCCCTGGCCTGTGCTGCCCCGAGTTGTTCGAAACCCCTTGCCTGTGAGGCCCCGAAATCGGACACACTATGAGCCAGGGGCTCAATGGCCTCAGGCAACCGTGCCACAACCCCCATGAACTCAGTGTGCCGGCGATCCGAGTCCGCGGACATTTGATCGAGGAGGCGCACCTCCTGGGCGAGGACCGTCTCCGGACTGGAGGCCGGACTCTCCCTCTGGGGAGAAGGCCGCCGAGCTGGCCGACCCTTCCCGCGTGGCTGGACGCCACTGGGCCCAGCAACTACGCTCCCCTGCAACACTTCCCCCCTCTGGGGAGAAGGCAGCTGAGCTGCCCGACCCTTCCCGCGTGGCTGGACACCACTGGGCCCAGCAACTACACTCCCCTGCAACACTTCCCCCCTCTGGGGAGAAGGCAGCCGAGCTGCCCGACCCTTCCCGCGTGGCTGGACGCCACTGGGCACAGGAGCTACACTCCCCTGCAACACTTCCCCCCTCTGGGGAGAAGGCCGCCGAGCTGCCCGACCCTTCCCGCGTGGCTCGACGCCACTGGGCACAGGAGCTACACCCCCCTGCAACACTTCCCCCTGCCTCTCCTCCAGGGAAGACGTGTCCCCTCCATTGCCATCCCCTGGCGCGGATGAGGGTTCCCCCGATGGGCCGCCTTCCTCTTGCTCCTCCTTGTCCTCCTCTTCCGAGGGACTGTCACTGGCAGCTTCAGGGACCTCCTCCTCACCAGCTGAAAGCAGGAAGGCACAAAAGTAGCTTTAGAGTGAGGACAGGGCGTCAGCGAGGGAGGCATGAGTGGTGGCATTCAGCGCATTGGTCGGACAGTGGCAAAGGATGTAGATCTGAAGCGCAAGGGGAACGAGAGAGGTCCAAAAGGTGATGTCCTTACCATTGGGGCCCAGCACAGGGTCGGCATCTCCACATGCAACGGGGCCAATCAGCCGGCCACCCATGAGTCGATCCACGCGCTCCTCCAGGTCACTGAGCTGCTGGAACTGGGGACGGCCTCCCCTGGTGACAGTCCGGCTCCTCAGATTCTGGGCCAGCTTGGCCTGCAAGAGAAAGGACGGCCTCTAAGTACAGTGTGGTGCCCTGTTGTTGTGTGCACTGCCTCCCATGGTCGAATAGCTTGGCCAGTGTGGTGCCCTGTTGTTGTGTGCACTGCCTCCCATGGTCGAATAGCTTGGCCAGTGTGGTGCCCTGTTGCTGTATGCACTGCCTCCCATGGTCGAATAGCTTGGCCAGTGTGGTGCCCTGTTGCTGTATGCACTGCCTCCCATGGTCGAATAGCTTGGCCAGTGTGGTGCCCTGTTGCTGTATGCACTGCCTCCCATGGTGGAATAGCTTGGCCAGTGTGTAAAGTGCAGAAAGTGCAATTGATGTTCATGCCAGTGCCATAGCTGCTGGATGAGGGCTGGCCATTAGGGCTTTGAGGTCCCTTTGCCCATAATGTGAGGTGCACATGATGAGGAGGACACTGGAAAGGGTACTCACCCTGACAATCCGAGTGAGGTCGTTAAACTTTTTCCGGCATTGGACACCAGTCCTGGGGACATCGCAGGTGGCTGTGACCCTCTGGGCGATATCCCTCCAGGCTCTCCTGTAGACCCTGGTGGCAGGCTTCTTGCCACTGTCCGGGAACAAGATATGGCGTCTCCTCTCCAAAGCCCTAACCAGCACCTTTAAATCATGGGCAGAGAAGCGCTGCGCTCGCTCACGGGCCCTCTGCATCCTTCCTGGCGCTATTTCTCTCCAGCAGCAGTGTTTAGGCCTAGCTGGAGGGCTGCAGTATCCAGGGCGTGGCAGCAGACCAAGTCGACCCTTCCCCCTTTAAGAGCTGGCCGGCGCCAGGGTGTCTGCTGTCAATCAAGACATGACCGCACCTGCGCTGCACCCGGCCTCGGCGGTATCAGTCTGCACCGCCGGCTTAGCGCCTAAAGATAGCCGTGCATCGCCAGTTTTAGTGCTCGAGCAAACTCCTTGGCCAAAGCTACTGAATATCAGCGAAGTGGCCTCCACTTTGCGCCGGGCGCAAACTTTAGCGGCCGCCCGACTTTACCGCCCCAAAAGTGGCTATACTGAATTTCTAGGCCTATGACTCTATGACTCTATGGCCTAGAAATTGGGTATAGGCCCGCTTGGGGCGTTAGAATTGGCGCTGCGCAAATTTTATAGCCAGACGCAACTTATCGCCACCTCGCGCGATATTGGGTTGCAGCGCCCCTAAAGGTGATTGAGGCGCAAATCAGGCGTTACACGGGACTCCTAAGGCGCTAACCTGGCGGCGCTACTCAATATTGGAGCGGGCGGGCGCAGCGCAGGTGCTGTCAATTACCGATGACCATGAGACTTTCAGGCGCCGGCCAGCTCTTAAAGGGGTGGGTCAGTAAGGATCAGCAGCCACACTCTGTGCCTTGTAGGCCTCAAAATCGGAGCTGGCCATTCTGTGGCGTTACAAACTTTGAGAAGATGGAGAGGGTGAGGCAGAGAGCGGAGCGCTTTACCAATGGGGCATTGGATGAATTGGTAGGCGCAGTGGAGCGCCGGCGAGATGTGCTGAACCCCGACAATGGCAGGAGGCCTAATCAGAAGGAATACCGAAGAGCTTGGAGGGAAGTTTCTCAAAAGGTCAACTCCAACAGCATGGTGACCAGGAGCCCTGTGCAGTGCAGGAAGAAATTCAACGACCTCACTCGGGTCGTGAGGGTGAGTGGTGTTTCGGCAAACTTCTTCATCCCTCCATCTGCACCTGACTTTATGGCCAGAGGGTGCGCGATGCCCCATTGGCCATCTGTCAGCAAGCACCCATGGCCCTTTCTGGGAACACACATGAACATTAAACTCAGGGCATGATGTGAGGGCTATTCTACCATGGGGGGCATGAGATGATAACTCAGGGCATCATGTAAGGGCTCTTCCACCATGGGGGGCATGAGATGACAACTCAGGGCATGATATAAGGGCTATTCCAGCATGAGGGGCATGAGATGATAACTCAGGGCATCATGTAAGGGCTCTTCCACCATGGGGGGCATGAGATGACAACTCAGGGCATCATGTTTCATCACTTCCCGTCCTTTCTCCTGCAGGCCAAGCTGGCGAGGAACCACAAGGAGCAGCTTCACACCGGAGGAGGATGTCCTCAACTCCAGACTCTCACGGATCTCGAAGAGAGAGTCCACCAGATTGTTGGAGGCCGTATGATTGGTCCTGTCACCACTGGAGCTGCCGACCCCATTGTGCACAGCGATGGTAAGGTCCTCACCTTTTTGAGCTGTCTCCTTCCACTTGTTCCCCCCACCAGCATGCTTTTTCACTCTGGACCCATGTCATAGCATTGCAGCAATCTTGCATCCCTTGCTGCCACCCTGTCCTTTCGCTAAAGCCACTCTTCAACCTCCCTGCTTTCAGATGCTGCATCACCAGCTCGGGAGCCGGGCCCTCAAGTTGCCAGTGCTACTGCCTCCGGAGGCGACGAGCAGGAGGAAGCCGGAACATCCCTGCCAGCCTCAGGGGAGCCAGCCCATCTGGAGACTGGGGATAGTAGTTCCCTGGAGGGGAGGGGGGGGGATCTCTGATGAGGTACCAGTTGCAGGAACCAGTGGGCTGCAGCAACGCGAGGGGGGCAGGGAAGCTCGGGGACCGTCTCCCCGGAGGGCGAGGCAGGCCACGATGACTGCTGCACAGAGTGCAGAGGAGGTGCGTAGCCTTTCAGAAATGAGTGCCCAGGCTCAGCTCAGGCACACTGAGCTGATGGCTGCAGTGGGGAGGATGCCTGACTCCATCGACACTGGCAAAGAGTGTGCAGGACTTTGGGGCAGCAATGGAAAGGACTGTCCAGGGCTTCAGGCCAGCAATGGAAAGGACTGTCCAGGGCTTCGGGCCAGCCCTGGAAAGGTCTGTCCAGGGCTTCGGGCCAGCCCTGGAAAGGTCTGTCCAGGGCTTGACCGAAGCAATGGAAAGGGCTGTCCCGGCCTTGTCTGAAGCAGTGGAAAGGACTGTCCAGGGCTTCTCCGAAGCACTGGCACCTGCCACGCAAGTGCTCAGTGCTGCCACGCAGTCACTTGCTGGCCTCCTGCACACGCAGATTGAGGCCACGCGAACACTGACTGCAGCCACCCTAGCTAGATCAAGCAGGATTACCCGGGGCCCTTGCAGCACCACAGCAGGCCATCAATCTGTGGACCAGCCGATTTTGGCGCATGCTGCGGTGCTGCCCCGTCAGAGTGCCAGTGTGTCGGCTGACCACGGAGCAGGTGTCTGCTCTCAGGATGTAAGCATTCCTGATGCCATCGCTGGCACGTCTCCACTGCAGCTGCCACCACCTGCAGGACAGACTGCTTCCAACCATGCACAGTTGGAGCAGTCAGCATCCGGGCCTTCCAAGCCCAGAGGTCGTCCCTCAGGGGCTTCTGCGCTTTCGGACACTCAGCAGGCATCCCCCAGCCTTGACGCAGCCACTGGGGTCCAATTACGGAGGAGCTGCAGGGAGGGAAGGGGCCGATCTCGTAAGAGAAGTAGATCTCCATCAAGGGGTAAAGAGTAGAGGGAGCTGTTGAAACATCTCATTTGTAGAATTCAAGGCCGTCTACACCTGCTGTGAATGTTAGTCATGTTTTGGGTAGTGTCGCGGGTTTGCCAGACAGTTATGTGTTAGTTCGTTAGTTATGCTTTCTGTTGCCATTGCTTTGTCATGCTGGAAGGAAGCACTTTTTGGAAAATAAAGAAAATGTTTTATTTACACTGGAACTCTAGACTATTTACAAGCATGGTGGCCTTCATAGGCTTTGGGCGAGCCGGAGGGCACTGTTCCAATTACACCCAGCATTCCGTCAGAGGGGCCTAGAACCGAGTCCTTATGAGCCTCTGACGGACGGCCCTTCCAGTTTCTGGACCCCTCCCGTCTTCCTCCTCTTCCTCCTCCTCCTCGTCCGCCTGCTCTGCTGGACCTTCAGGGTCGGCTGGCATTGGTTGGGTGCGTTGAATGGCCAGGTTGTGGAGCACGCAGCAGACCACGACGATGCGCGACACTTGCTCCGGTGAGTACTGCAGGGTGCCCCCCGAATGGTCGAGACAACGGAACCGCTGCTTGAGCACACCGATTGTGTGCTCCACAATGTTCCTGGTCGCCTGATGGCTGCTGTTGTAATGCTCTTCTGCCGGGGTGCTGGGCAAACGGAGCGGGGTCATGAGCCATGGGCAGAGAGGGTAGCCCTTGTCGCCAAGAAGCCAGCCTCGTGGGTAAGCCGGGGCCTTGAAAAGGTCAGCCACTGAGGTCTGCCGCAGGATGAACGCGTCGTGGCTGCTGCCAGGGAATTGGGCGTTGACCGCGATGATCATCTGCCGGTGGTCACAGACCAGCTGCACATTGAGGGAGTGGAACCCCTTGCTGTTGCGGAACTCTTTGGGATTCTGTAATGGCGGCCGCAAAGCCACATGTGTGCAATCAATGGCGCCCTGCACCATGGGGAAGTCTGCTGTAGCCGTGAAGCCCTGTGCGCGCTCCCCCTGCTTCTCCAGGGTCAAAGGGAAGATGATTAATTCCCGCTTTCTTCTATATAGGGCAGCTGTAACTTGCCAGATGCAGCAATGCACCGCAAATTGAGAAATTTTTGCAATGTCCCCAGTTGCTGGCTGAAACGAGCCATTGCCGAAAAAGTTTAGGGCAACAGTGACTTTGACGGCCACCGACAGAGAGGTCCTGCACCGTAACCGCGGCTGCAGATCTTCAGCAAGCAGGTGGCACAGCTCAGTCACCACATCCTTTCTGAATCGGAGCCTTTGCATACACTGCTCCTCCGACATGGTAATGTATGACACCTGCTGCCTGAAAACCCAGGCAGCGTACGGTCGCATTTGGCGACGTCCATTGCCCCGCCTCCTTCTGGCCATTCCTGGCCCTCTCTCCCTCCGCCTCTGTGCCCTTGCCATATGTTCAGCCAGCAGGACGTTCCCCTCCAAAGCAGCTCCCATTATAATGTGAAAGAAGTAAGACGCAGTAATATCTCACCAGCAAACTGTTGTGGACAGGGCTGAAGGTCCAAAGGCACCGCTGGCTCAATGAAAAGTACACTCTCTCACTGAAGGTCAGCAACTCTCTCCAACAACCAGCAAGATGCCCACCCAAAATGGCTGCCACTTTTATACTAGTGCAGTCCCCTTTAAATAGCGCCCCCCTAGCCCGAGAAGGGCTTGGGAACGTTCCAGCAAGCTGTCACTATTAGCGCCAGATGGAACGGAGGCGGGCGCCACTCAATTTCCGGTCCGGGGCGCCAAAAAGGCGTTGCACACTGAAATGACGTCATGATCTGCCTGCGCCCGCGAGCGGGCGCTAAAATTTAGCGCCGCTGCTAAAACCCACTCAATATAGCAAGAGGCGCTAGGTTCACTGCGCACGGGCGAAAATTGGCTAACGCCCCAATTTTCGGCCTCTTTAGGCGCTAATCACTGGCGCAACCAACCGAATTTCTCCCTCTATGACAACATTCTGTAGGGGAGTACCCAATTACTGTATACTGCATATTTCTTGATTTTTTTATTTTTGTTTGTTAAAAATAGCCTCGGTAGATAACCCTCTCCCTCATCCGGAATTTTTAATCAACCAGCACCATCCCAGTCCCGTCGGTGCCGGATACCAAAGAGTTTCCTGTATTAGGGATGTGGTAACAGGCCACTTAGAAAATCATAATATGATTTGGCAGAGTCAACACTGATTTATGAAAGAGAAATCATGTTTGACAAAAGTTTTTTGAGGTTGTGACTAGCGGGGTAGATAAGGGGGAACCAGTGGATGTAGTGTATTTGGATTTTCAAAAAGCATTCGATAAGGTGCCACACAAGAAGTTATTACACAAAATTTGGGCTCATGGGATTGGGGGTAATATATTAGCATGGATTGAGGATTGGTTAATGGACAGAAAACAGAGAGTAGGAATAAACGGGTCATTTTCCAGTTGGCAGGCTGTAACTAGTGGGGTACCGCAAGGATCATTGCTTGGGCCTCCGCAATTTACAATCTATATTAATGACTTGGATGAGGGGACCGAGTGTAATGTATCCAAGTTTGCTGACGATACAAAGCTGTGTGGAAAAGAAAGCTGTGAGGAGGACACAAAGAAAGCAGGGAAGTGATTGGTTGGTCAGTATTTCTCTCTTTATCTTGGGCATTGGTTTAAATTAAGAGCCGGGATTAAAAACTAAACGTTCAAAAAGAGGGAGCTGATTGGTGAGTATCTGGTAAGTGTTTTTACTTGGCTTTCTTAAAGTTTTCAAGTTCATTGCAGCTAGGTTAGTAAATAGTCTGTTAAGTATAGGTATGGCAGGGCAGCTCACACCCATGGAATGCACGTCCTGTGCCATGTGGGAAGTCCTGGACACCTCCTGTGGTCTGGACGACCACATGTACGGGAAGTGTTGCCAGCTCCAGCAGCTTGAGCACCGGGTTACGGAGCTTGAGCGGCGGCTGCAGTCACTGCTGTGCATCCGCGAGGTTGAGAGCTACATGGATAGCACGTTTCGGGAGGTGGTCACCCTGCAGCTTAAGAGTGTGCAGGTAGAGAGGGAATGGGTGACCGTCAGACAGAAGAGGAGGACCGGGCAGGTAGTGCAGGAGTCCCCTGAGCCCATCTTGCTCACCAACCAGTATTCGGTGCTAAGTACTGGTGAGGGCAATGGTTTCTCTGGGGAGTGCAGCCAGAGCCAAGTCCACAGTGCCGTGGAAGGCTCAGCTGCACAGGTGGGGGGGGGGGGAAGAGGAGATTCAATTGTTAGGGGAGCAAACAGGCGTTTCTGCAGCCGCAGATGTGACTCCAGGATGGTATGTTGCCTCCCTGGTTCCAGGGTCAAGGATGTCACTGAACAGCTGCAGGGCATTCTGAGGGGGGAAGGTGAACAGCCAGAGGTCGTGGTCCATATCGGTACCAACGACATAGATAGGAAGAGGGATGAGATCCTGCAGGCAGATTTCAGGGAGCTAGGAAAGAGCTTAAAAAGCAGGACCTCAAAGATAGTAATCTCCGGATTACTACCAGTGCCATGTGCTAGTGAGTACAGAAATAGGAAGATAGAGCAGGTGAATGCAAGGCTGGAGAGATGGTGTAGGAGGGAGGGCTTTAGATTCCTGAGGAATTGGAACCGTTTCTGGGGGAGGTGGGACCTCTACAAGCCAGACGGGTTGCACCTCAATGGGAACGTTTCCAATATCCTCGCAGGAGGGTTTGCTAGTGCTGTTGGGGAGGGTTTAAACTAGCTTGGCAGGGGGATGGGAACCTAAGTATAGAGTCAATCGAGAGGGAAGAAAAACTGGAATTGGAAAACAAAAACGTAGAAAGTAAATTGGAAGGACAGAGGAATCAAGGGCTAGATAGTAGTCAACAAGGAGGTTTGCCTGTATTAAATGGTATATACTTCAATGCAAGGAGTATAGCGAACAAGGCAGATGAGCTGAGGGCACAGGTAGATTCTTGGGACTATGATATTATAGCTATTACAGAGACGTGGCTGAAAGAGGGGTGGGCATGGCAGCTCAACATTCCTGGTTACAGGATTTTCAGACGGGATAGAGATGGAGGTAAAAAGGGAGGGGGGATCGCGGTATTGATTAATGAAACTATTACAACTGTGAGGAGGGATGATATGTTGGAGGGATCATCAAATGAGGCCATATGGGTCGAATTGAAAAACAAAAAAGGGGCGATCACACTGCTGGGAGTGTACTACAGACCCCCAAACAGTGAGAGGGAGATAGAAGAACAAATTTGTAGACACATTTCTGAGAAGTGCAAAAACTATAGGGCAGTAATAGTAGGGGATTTCAACTACCCCAATATTAACTGGGATAAAATTAGTGTGAAGTGTATAGAGGGTGCAGAATTCCTAAAATGCACCCAGGAGAACTTTTTTAGCCAGTATGTAGCAAGCCCAACAAGGGAGGGGGCGGTTCTGGACTTAGTTTTAGGGAATGAAGCTGGGCAGGTAGAAGGCGTATCAGTGGGGGAGCATTTTGGTGCTAGTGACCATAATTCTGTTAGATTTAAAGTAATTATGGAAAAGGACAAGGATAGACCAGGAATAAAAATTCTAAATTGGGGAAAAGCCAATTTTGCTAAGCTCAGAGGGGATTTAGCCATAGTGGACTGGAAACAGCTACTTGAAGGTAAATCAGTGTCAGAGCAGTGGGAGGCATTCAAGGAGGAGATCTGGAGGGTTCAGACCAAATATGTGCCCTTAAAGAAAAAAGGTGGGACTAACAAATCTAGAGCCCCCTGGATGTCTAGAGACATACAGGGTAGGATAAAGAAAAAACGGGAGGCGTATGACAGATACCAAGGGCTAAATACTCCAGAATCTTTAGAGTACAGAAAGTGCAGGGTTGCAATTAAAAAGGATATTAGGAAAACAAAGAGAGAGCGTGAAAAATTCTTGGCAAGTAAAATCAAGGAAAACCCAAAGATGTTTTATAAATATATTAAGAGTAAGAGGATAACTAAAGAAAGAGTTGGGCCTATTAGAGATCATGAGGGTAATGTGTGTGTGGAGGCGGGAGACGTCAGTAGGGTTTTTAATGAATACTTTGCGTCTGTTTTCACAAAGGAGGGGCGAAGCAGACATTGCTATTGGGGGGAGGAGTGTAAAATATTAGATGAAATAAACATAGTGAGAGAGGAAGTATTAAGGGGTTTAGCAGCTTTAAAAGTGGATAAATCCCCAGGCCCGGATGAAATGTATCCCAGGCTGTTAAGCGAAGCAAAAGAGGAAATTGCAGAGGACCTGACCATCATTTTTAAATCCTCTCTGGCTTCAGGTGTGGTGCTGGAGGACTGCTAATGTGGTACTCTTGTTTAAAAAGGGAGAAAAGGGTAGGCCGAGTAATTACAGGCCAGTCAGCCTAACTTCAGTGGTGGGAAAATTATTGGAAAGAATTCTGAAGGACAGGATAAATCTTCATTTAGAAAGACATTAATCAAGGATAGTCAGCAACAATTTGTTAAGGGAAGGTCGTGTCTGACAAATTTGATTTAATTTTTTTGAGGAGGTAACAAGGAGGGTAGATGAGGGTAGTGCGTTTGATGTAGTGTATATGGACTTGATAAGGTTCCACATGGCAGACTCGTCACGAAGTTAAAAGCCCATGGGATCCAGGGCAAAGTGTCAAGTTGGATTCAAAACTGGCTCGGAGACAGGAAGCAGAGGGTAATGGTTAATGGGTGTTTTTGTGACTGGAAGGCTGTTTCCAGTGGGGTTCTGCAAGGCTCAGTACTAGGTCCTTTGCTTTTTGTGGTATATATCAATGATCTAGACTTGAATATAGCGGGTATGATTAAGAAGTTTGCAGATGATACTAAAATCGGCTATGTGGTTGATACTGAAGAAGGAAGCTGTAGACTGCAGGAAGATATCAATAAATTGGTCAGGTTGGCAGAACAGTGGCAAATGGAATTTAATCCGGTGAAGTGTGAGGTAATGCATTTGGGGAGGGCCAACAAGGAAAGGGAATACACATTAAATGGTAGGCCACTGAGTAGTGTAGAAGAACAAAGGGACCTTGGAGTGCATGTCCATAGATCCCTGAAGGTAGCAGGCCAGGTAGATAAGGTGGTTAAGAAGGCATACGGAATGCTTGCCCTTATTAGCCGTGGCATAGAATACAAGAGCAGGGGGTTATGCTTCAACTGTATAAAACACTAGTTAGGCCTCAGCTAGAGTACTGCGTGCAGTTCTGGTCACCACATTACAGGAAAGATGTGATTGCACTAGAGAGGGTACAGAGGAGATTTACAAGGATGTTGCCAGGAGTAGAGAATCTTAGCTGTGAGGAAAGACTGGATAGGCTGGGTCTGTTTTCCTTGGAACAGAGGAGGCTGAGGGGAGACCTTATTGAGGTGTATAAAATTATGAGGGGCATAGATAAAGTGGATAGAAAGGACCTATTTCCCTTAGCAGAGGGGTCAAAAACCAGGGGGTACAGATTTAAAGTAATTGATGAAAGGTTTAGAGGGGATTTGAGGGGAAATTTCTTCACCCAGAGGGTTTTGGGGGTCTGGAACTCACTACCTGAAAGGATGGTAGAGGCAGGAACCCTAACCACATTTAAAAAGTACTTGGATGTGCACTTGGGATGCTCTAACCTGCAGGGCTACGGACCAAGAGCTGGGAAGTGGGATTAGGCTGGATAGCTCTTTGTTGGCCGGCGCAGACACGATGGGCCGAAATGGCCTCCTTCCGTGCTGTAACTTTCTATGATTCTAAAGAGCCTGCAAAGGGAAATAGACAGGTTAAGTGAGTGGGCAAGAACCTGGCAGATGAAGTATAATGTAGGGAAATGTGAAGTTATTTACTTTGGTAGGAAGAATAGAACAGCAGAATATTCTTTAAATGGTGAGACTGGGAAATGTTGGTATTCAGGAGGGATCTGGGGGTCCTTGTACATGGATCACAGAAAGTTAACATGCAGGTACAGCAAGCAATTAAGACAGCAAATAGTATGTTAGCCTTTTGTACAAAAGGATTGGAGTACAAGAGTAAAGAAGTCTTACTGCAATTATATAGGGCCTTGGTGAGACCATACCTGGAGTACTGTACAGTTTTGGCCTCCTTACCTCAGGACGGATGACTTGCCTTAGAGAGAGTGCAACAAAAGTTCACTGGACTGATTCCTGGGATGGGGGGATTGTCCTATGAAGAGTATTTGAGTAGACTAGGCCTATATTTCCTGGAATTTAGAAGAGAGGCGATCTCATTGAAACAGAAAATTCTTGAGGGGCTTGACAAGGTAGATGCTTATCCAGTGACTTAACCTGTTTATTTCCCTTTGGAGGATTTCCCCCCTGGCTGGGGAGTCTTGAACTTGGGGTCACAGTTTCAGAATAAGGGGTCAGTCATTTAGGACTGAGATGAGAAATTACTTCACCTAAAAGTTTGTGAATCTTTGGAATTCTCTACCCCAGAGGGCTGTGGATACTCAGTCGATGAGTATATTCAAGAAGGGATATGGGGATAGTGCGAGAAGGTGGAGCGGAGGTAGAAGATCAGCCATGATCTTACTGAATGGTGGAGCAGGCATGAAGGGCCCAATGGCCTACTCCTGCTCCTACTTCTTACGTTCTTATGTTAAAACACTCTTATTCTGACAAAGGGTCATCGACCTGAAACGTTAACTGTTTCTCTCTCTACAGATGCTGCCTGACCTGAGTATTTCCAGCATTTTGTTTTTATTTCAGATTTCCAGCATCCGCAGTATTTTGCTTTTGTACCATTGTTAATGTCTGGGTGCAATTGACAGCCCACAGATCATGACTGATCATTGGTAAATCCTGTCCTTCTGATAGTATCAGAAAAAGCATTTGAAGTCCAGATGCATTGGGATGATGAAGGCGGCTCTGTTGGCCAGAAAGTCATTTTTTAAAATAATGCTCTTCAAGCACTTTAGATGCATCTATTTTGAAAGATTTCATCTCAAGAAATTAGTTAAATTACTTGAGCTTCAGAGATGATCAAAATCCACCTGGGCTTTGTAGTGTCACAATAAAAGGAGCTAGACAAACTTTAAAAAGGTACAAAAAAATTCAGAAGGGTTCCCCATTCGGATTGTTATCCAGTGATCTGTATGTATGGTACAGGACTGAATTTAGCTCTGATCTCTATGATTAAATAATTTGCCAACATTGTCTGTCTACCCTCAAGTGCTGGCCTGTACAGTAAGGGGGGAGGAGGGGGCTGAGATGTCAGCTTACCCACAGACAGACACAAAATGATGACCCAATAGCAAATAGCCCAGCACTTTTGGTCAAAGACACCAAGTGAAACCAATGGCAAACATGTCAGGTTCTTTATACTGTAAGACTGTCTTAGCTGGCACAAAAGGGAGAAATTGGTGGGGTTGAAGAACCACGCGATAGTCAAGCGCCTTCAAATGGTATATTTTTTATTCATTCTCAGGGTGTGGGTGCCACAAGACTGACATTTACTGCCCATCACTGGCAAGGCTGGCATTTACTGCCCATCCCTAATTGCCCACGGTTTGACAGAACTGAGTGACTTGTTAAGCTTCTTGAGGGCAGTTGAGTCAACCATGTTAGTGTAGGACTGCAGTCATATGTAGGTGAGACTGGGTAAGGAGGGCAGGTTTCTTTCCCTAAGGGACATTAGTGAACCAGTTGGGTTTTTATGTCAAACTGACATCTTCATGGTCACTTCTTCTGATACCAGATTTTTTTTTTAAACCTGAAATAACTGGGATTTTGCCTCACATTCTCTGGATTACTAGTTCAGTAATATAACCACTACACTACTTATGTTCACCATTAACCAGAGTGAACTGCTATCAATTTCATTTAGTCTTCCTTGGCTCTTTCCCCCCTCCCCCTGACAACATAAGAATTAGGAGGAGTAGGTCATAAGGCCCCTCGAGCCTGCTCCACCATTCAATAAGATCATGGCTGATCATCAACCTCAACTCCACTTTCCCATCTGATTCCCATATCCCTCGATTCCCCTAGAGTCCAAAAATCTCTATCTCAAGTCTTGAATATACTCAATGACTCAGTATCTACTTCCTTTGGTGGAAGTTGATTAACACCCCTTGCATAACTTTGCAAAACAGGTGGACACTTTAACTCAAAGACACAAACCCAGTGAGGTTGATTTCACTGCCTTTGCCTGGCGTTAACAGAGCGGCAACAGCCTCAAAATGGGGTCGGTAGCCTTAACACCCACGATGCTACTGGCTCCATTTTTGAAAGGGGCCTACTGTCAGGTGTCCAAAACACCTGCCTGTTTTAGGGAATAATCCTTTTAATATGGAAATCGGGGTACTATGACATAAATAAATCCAAATTTCCATTTTAGGTTGAAATTGGATGTATCCTGCTCCGTGCACACGGCGACTAGTTCCACAGGTGATAAAACCAAAGAGGCCTACCTAAAGTAAGTGTCGAATTATATTTGTGGGCCCTGAAGGAGCAGGAGTGCAAGTTTGGTTATTGTTCGGTCGTAGAATCTTGGTGTCTTTTTGTTTCTATGTATTTCACCTGTAAATAAAGCTGACCAAATAGTTTAGCCTGTACACACTGGTTTGGCAACATGTCATTTTCTGCTTTTAACTGCTATGGCACAACATTGTGGCCAACCAACATACCCCACAGTAAGTGATGAGGTTAATTGTTAAAGTAGCCAATGCTAATCCACACACAAGGTAAATACTCCGGTTCTGATTCATAATGGACTCAGTCTGCTAATGGAAACTGTAGTCTAACTGTGAACAAGAAAAAATGTTGGACAGAAGCCCAAATTGTTAATAGCTGGTAGGCAATGTTACCAGGGTTGGATGTTAGTACCTCAATTAGGCAGGGAGAGGCTATAAAAGGTAAAAGTGGCTAAGCAGACATACAACAGGGGCCAGAAAGATGGTAGGCGATGGGATAAGAGAGACCTGGAGCTTTGAACTAGAGCTAGGCAGATGGGGTCAGGCAGTGCTGTGTGGGAGGAGACATTTGGTATATTCCTGGTTACATTACTGGAATAGTAACCTAGAGGCCCGGACTAATAATCCAAACAACACAAGTTCAAATCCTACCATGGCAGTTTGAGAATTTGAATTCAGTTTTAAAATCTAGAAATAAAAAGCTGGCACTGGGAAAAGTAACAGTGAGGCTGTCCTATGGTCGTAAAAACCCAACTGTTTTGATAATGTCGTTTAGGGAAGGAAACCTGCCGTCCTTGCCCTATGAAGTGGCTTAGCAAACAACTCAGTTGTATCAAACTAGTACAATTAATAAGATAGCAGTTCAAGAAGGACCACCACCACCTTCTCAGGCAACTAGGGATGGGCAATAAATGACGAGCTTGCCAGCAATCCCCACATCCAGAGAATCAATTAAAAATATATAGATGATGAGATTTGAGCACTTGGAGGATGGGGTAGGGTCTGGGAGCAAGAGGAATTTGAGGACGTTAGGGGTGGAAGAGAAGGAATGTGTCCACATTAGGATTAGGAAGCAGTTTCAGAGAAGAACATGGTTGCAGGCCAGGAATGTGAATCTTGACTGTGTAGTATCAGCATAACTGCTGACCACATCAGGAGGACAGATAGCTGCCCTGGGAGAACAGATGGTGGCTATGGTCATTAAAGAATGGAAGCTCCAAGCCAAAGCAAAACCCAGGCAACAGGGACTTAATAGAAGGTAGGTCTCTGAGGGGAAAGATTTATTGGACAGTACTGATTTCCAACAGTACATGGGAAATTTTATGGGTAAATTAGTGCCTGCATTTATGCAATAACTTGTATTTTTTTAAACTATATTATCAGATGGCTGAGGAAACCAGACGGTTGTCAAAAGAAATCTGAAAAATGCCAGTTCATTTGGTTCACTGTGTTACAGTTGCTAGGTCCAGATTGGCAAGTTTGAGAAAAAAATTGAGTGAATTGATTGATTGGTTGGTTTTGTGAGTTGGTGGTTTGTGATTCATACATTTTTCTATATCTATTTTTGAACAAATCACAATCAACTTAGATGGTAGTTATTTGAGTTAAACCAGTGTAACCATGACACATTGAAGTGTGCTGAACTGAAGTTTGATGAACATATCCCATACTTGTACAGAATGAAATTTCAGAATTTATTTTCTCTTAAATATAGTTCCTGTGGCAACTCCTGCGGCAGCGTCCATTTGCAACACCAGATTTCTGTTGGGTGTATCTTGTCCTCCAAGGAAACCAAACAGTTTGTCTCAAATGTGTAATTTGATCCTGCCTGTCGTCGACAATCCTGCAATGTGTAATTTGATCCAGTCTTGCCAGACTACAGAACGTGGAAGTATAGTTAGCTTTGTGAAGATCTTAATAGTATTCTGCTTTTATAATTATAGTTGTCCTTGGCTGGTAGAGCCTAGCAGAGGCCCGGGAGGGGGGGGAAGAAAGAGGAGAGAATGTGATCCATCTTCCCATCTGGATCACTTTTGGCTCTCATTGTCTGCCTCCTCTCCCCTCCCCCTTTAGACCTAGATCATGTTTTTCCCCCCAACCCGTGTTCCCTCTGTGCTCTAACCAGCCCCAACCCAAGTTCCTGACCCCTCTCTCTCCCCCCCCCCCCTCTGCTGCCGCCCCCCCCCAGTTCCCGACTTCTCTTCCCTCCAACACCCCCTGCCCGCCTCCAAACCCCCCCAACCCCACCGCTCCTCCCTCCAACCCCCCCCCCCCCCCCCCTCAGAGCTCCTCTTCCCCACCATCCAATTCACTGCTATTCTCCATAGGGAGCAAAGGAAAGCATGAGCAGTACGAAACAGGGGCACGTGCGCAGAGGGACTCAGAACACTGGAAATAATCACTCCGAACTCCTGCAGCCTTATTTTAATTCGAGTAACCATACAGATGGTAACATGTGAAGATCATGTGTGGATTATGTAACAGCCACCATATACACAGTTTAAAAAAGATGACTGGCTATTTTTCTGTTTTGGGTGTAACCGTGACTTCCTTACCTATAATTTTAAAGCTGCGTGCTAGCTACCAAACAAAGGGAGTGACGTGCGCAAAGTATGGGTTGATATTTCACATCTTTTAAAAGGGGTCATAGTTACACTGACTTTAATTAAAATACAAGAAGCTGGTTGTTAACCAAATTAGACATATTAAAAATATTTTGTAGCAAATGATCTGTTTTACTCGATTTTTCTAAGTTACCAATCTGGGGATTTTAAGAACACAAGAATTCAGAGGAGTAGGCAATATGGCCCCTCGAGCCTGCTCCACCATTCAACAAAATCATGGCGGATCTTTGACCTCAACTCCACTTTCCTGCCCTATCCCCATATCCCTCGATTCCCTACAAGTCCAAAAATCTCTCTCAGCCTCAAATATACTCAACAACTGAGCATCCACAGCTCTTTGGGGCAGAGAATTCCAAAGATTCACAACCCTCAGTGAAGAAACTCATCACAATCTTAAAAGCCTGACCCCTTATCCTGAGACCATGCCCCTAGTTCTAGACTCTCCAGCCAGGCAAAACAACTTCTGAACATCTATCCTGTCAATCCCCTTCAGAATCTTGTTTCAATGAGATCACACCTCATTCTTCTAAACTCCAGACAGTATAAGCCCAATCTGCTCAATCTCTCCTCATAGGACAACCCGCTCATCCCAGGAATCAATCCAGTGAACCTTTGTTGCTCCACCTCAAAGGCAAGTATGTCCTTCCTTAGATAAGGAGACCAAAACTGTGCACAAGGGATTTGTTGGCATTTGGTCCCATTAAGTTTCCCACTTTTTCTCTACTGATATTCATTACTTTTAAGTTCCTCACTCTCATTAGCCCCTTGGTTCCCCATTATTTTTGGTATACTTTGTGTCTTCTACTGTGAAGACAGATACAACATCTGTTTAAAGTCTCTGCCATTTCCTTGTTCCCCGATATAAATTCTCCTGTCTCAGCTTTAACAGACTAACGCTTGCTTTTGCTACTCTTTCTTTCTACATACTTGTAGCTCTTACAATCTGTTTTTATATTTCTTGCTAATTTACTCTCATTCTATTTTTACTCTCATTCTATTTTCTCCCTTTATCAATTTTTTGGTCATCCTTTGCTAGCTTCTAAAGCTCTCCCAATCCTCAGGATCTCTACCATTCTTTGCAACATAAGCCTCTTAATCTAATACTATCCTTAACTTCTTTAATTAGCTACAGATGGATCATTTTTCTCGTGGAATTTTTATTTCTCAATGTAATGTATATTCATTGAGAATTTTGGAATATTTCTTTAACTGTAATCTAATTTCCCAAACTACCTTAGCCAAGTCGCCCCTCCTACCTATGTAATTGGCTTTAAGCTTAAAACTTTTGAACAGATAAAGTATAAAGAAAGCCATTCCTCCACCCAGAGCTCCTGGCTCCCACACCTCTCCTCCTCCCCGCTTCGAACCCCTGACCTTCTCCACAGGGAGCCGGGGCAAGTGTGCCGGTTAAGGTCGCAGCCGCTGCAATGTCGGGTGCGCATGCGCCCCCGTTTGGTACTGCGCATGTGCGACCGGATCACGTGCACATGAGCAGTACCAAACAGGGGCGCATGCGCAGAGGGACTCAGAACACTATGGAAATAATCACTCCCAACTCCTACAGCCTTATTTTGAGTAACCAGAGATGCAATACGCGAGGGTCATGTGTTGTTTAAGCAATGACCACAATATACATTGTTTTAAAAAAGATGACTGGCTATTTTTCCGTGGTTTTGGGTGTAACCGTGACTTCCTTACGTCAGTAATTTTAAAGCTGCGTGCTAGCTACCGAAACAAAGGGAGTGGCTGTGCGCAAAGTATGGGTTGAAGTTTCACACCTTTTAAAAGGAGTCATATTTACACTGACTTACCCAAATCAAAATACCAAAAAAGCTGGCCGTTAACCAAATTAGACATTGAAAAGATTCCGTAGCAAATTATCTGTTTTACTTGATTTTTGAGTTACCAATATGGGGATTTTGAACAGATATAAAGTAAAAAGGAATCCATTTCTTCCCACACCCCCACCCAGAGTTTGGTGCTCTATTTACATTACAGCATTGCCAGACAGTCCAGACCAAGACTGCAAAATTGTAATAGTCAGTCAACATTAGGGTAAATTCTAAGGCAGTGGAAGCTAAAACTGAGATGAGGAGGAACCACTTCACTCAGAGGGTGGTAGGTCCATGGAATATGCTGCCCCAAAAAGCTGTAGAAGCTACATCATTACATAAATTTAAAACAGAAATAGACAGTTTCCTAGAAGGGAATAAAAGGGTTATGGGGAGCGGGCAGGAATTTGGACATGAGTCTAGGTTCGGATCGGTCATGACCCTGTGGGTAGCGGAGCGGGCCCAGGGGCCATGTAGCCTGATCCTGCTCCTATTTCGTGTGTCTAATTCTGTTAGATTCAGGAGCTGGTTCTGTGATAGTAGATTGGCGGTTAGGATCAGATCAGCCATGATCTTATTGAATGGCGGAGCAGGCTCGAGGGGCCGATTGGCCTACTCCTGCTCCTATTTCTTATGTTCTTATGAGCCTCAGCACATGGCAAGTAAATGCAATTCCAAAATATAAACCAGCACCAGATGAACTCTGTCTCAAAGTTGACCTCCAGCAAGAGTTCAGCTCTGCCAGTCCTAACATAATAAATAACTGCAGGAACGTGTGTTTCTCCCTTCCCAAGTGTTTTTCACACTGTACAGTGTAGTGGAATACAATAACTAGTTTTTAAAAAATAATTTTTTCTCCTTCAATAGAATGAACAGCTATAAAAATATCCATATTTGAATGACTAGACAACAGAACGGTGAACTGCCCAAATTAAATCACACTATGATTACAGCAGGAAAGAATTTGCAGAGACATTTTCAGTCCTACATTTGACATTAATGCACATTTCTAGCTGTGAGAATCATAATAAAACTGACAGATCAATACTGGTATCTTGGCTTTGTCACTGACAGCAGTCCTGAAGTGTTAGAACCAATGAGAAGTAAATTTTGCCTCAGCTGCCAACTTAGCTTGGCATCAGGTGCATCTATGATTTCCTGCCAGTGGGCTGAACCACTCAAACCCACCCTGTACATAGCACCAAAGGGGCTTCGCTGTTGCTGGACTCCCCAACCAGAGGAAGGTAGCAGCCCCAAGCAAATAATAGAAAGCTTTAAAACAAATGCACATGTAGATGTCGTGTTGCTGCAATATAAATAAAGTTGGAGGAGTGAACCAATTTCATTGCAGTATTAATTTGCTGCGCTCAATGATGAATAGTTTGTTAACTGCATCCACAGGTGTGCAGACACCCACTATTTTCTGAAGGCATCCAATTTGTTGGTCTCTTGGAGAGTACTGGGCTCTTGCCCTGGAGAAGAGACTTGCTATAGTTGGTCTGTGAGGTGATGTATAGAGAGCTGCCAGTGATGATGGTTTATCAGCTTGCCAGTTAAAACGCCTGCATGGTGTGGATGAAGAAAGTAGGAGTCACTCATGTTCACACAGCTAGGCAGAATTGTGTGGAAACAAGACTGTATATCCTTGAAATTTAATTTTAGTAATGGGTCTACTTGAATTGCAATGTACACAATGATTTTAACACCCTGGTCAGCAATGGAGGAGAATCAGGCCAAAGTTCTCCAATTTCTAGGCCACAAGACCATATCAGCCATATTTTTGCTAAGTGCGCACATGCTTAGAAGAGGGGCAATGGTATAGCGAGGCATGGAAGCATATTTGAAAAACAAATTATTCCTGAAATAGCTTTTCCTTCCATTAAAAAAAAAAGCACTTTTGGAAAAACTCAATTGTTTCTGACCCATTAATCATTTTAATAACACGTATGTAAGCTAGCAAACATCGGTGTACAATGGAAAACTGAAGAAATAAAATAAATATGGCAGTAAAATGCAGATCCAAAGACAAGCATTAATATTTTTATAAAGTCATTTATTTAATAAATAACTCAAGTAAAGTGTACGGCAATAGTGAAAACATTGTTAAAATAAAAAGGCACTTTAAATCAAGAATGTGATCCCAGTGAAATAGGTCACAACTCAGGACAGAATTAATGCAAACAGCTGTATCGAGCATGTATCCAAGTTACCATTTGCTTGCACCTTAATAGTATTAATAGCTACTAATCATAAGGGAACTTTGAGTTTGTGCACAGGTTTAAGAGAACCTGCTTAGAAACGGAAATGATGGCTATGTGCGCGGATACAAAAATTGAGGACTAGTGGTTGCTACAAAATACTTACATTAAAAAGTTTGCAAAATTACATACCAACAAAGACTTGCATCTAATTTTAAAAAACAGTTTGATCTGTCATGATTTGGCAAAGCCATTTACAATTAAATAAAGTTGTCCACATTTGGCAGAGTAGTGTATGGATAATGTCAAATATATTTCTGCTACATGTTTAACACAACTGCATAATGCTTTAAAAATAAACAGCATGTATTTTTTCTCAATTGCCCTAACCTAAAGGGTGCTCAACAGACAGTGAAGAGAATGCAGGTGTGGGTTTTGCAAGTCACAATATGACGGTCAGACAAATGCACAGTTTCTAATGATTTCTGAAAAATATTGAGATTTATTTTGGACTTCTGCAGAAATCTCACAGGCACGTGTTAGTGACTGTAGAATTTATTCCAAATCATTCCTTTTGGCACATTAAATGAGGGTGATTCTTTTGCTATTTTCAAACGTTTGACCTGGTTTAAAATACTACTGAGACAATTTACATAAGAACTTTGGAAAACCAAAATCCTGGGGAAAAAAAATTAAAAATTAAAACAAAGCTGTATATCACTGAAACAATCATTCCATTCTAAAGCTGGTCTTGGCACCCTCTTCAAATTATTTTTTTAAATTTTTTTTTAAAAAACAACCAACCAATCTTGGTTTACACATACTGTACACATTTCAAAATCTGCATAGAAAAACTTACATTATTGGTTAGTAAATCACTGCAATGTGATCTAAAGCTAATTTGTGACTACAAAAAAACCCAAACCCAATTATCCATAGTTTTAATAAAATAAAAAGGAACCCTCACAAAAATGCACAAACTCCATCATTTCCCCTCATATTTTGGGTTGACAATAGTCGTCACAGCACTCTTGTAGATTGGATTTTCACCCTGGGGAAGAAAAATGTAAAATGAATTCTGGATTTTGATTTGGAACAAAACAAGCTAAACATGACAGTGCTCCACATCATTGGCAAGATTCACTCATATCTTTTAGTGCTCTGTTATAGTCGTCTATGAAAGAGCCCACATTGTATTAATACATTACCAGATAAACCAATAATGACAGTTTTTCCCCCCCCACTGTATCTTGTACTGAAATCAGAGGAATGTTTATCAATTTACATATGTAGACAATTCACCTGCACAGTTATCCTCTTGGCACAAAACCCTTGGAAGTTTAAGTTAATGAAATGAAAAAAGGTTTAGTACTAATGCTACTCCTTCCCCCTCAGCTTCCTATTTTCCTTGTTTGTGCCTATGGCATGTCAGCCACTTTTACACTGCCGCTGGTGAGCTAGTTCCCTGCATTTATACTACATCAATGGCTTATCGTGAGGAGAAAAACTGACTACTGTACTGGGATAAAAGAGCTAACAGACAGCCATCTCCCAGAATCTTAACTAAAGGAGTGCCAGTATAAAAGCAACTCATAAGTAGTCCTTTAATCTTCTGGGCCTACAGATCTGTGGAAGATTTGGTAGAGAGGAGGCTCAAATTCAAATAACTGGGGAACTGGCAATGTACCATAATCTTTAATGGGGACAAAAAGGGTTCCTCAAGCATCCACAGGACAATTCCCTTTTCTCCAAGACACAACATCTTGACTCAAGGCACTGCCATTCTTCCACTGTCGCTGGGTCAATATCCTAGAATTACCTAACACCATTGTTGGAGCACCATCACTACAGGGACTGCAGTGGCCCAAGAAGGCCCACAACTTTCTCAGGACAACCAAGTACAGGAAATAAATGGGGCCTTTCAAACATCACCCACATCCTGCAAATTAAAAACATGTAGGCATGAGTAGAAGCACAGGCAAACTGAAGCTTGCCATCCTACTCCCAAACTGCTCACCTTTGAATAGTATGTCAACACTAAGATTTATACTACTGTAAAATCTGGTGAACAAGTTGCACCTTTAAACAGAATACAAGGCAAGACTTTGATACATGCATTTGAGGGAATTAAAAAGTGACCTTCCCGCTCCTTTCAGTTTTGGTAGGTCCAAGCCCCGTGCCTCTGTGGTATAGCCTGCTCCCAAGTCCACCAATATTGCACTTGTATGGCTGCTTCGGGAGCAATAACCTGGTGAGCATACACGGTCCAATTTTTCTTATCTTTTCTCTCCCTTTATCAGGGAGATATCCAGGATGGCCAAGATGGTGATCTCTTGAGCAGGGGGCTCAAACCAGCCTTCCTACTCACAATAGCAATGTGTGGGCGATGCTCAGCACAGCACATTCCAATTTTAATGCTACATGTTCCAGACATTAAAATAGAATCACAGGTTATTGGATGGTGTACTTGACTGGCCTTTTATTCTAGAATGGTTTGAAATCCACACCCAGACCAAGTCTTCTCTGTTTGTTAGCTGAAGGAGTCCTCCATGTTATTGGAAATATCCTATGAGATTGGTAATTGACGTAATCATCACACGTTCAGGTAATTGGGATACAAAATACCGCTAGGGACATTACCCAAAAGGGCAAAAAAATTTAAATAGCTTGAGCTATGAAATTTTGTTTAAAAGCTATGCAAGTGGTTCTCAGTTAGTAATGGACACAGACCATGCTCTCAGGCACACAAGGATTTTGAACGAAGCCTCGCCATTTCCAAGAGAAAAATGCAGCAAGCATGTTTTTTAAAAAGTATATTTGTTCCTATATTGTGTATATATTAGTGAAACTTGCTTAAATTACATTACTTTGCTGACTAATGCATTTGATTCCTGTAGCTGTGTCTGATGGTATTTGAATCCCCATTTGCACAGCACCAACTGAAAATACTAAGTACAGTAAATTGCATTTTATTTTCCCTTGTAAAGGTTTGCAGCTGTTTAAAGGGCAAGTCTTCAGTTACCATAAATTGTTAAATAGGCACAAGCAGAAAAGCAAAGATGAGAAAAACATGCAAGAAGAGAAGATAATACAAACAGATTTAGAGAGAAGCAACTTTACGCCCATAATTTGGATTCTTGAATTTGTGTATAGGACTCTTGTAAATAGGATTTTCTTGCTACAGAAAAAAGAAATATAAACATGGAGAATGAACAAAATTCAAAGAAAAATGATCCGTATAGATCTGAACTTATACCCTTATGGCTTATATATCCTATTTTCTCAGCAACTAAAATTTTAAACTGATCAGGCAGTTTTAGTAAGCTTAGACAATTGCTTCAGTAATTCCTTTATACTAATGGGGCTATATGTACACAAGTACTTGTGTCCTGTATCTGATAATTCACAATTGGCACAGAGTTGACTATGTAAAGTAATACCTGAAAAAAGATTCAGGAACTGATGGGAGATTTCTTCCACCGAACCCAGTCAACATTCATTTACAGTAATGCTGAGCTAGGTCAGTGCACAGTAATTATGAGAAAGGAATGGCCTCGTTGTTGCTCATATTTTGATTTCCTAAGTCTGTCAAAATATCATAACCCTACAGATAAAATTCAGCCCAAAAATGGTCAACACTACCTGCTGATAGAAAAATTTGCACTGTAATGGGAACATACAAGGTAATGGCAACAACTTGCCAAGGCTTCTTCGCCAGCACCTCCCAAACCCGCAACCTCTACCACCTAGAAGAACACCCCCACCTCCAAGTTCCCCTCCAAGTCACACACCATCCTGACTTAGAAGTATATCACTGTTCCTTAATTGTCGCAGAGTCAAAATCCTGGAACTCCCTCCCTAACAGCACTGTGGGAGTACCTTCACCACACGCACTGCTACGGTTCAAGGCGGCAGCTCACCACCACCTTCTCAAGGGCAACTAGGGATGGGCAAAAATGCTGGCCTAGCCAGTGACACCCACATCCCATGAACAAAAACAAAAATTTCCACTTGTGCTTCCAACCAGGAGGTGGTAACACTACACCTTCTTCCTGCTGACTTTGGCATTCTGCTTGGCAGGGCAAGGAAAAGAAAGGCAGGTTTCACTATACAGATATCCCACCTGAGACTCGTTTCAAGTATTTAATTGCAGCTCAGTATTTTGGATAATCTATTCCATTACTATTTTTACTGGGACCCCAGGTAGCGTCAAGTTATTCAGAAAGACGGAAGTTTTCCAAGCTGAATTTATCGCCAATGCAGTGGTACAAAGTTCTGTACTTGGAGGAGAGGATTATTTGTGCAAAGGTGTCGCCAATTTAAATAGTGTTAAGTAGACTCATCTCATCTACAGATTGAATGGACTTTACTGTACAGGAGTTGTAGAACATTAAATATATTTTCATACAGGAGTGAAACCTCATTTACTAATCAGCTGAGTTTGAGGAAAAGCAGCACTCAGCTGTAAGTCAATCTGAAAATAGATGAAATTGATTAAGGTTTTAGATAACTAAATTTCTTGGTCAGAGGGGTTCAACTTTTAATCCACACATCTTACCAGTGGGATATAGTATTGGGTCCAACTTTGCATGACTCAACAGGGAGTTTTGACGATATTGATTGGAAGCTAAAATGAGCATGTCTTTATGCTGCTGCTGGAAGGTCCCGATGGATACCCATTTCAATCTAAATACAGTTCTTTGGGACAGCATTGAGAAATCACAAGGGGCATTTAGGTTTTTCTTTAATGTTAGCAAGTCCTAGTACAGATTAAACTTCTGTACAAAAAATGTCCAAACCAAGTCTCCATGGGTCAGGATTTTAATGTAGGCTACAAAGGGCATCCCCCTGTTCACGTGCAAGATCCGGGACTAAGCAGCAAGGTTGATTAGTGCAAAAAAGGGGAAACTGTTCCAGGGAGGAGGACAGACTCCTGACTACAATGACCTGTCACCGAGTTCCCTTAGAGGGAGAGTCAGCTTTGCAGTGGATAGGCCCTTTTTGCTATGACCTAGATTAAACAGATTTATGATGAGCAAGACTATTGGAAGCTGCCTTGTGTAGGTCTTACTATCATGCTAACCATAGACGTCCATCATATTATTGATGAGGAAGCTCCTAAGGCTTGGAGTGATTACTGCTGGGAGAGGGAGATATTACCTGAAGGCCAAGCACAAGAACAGATGCTCACATATTCAGGACATGGTGTTTTTTTTTTTTTTTTTAATTCATTGATGGGATGTGGGCGTCGCTGGCTGGCTAGGCCTGCATTTAGTGCCCATCCCTAATTGCCCTCAAGATGGTGGTGAGCCGCCTTCTTGAACCGCTGCAGTCCATATGGTGTAGGTACACCCACAATGCTATTAGGAAGGGAGTTCCAGGATTTTGGCCCAGCGACAGTGAAGGAACGGCAATACAGGTCCAAGTCAGGATGGTGTGCGGCTTGGAGGGGAACTTGTAGGTGGTGATGTTCCCATGCGTCTGCTGCCCTTGTCCTTCTAAGTGGTAAAGGTTGCGGGTTTGGAAGGTGCTGTGGCGAGTTGCTGCAGTGCATCTTGTAGATGGTACACACTGCAGCCACAGTGCGCCGGTGGTGGAGGGAGTGAATGTTGAAGGTGGTGGATGGAGTGCCAATCAAGCGGGCTGCTTTATCCTGAATGGTGTCGAGCTTCTTGAGTGTTGTTGGAGCTGCACTCATCCAGGCAAGTGGAGAGTATTCCATCACACTCCTGACTTGTGCCTTGTAGATGGTGGAAAGGCTTTGGGGAAGTCAGGAGGTGAGACACTCGCCGCAGAATTCCCAGCCTCTGGCCTGCTCTTGTAGCCACAGTATTTATATGGCTGGTCCAGTTCAATTTCTGATCAATGGTAACCCCCAGGATGTTGATAGTGGGGGATTCAGCGATGGTAATGCCATTGAATGTCAAGGGGAGATGGTTAGCGTCTCGCTTGTTGGAGATGGTCATTGCCTGGCACTTGTGTGGTGCGAATGTTACTTGTCACTTGTCAGCCCAAGTCTGAATGTTGTCCAGGTCTTGCTGCATATGGACACGGACTGCGTCAGTATCCGACGAGTCTCGAATGGTGAACAGTGTGCAATCATCAGCGAACATCCCCACTTCTGACCATGACTGGGTTGCAGAAAGGCAAGCAGCTGCTGGTGATGCTCCACATCTTCAACTAGTTGTGGCACCATTCAATGGGGTATGTTGCATGTCCATCCTATGATCAGGAGGATGGTAGCAATGCACACATTCACTGTATGGAGAGTTGTGGTGCTCACGAGTCCCTGCTATCCACCTACTAATAATCAAGCATGCTCATCAGTTGCTCAATGACAAGCAAGTGACTCCTGGGAGGATAAGGGAAGGTGAGAGATAAACGTGTCTTTGGGGTCAACATAGCTCCAAGGTGACACTTCTGGCAATGGAAGCTTGGAATCAAGTTGATCCTCTGTGGCAAACTCTGTAATCCAATACTGGAACCAGGAAGATTCACAGTACTTTAGGGCACTGTTAATGATTGTCCAGTCAGCCTTGCTTACTAATGGAAGCCTGGAAGGGTAGGCCTATCAACGAGCTCTGGCATTCTTCCACCTTGCTCCCAATAACCTGGACAGGTCAATGACTCAAAGGGCAGGGTGCTCCTGGTTAGATTGACAGAACCATACCAATGCTCTATGTTGGAAGACTGCATGGTTTTAGCTGGTTAAAATCCCAGCAATGCCCTTGTACACACATTTTGGGGGGGGGGGGGGGGCTTAGCCTCTGCTCTGCCAACTTGCAGTGCAGCTTTCTGGATTTAGGTAAATGGGGAGAAGTGCACATTCCAGGTTGGCCAAACAAAAACTCTATGGATATTTCATTACCTTTGTTCAGAGACTCAAAATGGTTACAGTTTCAGCATGTCAGAACCAGCTGACCAAAAAGAAAAACAATCCACATTACAGAAGTGCTCATTTATAGACTGGTGTGGCAAGTGTTATTTCATGACTGTTAATTCACATAATACGTTCAGACATACACTTCATATCCTTTTCATATGGGTTACACAAAGTGCTTTTCCCAGAAACAGTAGATTACCTTGACATTTCTTAATCAGATCTGTCACCTCATGACATGCTTCTGATAGCACATCATTACATCGCCAGCTTGGAACAATAAATGAGGCATCATTCACATTCCCAAGAATGGGATCTGAAAATATGGTACGGAGACTGTAGCTTTACATTATAAAAAGGTAAAACTCCCTCATCTTCATGGACAAGATTCTGCTATTTTTGATTATTTTGTTAAGCCTGTGATTGAATGGTTTCTGAATAGACAACTGTTATCTAACTATGAACAATGGACTTACTGTATCCCATTTAGCATTCATTTTCTCTTTTTCAAATTTTGCAAATTCCCTTCGGTCATGAATGATCATCAGCAATTTCCATATCAGCAACAAGGCAAGGCCTATCAAGACAATACCAGCAACCACACCAGCTACAATTGGAATGATGTCAGGTGCTTGCGGACATTCTAAAAGAAAATATACATTTAAGTATTAAAAACAACTTTTCTTTGACTACTGAATCATTTTATATAGACAAATAAAACCCATCTTATATTTTATGGGTTTTGGGATAATCTATGTTACAGAAGATATAGCTATTCTTCAGAAGCAGACCAGAGTCCTCCAATCATTATTTTGTTGGCACCTCCAACTAAATTAGATGCACTGGAAAATATAGAACACTTCAAAATGCATGAAGGTCATTCCACAGTGAATGCAACCCTACCAACTGTTAATTGGTATGAAAACAACCAAAACTTGTTACTTAGTTCTTATTCTTGAAATATTCCACATCCCTGGAGGATGTAATCAAGCCAACATAGCATATGGGTGAACGTTGGTATGCCTGCCTTCTTAAGAGTACATTAAATTGACCAGATATGCAACTTTTCTTATACAGAGTCTTAGTAAGTATTCTATTCTCTTCTGGCACAACTATAACTCTACTTGCACTATACAAAAAATTAAAGTACTTGAATGCTCAACATCGAAGCAAACTAGTTTTTGTTAGAATGAAGATTGGTTAACCTTGAAATGTATGAAATTTAGTCATTAAAAACCCCTTCATTTTAAAGTGATATCTACAAGTTACCTCTTCATTGGGAGTTACAGCAGCAGTTGTGATCTTGACAAATCTGTTCTGATGCAAAGTACCTCAACCAAAATGTCAATTTGTCTTTTCTACTTACAGATGCTGACTGACCTGCGGTCATGTAGTTCCAACAATTGAAGTTTTTATTCCAGATGTTTAACATTTGCAGTTTCCTTTTTTTAAATTTGACAAACCCTTCCCTGGCAGTTTGCTACCAATTTTTGTGCTTTTTGCTCACCTGTTTTCTTTTTAATACCTTTTCATAGCTTGACAGATGACTTGTAAACTAACACCCCTCTAGCGTATTTAAAAAAAGAAAGTTGACAGCCATTAACCTTTTGTGGTTAGAATGATTGACACATCCTATGTTCTTCTCACTTCTCTTCTGTTTTGGCCAGTCTTACTTATTAACAGTTGAGTATGCCTTTAGGGCAAATATGGTTTGTAATCACTGCTCAGAACACACCACTCACCTGGGTTTTCAGTAACATGAACTTCTGGAACATTGTGGTCATTAACAGAATAGGAAAAGTAGAACCAACAGTCATCCTCATCCTTCTCTTTACAATGAGCAATAGATGCAACTTGGCCTGGTTGTGGCAACTCATCCTGCTTTTTCACCAACTGCACTTCAAACTCACACTGATCACAGGTATCTTTCTTGGGTCCTTTATTAAAGGCTTTACACTGAACACAATCCCTATAAAACACAAAAGTATTGAAAAAGTTAATGTATACAAACTTTCCAACTACAGCACTTCAAAGATTCAATTATAGACTGGATGAAATAAAAACAGAAAATGCTGGAAATACACAGGTCAGGCAGCATCTGTGGAGAGAGAAAGAGTCAACATTTCAGGTCAACGACAAAGGGTCATTGACCTGAAACGTTAACTCTTTCTCTCTCCACAGATGCTGCCTGACCTGCCGAGCACTTCCAGCACTTTGTTTTTATTTCAGATTTCCAGCATCCGCAGTATTTTGCTTTTGTATAGACTGGATGACTTGGGTTAAGCGGTTTACATAAAGTTCACAAGATTGCTCAGGTTACTTTCCATAGTCTATGTAGGATTTGACTATGAAAACATTTTCATGAACATTAAACAGACTCCATCCCAAGCTACATTAGTTTCAGTATGAAAAGGAGGTGTGGCTGCAGTAATAAATGAGACAAAATATAGATGAGACGGAATTATTTTGCTTGGCATGCATTTTAAAAAAGGGAATTTGGTGGGCCTTATTTTGAAGAGACTAAATAACTTCACCTCAGTCTCAATCTCATAATAGCTGCGATTTTAATGATACAAATTTGTTGTTTCGGACCAGAATACAATACTAGTTAAAACAGTAAGCCGCATTCTAACATGCATCAATCCAAGAGACCGTCAAACAGTAAGCCAGTCCATAATTACATAATTACCAGTAAAACATGGGTTACATAAACATTCAACCCTAAAGCAACAGCCAAACTGAAAATAGAAGAAAAACCATAAATGATTTGTAAACACAATCTTGTATTTTTCCAGTGCTGTTAATGTAGAAAATGTCTCAAGGTTCAATACAAGAAGTCGGAGGAAAACAGACACTGAACCAGAAAAGGAGTGATTAAGAGGATGACCAAAAGCTTGGTTGAAGAGGTAGGTTTTACAGAGGGGATCTTAAAAGAGGGTACGTTTAGCTATTAAGTGGGACCTAAGCAGCTATCGATGATGGGGCAAAGGAAGGGAGAATGCACAGGAGGCCAGAGTCAAAGGAATGGAGAGTTCGGGAGTTGGAGGATAAGACTGGACGAGATTACAGAGATAGGACAGTGAAATCACAATGATTTAAAGACAAGGAAAATAATTTCAAATTTGAGACAGTGGACAGGTAGCCAACATACAGCAGCGAGGAGAGGGAGGGTGAGAGAGTTGGGGTTGGGGCAGGGCAGCATTGCAGCAGCAGAGTTTTAGATAAACTGAAGTTTACAGAGCATGGGAGATTGTCTACAAGGATAGCACTGGAGTAGGAATCTGGAGGGGATAAAGGCATGTATGAAGATTTCAGTGGCAGATGAGCTGAGGTAGGATTGGAGGAAGACAGTTATGAGGTGGAAGTAGATGCTCTTTCTGATGGAGTGGCATGTGGTCAGAAATTCAGCTCAGGGTCAAACAGGATCCTATAAAGATCCAAATGTTTTTTTTTTTTTTTTTTTAAAAAGCCCACTTCAAATCTATGCTACAAACTGCACAAGTAAAGATGCCTGAAACAAACTCTACCTGGGCTTGCTTTGTTCTTTCTGTATAAAAGTAACTCCATAATCAGAGTAGTTTCTACTAAATTATGCATATCCTATCAGAGCAGTTGCAAATTGGTGTTTTGAAAACTCAAGTGAGCACTATTGCACAATTACTCTAGGACAACTGACTAGAGTTATTATTCTATGGCAAATGGGTTAAGATTTCTGGATTCTTAACATTTACTTTTAAAGTTATAAGAATTGGGGTCAAATATCTATCTTCAAAACAGTTACTTCCTATGTCGGGGGACTGACCAATACACAAAACTGTCCTGATTAATTCACATTTTCAATGACATTTAACTGGTTTCTTTTGTTGGTGTTACTGTTTGCATTCAGAAATTTTGAGGCTGGGCTGTTCTTTGAAGTGTTAATGCACATGACTGTGCAGACTGGGAGAAGTCATCGGCCCAGATTTTCCAGCATCAGTCTCACCATTATTATGGAGTAAATCGGACAGCAACGTCTGGCATCTGCACTTACGCAGTTAAACACTGAAATCCGGAGGTAGCTGTCAGATTTTCCCTGCTCCTCCACAAGCTTCGCTACACTGGTACCTCACTGATGTATTTTAATACCAAATCCAATAAGGGCATGAAGTTGTAGTACTTACCCACTAAACACACCAGAAAGAGTTAGGGCTGGTGCATTCAGGTGTAAGTGAATTTTTAACTGTGATCAGTCTCAATTACTGCCAAACCACCTCTCTGGCCTGTAATATTTTATTTTACTTTACAAGTATGGGGTCTCATTCCTTCAGAATTTAATTATTGTTGGAGATTTAAATTTTTACATTTTTTCATCTCATCTCTGCCTTAATCCCATCTTTCTTTCCCTCTTTCACTTTCTGTACATGATTTTACATTGAATTAAAAAAGGGGGGTACTCCAGGTACTCCCCCTAGATTGTCCTTCCCCTTTTAAACTTAACATTGAACCCTTCAAGGGAATTAAACACCATTTTCAAAACAGGCAACAAAATTTACTTAAATACTGGATGATATACCTTTCAATCATCCAAATACCTACTTGTGTTCTGTACAGACTCCAGGGCAGGTTGGGCACATTTCACAGGCAGATCCCTGGAATTTAAGATCAGTGCATTTGCAGCGACCACATTCACATTTACCTCTCCCATTACACATCTGTCCATTCTTTGAAATACATGTTGAATTGTCCAGGGAGCAATCACAGGCGTTGCCAGTAAAGTTGGGGAAACATTCACACACCCTACACTTACAAATACCATTCCCTGCAAAAGAAGATTCAGAAATGTTTAAGTTTATTGCCATGTTTTTGCTTTTCATCCCCCATCTCCCCGGTTAACATACTTGTAAAGCAGCACAGTAATTGGTTCCATTGGTTAAGACACTATGGGAAATGCAGCACTTGAGAATGGGAAGAGTAGACATTGTGAATTTGCCATGTGGGAAATTATGGATACAAACTTAGATCTTCATATTCCTTTCTGCAGTGCAATGGAATATTTAATACAATGTTAAAAAGAGTTGCACAGAAGAATGTACATGGAGATACGGTCACACTTCCAAATTTGATCTCCGATGAAAAAGGGTGTAAAGACCAAGGCTCAGTTTATCTATTACAGTTTAAAATGGACTTCATTGCCATAGTATATATCTCAAACAATGGATTTAGAAGTCCATTTTCAAGTACTTAACACATTTTTGCAGTTGTTTTTAAATATGGAGGTTATAAACATCCATTGTGTTTCTAATCAATGAAGGGTGCAGAAAGAAGTCCCGGAATTGAGTAAACAGTACTGAAAACTCTTAGCAGCACAAGGGAGGGTATACTAGGTTAAAGAAGCACAAGGTAAACAAGTCTCCAGGCTGACAATTTCTTTCCAAGGTGGAGTTGGCCACAGCTCGCATTCAACGCAGTTAAGTATCAAATTATGAGATTAGGCAGCAGCAAAGCACAATAGGATTGAGTAATATTCTAATTAATTGTAAAGTTAATAAATGTTGTGTATTTATCACATTTCCAAAATGAAAATTGAACTTAAACATACCATCAGACACTTTAAAGCTATTATAATCAATCATTCACCTTGGGGACTGAATCTAGTTATGTAATGCAGTGTGTTGTGAAAGTTGCACAAGTATCTTGCCATAATAAGTGTGCTGTCAAGTTAGTTGCAAAGAAATGTATAGTGTGAAGAACAGTTACCAGCATATGGAAAAGTAAATTCTGGCAGGTAATTCATTGTGCTGTATACTTGCCTCCACAAATCAACCCACTGGATCGGTCACAATTGAAGTTATCACATTCACAATATTTGCCAGAGATGATTTCACTGGGATTTTCCCTCTTTTTGCAGACACATTCCCCACAGATACAATCTCCATTGTCACTACAGATTAGAGATGTATTATCTTTTCTACATGAAGCATCCATGTCCTCACTATTTACTTCATCAGTGCTGCATTCACAAAATCGACCAATACGTCCTTTGTTACATCTGAAAATGAAGCAGTCCAGTTTTCAAATTAGTGACTGAAAAATACAGTACCAATTGATTTTAGTTTCTCATCTATTTTCTCATTTCCTCGGTTCCTCCACCACCCCACCCCCCACCTTTATAAAATCGGAGTTCTGCAGTTGCTATTCAGTCATTCTGCATGCCTGCACAGGAAGGAGCTGACCACATCGGATAATGCAAGGCTAGCTCATTTGAATAATTTTCCGCTCATGATGCAGCAGGGCTGGAATTTATGGTACCCCTACAGTGCCAGGCAGTTTTCTGGCATGGTGAAGAGAAACAGCTGTTAGTCGGGCACGAGGGTAACCATTTGAATCATTTTTAAATTAGGGCTGCCCCTAGTTTGTCTTAGTGCAAGCCACCCACATTGGGGTGCGCTGGGCTCCTCAGGCACATTAAAGGCTCAGGTCTTTGCGCCCAATATTCCGCAGTTTACCAAGTGCCAGAGATTTAACTACATGACACTGCCCTACCAGAACTAAGAGTAAAAATACAATATTAACTTTAGCATGAGTGGAGTAGAATAGTAGTCCTTGGTGGAATTCCATTAATGGGCTATGAAGAATAACTATACCAGATGGCAATTAGAAATAATTTACTGCAGTCGCAGTGCTATAAACTGTATCACTGCATCAAAATAATTCCTCCACTTTCTTACAGCCCAAATTACTGCCTCTTCATTAAAAGGAAGAATATTCTCTGTTCTGGACAGAATTAGCAGCTCTACCCTGAGATTGGGGGGTGGGGGGGGGAAGGTTAATGTTTCAGGTGTGAACCTTTGTCCTCCTGAGTAAGTCTCACCCAAAATATTGACCTGTTTCCCCTTCAGATGCTTGTTGGTTTGTGTATTGCCAGTTTTTCTTGCCACCTCAAACTTAATTGTGTTCAATTCTGCAGCACCAATATTCCTTACCTTGAATAAAATAATTCATTAAAAACATCCCTAAAGACAAGCTGCCTCAATGAACGTGTTTTACCATTAAATCCCTACTTTGATAACTAACTTTTGCTGAAAAATCAAAACATCTTGAAACTCATTGTAACTCAACATTGTATTACTTAAATAACAAAGGCGACAATAAAAACATTAAAAATGTCCATTTTGTTGAGCTTTCATTCATTACTATCCCAACACCAAGCAAGCACAATCTTATTAATTAATCTCTGAACAAGTTGATCACCTACCTGCAGGCTCCACACTCAAATGTTCCATTACCCTGGTGACAATCTGGGCTATTAGGGAATCCCTTTTTGTGGCACTCGCATTCACAAACAAACTCCAGAGCAACTTCTACCTTCTCATTAAATCCCAGAGGTTTGATTTGAATAGTTGTCTTCTCTCCATTATTTGGGCATTGTTTTGCTGTGATACTAATGTTGAAGCTCACCTAAAAGGAAAGTAACTTTTATATATAAAGAACATTTTTCATTCTTGGATACTTCCAATGCAGGTGCTACTGCGGATTGCTTCAACAAAAAAACCATTAGTTTGCACCAGCTTCTGATGTGATGGGCTCCTGATTTGACCCATGTTGGCATGGGGACACACCAAGTCGCAGGGCTTTTTTTTTGGGGGGGGGGGGGGGGGGAGAGAAAGATAGGAGAGAGAAAAAAAAAGAGGAAGGGTGAAATTACTATTCACTGCAGCATGTTCATGCATTTTCTCATTGGCATGTTTGCAGAGTTCGAAGAGCCAGCAGAGTAAAGTGTATGGCATGTGCTGGTTTCGGGAGGAGAAAGAGAAAGAGGAGAAAAGAAGATGATTTCAAGAACAAAATTAGTATCGTTTGCAATGTAGCAAGACTAGTTTAATTTCTGTATTAAAGTTACAAATGTGTTCAGTATTTTCACCATGCAATTTTGCTGCACAATTGTTCTATTAAAATCAGATCCACCTTCACAACAAACTATTGACCTGTTCAATGTATTAGAAGCAATTATCACTTCAAATAGTTTACACTCATGTGCTGACCTCAAGTTTTAAAGGATTTTAATACAAACCATTTATTTCCCGACCAATATGTGCTCTTTATTAATTTTTTGTAAATTCCTATATTCTGTAAAGTGATGAATGTTAGTAGTAGGGAATGAACATTTTCCATTATAGCAATCAACATTTCAAAGGTAAGATATAGCACAGTTAGATGCAGAGAAGTGTCAGATGGAGAATAAAGCTCCCTGAAGTTTCCCTGAAAAACATATCAGTCCTAAATTCAGGAAAGCTATTTTCCCATACCAGCCATCCTATAGCTTCTTGGTAAGATATCGATTTAGTGGTAAATTAGGGGCATTTTTGTGCTTGGGCCCAGATCAATAGGAACTGGTTAGAAACTGGCCAAATTCATTGAACACAGGACCTCTACAGCCAGCAAGGGAGATTTTCATTCCATCGTACTGGATTGGATTTGCAACTAAATATACGTAACTGGAGGGCGGCTAATTTCAGCAAATTGAGCAGGGATCCGGCCCGGGTAAATTGGAGTCAAAGACGGACCGGTAGAAATGTAATAGGCCTTTAAAGAGGATATAGTTTGGATACAGTCCAAGTATAATCCCACAAGAGGGAAAGGGAGGGCAACCAAAGCCAGAGCTCCCTGGATGACAAAAGAGTTAGAGAATAGGATGAAGCAGTAAAAAGGGGGTGTATGACAGATGTCAGCTTGATAATACAAGGGAGAATCAGGCTGAATACAAAAAGTACAGAGGGCATGTGAAAAGGGAAATAAGAGGGGCAAAGAGAGAGTACGAGAATAGATTGGTGGCTAACATATTTCAAAGGTCTTCTATAGGTATATTAACAGTAAAAGGGTTGCGTCAGGGCCGATTTGGGACCAAAATGGGAGATCGAATGGTGGAGGCAGAAAGCATGGCCGAGGTACCAAATGCATACTTTGCATCAGTGTTTACCAAGGAAGAGAACTTTGCCAAAGCTATGGTGAACAAGGAGATCACCAGGATACTGGATGAGATAAAAATAAAGGAGGTACTAGGAAGGCTGGCAGTACTTAAAGTAGATAAGTCACCTGGTCCAGATGGGATGCATCCTAGGCTACTGAGGGAACTAAGAGTAGAAATTGCAAAGGTGCTGGCCACAATCTTCCAATCCTCCTTAGATACAGGGGTGGTGCCAAAGGACTGGAAGACTGCAAATGTTACACCCTTGTTCAAAAAAGGAGAGAAGGATAAACTGGACAATACATGTTAAATAGTACAATTTTAAAGAGGGTGCAAGAAGAGCGAGATCTGGGGGTGTTTGTGCACAACCCTTTGAAGGTGGCAGGACAGGTTAACAAAGCAGTTAATAAAGCATATGGGATTCTGGGCTTTATAAATAGAGGCAGAGTACAAAAGCCAAGAAGTTATGCTAAACGTATATAAAACACTAGTTCAGTGGCAGCTGGAGTATTATGTCCAATTCCAGGCACCAGACTTCAGAAAGGACGTGAAGGCTTTTGAGAGGGTACAGAAGAGATTTACTAGAATGGTTCCAGGATCAAGGGATTACATTTACATGGATAGACTAGAGAAGCTGGGGTTGTTCTCCTTTGAGCAGAGAAGGCTAAGAGAAGATTTGATAAGAGATGGTTAAAATCATGAAGGGTTTAGATAGAGTAAAGAGAGAGAAACTGTTTACAATGGTTGAACGGTCGATAACCAGAGGCCACAGATTTATGACTGTCAAAAGAACCAGAGGCAACATGAGGAAAAACTTTTTAATGCAACAAGTGGTCGGGATTTGGAATGCACTGCCTGATAGGGTGGTGGATACAGATTCAATAGTAGCCTTCAAAAGGGAATTGGATAAATACTTGAGAAAAACATTGCAGCGAGGGGGGAAAAGAGCGACGAGATGAGGGGGGAAAAGAGCGACGAGATGAGGGGGGAAAAGAGCGACGAGATGAGGGGGGAAAAGAGCGACGAGATGAGGGGGGAAAAGAGCGACGAGATGAGGGGGGAAAAGAGCGACGAGATGAGGGGGGAAAAGAGCGACGAGATGAGGGGGGAAAAGAGCGACGAGATGAGGGGGGAAAAGAGCGACGAGATGAGGGGGGAAAAGAGCGACGAGATGAGGGGGGAAAAGAGCGACGAGATGAGGGGGGAAAAGAGCGACGAGATGAGGGGGGAAAAGAGCGACGAGATGAGGGGGGAAAAGAGCGACGAGATGAGGGGGGAAAAGAGCGACGAGATGAGGGGGGAAAAGAGCGACGAGATGAGGGGGGAAAAGAGCGACGAGATGAGGGGGGAAAAGAGCGACGAGATGAGGGGGGAAAAGAGCGACGAGATGAGGGGGGAAAAGAGCGACGAGATGAGGGGGGAAAAGAGCGACGAGATGAGGGGGGAAAAGAGCGACGAGATGAGGGGGGAAAAGAGCGACGAGATGAGGGGGGAAAAGAGCGACGAGATGAGGGGGGAAAAGAGCGACGAGATGAGGGGGGAAAAGAGCGACGAGATGAGGGGGGAAAAGAGCGACGAGATGAGGGGGGAAAAGAGCGACGAGATGAGGGGGGAAAAGAGCGACGAGATGAGGGGGGAAAAGAGCGACGAGATGAGGGGGGAAAAGAGCGACGAGATGAGGGGGGAAAAGAGCGACGAGATGAGGGGGGAAAAGAGCGACGAGATGAGGGGGGAAAAGAGCGACGAGATGAGGGGGGAAAAGAGCGACGAGATGAGGGGGGAAAAGAGCGACGAGATGAGGGGGGAAAAGAGCGACGAGATGAGGGGGGAAAAGAGCGACGAGATGAGGGGGGAAAAGAGCGACGAGATGAGGGGGGAAAAGAGCGACGAGATGAGGGGGGAAAAGAGCGACGAGATGAGGGGGGAAAAGAGCGACGAGATGAGGGGGGAAAAGAGCGACGAGATGAGGGGGGAAAAGAGCGACGAGATGAGGGGGGAAAAGAGCGACGAGATGAGGGGGGAAAAGAGCGACGAGATGAGGGGGGAAAAGAGCGACGAGATGAGGGGGGAAAAGAGCGACGAGATGAGGGGGGAAAAGAGCGACGAGATGAGGGGGGAAAAGAGCGACGAGATGAGGGGGGAAAAGAGCGACGAGATGAGGGGGGAAAAGAGCGACGAGATGAGGGGGGAAAAGAGCGACGAGATGAGGGGGGAAAAGAGCGACGAGATGAGGGGGGAAAAGAGCGACGAGATGAGGGGGGAAAAGAGCGACGAGATGAGGGGGGAAAAGAGCGACGAGATGAGGGGGGAAAAGAGCGACGAGATGAGGGGGGAAAAGAGCGACGAGATGAGGGGGGAAAAGAGCGACGAGATGAGGGGGGAAAAGAGCGACGAGATGAGGGGGGAAAAGAGCGACGAGATGAGGGGGGAAAAGAGCGACGAGATGAGGGGGGAAAAGAGCGACGAGATGAGGGGGGAAAAGAGCGACGAGATGAGGGGGGAAAAGAGCGACGAGATGAGGGGGGAAAAAGAGCGAGGGGGAGAGCGCGCGCCGGCACAGACTCGATGAGCCAAATGGCCTCCCTTCTGTGCTGTACTATTCTATGATTCTATATCCTATAGTTGAAATCCCAGTGTCTAACCCGCTGCACCACCCAGCCCCCAGATCTGCTGGTCTATCGCCAAATCTCTATTTCTTATTCCTTACTACAATCATTGCACCATTTCTCTCATTCTGTCCCAAATTAGAAGTGCAGCGACAAAAGCTGCATAACAAATTTTTGGCACAGTGCTGTAAAGCCAAAGAAACTTTTATAATTTAACAGTACTGCTACAGCAGATGCAGCAAAAAAAAAAATAATAGGTGTACAGTATGCTGCTCCAACAGCCTTGTGCAGAAAGGGAATGCCCAATGTAGCACTAAACTACAGACCAGAAGGGAAGGACAAGGAGATTTAATTTACAAGACCTCTACTAGATTCAATTGGAGGTGCGCCTGGACATGGAGGTAGTAGAAAATGCAAGGGCAGAGGAGGGACAACACTGACTTGGGTTACGGTCATGAATTACCATGGTATATTTTTGGATCCTCACACAGTAGGTTAAGACAGAGTGACTGCATCAGATGCTTTGAGAGCAGCAACACATCTTCACAGACACCAACTTTTCATAGGTACTGAAAATAGACAAAATAGACCCTAGGTATAGAGTAGATGCATACATTTACATATTATGCAGGAGGAAGACCCAAGCATTATAAGACAAGTAGTTTGGGGGGTGGAAGGGGGGTAAAGGGTAGCTTCTAAATTTTAAGTCAACTTCAGCCTAAACCACAATACGCAAGAAATAAGCGGATAATGAGTTATCTTCCTGGCTCCCAAGTTCTGTGTCATGGCAAGTGCATATTTCATCTGCATAGTCATAGATAAAAGTTTTCAGAAAATGTTAAGTGAGCAATGGATTGACTGGATCTTACCTCATCGCCAATTTGAATGCCTAAACACTTCCTGCCATTTTCCCCTGTATGAACAGTATTATTCTTACAGTAGGCTGTATAATGTATTGACACTCCTTCTGGCAATTTGCTGTTCTCCAGGATAACCTCGGAAGACAAAGCCTGTAAAAAAGTTATAAATGCAGTGATTGCTACACTTCTAAGTATTGGACTGGTAAAGGAAGTTGAATAAATTGATGCAAGGGTCAACTTACATGATAAGCATCAATGATTAGCTTGATTACATTACTGGAGTTTGATGACAGAACACCCACTTCAGATTTTGGAATGAGATCATGGAGTGCCTATTAAAAACAGAGCAACAATGTTAAATGCAAGTTATGAAATGGCAATACTAAGTATCAAATTACCAAATGTTTCCACTTTAAATAAGGCATTAATCCGAAGTCATTTCTGCCTTTTCCATTGGTTCAGATGAATGGGAAACACTAAAATAAAAGGGATTGCATGAACTCTGAAATAAGTGAACTACGATTTAGAAGAGCTAAATATGCCAATTCCATTCTCCAAATTGAAAATCTAATCCAAAATTTTATAATCTTGAAAGTAACTGTGGGGTTCAATACATGGACAACATCTGAGTAGAATTGGAACAGAGGGAAGGATCAGTGAACAAAACCAGGAACTAAATATTCAATAAATCTTAACTGCACTCAGCTGTGAGCTAGCAAAATTAAAGACATCGCTACAGCAGACAAAATAAAAAATCTCCCATGAGCAGTGCATCCTGATTTATACTCTAATTTAGCAAGATAGCTCAGCATTCCATTTGCTTTGTTGCAATTTCACAACATACGGAAATTTCAAGTAACCGTACATCTATCCTTTATATAATTTGACAGACGTCCCCAATGAGCCCTGCTTGCAACTGCATTGAATTTTATCTGCCACAGTTCTGCCCACTTAGACTGTGTCTTACACATGAAGTCCTTGGCTGCCTCAGACTCGACTACTATCACCTTTAGTATTGTCTATGAATCTTGTTAACTTGCATTGAACTGAGGCCCTGTCTGCCATTTCCATTGGTTTGGATGAATGGAAAACACCCTCAACAAAAAAAGGGCTGTATTAAATCCAAGCTGAGGTAAGCACAACCCACTACTTTCTGCAGCGCTGACATCACTGCCCTAACAAGTAGCTGCTGTTTCTTTCCTTAGTCAATTTTCTATCCATTTTTAGATTTTACCCCGAATTCCAACCACTTTAAAGCATATGTAATTGCCTTTCATGTAGAAGTTTGTCAAAGGCTTTCAGGGAGTCTTAAGTGCACTATGTCATAACGCTTTCTACAATCAAACCTTTAATGCACTTGAACACAATCTAGTTTAACACCAGGGAAGTCTAAAGGAATTATGCACTCAGTCCTGGGTACAGAACCAGAGGAAGGATATATTGGCCTTGGAGAGGGTACAGTGCAGGTTTACTGGAATTATACCAGGATTAAATTATGAGGCCAGGTTGCATAAACTTGATTTGTATTCCTTTGAGTTTACAAGGTTGAGGGGTGCTCTAATTGAAGTATTTAAAATGATTAAGGGATTCGATAGGGTTTATACAGTGAATCCAAAACAAGAGGGCATCATAAAATTAGAGCTAGACCATTCAGGAGTGAAATCAGGAAGCACTTTTTCCACACAAAGGGTCGTGAAAATCTGTAACACTCTCCCCATAAAGGCCATTGATGCAGGGTCAGTAGAAATTTTGAGGACCAAGATCAATAGCTTTTTGTTAGGGATATGCAGCAAAAGCAGATAAAGAGTTGAGGTACAGGTCAGCCATGATTGGATTGAATGGTGGAAAAGGTTCGAGGGGCAGAATGGCCTACTGCTGTTGCTATGTCCTTATGAGTATGACATTGCCAAATGTACTGCCCTTTAAATAAGTCATTAAACAGAGGCTCTGCCTGCATTTTCCAGTGGTTTGGATGAATGGAAAACACCCTATGAGACGACTTGAATAGTGGGGAATTATCCCAATGTCCTAACCAACATTCCTGCATCAACCAACCATCAAAAGGATTAACTTGTCATTCATCTCATTTGTTATTAGTGGAACCATGTGTGTAAATTGCTTAAGCATTTTTGACCGTACTTCAAGAAAAGTAATTAATTGGTTCAGACATGCTTTAGAACATCCTGAAAAATGCGTTAACACTATATAAACGCAAGTGTTTCTTCCGCATCAATATTGATTACTTCTTCCCCTCAAAACCATATGGTATGTCATTTAAGCATCAAGTCCCAATGCCAGGTACACCCTGTGTCAAATGACAATAATGAACGGGCATTCAGAATGTCTTTTGTATCTCAGATTCTGCAATTGTAATTCTGTACTGATGCATACAAAATAAAGTTGTGCAATAGTTCTGAAATTTGTGTATTTGGAAGCACTTACCTTGTATACACCCTTGAACTCTTCTGTAACAGCAAAAATAGGCTGAATATTATTGTCACTAAGCTTTTGTACCAAATGAGCAATGGATGGATAATCCTGTAGACAAAATTTCAGAATTTCAGGCGATTTGATATTTTACAGAACATTCAATATTTTACACAAAGTATTCTAAAGGCAGGTTGAAGAATTAAGTTAAGCTAAATAACATTTCCACGATCCATACTGCCAAGATCAAACAGCAAACTTACATAATAATCACTCATGGTGTAGAGACCCTGAGTATTGAGATGGCAATTCCCATCATTTGGTAGAACAATGCCACCCAGTTTACCATCTCCAGCAAAGTGAAACCCTGCATCTGTAGAGAACACGAGCAATCGAGTGACATTTCGCCAGCCAATTTTATCCTGTGAAGTAGATAATAATTAAATGGTGTCCCGAATCGCTTCCTTCTGTGCTGCAAACTTCTACAGTTCTCTTAAAAATAGGTTTACTTGGGAAAGAGAAGTATGGGTGGAAGCAAATGGTACAAAAAATAAGAGCACTATGAGGAAATATTGGAAAAGCTTAAGTTTTCTAGTATAGAAAGGAAGGAGTCAAGGAGAGATCTATTAAAGTATATAAAATATTAAATGGTGTATAGATGCAGTAAATCCAGATTATGAAAGCACCACGAGAAGAAATAAAACTTGTGAAAATAAATTCAGAAGTGAGTAAAAACTTTGGAATAATGAAGCAAGCTAAGACACAAAATATTGGACTACTCAAAATACTAATCTGATACAATTATTTTCACTTACCCCACAGACAGCAACCTGCATTATGGCATCAAAACCACCTTCTGGAGAGTCCAGGTTTCCAGAAATAGTTTGGTTGCTTACAAGTTCATTGAACTTTGATCCATCGTTGGTCAATGGCAGCACATTTTTGTAGCTGAAGGGGCTTGTACATATTTCACCACCTGTGCAAGGATTTTTCCTTTTGGCTGGGGTTGTGCTGATGTAAGGCATCACAGTCTTATCCACAAAAGAACCAAATCCTAAAGAAGAACAGGTTTTTCACAAGATGAAGTGCTATCTGTTAAATGTAAATACTGTGGCAACAAGAGCAGGTCAGAGGCTGGGTATTCTGAGACAAGTGTCTCACCTCCTGACTCCCCAAAACCTTTCCACCATCTGCAAGGCACAAGTCAGGAGTGCAATGGAATACTCTCCACTTGCCTGGATGAGTGCAGCTCCAACAACACTCAAGAAGCTCGACACCATCCAGGACAAAGCAGCCCGCTTGAGTGGCACCTCATCCACCACCTTAAACATTCACTCCCTCCACCATCGGTGCACCATGGCTGCAGTGTGTACCATCTACAAGATGCAATGCAGCAACTCGCCAAGGCTTCTTCGGCAGCATCTCCCAAACCCATGACCTCTGCCACCTAGAAGGACTAGGAAAGCAGGTGCATAGGAACACCATCACCTCAGAGTTACACACCATCCTGACTTGGAAATATATCGCCGTTCCTTCATTGTCACTGGGTCAAAGTCCTGGAACTCCCTCCCTAACAGCACTGTGGGAGTACATTCACCACCCTCTCCAGGGCAATTAGGGATGGGCAATAAATGCTGGCCTTGCCAGCGATGCTCATCCCAGGAACTAATTAAAAAAGGAAGATAAGAGACAATTTTTACCAATTCTGAAATCAGAAGTTATCTGCTGCATTTCATTTTTCAATTCCGTTCCCAACTTCTTTACATTTTCCAAGTCATCCTTCATAGAAAAAGAGAGGTCCATAAGATAATAGAGATCAATGGGATAGTCCTCCGCTCTCTTAAAATATAGTGGGAAGGTTTGTGGCTCTCCTGAAATTAAATTCCAAGAAATGTCAATGTTAGAAATGGACATATGAAATGCAAATTCAAAAGTTTGATATGGTTTAGGAAGATTTCTCAAGGGTGCTAATCTCACTAAATAGCACTAAGTTTTGTACTGTGTGAACTATGAATGATTGAATGTCACAAATATGGCCTTCATTCTTTGAAAGCAGTCCTCAGGAAGAAAGTGTCATGCAGGTTAACACTATATCTAAGCTATTTGTACCCTTGCACTGACATAAGTAATCTTTAATCAATACAATACATACAAAACCTGGTTCCAAACTGCATCTTTATTCTTGGATCAGAGAGACAGCACTAAGACAGTGACAATCCACAAAATGTCTCAGTTTAAACTCAACAGCTCCTAATAGCAAAACATCAGAGGGCTTGGAGCAGTAAAATGGAGAAAGTGGGGAAGAGAGTTCGCTTATGAACAGTGATGAGAAACCCTCAACACATTATACAAAGTGGTTGTTGCACAAGCATACTGAACTCCAACACTGATGTATTTTGCCTTGATATGAAAGAGACATTTTACTACCCAGTTCCTCAAATAGCTTAGCAAGGTTACCACACAATTTTGCTTCCTGTGGCAAACTCTTAGTCTTAAACAAAAAGCTAAAGTTCTATGCACAACAAAGTGATGCTTTGAAGCTCCACCCAAGGACATCAGCGCAATCGAGGTTGAAAATTTGGTGCAGCATTGAGGGAGTGCTGTCTTTTGAATCAGATAATAAATTGAGGCCCTGCCTGTCTGCTTGAGTGGATGTAAAAAATTATCACTATTCAATTCAAAGAGAAGCAGGCAAGTTCTCAGTGTCCTCCCTCAACCATCACCACCAAAACAGATCATTTATCTCATTTGATAAAAACAGAAAATGCTGGAAACACTCAGCCGGTCAGGCAGCATCTGTGGAGAGAGAAACGGAGTTAATGTTTCAGGTTGATGGCCTTCGGTCAGAACGAAAGGCGATTGACCTGAAATGTTAACACTGTTTCTCTCTCTAAAGATGCTGCCTGATTTTCTGTTTTTATTTCAGATTTCTAGCATCCGCAGTATTTTTCTTTTGCATTTCTCTCATTTGTCTGTTTATGGGACCTTGCAGTACACAAATTGGTTGCTGCATTGGACTATAAAATAACTTCAAAAGTAATTAATTGGCTATGAGGTGCTTTGGGACATCGGAGCACAAAGCACTATATTAACACAACTTTTTTTTTTCCTTTCAAAGGAAGGTGGCGGATAAATTTTAGTGCTGATTTACTAAGACTAGAAACATTTAAATTGACAAAATAATGAATGCAATCTAGTATCAATCCTATCGCATTCCAAATAAATGGACCTCATGTAGCAAAATAAGGATTAAGAAATTCTGAAGTGCAAGAAAGTTAAGGCTCCTCAAGCCTATAGATTCAAACAGATTTAACATCCTTTACTCAAATAAACAAGAGATTAGCAGACCAATAAATAGCTTGGCCTTGCAGGGAATTCCCAACTACATTAGCAAGATAATCTATTTACTATATAGACCCTTAAAAAGCTGGGTGATAAACCTAATCTAAGTATCTGCAGCTACATGGTAGCTGGATATTCAGAATCCAATCAGATAGTACTGATCAGAACACCAATGGTTAAATTCATGCTATGACATTGAATCATAGAAGCTCTACACACACCCATTATATCTGCTCTCTATCGGAGCTAAACATTTTGTCCATTCCCCTGTCGTTTCCCATTTTTACTTCCCAAATATTTATCCACTTCCCTTTTAAAGACTATTAAGCATTCTGCTTCCACCACTAGTAGGGTATTCCACATCCGAAAAACATCTCCCTTGGTTCTTTATGACCTTAAATTTATGCCCTCTAGTTACTGACTCTCTGACCAGTGGCAATAGCGCTCTTTAAAAAAAAAATCAGAGAGTTATACAGCACAGAAAGAGGCCCTTCGGCCCATCGTGTCCACGCCAGCCATCAAGCCCTGTCTATTGTAATCCCATTTTCCAGCACTTGGTCCATAGCCTTGTATGCTATTGCATTTCAAGTGCTCATCTAAATGCTGCTTGAATGTTGAGGGTTCCTGCCTCTACCACCCTTTCAGGCAGTGAGTCCCAGATTCCAACCACCCTCTGGGTGAAAAAGTTTTTCCTCAAACCTCTAAACCTCCTGCCCCTTACCTTGAAACTATACCCCCTGGTTATTGACCCCTCTACTAAGGGGAAAAGTTATTTTCTATCTACGCCCCTCAATTTTGTACACCTCAATCAGATCCCCCCTCAGCCTTCTCTGCTCTAAGGAAAACAACCCCAGCCTGTCCAGTCTTTCTTCATAGCTGAAGCACTCCAGCCCAGGTAACATCCTGGTGAATCTCCTCTGCAATGCAATCACATCCTTCCTATAGTGTGGCGACCAGAACTGCACACAGTATTCCAGCTGTGGCCTAACTAGCGTTTTGTACAGCTCCATCATAACCTCCCTGCTCTTATATTCTATGCCTTGGCTAATGAAGGCATGTATCCCATATGCCTTTTTAACCACTTTATCTACCCATCCTGCTGCCTTCAGGGATCTATGTACGTGCACACCAAGGTCCCTCTGATCCTCTGTCCCACCATTCATTGTGTATCCCCTTGCCTTGTTAGTCCTCCCAAAATGCATCAACTCACACTTTTCAGGGTTAAATTCCATTTGCCACTGTTCTGCCCATCTAAATCAATGAGGCTTCCCTCCTCGCTATTTACCACCCCACCAATTTTCATGTCATCTGCGAACTTACTGATCATACCTCTTACATTCATATCTAAATCATTAATGTACACTACAAACAGCAAAGGACCTAGCACCGATCCCTGCGGTACACCACTGGACACAGGCTTCCAGTCACAAAAACAACCTTCGACCATCACCCTCTGCCTCCTGCCACTAAGCCAATTTTGGATCCAATGTGCCAAGTTGCCCTGGATCCCATGGGCTCTTACCTTCTTGACCAGTCTCCCATGTGGGACTTTGTCAAAAGCCTTACTGAAGTCCATGTAGACCACATCAACTGCACTGCACTCATCCATGCACCTAGTCACCCCCTCGAAAAATTCAATCAAACTGGTCAGACATGATCTCCCCCTGACAAAGCTATGCTGACTATCCTTGATTAATCCTTGCCTCTCCAAGTGGAGACTGATTCTGTCTCAGAATTTTTCCCAATCATTTCCTTACCACTGATGTCAGGCTCACTGGCCTGTAATTCCCTGGTTTATCCCTACTACCCTTCTTGAATAATGGTACTACGTTAGCTGTCCTCCAGTCCTCTGGCACCTCCCCTGTGGCCAGAGAGGTTCTGAAAATTTGTGTCAGAGCCCCTGCAATCTCCTCCCTTGCCTCACACAGCAGCCTGGGATACATCTCGTCTGGGCCTGGGGATTTATCCACTTTTAAGCCCACTCAAACTGCTAGTACCTCCTCCCTCTCAATACTATTTGTTCAAGTATATCACAATCCCCCTGCCTGATTTCTATGCCTACATCGTCCTTCTCCATAGTGAACACAGATGCAAAATATTCATTTAAAACCTCACCTACATCTTCTGGCTCTACACACAGATTGCCACTTTGGTCCCTAATGGGCCCTACTCTTTCGATAGCAAAATACTGCGGATGCTGGAAATCCAAAACAGAAAACACTGGAAAAACTCAGCAGGCCAGGCAACATCCGTGGAGAGAGAAAGAGTTAACGTTTCAGGTCGAAGACCCTTCGTCAGAACTGGAAAAAAACAGAAAAGGGGATAGATTTTAAAGCAAGTAGGGGCTGGGAAAAGGGGGAGGGGATGAAAGAACAAAAGGGAAGGTCAGCGACAGGACAGAAAGCAGGAGAGATTAGGAAATATTCAAGGAACAAAGGATGGCTCTGGATGAAGTGTGAATGGCCCTGGCAGAATGAAGGACAGCTGCCATGTGGGAGGGAAGAAAAAAGCCCAGACGAAAGTGTGGATTAAAAGAGAAAAAAATATATGTATGTGTGATAGGGGCCGAGGTTATGATCTGAAATTGTTGAACTCTATGTTGAGCCCAGAGGGCTGTAAAGTGCCTAATTGAAAGATGAGGTGCTGTTCCTCGAGCTTACGCTGAGCTTCCGTGGAACAATGCAAGAGCCCGAGGACGGCGAAGTCTGAGTGGGAGTGGAGCGGTGAAGTTGGGCCCTACTTTTTCCCTGGTTATCCTCTTGCCCTTAATATACTTATAAAACACAGTGGGATTTTCCTTTATTTTGCCCGCCAGTGTTTTTTCATGCCCCCTCTTCGCTCTCCTAATTTCTTTTTTTTTTTTTTTTTTTTAAGTACCCCCCTGCACTTGCTATACTCCTCTAGGGCTTCTGCTGTTTTTAGTCCTTTGTATCTGCCAAAAGCCTCCCTTTTTTCCCCCTAATCCATTCTTGTATATCGCTTGACATCCAGGGTTTCCTGGGCTTGTTGGTCCCACCCTTGACCTTTACAGGAACATGTTGCCGTTGTACTCTATTTCCTTTCTGAAAGACTCCCACTGCTGTGATGTGGATTTTCCTACAAGTAGCTGATCCCAGTCCACTTTGGCCAGATCCTGCCCTATCATATTAAAATCGGCCTTCCCCCAATTTAGAACCTTTATTTCCGGTCCATCTTTGTCCTTTTCCATGGCTACCTTAAATCTCACCGAATTATGGTCACGGTCACCAAAATGCTCTCCTACCGACACTTCTACCACTTGCCTGACTACATTCCCTAGAATTATGTCCAGTACCGCCTCCTTTCTTGTAGGACTTTCTACATGCTGGCTCAAAACGCTCTCCTGGATGCACTTTAAGAATTCCACACCCTCTAAGCCTTTCACACTGACTATCCCAGTTGATATTGGGGAAGTTGAAATCCCCTATTATTTCTACACTTCTGAGATTTGCCTACATATCTGTTCCTCTATCTTCCCCTGACTGTTTGGGGGGCCTATAGTACACTCCCACCAAAGTGTTTGCCCCCTTTTTGTTTAAGTTCTACCCATATGGCCTCATTAAATAACCTGCTAAGATATCATCCCTCCTTATAGCAGTAATTGACTCCTTGATTAATATTGTGACATCCCCTCCTCTTTTACTCCTCCCCCCCCCCCCCCACTCCCGTCTCGCCTGAAGATTCTATACCCCGGAATATTGAGCTGCCAGTCCTGCCCCTCCCTCAACCATGTCTCTGTGATAGCAACAATATCATACTCCCATGTATTGATGATGATGTTTTCAGTTATGAACACCCAGTGAAACCTAGTATATAAACCACTTTTCCCTGCCAGGATTTGTTTTAGGCATATATTTGAATGGTGCAGGGATTATTTGCAGCAGTGCATACTAAACTAAAATCATATTTCACTTTAGAGCAAGTAACAAAACCCAAAGTATTATTTTCAAAGCTTGTTGTGGAAATACCTGATCGTAATTTTAAGGTTAGCTTCTGTGGTCGAATCTGTGTAATGTCTTCCAGCTTTACCTTCTCGCCGCTTGTGCGGCCAGTAAGTACTTTATTAGCATCTACACGTTGTGAACCTTTGGGATTTTCAATATCTTCCATTGTACATCCTCTCTTTTTTAATGATTCTATATCATCACACCGTGCAGAGTTTGGTTCTCCTTGTTGCAAGAATTCCTGCAAAAAAAGGAATATGATACAAGTTCACATGCTTGAGATACTAAAATGAATTAATCACATTTGTAGGCTTTTGATCTCATTGAGTACCAATTATTTCCTGCCATTCGATCCCATTATCATGCTCATAGAAATTGCAGCACAGGTGGTAGTTAAGATTTCATCTGGAGCTACCCACACAGATTTTCCAATCAAGACTGCCCATTTTAAATCTGAGCAAGTCATGTAGCCGAGATTCTGGCTGGAGTTCTGTTCCACTGGGATGCTAGGCACTTTAGCACCTCACTATTCTCCCCCTTCCAACTCGATCCCCCACCACACCCCAAGCTCCTAGTCTCTCACCATTAAGAAAATATTCCGATTTGTCTTCTGCCCAACTTCCTGCAGCAGCACACTTTCTACTCCACCCACACAAACAGGCAAGCTCAGTGATCTCCTCATGCCTGAAGCTTGCCCCAAATATTGAAATGAGACTGACCCCAGAAATTGTGATGAGACTCAGCATTCTACATTGGGTGGGCAGCATTCACACACAAACCTACTCTGGTCAGGATCACACTAGATCGGAAATATGGGCTATCTAATCCCATTCACCTACCCCTTTTATATTTTTCCTTTTCAAATATGAGGTGTAATGGTCTCTGCATGAATCACCTCTTGTGGCAAAGCATTCCATGCTCCAGTTTCCTAGAACAATGTTTTGTGGAACCAACCAGGGAACAGGCTATTTTAGATCTTGTATTGTGTAATGAGACAGGTTTGATTAGTAATCTCATAATAAAGTATCCTGTGGGGAGGAGTGATCATGATGAATTTCACCTTGGATTTGAGTGTGAAATACTTAAATATGAAACTAGAGCCCTAAACTTAAATAAAGCCAATTACATAGGTAGGAGGGGAGAGTTGGCCAAGGTAGATTAAAAGTTATTTCTTTAAATGTTTGAGGATATAGCTAGCAGGGTAGATAAGGGGAACCAGTGGATGTAGTATATTTGGATTTCCAAAAGGCATTCGATAAGGTGCCACATAAAAAGTTGTTACCCAAAACACCATGTGCCTTTATCTTGCGTAATATATTAGCATGGATAGAGGATTGGTTAACTGAGAAAACAGTAGAGATAAACAGGTCATTTTCAGGTTGGCAGGTTGTAACTAGTGGGGTGCCACAAGGATCAGTTCTTGGGCCTCAGCTATTTACAATTTATATTAATGACTTAGATGAAGGGACCGAGTGCAATGTATCCAAGTTTGCTAACGATACAAAGCTAGGTGGGAAAGTAAGTTGCGAGGAGGAAAAGAGCATGCAAACAGATATAGACAGGTTAAGCGAGTGGGTAATAAGGTGGCAGATGGAGTATAATGTGGGGAGATGTGAGGTTATTCACTTTGGTAGGAAGAATAGAAACAGAATATTTTTTTAAATGGTGAGAAACTATTAAATGTTGGAGGAGAGAGATTTAGGTGGCCTCATTCAGGAAACACAGGGAGTTAGCATGCAGGTACAGCAAGCAATTAGGAAGGCAAATGGCATGTTGGCCTTTATTGCTAGAGGGTTGGAGTACAAAAGTAAGGAAGTCTTGCTACAATTGTACAGGGCTTTGGTGAGACCATACCAGGAGTACTGTGCAGAGTTTTGGTCTCATCTGAGGAAGGACATACTTGCCTTAGAGGCGGTGCAACAAAGGTCCACTAGATTGATTCCTGGGCTAAGAGGGTTGTCCTATGAGGAGAGATTGAGCAGATTGGGTCTATACTCTCTGGCGTTTAGAAGAATGAGAGGTGATCTCATTGAAACATACAAGATTCTGAGGGGGATTGACAGGGTATATGCCGAGAGGTTGTTTTCCCCTGGCTGAGAGTCTAGAACTAGTCTCAGGATAAGGGGTCGGCCATTCAAGACTGAGATGAAGAGGAATTTCTTCACTCAGAGGGTTGTGAATCTTTGGAATTCTCTACCCCAAAGGGCTGTGGATGTTGAATCATTGAGCATATTCAAGGCTGAGATAAATAGATTTTTGGACTCTAGAGGGGAAATCAAGGGATATGGAGATCGGGCAGGAAAGTGGAGTCGAGGTCGAAGATCAGCCATGATCTTACTGAATGGCGGAGCAGGCACAAGGGGCCATATGGCCTACTCCTGCTCCTAATTCTTGTGTTATGTAACCAGTGGAAGCAATCATTCACTGTTTACTCCCTTAAAGCCCTTCCTAAGTTCTACATTTAAAAATATGACTAAGCACTAGTTATATACCTTTTAATGGGCAAAATATAGATTCCAATAAGCTACAATTATTTACAAAATAAAATTACATCTGAACATTTTCCATTATAAATACCTACGTCCACATTTATAACAAACTGTTGTATAAACAAGCAGCTTGTATGAAGATAACTGGCAAAAGAACCAGAGGGGAGATGGAGAATTTTTAAGCAGCGCGTTATGATGATCTGCAACGCACTGCCTGAAAGGGTAGTGGAAGCTGATCCAACAGCAACTTTCAAAAGGAACTGGATATATACTTAAAGGAAAAATTTGCAGGACTATGGGAAAGAGCAGGGGAGTGGGATTAACTGGATAGCTCTTTTAAAGAGTTGGCACAGGCACGATGGGCTGAATGGCCTCCTTCTATGTGGTATGATTCCAAGAAAACGCATCATGTTGCAATTACACCCTCCGCCTGTGGTGGTACTGTAACGCCTCAAGTTCACATCTCCCAGTTCCTCGACCCACATTGCAGAGAAATTGCTCTGCTGCAACCAACTCCACTTCCCAAATTGCTGCAAGTTTTGTCAAAGTATTAGATAAAAGTAAGGCATGACTACAGTACTTTAAAATGGGGATTGAAATACATCTGCATGCTGATCTAATTATCAGCCCAAGGCTCCATGCAAGTGAGATCAACTGGCGATCAATAAAAATTGTATTTTTACCTGTAACTGGTAAAAGATAGTTTCCCTGACCTGGGGCAAGATAACCAATGTGCCATATGATTTACCCATATTTGCAAACTGTCTACTTGAGCACAGGCAGGTTCAACATGCAAGCTAGCAAGAATGCAGAAGGGTGGCTCTACGTGATAACTGGAGTGGTCCCTTCAAGGACAACGGGAAATTGATCTTCCAATTACTATCCAGACATTAGGAATAGTTTTGATTGCTGGTAAGTGTTAAATGTATGAGTTTGCAGACCTGGTTTTTTTTTTTTTTTTGGGGGGGGGGGGGGGGGGGGGGGGCGGCAGGTGAAGTAGACGACAAATTCATCACCTTTACTGGCTTGCCCATCTTTTTCTCCAATTCATTCATGGGATGTGGGCGTCGCTGGCAAGGCCAGCATTTATTGCCCATCCCAGTTGCCCTTCAGAAGGTGATGAGCTGCCTTCTTGAACTGCTGCAGTCCATGTGGTGAAGGTACTCCCACAGTGCTGTTAGGGAGTTCCAGGATTTTGACCCACTGATGAAGGAATGGCGATATACTTCCAAGTCAGGATGGTGTGTGACTTGGAGGGGAACTTGGAGGTGGTGGTGCTCCCATGCGCCTGCTGCCATTGTCCTTCTAGGTGGAAGAGGTTGCGGGTTTGGGAGGTGCTGCCGAAGAAGCCTTGGCGAGTTGCTGCAGTGCATCTTGTAGATGGTACACACCGCAGCCACAGTATGCCAGTGGTGGAGGGAGTGAATGTTTAAGGTGGTCGATGGGGTGCCAATCAAACAGGCTGCTTTGTCCTGGATGGTGTCGAGCTTCTTGAGTGTTGTTGAAGCCGCACTCATCCAGGCAAGGGGAGAGTATTCCATCACACTCCATACTCGTGCCTTGTAGATGGTGGAAAGGCTTTGGGGATGCAGGAGGTGCGGCACTCACCGCAGAATACCTAGCCTCAGACCTGCTCTTGTATCTGGGTATATATTTGGAGGAAGATGATTCATGCTTCATGATTAGCACCCATGACATGGTAGGCTCCTTTTGGCATAGCTACTAAACTTTAGTTCAACTTTTAGCTCCTTCAGTTTCTGGAATTAACACTCGATGCCCTGTGGTATGGCTTACTCACATACAATCATCAGATCGGAGGTCTATAAAATGCAGCTTCTTAAAGTTATGCATATTAGACTGTGTAGGAAATAGGTTCCAAACTCATGGTCTGATTCAATCATTAAAAAGTGCCATCAATATCTTGCCTTTTTTTGTTGCTGTATATTATATTATTTTACTTGTAGATAAATTTATTACTTTTAACCTGACAAAATGTTCGGCATCTCATCTGGTCTCCAATGTAACATAACATAGGCCAGGGGCAATTGTTAGTGCCATGACATGATAGTCACTCATTGCACACATAAGGGCGCCGGTTTGGTTCATAAGCAGTTTGGCCTTCTTACAGAAACTGCTTTTGTTGCCCTGAATATGCTAAAAGTGTCACGAGGAAGAACAGGTAAAATAGTGTGCATATGACCCATATGGGCAATTATTTGGCATGAAATCAAAAAAGTATTTAATCCATTTGGCAATATGACATCTTTTGAACTTCAGTAAACTGAAAACTCATGCAGGGAACATTCTACATTTACGATTTGAATGTAGAAGTTATTTAGGGCTAGATTTTCTGCCCAAAGTCAGTGGGTGGACAAATCTGGCCCATTAACAACCTATTTTCATGATCAGGACTTCTGACGGAAGGGAAGGAGGCGTGGACTATTTAACCAAATTACTTGCCGACACCATACAATATTCTCTACAGGAATGGAAAGGATAAGTGCCTTTCATGGCCTCAGGACGTCTCAAAGTGCATTACATCCAATGATGTACTTTTGAAGTGTAGTCACTGTTGCAATGTAGGGAAGCGCACAGCCAGGTCTCAAACAGCAAGATACTTGCCTCTTCCATTTGCCGCTTCACATTTAACCCCCCTGCTTTGGTGCTTTTTTCAATTCACTGAACAGCTCACCTTTTTTGGCTCACCATTTTCCACCAGTTCCTAATCACCTCTGTGTCTCTTTCTTTCGAACTTCTGGATTGTTCTTTTTGTTCTTATTTTGGGGAATTTCAGGTCCCACTTTTGCCCTCCACCAATTGTGGAGGTTTCTTTTTTTAAATTCCCAGCTCCACTCAACGCCCACTGTGCCTCTTACTTCCCCTTCCATCCATTTCTAATTCTGCTACTTTTATTAAAACCCTTCCTGCACGTTTCTTTAAAACAAATCAACGTTGTACATTTTTCCCCTTCCCCTCGGCTTACCTCCAGCGCCTGCACCATCTATTTTTTGTTCCTGTACAGCTGTTCCCAACTGTCTTAAACCCCCAATACTCATTACTTCCTCAACCCACTTCATTTATTCTTCACCACTACCAAATACTTTCAAGTTAAATATCCCATTCCCACAAACCACATTGTTTCATCTATGGCAATGAGTGCCACACCAAATCTACTTCCTTCCGAAAGACAATATCCTCTTGGTGAGCAACACCATGGGAGGCCAGCTAGTATTTTGACAAGTTTTCCCGAGTATTCTATAATCAAACCAATGTTTTAAAAAACTTGCATTTATATAGCGCCTTTCACAACCACTGGACATCCCAAAGCACTTTACAGCCAATGAAGTACTTTTTGAAGTGTAGTCACTGTTGTAATGTAGGAAATGCAGCAGCCAATTTGCACATGCAAGCTCCCACAAACAGCATGTGATAATGACCAGATAATCTGTTTTAGTGATGTTGATTGAAAAGACTGCACCTCCGACAGTCTCACACTCCCTCAGTACTGCACTGGAGTGTCAGCCTAGATTTTTGTGCACAAGTGTCTGGACTGGGACTTGAATCCGCAACCTTCTGACACACGAGGTGAGGTTGCTACCGAGGTTAAGTTATGAAAATGATTTAGTACAAGCAATAGCTTCTAGCTACTTATTTATCCCAATTGAAATGTATGGATATACAAAGTTCATATAATTAGTTCTAAATTTGAACTGCTTAGCAAATATATCGATATCAAATAGTAAATAAATGTCTATTCTAGTTGGGCGAGCCAATGACAATTTTGCACCTGCTCTAAATAGTACATTATTAAAATGAAAAGGAAAAATTACAAATAAAGAAACAGGAATAATGGAAATGCTCAGGTCAGTCAGCATTTGTAAAAAGCAAAGAAAGATTACTTCATTTTGGGTGTGTACCCGTCATCAGAACTCAAAGAAATCATCACCTGAATTTCTCTTGAGATGCTGACTGACCCAAGTATTTCCAGCAATTTTTTTTTTAAATTTCATGACATTACAATATACACAATAGTTACTTTAATGTAAAACAAAAGTATCTATTGCACAGATCAGTGAACATGAACGATCCAAAATATGTTACAAAGTCCTCCATATAAGCTGTTTGTTTTGATTTAATAATTTCCCCAATGAAGTTCCACATTAAGTAACTTTCAGCCAAAACTGGCAAACTTCGCAACTTGTTTAAGCTATAGTATGTGCGTCAGTATACCACTTAGTTGTACATGAAGATACTGTCCCAGCATTCTCCCTCCTCTCCAGACATAAAAATATCCAAGCTAAGTGATAATTGTTATTTTTATTACAATCTCTGCTACCTGCATGATGGCAACTACCAGACTTCCCCAATCCCCTGCTGGAATTCCTAGTAAATCCATGGCAGTTACTCTGGTCTTGGTGACCTTGCATTTCAACAGCATACCTCTGCTTCATCCCAACAAACTTTAAAGTTAATTCTTCCAAAGCAATTCTGGTTCAAACTGCCTTTTAGGGGATTTACAACAACCACTTACATTTATTACCTTTAACGTAATAAACCGACCCAAGGTGCTTCACGGGAGCATTAACAAAATTTGACAGCCATAGAAGGAGATATTATGGCAGAGGTACGCTTTAAGGAGCATCTTAAGAGGAAAGAGGTGTGGAGAGGTTTAGGGAGGGAATTCGAGAGCTTATGACCTCAGCAGCTGAAGGCACAGCCGCCAATGGTAGAGCGATTAAAATCGGGGATGTGCAAGAGGAGCGCAGATGTCGGAGAGTTATAGGGCTGGAGGAGGTTAGAGAGATAGGGAGGGGCAAGACCATGGAGTGATTTGAAAATAACTTGTATTTATATAGCGTCTTTAACATAGTAAAACATCCCAAGGCGCTTCACAGGAGTGTCATAAGACAAAAATTTGACACCGAGCCACACAAGGAGAAATTAGGGCAGATGACCAAAAGTTTGTTCAAAGAGGTAGGTTTTAAGGAGCGTCTTAAAGGAGGAGAGAGGCGGAGAGCCGGTTTTGGGGGGGGGGGGGGGGGGGGGAGGGATTCCAGAGCTTAGGGCCTCGGCAACTGAAGGCACAGCCACCAATGGTTGAGCGATTATAATCAGGGATGCTCAAGAGGGCAGAATTACAGGAGCCGGGGGTGGGGGGGGGGGGGGGGGCGGGGCGGGGGAGTGAAAGGGAGAGAAGGGGTTGTGGGGCTGGAGGAAATTACAGAGAGATAGGGAGGGGCAAGGCCATGGAGGGATTTTGAAATCGATACATTGCTTAACCGGGAGCCAATGTAGGTCAGCGAGCACAGGGGTGATGGGCGAGCGGGACTTGGTGCGAGTTAGGATACGGGCAGCCAAGTTTTGGATGACCTCAAGTTTACGTAGGGTAGAACGTGGGAGGCCAGCCAGGAGTGTGTTGGAACAGTCTAGTCTAGAGGTAACAAAGGCATGGATGAAGGTTGCAGCAGATGAGCTGAAGCAAGGGCAGAAACAGGCGATGTTATGGAGGTGGAAATAGGCGGTCTTAGTTCTGCCGCAGATGTGTGGTCGGAAGCTCATTTCAGTGTCAAATATGACACCAAGGTTGCAAAGTCTGGTTCAGCCTCAGACAGGTGCTAGGGTGAAGAATGGGGTCAGTGGCTAGGGAACGGAGTTTGTGACAGGGACCGAAAACAATGGCTTCGGTCTTCCCAATATTTAACTGGAGAAAATTTCTGCTCATCTAGTACTGGTAGAGACCGTGGGGGGGGTCAAGAGAAGTGGTGGTGAGGTAGAGCTGAGTGTCGTCAGCGTACATGTGGAAACTGACTTTTCGGATGATGTGGAAGTAGGTGGTCTTAGTGAGGGCGCGGATGTGTGGGCGGAAGCTCATCTCGGGGTCAAATGCGACACCAAGGTTGCGAACAGTCTGGTTCAGCCTCAGACAGATGCCAGGACAGGGATGGAGTTGGTGGCTAGGGAATGGGGTTTGTGGCAGGAACTGAAGACAATCGCATCAGACTCCCGTTACATGCCTCGCTTAATAATCAGTTCTATTCTTTACCCAGAGAGGGGTGAGAATGTGGAACATGTAGTGTTTGAGGCGAATAGCATAGATGCATTCAAGGGGAAGCTAGCTAAACACGAGGAAGAAAGGAATAGAAGTTATATGCTGATAGGGTGAGATGAAGAGGGGTGTGTGGAAGTTCGTGTGGAGCATAAACACCAGCATGGACTGGTTGGGCTGAATGGCCTGTAAATGCGCGGTTTCTGTGCTGTAAATGCTATGCAACAGCTTCAGTCTTCCCAATATTCAGCTGGATGTCAGACAAGCAGTGAGACAATTTAGAGACAGTGGAGAAGTCGAGGTGTGCTGGTGAGGTAGAGCTGGGTGTTGTCAGCATACATGTGGAACCAGACTTCGTGTTTTCAGATGATGTCGCTGAGGGCCAGCATGTAGATGGGAAATAGGAGTGGGGCCAAGGATAGATCCTTGGGGGACACCAGAGGTAACAATGTGGGAGCAGGAAGAGAAGCCATTGCAGGTGATTCTCTGGCTCTGACTGGATAGATAAAAATTAAAATAATTGTTTAAAATCATAAATTAGGTTACACCTTTTCTTAAAAAGTAGTATTTCAACTTCATAAATCACAATGATTGACAAATATGCAAAACATGTTGTTGTAGCCGTGTGTTAATAAAGACACTGAAGGCAGGAGTTAGTTTCACAGGTGTTTACTGAACAAAGTCTGGAGAGGAACTAACTGATACAACAATATACAGGCTTATATAGCCCGAGTGGTCATTACCGGCATTACAGTACACAGGGGGCTCTTAAAGGCACATACACTACAATTCCTCCCCTTTTAGCCAACCAGTACATCATATTTTAAGTAATCATTAATTACATGTTACAAGAACAATAATCTACACATTGCTGCAGTTAATCAATTATAAGTCAGTCTCTCTGGAGGCTTCCTGACTCGGTCCGGATAACACCTCGGTGGTGTAGTAGTTTCTGGTGGTGTAGTAGGTTCTTTTGGCAAGGCCGATTCGGCTTGAACGCCAGTGTCGGGTTCATCTGGTTCCAGTATCACCGGATCGGAGGTAGATACTATGGGTATCTCTACTTCAGCATTAGGTGTATAGAGTTGTGGTGTAGGTTGTTCCTTTTCGGATGACTATGATCTGGTCAGCATGGCGCCTTATTATGCTTTCTCCAATGTCCACGGTGTACATCAGCGGTCCAAGTCGTGTGCAAATAGTTCCAGGCTGCCATTTCTCGGTACGGTAGCCCCAGGCCAAAACTTGTTGACCTATCTGGAAGGTTCTAGTTGGCCTTTCATTCATGCCTTGAAATTGCCGGTTCTCCACGTCCCTTCTGATGTTTGGCTTGATCAAATCCAGCCGGCATCTTAGGCTTCTATTGAAGATCATGATGGCGGGAGTTTGGTTTGTAACCATGTGTTGCATTCCTGTATGCGAACAAGTAGTTATCCACCTTGTGCTGAAGTTTTATGTCTTCATTACCCATGGCCTTTATGGCCTTCTTGACGGTCTGGACAAACCTTTCAGCCAATCCATTGGTGGCGGGATGGTATGGGGCGGACGTGTAGTGCTTAACCCCATTGTTTTTTTTTTTTTAAGAACTTCCTGAATTCTTCGGACACAAATTGCGGTCCATTATCAGAACAGATCTGTTCAGGCAGCCCATTCCTGGCAAATATGGTCCTTAATACTGTGATGGTTTTTTCCGTGGTGGTGGAGGACATCTTTATTACCTCCGGCCACTTGGAGTGTGCATCAACCGCGATTAAGAACATCGAGTCCATAAATGGACCAGCAAAGTCGATGTGTACCCTTTGCCATGGAGATGAGGGCCACTCCCATGGATGTAGAGGGGCTTGTGGTGGAGCGTTTTGGACCTTCTGGCATCCTAGGCAGCTCTTGGTCATTTCTTCGATGTCTCCATCGATACCTGGCCACCATACAAACGCCCTGGCTAGGTTCTTCATTTTCACTCCACCCAGATGCCCCTCGTGAAGTTCCTTTAGTACTTTATCCTGGAGTTTGGGTGGAATCACCACTCTGGATCCACACATCAAGGTTCCTCGGCACGCTGACAGCTGCTCTCTTCTTTGCGAGAATGCTGGCAACAGTGGTTCGCCATGTGCTGGCCACCCCTTCACTGTTAAATCGTAGACCCGAGAGAGAGAGAGTCGGGTCATTTCTAGTTTCCCTTTCAATGGCAGAATTTGTTACTGGTAGACATTCGACTATGGTAGAGTGGAACATCTCCACTGGGTCTACTGTAGGTGCCTCTTCTACCATTGGCAACGGTAGGCGCGATAAACCGTCAGCATTCCCATGCTGTTTTGATCTTTTGTATTCTATGTCATATTGGTGTGCCCCTAGAAAAAGGGACCACCTCTGTAGCCTTTGTGCTGTCATAATGGGAACACCCTTTTTAGCGTTGAATATGAGATGAGGGGTTGATGGTCAGTCAACAAGGTAAATTTTTGTCCGTGTAGGTAATGGTTGAATTTCTTCACTCCCCATACCAGGCTGAGTGCTTCCCTGTCGATTTGGGCATAGTTACACTCAGCTGAGTTCAATGAGCGTGACGCAAAAGCTATCGGCCGTTCCGAGCCATCAGGGAATCTATGCGATAATACCGCTCCTACGCCGTAAGGGGATGCATCGCACGCCAGTCTGATTGGCAGTGATGGGTTGTAATGAGCCAAAACTTCCTTGGACGTGATTAAGTCTTTGCATTTATGGAAGGAACGTTTACAGTCTTCGATCCATTTCCAAATTACTCCTGTTTGTAGCAGTTCATTAAGAGGGTGCAGAAGAGTTGATAAATTACTATCATAAATTTTTACCGAACTTATCAATCCCAGGAACGACCTTAATTGTGAAACATTTTCAGGTGCTGAGGCTTTTATGACCCCTTCAATTTTTTCAGGTGACTTATGCAACCCTTCCTTATTAATTATGTGGCCACAATATGCTTTGTTTCTGGAAAAATTCACACTTGGGGCGATTTGCTCGTAGGCCCTGTTCGCTCAGCCTAGTGAGCACCTGCTCCAAATTGGCACGGTGCTCGTTGTCGTTTTCTCCTGTTACAAGGATGTCGTCTAGGTAGCATTGAGTCCCCGGAATCCCTTGGAGGACTTGCTCCATAGCTCTTTGCCAGATAGCTGGAGGTGATGCTACTCCGAAAACCAGTCGATTGTACTGGTACAGGCCTTTGTGTGTATTTATCGTGAGATACTTTTTAGAGGCCTCTTCAACCTCCATCTGTAGATAAGCCTGTGCCAAGTCAATTTTGGTGAAACATTTCCCTCCGGATTGTGAGGCGAAAATATCTTCTATCCTCGGAAGAGGATACTGTACCGTGTGAAGGACCGGGTTTACAGTCACCTTGAAGTCTCCACAGATGCGAATTTTTCTCTGTTCTTCAGATATATCATTATTCAATGTTTTCTTCATGACCGGGACGATGGGTGTTGCCCACTCGCTCCAATCTATCTTGGATAATATGCCTGCCTTTTCCAAATTCTCCAGCTCTGCCTCGACTGCTAGACGAATTGCGTATGGCACCGGCCTTGCCTTAAAAAACTTGGGAATTGCCGCATCTTCCACTTTTATTGAGGCGGTGATGCCTTTCAAGGTTCCTAGTTTCTCTTGAAACACTTCCTTGGCGTTGGCCAAGATGTCTTTTAATCGTTCAGGTATGACGTCATCATTTTTTTCCTTACTGGTCACCGTCAGTGCCTGAATGGAGTGCCAGTCTAAACGTATCTTCCTGATCCATTCACGTCCCAACAGCGGTGGACCACCATCTTGTAGAACGTATAAATACAACTTCTGTATTTCCTTGCCGTTGTATACAACAGGCACCCTTATTTTTCCTTTGGGGTATACTTTCTGTCCCGTATATGTTTTCAAGATAATGGATGTGTCTTTTAAAGGTATATGCAGAAATAGCCGCTCGTAATCCCGTCGATTTATGACGGTCAGAGCTGATCCTGTATCTAGCTCCATTTTAACTGGGGACCCTGCTATCGTGAGGGTAACCCAAATGGTCTGGTAATCTTCTTTGGCAATTACATTATGTAATTTGAGACAGCTTAGTCTCTTGTTTCCGGAGTCGCTATCGCTCTTCTGGTCTTCGGAGCTACTGTCAGTCATCATTTGTACCTTTCTGTACTTTTCTTTATTGATTTTTTTTTTTCCTGTCCGTGGATTTTTTTTGTCCAGATCGGCATACCCGTGCAATGTGTCCAATCTTTCCGCATTGCCTGCATGCTTTGTCCTTGAGCCAGCAGTCCCTCTGGTCATGGGTGGATCTGCCGCAGCGATAACATCTCTCGAAACCCGTGTCATTTCATGGGTGCCGAAGTCCTGTGTCTTTTGCTGTATCTCTGCAGCTCCTCTTGCGGCTGCTTCGTATGATACAGCCATACTGAAAGCCTTGTCCAGTGTCAAATCTTTCTCAGAAAGCAGCCTTTTCTGTGTTCCTTCACTTAGGAGACCGCAGACGAATTTGTCTCGAAGAGAATCTGCCAGTCCTGCCCCGAATTGGCAGTGCTTTGATAGCTTTCTTAATTCGGTGAGGTAATCAGCGTTACTTTCATTCTTGTGCTGATTCCTCTTGAAGAATTTGAATCGTTCTGCTATCAGCAGCGGTGTTGGGTTTAAGTGCTCCTGTAGGGTATCAACAATTTCCTTAAAATTCTTGTCCTTTGGTTTGGCTGGAGTGATTTAAGTTTCGTAACAGCCCGTATGTCTTTGCGCCCATTAGATTTAAAAGTACTGACGCCTTATCATTTCCTATCCCATTTGCTGTGCAATATACCTCCACTCTTTCCACATATGTGGTCCAATCCTCTATATCGTTATCAAAAGCATCAATATTGCCAGCCTTAGGCATCCTGGGAAAAAATGGCGCTTCCCGCGCTTTCTCGCCGCTGCTGCTGCTGACAACGCGGTTTTCAAAAAAAAAAATTATTTACAGGTGGAGACTCATTCCCGCCGGACTCTCTGGGACTTCCCCCCCCCCCCCCCCCCTCTGCTAGGTCCGACCGCCGACCTGCTTTGCAGCGTCGGCCGTCTCCCGAGTGCTCCCCCCGTCTGTTTCTGCTTGCCTCCGCCGCTTGGCCTCGCTGCAGAGCCAGCCGACGGAGCCCCAGCCCGCCGCCCAGGAAGGATTATTGCAGTACCTGCCACCAGCTCGGCTAGCTGGTGAAACCATAGTTTTTTTTTTTTTCTTTTCTTGCTTTTCTTCGACTTTGGACGTCTGAGGAATCGATGTCCTTGAGGTGCTGCCGAATTGCAGGTAAGTCCGTTTCCAATTCGTCGCCACTGTTGTATCCGTGTGTTAAGAGAGACACTGAAGGCAGGAGTTAGTTTCACAGGTGTTTACTGAACAAAGTCTGGAACTAGGTGAACTAACTGATACAACACAATATACAGGCTTATATAGCCCGAGTGGCCATTACCGGCATTACAGTACACAGGGGGCTCTTAAAGGCACATACACTACAATTGTGTGTTTGTTTCAAAAGACAATTCATTTTAAAATAGGTTAATCTCCCTGGTAAAATACCAGACCAAAGAATGCCAGAAGTGTTAAGCACTCAGCCAGTAATATTGCCAATAATTTTTAGGCTCAATTCACTTCTGCCTTGCATTCACATTTGCTGTAGTCTATTCATAATGCATTACTGCAAAGTTCTCTAGGTTTGAAAGGGCTTAGTTAAGACAACGGCAAGAACTGGAACCATCTTCCACTTTTAGAATTGAAAACTTACATTTATGGTGCACCATCCACAATTTTTTCCAGCTTGTATACATTCCCCACATGATTTTGCATTGGCTTTTAAGCACTCACTGGGATCTGTAACATGAAAAGGCAAATTAAGATCATTGTAAATATGTCTAGTGATTTACATTAATGGTGCAAAAAAGTATTAAATGTATACTGAAAGCATTTCAGAAGTCCTCAAAAGTAGCCATTTAAACCAGATTAAATCTGTATACCGTTCAAAAATCAGACACGGTCATGAATTAAACTGCAAATTAAACATTTGGAACACAAACAGGAGTAGGCCGTTGACCCATTGAGCCTACTTCAATTTCTTATCCATGGCAGCCGAGTTAAAAAAAATTCTGTGTGCTATTTTCCAGCTTCCTTTTAAACACCTTTACAGCCTTTTAATATTGTGTCTCCTTGTTCCATATTCTCCTAGATGGACAAATTTTTCCCCAGTTGCCTTGCCAACTTCCTTCATTATTTTAAACACTTCAATCAGATCACCCCATAACTTCCTTAACATAGCCAAGTCCTTTCACCCCAGTTATCATCCTGGTGAATCACTAGACTCTCCTAATAAATCTTTCCTTAACTGAGATGCCCCAGAACTAATGCAATATACTAGACATAGGACCAAAATGCTGTCTGCAGTAGTAATTCTTTAGATTCTACACACAGCTTGATGAAGTCCAGCATCGAATCAGCATTTTAGGTCACTTTTTGATTCCTCGAACTAATTTTTAAAGACTCAATTAACTGGACCTATAAATCATTTAGTTCTTTATCTTTTCCCTGTGCTTCCTATTTAAATGGCACTTAATGTGGACAAATGCAAGGAAATGAGAGTGGGGTGGGGGGGGGGGGAAGAAATGGGTAGATATGAATTTAATGGCTCGAGACTACAGAACAACAGAGCGATCTGGGTGTAATGGTAGATAGCCCACTGAAAACAAAGCAGCGTGGGGCAGTAGTAAAGAAAGCTAACCAAAATGTATAGCCAGAGGGCAGAACACAAATCTCAGGTGGTGATACAGTTTGCACTAGACACTGATATGGCATACTATGTACAATTCTGGTTGCTATACTACAGCAAAGATATCTGGGCATTGGAGGCTATACAGAAAAAAGCAACCAAATCGATACTTAGTTTAAGGCATCTGAGTTATAAGGAGACATTAAGACCCTGGGATTGTTTATTTGGAAGAGAAGACTCGGGCAAAATATTATTCAAATCATTCTACCACTAAATGCTACTTTTTTCAAGCAATCTCACCAGTTAGCAATGCTGTCAAGTAAAATTTGTACTACAAAAGGCAGGCAAGACCAAGCGCTGTGTGTAATACAATTTGAAAACCATGAAAATATATAGATTATAAAACAATTTTAATTATATTTGAATATTGCATAACATAGCAAATTAATGAAAAGCTTATTTTTAATTTAGTTTGATAACTTCATGCTTGAGGGGTAGGAAAGAGAGCAGATGACAGCATTGGAACAGTCAAGTGTGGAGGGGGCAAAGGGAGAGTTTCAGCACCGGATGGACTGAGGTATGGGCAGAGTCCGGGCAATGTTAGAGGTGGAAGTGTGCAGTTTGAGAGAGAGACAATGCGCTTGGAAGCTCAGCTCGGGGTCAAATAGAATGGCAAGGCTGCAAATAGTTTGGTTCAGCCCGTGACAATAGACTGGGATGGCGATGGAAACAGTGGCGAGTACGGAGTTTGTGGTGGGGGTTGAAGACAATGGTTTCAGTCTTCCTCATATTTAACTGGAGGGCATTGCGGCTCATCTAAGACTAGATATCAGACAAGCAGTCCGAGAACACAAGTGCAGTAGAAGGGTTGAGAGGGGTGTTGGCGAGGTAGAGCTGGGTGTCGTCAGCATACATGTGAAATATGACCCATGTCTGCAGGTGATGTTGCCAAAGACAGCATTCAAATGAGGAAGAGGAAGGGGCCAAGGATAGATCCTTGGAGGACTTGAAGTAACGGTGAAGAGTGGGAATAGAAGCCACTGAACGCCTTGAACTGAGGTGAGTGAATTCAAGTGACGCTCTCATGGAATCACTGCAGCTATCAGAAAAACAGTGGCATTCATAGGGAATATTCTTGATGTATGTTTGAATATCTTAACATGTTTAAATGCTCAGTAATACACTGCATTAGTTAATCACGTTACCTGATTGAGCAAGTCCATACCACATGCAGCAGCAAATCAGTGCAGTACAAAGGATATACTTCAAATCCATCTGAAAGGAAGAAAATAGTAAAAAACATAAGAATACACAATCAAAGATACACATTCAAAATCTTGCTTATGCCATATACGTCCTGCCCATAAACTTTACTTCTAGAGCGCACCATTTTTGGTAATGCTTTTATGTTAACATTCAATATTGAAACAGTCAATGTAAAAATATGATGGCATTTCTCTACGTAAATAGCCTTTCACAGTCTGTCGATTAATCAACCGAGTCAAGCAAAGTGATTTTTGAAAACAGACACCCCTCCGTAAAACCTGCCCCCGCCATTCCTAGATCGTATTCCTCTGTGTTCACAAACCTCTAGATCATTTTCAGTGTTCCCCAATCCCCGAATCGCTTCCAATGCTCCTATTTCCCCACTGTTCCCAGAATCTTACCCTGCAATGCTCCTGGAACACAAGGACACAGTGCAACCAGACATGGAACCTTGCACCGCCCCCCCCCCCCCACCCTCCAATGTTAGATCCTAAAACATCATCCCAGCACCCCGAGATCTAGTGCCCTCCTCCATGTTGATAGGTCAGTGTTCCTACTTGCAATAAAGTAGTTCTAAAACCTCCAGCTCACTATGAGCATCACTATGGGAGATTTGCTAGTATCTGTTAAGCACACCACACTCTAGCTTCAGAAATAGGGCAGGTTTAACAAGTACTATCCTACTTGAATATTCAAAATTACGTTAACTATACAGAGTCGAGGACAATATGCAATTTTGTAATAACTATTTCATCCATTAAGTATTGCCAGGTCATGTACAAAATTGCAAACTGCAGGGTAAAGCTTCAATGTTACCCAGCCCAACCTCAGATCATGCATCAGCATGAACTTTTTCAAAATACACCCTAGCCATCCTTATGACCTCAGAGTGAAATTGCCAATTAGCGCCGAAATGTTGTGGATTCATGCCCAGCAGAAATTGGATCATGACTCCCCCAAACTCTCCACTCCTCAAAGAAGTGCATCTCTAAACGGTTCTTATTTGATTGCACCTTGCTTGGATGTCCATGACTAACTGCCAATCTTTGGTTAACACTTCACTTACTTCCCAGGTTCAATGGTATTTCCTTGCCAAAAAACACAGGAACCCAAAGCTTTAAAGAATTTCATGTAAAATATAGCCAAGTTTTTAAACCTTAAAGAATGAGTTGATTACATTTCCACTTATGCATTTGTATTTAGCATTCCTCAGATTTTTTTTAAAAAAGCTTGTAGACAAGTATAGAAAGTAGTTGAACCTTTTTGAAGTATATGTGCATAGTATTCCCACATTTTCCAATTAGTCAGTTAGCTACCATATCAAGGCAGTTCCTGTTTGTCTAACAGAGGAAGCATCTTATTAGAACTAGCTATTAAATCATTTACAGAACCAAAGGGTGTGGCACCAGTCATTACAGTACAGCTGCCACAGCAGTTTTAACAATTTGAAAGAAACACAAAGTCACAGCTTCAGAACACTAGTAGCACAATTTTATCTTCAAGTACCAAATAAAAGATGCTGAATTAAAGGGTCAACCTAAAATGTCAAATTGAACATAGAGATTTGGTAACAATATTTCAGATAGAACCGTCTTTACCATATTGCAATAGCTGTGAAGGCTTTATTGAGTGTGAGAGAGAAATCCTGAAATTGTGCTATTAGGTCAACCCAAAAGCAGCTACCACAAAGTAGTAACTTGCATTCATATAGCACCTTTAACATAGAAAAATGCCCCAAGGGGCTGCCACAAAGGGGCGAGGAAAATGGACATGAGGCCAAAGGTGGAGAGATTAGGTGACCAGAAGCTCACCACCTCAGGTCACCCGAAAGTGCTTTACAGGCAATGAAGTACTCTTGAGGTGTAGTCACTTGTAATGTAGGGAAACACCACAGTCAATTTGTACACAGCAAGGTCCCACAAACATGATAATGACCAGATAATCTGTTTTAATGATAGTGGGATAAATATTGGCCAGGACAGCTAGGAGAACTCCCCTGCTCTTCCTCAAAATAGTGCCATGGGCTCTTTTACGTTCACTTGTGGGGGCAGAGGAGGCCTTGATTTAACATCTTATCCAATGGACGACACCTCCAACAATGCGGCGCGCCCTCAAAACTACATCGAAATATCACCTTAGATTATGCGCTTTAGTCTGAATTGGGACTTATACCGATGACCTTCTGACTCAAGCAAGAGTGCCACCACCGAGCCAAGACTGACATCAGAGTTTAAGTGGAGAATCAGAGAGTAGGACATAGGCAGCGGAATCCTCAGCAACCAATGGTAGGCAAAGGAAAAGGGGTGCACAAGATGCCATAGTCAGAGGAATGGAGGGTTTGGTAGGATGTAGACCTGGTGTATAATAAAGAGAGGACAAGGACAAGAATTTTAAAATTGAGATTTTTTTTTGGGGGGGGGGGGGGGGGGGGGGGTGAAAGAAAGGAAGAAGGGAAGAAAAGAAAGAGGACCATAGCCATTCACACCTACTTGATGATAATTTTTTATACATTTAATGTCCAGGGATTTCAGTAAAGCTGAATTAAATGTAATCTATCCTTATACTTCCAAACAGATTTTTATTTAGGGTGCAAGACCCAAAATGGCAATCCAACTCAAATGGCTTGAAGTTTAGTTTTGCTTTTTTTAAAAAAAAAATCATTTGTTCATGGGATTGAGACGATGCTGGAAAGACCGCATTTATTACCCAGTTTAGTTGCCCTGTGCTGGTGATGGGTCTTGAACTGCTGCAGTCCCTGTGGTGATGGTGCTCGGTAGGTAATTCCAGGATGTTGAGCCAGTGACAATAAAGGAAAGGCAATGTGTCAGTGTCCTGATGTTATAACTTGAAGGTGATGGCATTCCCATGAATTTACTGCTCTCATCCTTCTTGGTGGTGGAAGTTGCAGAGGTGAGGTGTTGCTTTAGTAAACTTGGTGAGTTGCTACAGTTCAGAGGCAGGGGTGCCAATCAAGCAGACTGGACAGTTGGCATCAATTACACTTTTTTAGGAATGGGCAATATAATTCTACAAGTATGGGCTTCTTTTGAATTTCTCGTCGCATGCAATTGCAGACAGTGCAAAATCTACTTTTCAAACTTTGTTTCAACACCCTCACACCTTCTGAACTTCTACTTAATTTGAAAAAAAAGCTGACATCAGCTAAAAGTAGTCACTAAGCAGCATTTGTTACACACTGAACTATACCTCCCCCATGCTCCTCAGCAATGAAAAGACCTGTATTTATAAAACGTTTTATTTTATCTCATGTCCCAGTACAGTCTACCTAAATTACTTTCAAGCGCAGTCACTTATGTGACAGCCATTTTGTGCATAGTTAGCAGTATATCTAACTTTATGCTTGCACTGGTCTCAAAATTGTGTCACTACTACATCATTATGGTACTTTCTAACAAATAAGTTCCTTATCTGCTCATCTCTGCTGTAGTGAATCCAAAGCTGATTTTTCAGACTTGGAGCTCAAGAATCACAGTTTCCTCCCCCCACAAAAGTCTGAAACAGTCACTTATGAAAGTACAAACAAGTACTTTTGCATGTCAAGTCTTTCCCAGACATTATTCCAGCATGCACATCTGACATGCAACGAGACAAAGTAAAAGCTTTTAAACAGACAATCCAGCTTCAATCTTGAAATGTATTCCACATGCTTTTCTATCTAGCAGCTTTTTAAAAGAATGCATCAGCAATCATTAAATGACACAGCTGCTGACCTTGATGTAGTGTAGTAGTTACTATGTATTAAAAAGCTGAAGCATGTGCCAAAGTCATTTTAGTGAAGGAGCCTTTTTTAAAATATAAAATTCATTCTCAGGATGTGGGCCTTGCTGGCAAGGCCTACATTTATTGCTCATCCCTAGTTGTCCTGAGGTGGTGATGGGCCTTCCTGAAAGGCTGCACGGTTTGATACAACTTGTGGATTGTACAGTGGCTTGCTAGGCCACTTCAGAGGGCAGCCAAGCATCAATCGCTGGAATAAAAACAGAAAATGCTGGAAATACTCAGGTCAGGCAGCATCTGTGGAGAGAGAAATGGAATTAACTAAAAGGTCAATGCCCTTTCTTCAGAATGTGAAAAAGTTAGAGATGTAACAGGCTTTAAACAAGTACAGAGGCTGGGAAAGCAGGGAGGAGGAGGAAACTGGAGTCACGTATGCGCCAGACCGGATCAGGGCAGCAGGTTCACATTGCCGAAAGTGAACCAGTTGGGTTTTTCTGACAATCCAACATCATGGTTAATTTTCCTGATACCATCTTTTTATTTCCAGATTTCTTTTTAAACTGAATTCAAATTCTCAAACTACCATGGTGGGATTTGAACTATGCATCGCCCAGCTTATTAGTCAAATCCTCTAGATTGCTAGTCCAGTAACAACCACTATAGTATGGTTGTTACTGTTGTAAGTTTTGTATGAATTCTGTAGTTTTGGTACTTTCGGTGCTAGTTTAAAAGTTCTGTAACAGTAGCAATTTACAGAAGTAAAAGTGAACATAACCCCACTGTTTTGTGAAGTGGCACAAATCTCTGGGCTAAATCAAAGCATCACTGCCCAGTTCACCGAAATCTTTTTCTAAACCGCACCCTCACAAGTAGAATGAGGCATTAAACAGCTCTGAATACTTCAAACATTCTCCCAGGAATGCAACTTTTAGAAAACTATCCTGGCCAGATTCTGCAGAACAATGAATTTGTTGCCATATGAGGTCAGACCCCGGCCTGCTGTTCAATCAGCCTCCCCACCCACTTTAACCAGTTTCCTTCCACAAACTGTCAGTTAAAGTCTGTTAGGCGACAATCTGTCAGAGGGATGTTGATATTCATCTGTACACTCAATGTTCGATCAAACCAGGAATGTTCATTTAGAGAGTTTTCACAATGGAGCCTCTTAAGATTACCCATGTTAGTAAATGCACCACCACCAAATTATCCTGCAGCATAACAGGATGAATTTGGTGGATATTACAAAATTACTTCCATTGGAGAGTTGTGATGTAAATAAAGTATTGCCACTACCGGTCATACAACTGCACACAGAACATGGGCTATCATATGTGCTACTTTAGTATATTGTGTTTGTGGCAAAAATCAGAAGTGGGGGGATAGATACACGGTTAAACGCAAGAGATTTGAGGAGAATTTTTTTTATATAGAGGATTGAGGGGATGTGAAATGCACTACGAGAGTCAGTGATTGAATCAGAGACCGTTTAAGCATACAAGAATACGTTAGACAGGTGGTTGAAGGAAAGGAGAATAAAAAGATTTGGGAAAAGGGTAGGCACATGAGATTAGGACTACTGCTCCAGTGGAGGATAAACAATGACATGGACTGGTTGGGCCAAATGGAAAAGGTAATCTGGGTCTCTTTGGGGGTTGAGATGGCTCAAAGAGGACTCGCCTATTGATGAAAAATCAAACCAAGCCAATACGCCATGGCACACTTAGTAATATCTGAGCAGGGTAAGTCTGCAGCACTCCAAGGCACTACTGAAAACTGGTCAACCAGCCTGGCTCACTACCAGAACCTGACTGAGTAATCCCATCACTGGGATTTTCCCCACACAGCTCCAGGTAACACTGCAAGCCAATGGTCTAGGAACATAGAAACAGGATCATTCAGCCCCTTGCGCCTCTTCCACCGCCATTCAATTAGGTCATGGCTGATCTGTACCTCAACCCCATTTACCTGCCATTGCTCGATATCCTTACCTAAAAATCTAATTGGTAGCAGTGGGAAGCTCAGTAGTGCTCTGCCGGTAGGTTGCATGCCTTTTACCAGTTATATTCCAGCAGGACCCTTGTGCACATTTTGCGTTCCCTAACTTTTGCTCTATGCACTTTGGCAAGTGTTGTGTGTCCCTACAGGGAGAGCATACATCCATGTGGGAAAATAGAGTAGGGGTTAAGGGTACTCAGACTGGCAAAAGGTGGGAAGTGGTGTTCCACAGGGATCAGTGCTAGGACCACTGTTGTTCACAATTTACATTAACAATTTGAACTCGGGAATCAGTAGTACAATTTAAAAATTTGAGGACAACCCCAAATTGGGGGGGTGTAGTTAACACAAAGGAAGAATGCAACAAACTACAAGACGACATTAATAAACTTCCAGAATGGGCATGTAATTGGCAAATGAATTTCAATATAGACAAGTGTGAGGTAGTGCAATTTGGTAGGAAGAATAAAGAGGCAACATACTGTCTGGATATGAAGGGCTAAAAATTCGGTGGCGCCGCGTTTGGGGCGCCAAGCTTGCCTGGGCACCGGAATTTGCGCTCCGGGCGGAGCCACTTGCGCCCTCCCGATATTCAGTTGGAGCACCCCAAGAGGGACTCGGGGCGCTGCTCGAGGCTCCCCACGTCCCGCTTGGGGCGCTCAAACTGAATATCACAGCGCTAGGTGCCGCAGCGCCACATGCTGCAGCACGGCGCGCTGTGGTACTGCAGGCCTTCCTCCCCTTCTTAAGGGGGAGGGGCCTGTACCAGCACAATCACCGATCGCGAGTGCCGGCAAAAGAGCCCAGCACTGAGGAGAAGTGCTGGGCTCTCGGGACACAGCTGGCACTGCCTTGGGGGGGGGGGGGGGGGGGGGGAAAGATCAGGAGGCCGGGGAGAGCAGCAAGAGGTGGTGCTGGCAGGCGGCCACCGAAAAAAAGTGGCCGCCCTGCACCTCCACCTTAATTTGCGGCACTACCGCCACAGGTAAGCCCCGTGAACCAGTCGCGATTTGCGACCGGCGTTACAGGGGGGGGGGCGTGACCCAATATCGCGTTCGGGGGCAGTAGTGGAGCGCTGCGCACACCGATGACGTCATCGGTGGCGGTGCAGCGCTACAGGCCAGCGCCGCCATTAGTGCCCCGCTAAATTCGCGGGAGGCGTGGCCAGTGGCGCTAAAGCCAGAGTGCCCTCTTTAGGCGCTAACTGGTGGCGCAGCCCACCGAATTTCTAGGCCTAAGAGTCTAAATGGGGTAAAGGAGCAAAGGAATCTAGGGGTACACATTCACAAATCACAAAGTAGCAAAGCAGGCTAATAAGGCCATAAAAAGCAAACCAAGCACTGTGGTTCGTTTCTAGAGGGATAGACTTGAAAAGCAGAGAAGTTAAACTTGTATTGAACCTTGGTTAGACCACACTTGGAGGACTGTGCACAGTTCTAGTCTCCATATTATAGAAAGGATATAAAGGCATTGAAGGCGCAGTGTCAAATTTTGTCTGATAGCGCTCGGTGAAGCATCTTGGGACGTTTTACTACGTTAAAGGAGCTATATAAATATAAATTGCCAATGTTACACTGACTTTTTAGCCCAAATAAAGAGTATATAAGCATGCAACCAAAAAATTGTAAATTAAATAAGCAGTCTCCAAAATGGATGACTAGGGCACAAAAGAGAGGCAGACTATACAAACCCTTTGAGAAAGGAGAACTTTGGGTGTGGTACAAAAATTTGCTGATACAAGTTAAAAAAGAGATACCACAGTCCAAGAGAGGAGGATACCAAAAGTTAAAAATATTCTTCCCTTTTAACTGCTATTTTCCTGTTGTGCTGGAAGTTACAATTCCAAAGATAAGTGGCACTGAAAGTGAATATTAAAAGTCATGTGTCTGGCATGCATTTCCTGGATCACTTCGAGTAACACTTTAAAATCAACATTTCCAATGACGACTGCTTACAAAAATGTTAATAATGGGGATCTGTAATTCAAACTTCATTATAGACATTTAAAATGGGAAATCTATATAAACGCGTGCCTTTAACAATGTGGCATCTCCCTTGTGCTGACCTGTGCTAGCCACAACTCCTTCAAAAATGGGCTGCAAGTTAGTACACTGCTTAAATTTGCTTATTTTAAGATTTGCGCTTGTTTTTATGACTGGCTATCCGCTTAAAGAGTGTTATTTTTATGATTTGCCTCCCTTTGGTCCAGCCCTTGTTCTGCAGCGGGTTTGAGTCTCGGGCCCAATTTTTAAATGGTTGCACTTTCTACCCAGCCCATTGCTGATGCTGCCAGCCCATCCAGTTGCATGCACTCCCATTCTTCCCAGCCCCATCATCCACTTTTGCTGCTCCAATCACACCCATGCCCCTTCTCTTTAAAGTTCCCCCCCCCCCCAAACTGTGAATTCCTCGACTTGAATTGTGGCCAATGCCTGTGCTCCGGGAAAGAGCATGAGAGGGGACCAAGAGAGAAGAACGAATGAGTCTCCAGACTTGCCATGAACAATGGTATGGGAAATCATAATCATAATCAACTTTGTCATTGTTAGTGCACAAGTGCAGTACAACGAAATGTAGGCTTGCGGCTCCCGAGAGTGTACATTTAGATTAAGACATTTAAACATTCAACATTCATTTGACTTGTAATACATTAACATAAACATAATAAAGTGCATTGGCAGATGTGCAGGCTTTAGAGTTTTTTGTGGAGTTCAGTAGGATGACAGCCCTGGGAAAGAAGCTGTTCCTAAATCTTGTCGCTCGGGTGCGAATGCATCTGTAGCGTCTCCCAGATGGCAGGAGGGCGAACAGACTGTGGCTGGGGTGGGTAGGGTCTTTGATGATGGTCCGTGACCTCCGTAGACAGCGTTTCTGGTATATATGTTCTATGGTCGGTAGCCGGGTGCCGGTAATGCGTTGGGCAGTTTTGACTACCCGCTGCAGGGCTTTCCGGTCATAGTAGCTGCCATACCATACTGTGATACAGTTCGTCAGGATGCTCTCTATTGTGCAGCGGTAAAAGTTAGAGAGGATCAGGGGTGACGGGTTACAGCCCTTCAGCCTCCTTAGGAAATATAGGCGCTGCTGGGCCTTCTTCACCAGAGAGGAGGTATTGAGGGACCAGGAGAGGTCTTCCGTGATGTGGACTCAGAGGAACTTAAAGCTGTCCACCCTTTCCACCACAGCCCCATGGATGTGGATGGAGGGGGTGACTTCCACCTTTAGACTTCCTGAAGTCCACAATGATTTCTTTGGTTTTCTTGATGTTGAGGGCCAGGTTGTTATCGGTGCACCACTTCACGAGATGCTGGACCTCCTCCCTGTAGGCTGACTCATCGTTGTTGGTGATCTGGCCTACCACCGTGGTATCATCCGCAAACTTGATGATGGTGTTGGAACCATGGACAGCCACACAGTCGTGGGTGAAGAGGGAGTAGAAGAGGGGGCTCAGCACACATCCTTTGGGGCCCCCGTGTTCTGGGTCGGGGGGGGGGGGGGGGGGGGGGGGGGGGGGGGGAAAAAGGTGTGGTTACCTAATTTGACAGACTGGGGTCTGTTTGTTAGGAAGTCCAGGGTCCAGTTGCAGAGGGAAGTGTTCAGGCCAAGAGTGTGGAGTTTGGTGGCCAGCTTGTTGGGGACGATAGTGTTGAATGCTGAGCTGTAGTCTATGAACAGCATTCTGATGTAGGTCTCTCTACCGTCTAAGTGATTCAGTGCAGAGTGTAGAGCAGTTGTGATTGCATCCTCCGTTGATCTGTTTGCACGATAGGCAAACTGGTGTTGGTCAAGAGAGGCGGGAACACTGGCTTTGATGTGAGCCAGGACCAGTCTCTCGAAACACTTCATTATGATGGGTGAGAGTGCGACAGGTCGATAGTCGTTCAGACACGTCACAGCCGTTTGCTTTGGCAAAAAGTTTTGCAAAAAGTCACTAATGCAATAGGAAAACTAAGACAACACTTCACAGTCATGGTTTGATGAATATCCTGCTTCCCCCTACTACTAGCAGACTCTGTCTCCCGCCCCACCCCCCTCACCCTTTGCTTTACAAGTCCCTAGACCCCATTCCAGGATCTGATTCCAGAATCACTATCAATGCGCTCAGCTGCCGAGGCCTGTTAATATGGTGCCTTATGTTCAAAAAGGTTTTACAAAACTGATAGTCAATCAGGACCCAATATCACAAGGTAAAATGACGGAAACTATTCTTATGATTGGCTGCAGGAATACCAGTATATAGTAATATAAGTTAGCCAGTATGGACTTGAGACAATCCCCCTGGAAAACCTGGACAACTTTGAAGTAGATAGATTGTGGAATTCGCAGAGCTTAGCTGGATTTTCAGAAATCCTTTGACAAAGTCTGAAGTGAAAGACTCTTAATTATGCTAAATGTCACAGGAATCCAGAGTAAAATGATTGGACTAGATCAGAAGTTTGTTAAATTTAAAACAAAATACATGAGAGGTGTAGTGTCCAAAAGAATGAAATAGGAAATCACTGGAGACACAGGATACAGCGAAAGGTATAGCTCCATTATATAATTGGTAAATAAATGAAATTCGTAAGAACCTAAGAAATAGGAGCAGGAGGTGGCCATTTGGCCCTTCGAGCCTGCTCTGCCATTCAAATAAGATCATGGCTGATCTTCTACCTCATCTCCACTTTCCTGCACTATCCCCATTCAACAGAAACTTAAAGAATTACACAATGGTCAAAAAGGTGTGCAAGTATATAATGAATGGAATTCAATTGATAGAGAAAAAAAATCAGGCAATGATGGTCGACTCATTATTCTCAATGTCTAGACAAAGTGGTGAAGCAATTAAAAAAAGGAAGTACAAGTCTCCAAAGGATTTACTGGAGCTCTACATTGTCCTGGTTGGACCATGAGGTATTGTATTCAATTCTTGTCACACTACAAAAACACAAAAGCAAAGAAGTGTTGAGAAAAGCAACAAGGCCGATCCCAATTATAAAGTGGGTATTCTATGTGGTATTACAACAGTTTAAACTCTATGGTAGAGGCAAACTCATTGGGTATAGACAAATTAGGCTGGATTCCACAATTGAAGAGTTAGGCCCTTTTCTGTGTGATTCAGAGTTTATTCTTAATTCAGAGTTGCTCAATTTAAATTATATGATTCAATTTTAAGTACTAAATTGCCACTGTTATTTATGTTGCTTAATTCAAATTTAACCACAGAAATTGACTGAATTATCAATAGACTGTATTCAATTAGTTTAGCTGCTCAGATAGATGCTTGCAATAGTGTTTAGCACAGCCACAGAATTCCTTCTGCACATAGAGCTGGTAAAAAAGTCTAAACTTGGTTGAAAATCTTTTGAGCATACAAATTGCTTCATTGTGTAAGGAGTCGGTTTTAAAAAGTACCTTTAATCTCACTCTAAAAGGGTGGTGAATTAGCCAATAGTCTTAATCACATTTACACAGCCAGTTTCAGCATCTTTCATTGGTTTTGTAAATGAAACAGTAGCACCAATTGCTCTTCAAGCCTCTTTCATACTGGCACTGCTTTAGGTTTACATTCCACAAGACCCATGAGCTGGATGCCAGTGTTTATGCTGCTAAATTCAGCTTTCTTATCCCAGCAGCAGGCTTGTAGATGCAGTTTTTATGTGGATCAGTGAGCCTCTTGGCAGGGTAAAGGAGTTAGATTTGTTTAAAAGAGCTCACACATGAATGCCAGCCTTCTGGAATCAAAACTAAAATAGCGCTCGGATAAAGTGTCTTTAGTGTCACAGTATGGTATTGTCAGTCTGAACTCCAAATTCCATTTTACATGCATCAGATTTTAAGTCACGAAAAAGCAAAACATGAATATTAAACATTGTCCTTGAAATGAGAACAAAGTAGTGCTTCGCTTGGTGCCAAACAACTTGCAATGGCTGTTCATTTTGCTAGTGTCTCAAATATGACGACGTACTATGTCTGCATAGCATGTAAGCTTCTGTTAATGGACTGAGCTAGAATGCCTGATTTCTTCAAAAGCTCCAATTGTACTCATGAATACACAACCATAAGCAGCAATTCTTCAGCAGATGATCAGAATCTCATGCATACAAATAAATATATTCTAGTCAACAACATTTTTAATCTTCACTGCAGATTTATTAGCGTAATCAGTATCTAGCCTAATTTGAAGATCCTATTGATTGTACAGTTGATCAAAACTTGGTGCACATATAAGGCAGGTAATTTAATACCTCACAGCAGGTGAAATAAGTCAGGACAGCTTATTTACAGAGCAGAGGAGATACAGAAGATTGATTGAGCTCAAGCGCTATTTATTTCACATTACCTGCAGTTAACTGGGACTCAAAAGTACTCTTGCTTATTGCTTTCATTGAAATATTCCTCTGTTCTGCACCCAACTATCAGCCAAAGCTTAGATGGAATGGTTGCAAAGTCTTAACTTCAATTCAGGGCATTTAATTAGATACCAGATTACCCCAATTTTGAGAGTTTTGGGACAAATGAAAGGAGGGGATATTGTTAGCATTGCAAAATTATTTATTCAGCCATTTTCAGGCTAGATTTTGCAATTCCATATTGTACTTGACATCAAGAAACATTTCTGGGTGGGAGGGAAAATAAAAACAACAGGGAAATGATTGCACACCATAGTGCATTAACAGAAGCTTGTTCAGCAGTGTCTAGCCATGCCAGCAGAAATTCACACATATGAAAAGTACACAGGATATTATATCATACACAGGTTTGGACACACCTCTGCTCAAATCAAGGTGTCATAACCATTAATGCAACAGGTCAAAACAGGAGTAGAATCCATCATGCACATGAAGAAAATCTGGATTAAAAGCTCGAGTCATGGTTCGAGTATTCAAGGCCCATGAAAGAATTTACTGTAAAGTCAAAGTAAAATGATCCCCATTACTAACATTTCTGCAGGAGCATTTAATTTATTAACCTTACATATGTTAACAGTTGCTATGACAACATATGCACACCCAAAAGTTTCTCACGAAAGAACCAATGATATTAATCATCATTTGTTGGTCTTTAGGCCATATAGTCCATAAACAAAAAATCTTAAACGTTCAAGCCACCTGTTGATACCTCTAACAAAAAAAAAGGCCCCAACCATCAACAGCACTACCATGGCTGAATCCCCCACCATCAGCATTCTGGGGGTCAACATAGGCATTGCGAGGGTCACTGACCAGAAGCTTAACTAGACCAGACATATCAACAATGTGGCTGCAAGAGCACAGCAGAGGCTGGGTACTCCGTGGTGTCAGGTGGTGAGCCACTGGTCGCAAAGTCTCTCCACCATCTACAAGACTCTAGTCAGGATGGAGATGAAATACTCACCATTTACTCAAATGAGTGTAGCTGCAACACTTGCTTAATACCATCCAGGACAAAAGAGTTCACTTGGGCTGAAAGGTGATGCGTGAAGCAAATATTACCCAAGTGGCATGCAGGGCTCATCTCGAACAAGAGGAAGTCCAGTGGCCTCCCTTTGACCTTCAATGACAGTCATTGCAGAGTCCCCCACCATTAACATCCTGGGGTTATCATTGACCAGAAATTGAACTGGATCAGCCACATCAACGCTGTATCTATAACAGTAAGATAGAGGCAGAGTAGTCTGTGGCACACCTCATGATCCCTTAGAGCCTCTCTGCCATCTACAAGGCTCAAGACAGGAGTATGATGGAGTACTAACCACTCGCCTGGACGGATTCAGCCAAGAAGCTCAACAACATCCAGGTCAGAGCAGGTCGCTTGATTGGTTCCCATGCCACCCCCTCTAGTATTGGCGCACTGGCTGCAAGATGGACAAACTACAGGAATCATTGCAGCAACTCAAAGTTACTTCGACAGCACCTCCTTCCCCCTGCAAAAGCCATCACCTTCAGGTACTCCTCCAAGTCACACACCATCCCGACTTGAACACATACTGCAGTTCCTTCACCGGCATTGGGTCAGAACCCTAGAATTCTTTACCCAATATTATAGGAGCACTATCACATGACAGTTCACAGAAGCCCACCAACTTCTCAAGTCAACTAGGGTGGGCAATTAATCACACACACGCACACGGCCCAACACACTGTGACCAAAGGCTTGGTTAAAAAAGTGGGTTTTAAGAAAGGTCTGAGGGGAGATTAAGGGGGCGGCGAAAGGCAGAGGTGGAGAAGTTTGAGAGTCACGTATAGGCCAGACCAGGTAAGGGCAGCAGATTGCCTTCCCTAAAAAGGACATTAGTGAACCAGATGGGTTTTTACGACAATCCGATAGTTTCATGGTCACCATTATTGATACTAGCTTTTTATTCCAGATTTATTTAATTAACTGAATTTAAATTCCCCAGCTGCCGTGGTGGGATTTGAACTCACGTCTCTGGATTAGTGCAGGCCTCTGGATTACTAGTCCTGTAACATAACCACAATGCTACCGTACCCCATCATCCACTATGTGTCCACCCAGTCCACCAGCCTGCATGTCTTCTTGAAATCTATTACTATCTTCCTCACTGTTTACTACACTTCCAAGTTTTGTGTCATCTGCAAATTTTGAAACTGTGCCCTATACCCCCAAGTCATGAATGTACATCAAAAACAGCAGTGGTCCTAGTACTGAACCTTGGGGAACTCCACTGTATACCTCCCTCCAGTCCGAAAAACAGCCAGCCATTCACCACAAAACTCTTCTCTCCTTCAGCCAATTTTGTATCCATGCTGCTACTGCCCCTTTTATTCAATTTTGCTAACAAGCCTAGTATGTGGTAGTTAATCAAATGCTTTTTGAAAGTCCCTATGCCAACATCAACTGCACTGCCCTCATCCACCCTCACTGTTACCTCATCAAAAAACTCAATCAAGTTAGTCAAACATGATTTGCCCTTAACAAATCCGTGCTGGCTCTCCTTTATTTGTCCATGCTTGTCCAAGTGGCTGTTAATTCCCTCCCGGATTGATTCTAAAAGCTTCCCCGATGTTAAACTGACTGGCCTGTAATCACCAGGTCTATTCTCCCCTTTTTGAACAACATGGCTGCCAATGGTGGGGGCAAAGGGAGAGGGGTGATGCACAAGAGGCCAGAGTCAGAGAAACAGGGTTTGGGGGAAGGACGGAGGGGTTGAAGAGCAGGAGGTATTTACGGAGATAGGTAGGAGTGAGACCAATAGGGATTTAAACAGCAGGTTAAGAATTTTAAATTTGAGGTGCTGTCGAACCAGAAGCCAATGTAGATCAGCGAGGGCAGGGGTGATGGACGAGCAGGACTTGGGGCATAGTAGAATATCGCAGAGTTTTGAATGAACTGAAGTTTACAAATGGTGCAGAATGGGAGGCTGGCCAGGAAACCACTGGTATAATCAAGTCTAGTGGTGAGAAAGGCATGGAAGAGGGTTTCAGCATCCACATGGGCTGAGGTACAGGCAGAGGTATGTGCTGTTACAGGGTGGAAGTAAACAGTCTTTGCAAAAAGGGGCTGTGAGCAGTCTTGTTCAGCTTGTGATATTGGCCAGGAAAGGGAAAGAGTCGTTGCCAATTTGTGGCAGGAGTTGAAGACAATGGCTTCAGTATTTCCAATGTTTAGCTGGAGGAAATTGTGGCTCAAAACTGATGTCAAGCAAACAGTCGAACAGCACAGAGGCAGTAAAGGTGATGAGAGAAGTGGTGGACGGTTAGAGGAGAGCGTCATCACCATATACTGTATGTGGAAGCTGACCCATGTTGAGGGAGTTTCCCGAGGGAAGCGCTGCACAGAGATGCCGTCTTTCAGATGAGACATTAAACTGAGGCCCTCTCAGGTGATATAAAAGATCCCATGGCACTATTTCAGAGAGATGGGGAGTTCTCTCCAGTATCCTATCCAAAACAGATTATCTGGACATTATCACATTGCCGTTTGTGGGAACTTGCTGTGCGCAAATTGGTTGCCGTGTTTCCTTCATTACAACAGTGACTACACTTCAAAAAGTATTTAATCGGTTGTAAAGCACTTTGGGACATCCCAAGGTCGTGAATGCAAGTCTTTCTTTCTATATGTAGAGAACAGCAGTACAATATTACATAGGATATACAGCAGACACAGGCCATTCGGCCCAGCCAGTCCATGCCGGCGTTTATGCTCCACGCGAGCCTCCTCCCGTCTTTCCTCATCTAACTCTCAGTATAACCCTCTAGTCTTCTCCCTCATATGCTTGTCTAGCCTCCCCTGACTGACATTTACTGGTTCCTTGCAAAAACTGCTGTATCCTTCAATTAGCTTTCAAAGCTATACCCAAATCAAAAATTAGAACGAACAAAATATATTTTCTACATCTGATAACTTCTGCTGTCCCCAATCCATATTCCATTTAACAAAATAAACTAGGGGATAAGATTTTTAAAAAACACTAATGCCTCAGTCACCTCCATACTCAGACATGCCTGTCTGACATCAAGTCATGGATGAGTCACAATTTCCTTCAATTGTACATTGGGTAGACCAACCCCACATCCTTGCCACCCGACTCCAGCCCCTTGCTTAGGCTGAATTAGATGGTGCAAAACCTTGATGTCCTTTGAACCCAACATCCTATCCGTCACTAAGTCTGCTTATTTCCACCTCCACAGCCAAAACCTTTATCAATGCTTTTGTTACCTCTACACTTGGCTTACTTCAACAGTCACCCATCTTCCATCTCTATAAACTCAAACTTGTCTAAAACTCAACTGCCCATATTCTGCCTCTCAAAATCCTGCTCACCTATCACCTCACTCTTGGTTTTTGTGTGTATACCCCTCCCCATTTAAATTTTTTTTTTTTTTTTACACCATTGGTGGTAAAGCCTTCGGTTGCCACAGTCCTCTCTGGAACCCCCCCTACTTAAAAAACCTTCTCAAAACCCATCGTTTTGACCAAGTGCAGTAACCCTTCCTAGTCTCTTCCTTCATGCTTGGCGTCTGTTCCTTTACGTTCATTTATGAAGCACCTTGGGATGTTTATTGACATTAAAAGTGCTATATAAATGCCAGCTGTTAGCTCGAGCACAGCAGTGTGAGCTGGTAACTGAGTGAGCTGGGAACAGAGCGAGGACGTGAGTGGGAATACAGTGATTAGTGGGTAAGTAGTACAGAAATTGTGGTATCAAACTGAAATTTAAGCTTAACTGCCAACTGACTTGCAGATTAAAAGCTAAGTCAGTCAAATGCACGTACATCACTGGCCAGGTGTGACTGCGTGGCTGGGGGCTAACTGACCAGTTGAAACTGGTTTGTGTCGGAAAGGTATTTATTTATGAGGGTATACCTGCCAAGAGCACAGCAGAGCGAGCTGGTAAAGTGAGGATGTTACAAAACAGGAATTTTGCCAGAGTGGGGATGAAATGCTAAGTAAATTAATACAATAGTAAAATACTGCGGATGCTGGAAATCTGAAACAGAAAATGCTGGAAACACTCAGGTAAGGCAGCATCAGTTAACGTTGACTGTTTCTCTTGCCTTGATGCTGCCTGACCTGCTGAGTATTTCCAGCATTTTCTGTTATTTTAGCTAAGTAAATTAACCAAGGGACAAAAGCATAAATGAGAGAGACAGGGGAATTCAAGGATTTAACTGAAGGGAGTTGGTTTCTTTTCTCCCAAAGGTTTTTTTTTTTTTTTTTATAAAACAACGTTCAAGCGTCTTTTTTTTTTTTTTGAGGACGCTCCTGTGAAGCACCTTGGGACATTTTACTACATTAAAAGGCACTATGTAAATACATTATGTTGTTGTTTAAAGCTGCACAAAGATGGAATTACTTTATGCGTTGTAAAAGTTGTGAAATGTTTACCTTCCAAGCTCAGATTTTGGAGTTTCATCTGCAACAACTGCAAATTGCTTGATGCTGAAGTGGTCAGCTTGAGTGAGTGACTGGCCAAACATCAAAGTATTAGGAAAAGAGAAGCTTTTATAGGTGAGGTATTAGAGAAGATGACACCCTGGTACCTGGTCCACGGGGTGCCCTAATTGCCCTAGAGGTGGTGGTGGTGAACCGCCCAAGACAACCGAGTGGCTTGCTAGGGCAGTTAAGAGTCAACCACGTTGCTGTGGGTCTGGAGTCACATAGGCCAGACCAAGTAAGGACAGCAGATTTCCTTCCCTAAAGAACATTAGTGAACCAGGTGGGTTTTTACAACAATCTGGTAGTTTCATGGTCACCATTACTGATACTAGCTTTTTATTCCAGATTTAATTATTAACTCCCCAACCTCCGTGGTGGGATTTGAACTCATGTCTCCGGATTATTAGTCCAGGTCTCTGGATTACTAGTCCAGTGACATAACCACTATGCTACCATACCAGATACCTAGAGGAGGGTAGATGGGTGTCTGTAGAAAGGAGGCCAGAAGTCGTGGGCAGCAGCAGCCATCCCTGGTACTCGCAACAGTTTCTCTCTTCTGGAAAGATGTGGAGACTCAAGGGGTGAGGGGACAAGCAAAGATGTGGCATGTACAGCAGTCTGTCAGGGAAGGAGGGAAAAAGAGAATGAGTAGCAGACAAGTTGTGGCATTAGAGGATTTGGTAATTTGGTTTAGATTGAATTCTGTGCAAACCAGAATGGTTCCACATGGTGGAAAGATTCCAATCAATAGAATACATATCTGGAAGAATATAAATTGTTTAGAAGGGACCATATTGGGAGAAACAGAGATGGTGCGGCAGTACAGTTAAACTCTAGTATTGAGGCACAAGAGAGGGGACATTAAAAAAGGAAAGGGCAGACACAATCACTTTAGATGGAATTAATAGATAGTAACAGAGGCAAACTATTACAAGGGGTATGCTATAGACCCTAGGCTAGGGTGAAAGCCTTGATCTGGAACTGGGGAAGGCGACAAGTAAGGGACCAACTATAGTAGTTGGAGATCTCAACTTAATAGAAAGTGGCTGGGACAATAATGTCTCTACTAGTAAGATAAGGCAGGGATCCCTAGAGTTAACAGAAGACTGTTTTATGACTCAGTTTGCAAAAGAGCCAAACAGGGGAGAAACCATCCTGGATTTGATTATGAGTAATGGAGACGATCAAATTCCCAACACAAAGCTGGATGAGGCTTTTTCGAAGTACCAGTGATCATAATGTGATCACATTTGGCATTACAAGAATTGGAGAGGTTGCTAAAACCCAAACTAAATTGCCAAAATATTAAGAGGATCAACTTTATGCACTTGAGAAGTCTGGTCAGACTGGGTCTAGAAGGTTCGAATATGGGAAACCTCAATTATACTTGCCGTTAACTTCCCACTCTGGAGGAATTATGCTGGCATAAAGTCAGATTTATATTACTCAATTTTGATCTGTAGTCATGAAAAATTTGGTAAATTTATCTGGCGATAAAATTAAATTTCTAGTTGTTGGAAGAGTTTGATACTAAACTGAAATCAGATTAAAACTGTGAAGGATAGTGGTTTTGGAGCAAATATTTTCTTTGTATCAAAAGTCTCTTTTCTGCTTAAACTATATACATAATAAAGTCACTCAGCTGCAATGCTCATCAGTTGAAACTATTGAGAGTTCTGAAGTACATGCGTTCTCTACCTTTCTATTTTGAAATCTTTCCGGTCCCTTTGCAACACTCCCAAATCAAGCTGTTGGCCAATACCAACATTGCCTAGAAGGTGCAGGCATCGATTTCCTTTAACCATCTTACATCTTTCAGGGACTTCCTGTCTCCCCACTCTCAGTTCACCCACCGGGAGAGCGCATCTCAGAACTGCAGAAATTACACCTCATCCTGCTGGTGCTGTGGTACAAACATTTCTCACATATGGCAAGACACTGCATAACTTTCTTTTATTAAAGACTCTAGTGATCAAGGTTTGAAAACAGCATCCTATTTGGACTCAAATATTTTGCACTACAATGTATGCTGCTGTAGTCTATCAATAGGAATTCTCATCAGATTGTAAACTGCAATAACGCTCATGACAAGCACCTATTAAGGCAATTTCCCCTCTCCTGCATGGACAACCCCCACCCCAACCACTTCCGGTCATTAGTAACACATCCTATTTGTATAGTCAGTGAACAAATGAATAAGAGTCAGGAGTGTGATGGAATACTTGCCTGGATGAGTGCAGCTCCAATAGCACTCAAGAAGCTCGACACCATCCAGGACAAACCAGCCCGCTTGATTGGCGCCCCATTCACCACCTTAAACATTCACTCCCTCCACCACCGACGTACCGTGGCTGCAGTGTGTACCATCCACAAGATGTACTGCAGCAACTCACCAAGGCTTCTTCAGCAGCACCTCCCAAACCCGCGACCTCTTCAACCTAGAAGGACAAGGGCAGCAGGCGCATGGGAACACCACCACCTCCAAGTCACACACCATCCTGATTTGGAAATATATCACTGTTCCTTCATCGTCGCTGGGTCAAAATCCTGGAACTCCCTCCCTAACAGCACTGTGGGAGTACCTTCACCAAGGACTGCAGCGGTTCAAGGCGGCGGCTCACCACCACCTTCTAGAGGGCAATTAGGGATGGGCAATAAATGCTGGCCTTGCCAGCGCCGTCCACATCCCGTGAACAAATAAACTTTTTTTAATTTTTTTTTTTATATACACAAAACAGAAGCATTTTGGTTTATATTAATTTAGCAATCCAAGCCTTCTGGGATTTTTTTGTTGGGGGGGGGGGGGTGGAGAAAAGAGAAATGAGGGAGCTGGTGGAGAAAAAAAGATGGGAAATTAGGGGTTCAGTTCCCGATGCCCAGTGACACTGTGTTGTGCATCAGCGGAGGACAGGATCGCGCTCCCTGATGCACATGATAAATTAGCCTGCTGACAGTCAACAACCACCTTAGGATTAATAGATGCACATTTTAGCTATGGCCACTTATTTAGTTTGTTTATGGGGCACTTTGGACATTTTTATTTGTCAAGCAACCTGGTTTGATTGCATCAGTTTACAACAGTGGCCCTCCCATTCCTTCCTGCAACACAAGGTAGGTTGGTTTTATTTCTGAATGCCAATCTAGTTTCTTCACAGAAATGTCAGACTGGGAATTGGAGGCCAGATTCACAATGATTCACACTCATCTTGAGTAACATTTTCCAAACAGCAAGGAACGGTGCAATTAGCCTTTTCCTCTGGAATGCAATAACTCAGTTAAAATAACTGGAATTATAGCAATCCACTCTAAAATGACCACACTGCAGACCCTCAAACTATGTACAAAGTGAAGGAAATAGTTGAGCATTAAAACCATTTCCCTTGCAGATTCCACACTTTTACATTCTCTCTCAGCTGGAAAGACAATACGAAAAAAGTCAAACATGACGGAAATTTGGGAAGAATTATATTGCTTTCCTCCCATAAGCAGATTAAAATACTCTGGAAAAATTAAGCAGTTATGGAATGCCTTATAAAATGTTATGTCTCAAGATACTGTGTACATCAAGTACAGCCATCGTTGTCTACACAAGCCACATCCAGTTTAGATAAGGGAAATAGACACATGGTATAAGTGCACTGTACAACTTTAAATAACATGAAAAACACTTCATAGGATCTGCTACAGTTCACTTTTCTTTAGGCATTTTTTTCCCCCCAGTAGCACAACAATTCCAACCCTTGGTGGACACACCTAGCTTAGTCAATAGTCTGCAGTTAACACCATGCTGACTTTTCCTTACAGAAATTCCCAAATGGCCTTTGTGCTCTCACATCAATCTTAAGTATGCCGAACACAGAAATTGATGTAGCCTAATTTCTTCAGGTAATATTTTTACTTTCACCTTGCCTTTTAAGCAATTCAGTACTTCACACAAATTAAAATGAAACATGGTCAGCAAAATTGGAGTTAAATGTTACTTAAAAATTAATTCCTCAGCACAGGCTTGGTAGCGTATACCAACACAATGTGCAGTACAGTATTTACTCTCATTTACTGGTGAATCAGGAAGGAAAATAGGATGTCATTCTAATTCAGCTCTAAAAACATTTGAAGTAAACTTTTAACTATTTCCAAAATCACAATATAAACTTTCTTTCCAAGGATGCTATGTTCTTTTTTATAAATTGAACGTTAAAAGTTGGGAGGGTGTTGCTCACCCTCACACGAGAAAGGGACCAGAGCAACGATGCAGCTTTGTGGCTTGGTGAGGTTGTCCATTAATACCTCCACTAGCTGACCTCCCCCTCCGCCCCCCCAAATGTTGAGTAGTATGATTGTGGAACTCAAAACCACAACACTGCCTCAGCAACCAAAAATCCTTCACGGTAGGGGATGTGATAGGTTTTGCTGGTTGTGCAATATATGCATAGCAATATTAACACAGAAGCAGACAACTACTTTTCCAAGGTGTATATTTACTTCAAAAGAAACCACAAGCCCTTCACCTACTATTGAGCACCCAGAAGGCATGAAACAGCAGAACTAAAATCACTTTTTCCACATTAACGGAACCTAGTTCAACCTTCAATGAAGAATATTTAAAGAAACTATCTGAATAACTTGCATAAAATCAATTGCTTCATTAGGTACACAAGTAATTACAACAATCCTACAAATAGCAGCACAAAAGTATGCAAGAAGCACAAACACTCAGATTCGTAAATACATACATGTATTTGGGGGAGCATTTCAATATGCAAATTTTCAGGAATCTCAGACAGTCCCTCAGAACCAAAGATGACTTGATTCCACATTAAAAATGAGTTCTCAGGTGACTGATGAGTCAAATGCAGGACCTAGTCTCTGTCACAGGTGGGGCAGACGGTGGTTGAAGGGGCAGGTGGGTGGGGTGCTTGGGTTGACGTGCGCTCCTTCCGCTGTTTGCGCTTGGCTTCCGCTTGCTTCAACAATTGACAGCAACAAAATTAAATGACCAAAATTGTACTGGCAAGAAAACAAGACAGGCATTCTTCAGACAACCAAGAGATATAATTTTGATAGTGGTTTTCAAGTGGTAACAGGAACTGCGGGCAGCTCAATTTTCTAACAGTACAGTGCACATGGGGAAGCTACTTCAAAAAAAATTAAGTACGAACTATCCCTGACAAACAGAAAATCTGTCAAGTACGAGCAAGTTTGTATTACTCATTCTGGAGGTGTGTTGGGTGAAGGAGAAAAAATAACCAGTGGCTATGCATTAACATTCCAGGCTTTGGCAAATAAACACTGCAAATCTTTGAATCATTGCATAGCAACAATCTTATCTACACCTAAAGAACAGCTAGGTATACTTTGAGACAAGCTCCAGTGTCCAATGGTAGCAGAGATCTACATTGGGGTCAAATGTACATTTACTGAGTCTATCTTTACATCCTGCCTTCGAGCGACAGAACACAGTCAGCAACAATTCCTTCCCTAAAAAGGGAACATAAATGAGGTTCTTTGGGTGCAACAGAAAAAGGAGGGAGGGGAAAGAAGAACAAAGGGGAGAAAAATAACTTTCATTTAGAACTAGGACATTCATGGGTAAAAACAGGAAGCACTTTATTCCACAAAGGGCGTGAAAGTATGGAATTCTCTTCCACAAAAGGCTGTGAATGCTGGGTCAATTGAAATTTTCACGGCAGAGATCGGCAAATTTTATTTAGGCAAGGATATCAAGGGATATGGATCAACGGCAGGTTAAATGGAGCTGAGGTACAATCAGCCATGATCTAACTGAACCGACTCAAGGGGCTGAATGGCCGATTCCTGATCCTATATTCCTATAAAGTGCCTTTCACAAACTCAGGACAGCCCAAAGCGCTTTAAAGAAAGATTTGCATTTATATAGCGCCTTTCACAACCACCGGATGTCTCAAAGCACTTTACAGACAATGAAGTACTTTTGAAGTGTAGTCACTGTTGTAGAGAAAGCGGCAGCCAATTGCGCACAGCAAGCTCCCACAAACTGCAATGTGATAATCTGTTTTTGTTATGTTGATTGAGGGATAAATATTGGCCAGGACACCGGGGGTAACTCCCCTGCTCTTCTTCGAAATAGGATCTTTTATGTCCACCTGAGTGTTTAGACGGGGCCTCGGTTTAACGTCTCATCCAAAAGACAGCACCTCAGACAGTGCAGCACTCCCTCAGCACTGCACTGTCAGCATAGATTTCTGTGCTCAAGTCTCTGGAGTGGGACTTAAACCCAGAACCTTCTGACGCAGAGGTGAGAGCGCTACCAACTGAGCCACAGTTGACACTTTGAAGTGTTGTCAATATTGTATGGTAGGCATACATGGCACAGCAAGATCCCACAAACAGCAATGAGAAAAATTACCAGTTTATTTGTTTTTGGTGGTATTAATTGAGGAATAAATGTTACCAGTATACTCAGAATTTCCCTGTTCTTTAAAAGGTGCTATGGGATATTTTAAGTTCGCCTGCGGAGTAAACTGTGCCTCGGATTAACATCTCATCAGAAAGAGGGCACCTCCAACAGTGCAGCACTCCCATAAAGAGGGCACCTCCAATAGTGCAGCACTCCCATAAAGAGGGCACCTCCAATAGTGCAGCACTCCCATAAAGAGGGCACCTCCAATAGTGCAGCACTCCCATAAAGAGGGCACCTCCAATAGTGCAGCACTCCCATAAAGAGGGCACCAACAGTGCAGCACTCCCATAGCAATACAAAAGCAAAATACTTCAGATGCTGGAAATCTGAAATAAACACAGAAAATACTAGAAGTACTCAGCGGGTCAGGCAGCATCTGTGGAGAAAGAGTGTTAACGGTTCAGGTCGATGACCTTTCATCACAAAACATTAACTCTGTTTCTCTCTCCACAGATGCTGCTTGATCTTGAGTACTTCCAGCGTTTTCTGTTTATACTCCCTTAGCAATGTCAGTCTAGATTATGTGCTCAAGTCTCAGCAGAGGCGTGCCGGCTCTCTGCAAGAGCACTTCAGCTAGTCCCACTCCCCCGCCCTTTCCCTGTAGCCTGCCAATTTTTTCTCCTTCAGGTACTTTATCCAATTCCCTTTTGAAAGCCACAATTGAGTCCGCCTCCACCACCCTTTCTCGCCGTGCATTCCAGATCCTAACCACTCGCTGCATAAAAAAGTTTTTCCTCATGTCGCTTTTGGTTCTTTTGCTAATCACCTTAAATATGTCTCTTCTGGTTCTCGACACTTCCGCCAATGAGAACAGTTTCTCTCTATCTGGACCCCTCATGATTTTGAACACCTCTATCAAATCTCCTCTCAACCTTCTCTGCTCTAAGGAGAACAACCCCAGCTTATCCACATAACTGAAGTCCCTCATCCCTGGGACCATTCTTGTAAATCTTTTCTGCACCCTCTCTAAGGCCTTCACATCCTTCCTAAAGTGTGGTGCCCAGAACTGGACAATACTCCAGCTGAGGCCGAACCAGTGTTTTATAAATGTTCATCATAACTTCCTTGCTTTTGTACTCTATGCCTCTATTTATGAAGCCCAAGATCCCATATGCTTTTTAACCACTTTCTCAACCTGCCCTGCCAGACTCAACTATTCCAATGCTCTCCTGACTAGCCTCCCATTCTCCACCGTTGGTAGCCTTCAAATCAGCCAAAACTGTGCTGTCTGTATCCTATCGCACACCATAACCCCTGTACCTGCTGACCTACGCCGGCTCCCAGGCCACCAATGATTCAAATTTAAAATTCTCAACTTTGTTTGAATCCCGATAGTCTCATCCCTCCCGATGTCTGTAACCTCCTCTGGTTCCACCATTCACACCGAACCCTCCATTCATCCAACTCTGGGTTCTTGTGAACCCCCTACCATCGCCCACCACAGGCAGCTATGCCTTCAGTCTGGACTTCCCTCCTTAACCTTCTCGTCCTTCAAAACCCTCCTTAAAACTTACAGCTTTGACTAAACATTTGGTCACCCATCCTAATATCTCCTTCTGTGGCTTGGCATCCATTATTTTGATTATGCCTCCGGACATTTTTCTATGTTAAAGCTGCTATATAAATGCAGGTGGTTGTTGCATTTATATAGTACCTTTAACATTAGGAAACATTACAATGCACTTCGGAGGCATGTTAGATATTCATTCCAATATGCCAAATACACCTAGTACAATAACAAGTGTAAGTTATTAGGAGCCAGGCAAGTATAGGGTGATAACTCTTCTCTTCCTCCTTACAGTAAAATATCAGACCTTTGCTCTCAAAAGCATAATTTAGAACTCAGCATGCATGGAATGACAGGTGAAAACCAAACTAGCAGCAATGCAAGCCCAAGCTACCACAATAATTGAACATTCTGAATGCTTGGAAGAGAGTGATGGGAAGAACTAAATAGCAGTGCTAGTTAAACACACCATTCTTTCAAATCTGGGGCATGGTTTTGAATCTCTTTCCACCTCTTCCCTTCCTTCAGTAGACAAGCCCACAGAGCACAAAAATACATAATTCAACAATAACTGTCGGTCTTAAATGCAAGATGGCCGGGGCTAAAAAAAAATGGTACAACTTAATTGGGCAGAGGTGATTTTCTGAAATAGGGATCAAGATGTGCTCCTTAATGTCATCACTGGGCAACAGAAAATTTACACTTAAGCTAATATGTTTTAATGCTGCATGCTATTCTCTCTCCACTTCTGAAGATATTGACTCCTTGAGGCACAGTTCCACAGGCACCAGTGCCCTCTGGTAATTATCCAAATGGCAATTACTCATCACAGAAACACCACAATGCAGATAGAGGCCATTTCGGCCCATCGAGCCTGCACTGACACATATCCATGACATCCAATATCTGGCTATTCAAAACATAGGGAGTCCTGTCCTCACCCAACATACAAACACTTCGAGCAAGTAAGTGATATGGAGCAAGAACACTGGCTGATTTGCATCCCCCTAATCCAATTATAGCACGTGACGCTGCCCAGCCGAGATCAGCTAATATAGCCACTGAGTGATTTGAACCTGGGACTTTATTTGAAGAAACTATAGTGAATGGACATGGCAAATTAATACAGGTGGTTGAAAAGAGAAGAGGAAATTAATCAGGAAATTGGAATTGGGTAATGTGAAGCTTAGGTTTTAAATGCCTGACGATGTACAAGTTTGAGCGCCTGGGAAATATCCAGTTAGACTAGGAGAATGCACATGGAGTCTCAATTTCAACAGTGAAGGTGAATAGTGCACTAACACTTGAGGCTCAAACGTGAACATGGCTCCCTTGGCCCATGTACCAGAGCAGCCAGTTGCCATAAATCCAAACACCAGTAGAGAATCAACTAGCAAGAAATAAGCCTCTCCACATATGGAAGCAATACTTCATTCTTGAGTGAAATGGGGTTTTATAGAGAATTCTGAGTTTTTGAGGGGAAAAGTAGCCTTTAGCATAAAAAAACTTAGCAATTAGAGGCGCTGTGGAATCGTATAAATTACAGAAGATGGCTATTTGATGGTAGGCTCAACAAGAACCGTCTATTCTAATCCCATTTCCCTGGGAGCTCCATTTAAGGTCTTTGGAGATAAGGACAAGAACTAAGATAGAGCCACCTATAAAGAGGTGATGATAGCTGGTTAGACTTACAAGACACAAGGAAACTATTTTTGATGAACTTCAATGAGGGAGTGCAGCATAGGTTTACCAGAATGATAGCCGGACTCCAGGGGTTGTAGAGAGAGCAAGAGAGCAGGACTAGGAGGTATAGTCTAAAAATTAGAGCCAGACCTTTCAGGAGTGAAATTAGGAAACACTACTACACACAAAGGGTAGAAGAAGCTTGGAACTCTCTTCCGTAAACAGCAATTGATGCTAGATCAGTTCATTTTAAATCTGAGTTTTTGTTAACGAAAGGTATTAAGGGATATGGGGCAAAGACTAACTCATGAGTTAGGTCACAGATCAGCCATGATCTCAGTGAATGGCAGAGCAGGTTCGAGGAGCTAAATTGCCTACTCCTGTTCCTAACTGTAAAACAAGATTTTCATTGCTACAGCGAAAAGCAGGGACAAGTTCAAGATTTGGCAACTATTACAAGAGGATTAGAGGTTTTGTGCGCCCGAGAGCATATAATCTAAATAAAGCTGCTGAATGTATTGTGCAATCAAGAAAAGCACTGGTTGGGTAAGAAGTTAAATATGTAATTGATACAAAGAAGAAACAGGGCATGGGAGGGGACAGAGCTCTCATGAACCACTGGATTCATGGAAAATAAGAGTCAGAAGACAAGGAAACTTGATAACCATAGAAGGCCACAGTAACTTGTTACAAGGTGCCAAAAATAAACAAAGTCAATTTGTCAGCATCCATATAGGGAAAAAAAAAGCAGGTTAACGTTTCGGGTGCAAACCCTTCATCAGAAACATGGTGTCAACCCGTCTAAAGGCTTTGAATATTCCAAGGCAACGACAAATGTTTCAAAGTGTTCCCAGATCTTTTTCAAAGGAAGATAACATAGGAAAACAAAACCATCAGTGAAATAACCATACTGACAACCTTGGATTAGGCCACAATTGGCTCAACTACTCACTGAATTAATTCACAGCCATTGGGGAGCACAAATGTCATCATCTCAAATTGTTTCCACCACCAGCACGGCCAGTGACAGGCCTGAAACCACCTTAGTATATGCAGCTCAAAAGTATTAGCTTGAAAATAACCCAAATCTCACGGCGCTATTTGAAGAGCGTGGTGTTCTCCCAGTATCCTGGTCAACATTTATCCTTCAAACAACATGAGGAAAACAGATAATCTGGTCATTGTTGTTCAGTGCAGCCTTGCTGTGTGTAAAATGGTTGGTGTTTCCCTACATTGCAACAGTGACTTCAAAAAGTACTTCATTGACGAAAGGGCTTTGGGACCTCCTGTGGTTGTGAAAGCTAGTATACAAATACAAGCCCTTTCCTTTCTTTTAGTCTGATTATAGCGCATGACACACGTGACCAGGAATATAAGGCATTGACATTCAATGTAAAAAGTGGAAAAGTGCAATCAAAGGCCATTAAAAAGCTCTTATGGTGAAGAAATGCTGTGAAACCTTTTCCAACATTGGCATCCTTCACTTTTAATGAGCACTTTTTTGAAAATGATCTGATTGGATGTAGAGCTTGGCTTTTCAAAAATGGCATAAACGATTAAAGCTTCATGCCTACAAGAATAGTGTATATAAAAAGCGGAAAATTTTAGAACCTAAAAATGCAGACCTGTATTTTACATTTTTGTACAGGTAGCAATACACAAGAAAAAGTGACTTGGGGCCAGAAATCTAGGCGTGTAGATTTTCCAGGGAAAGGCAGGATATTTCAATCTTGGCTTGGAAATTTAAAGAAAACATGTAAATTGGACACTTTGTACCAGATATCAAGCAGCAATTTGTTTTCCTCTTTGTTGCAAGTCTGAGCATCCATATTCACCTCGTCACACAAACAAATTAGAAGGGTGGTCAAATGTGCTCAGATTACCAAAACAACACACCCACCACGGAGTTTCTGTCTCTTTCTACTTCAGGCAAATGGATTTGTGTAGCGCTGTCTTGCATCACAGCAATCTTAGCACCGTTTTGGTGTAAAATTGCTAGCTGTAACCTGCCATGGATGGTTCAAACTTCTTTGAAAACTGTGTGCTCTATTATAATGGCACCGGACAGCACACGCCAGCTTTTTAAATTCTACTTTCCAGGTTTTGTCTGGCAACTGGCTCATGTTTTTAATTCTGTTTAGCTTTTTGGTTTGAGTGAACAGGTGATTAAACTGAATCTTTAAATTTGTGTCTCCAGTTTCAATAGCTATTTTTTTAAATTGGTTTATTGCCAAAAAAAATGACCGCACCAAGTCCGGTAAAGCATAAGTGCTATGGGAGAAGATGCAAAGCGCAGGCTTGTTTCTTTTAAGGCTCATGCTTCCAATCATGCAAAAATGTAGCTTAAAGACCTGCATTGGGGGCTGGTTTTACTGCCATATTGATCTCACCCAGTCCAACCACACCAAACAAAATTGACAGTTGCTTTGTGCTGTACATGAAGCTCAATGTGTTACAAATAGAGGATCAAGATGCCTTCCTGCTCATCGAGGTGAAGGTGCACATCATGTCGGTTATTTTACTGCCATCTCCGCACTGGGCTGGATCACATGATTCTTGTGGTCCACAAGCTCCTGTCCTACATGAACCACACCGCAGAACAGAGCCTCTCAGTTCTAAATAAAGATAACAATGTTGGTAAGAGTTTTGAGGTTGCCATGAACAGTATTTTCTACATGGTGAAATATACAGAAGTTTCTAATTCTGTTGGCCCAAAAAAAAGGTGTAAGCAAAACAACATTTTTAGACTACTCGAATTTACTGCATGACATACCAGAATCTTACCAAGAATAGCTTGAGGCTTCTCCTAGTGCTCAAGTTCAATTTAAAAAAAAGCACTTTAAATAAAATCAAAGCCTGCCTGCCGTAATACAGTTTAATTTGACCCTTGACACCTAAGGATTTATGCAAATTATGAAGCAAAATCAGAGCATTTTGACTCAGATTTCTGGCAGCTCTACTCCATCATCCACCCTGATCATCATCAAATGGGAGAAGAAAAGCTACACTGAGGTAAGATTGCAAAACAATTCGCCACTCATGAAAATTTTAAAGTGACAGACAATTCATACACTAAGCAGCATCAATTACAAACAACCTCGACTAAAATGGCAAGAAGTTAACAGAAAATGTGGCCGAGGAGTGCGGAGATGGCAGTAAAAACGCGGAGGAGATGTAACACCTGCCCCTATACCTCTCCCCTTCCCACTGTCCAGGGCCCCAAACACCCCTTCCAGGTGAAACAGCGATTTACTTGTACTTCTCGCAATCTAGTATACTGTATTTGCTGCTCACGATGTGGTCTCCTCTACATTGGGGAGACCAAACGCAGATTGGGTGACCGCTTTGCGGAACACCTCCGTTCAGTCCGTAAGGGTGACCCCGAGCTTCCGGTCGCCTGTCATTTTAATTCACCGCTCCATTCCCACTCGGACCTCACCGTCCTTGGCCTCTTGTATTGTTCCACGGAAGCTCAAGGTAAACTCGAGGAACAGCACCTCATCTTCCGATTAGGCACTCTGCAGCCTTCCGGACTCAATATCGAGTTCAACAATTTCAGATCATAACCTCGGCCCCTATTACACATTTTTTCTTGTAATTTTTCCACTCCTTTTCCCCCCCCCCTTTCCTTTTGTTTCTCTCGCACCTGGCAGCTATCTCTTGCCCTGCCAGTACACTTTACACCTAATCTCAGCCTATTACCATCTCGTCTAGCTTTTTTGTTGCTTTCACTTCTTTTGTCCGATCGCAGCCCTGCCTTCGATTTATTTTATTTTATTTCCAGTTTTGAAGGGTTCGACCCAAAACGTCAACTCAAATTTCTCTCCACAGATGTTGCCTGACCTGCTGAGTTTTTCCAGCATTTTCTGTTGTTATTGTCGAGGTAACTTACCTGGCCAACAGGAAATAGCTTAGAAAATGGCAGGGTAAAAATAAAATCCAAAATTATAAGTCACGGCAAAGGAAAATAAATCTATGGCATTATTTTTTTTTCCAGTGCTCCAGAGACCATATGAGCATATATGTGTGAATACATGAACAATGAAGTCTGATAGCAACAAGAATAAAGTAACAAATCTTCACGCTCAATGAATAACAGCTAACCAACTGCACACAGGAAAATATGCTAATTGACCCCTTTGGTGGGACCACACAATCCATTGCAGCAATCTGAAGCGCTACAATAACTCACATTATGCAAGTAATCTCTCACTCACATTTCACTTAATGCTCACTTTATACTGCGGTTGTTTCCCATTTTATAATTGCCGAGTTGATTTCACATTTGCAGTGTAAATTGCAACTGTGACTTCAAATTTCTGGCCCTAGACATTGCCTGAAGTCGGGGAAAGATACCTACACAGTAGTAATGCAAAAAATCACAACTATTGATATTACAGTGTAACACTGAAGTTTGGACTGCTATGGCTGACAGTGTTGTATTGCAAAAGTAGCAATAGGACAAGGGTTGCAGAGCAAATGAACTGGTTTTACTCAAAAGTTGGATAAATTTGAATGAAATACTACATTACCCATAACTCTACTCAACTGTATAATTTCACAGATCTACTTTCCTTTCATAGCACTCATCTCACTTAAAAAAAACAACATGCACTTATAAAGCATCTTTACCACAGCTTTGTGGCCAGAACAATGAAGGAAGAGACCAACACTGCACATGAACTATACTTGATCAAGTTACACACCAACCTGCCTTTCCCTCATCATTGCTGTGTCAGAAGCCTTGAATTCCCTACCTAACACGATCATGGAAACACCATCACCACAAAAACTGCAGCAGTCGAAGGAAAAGCACCTTTGCAGAGCAACCAAGAATGGACAAGAAATAGGGCCTTGGACATATCAGCCATATCCCAAGAATAAGAAAAAAGTCAAGACAAAATGACCAAAGGTCTGATTGAAGACAGTGGCTTTTGAGATTTTTGAAGGCAGGAATAAATTAAACAAGGCAGAGATATTTAGGTAAAGAATTCCAGAGTGCAGGGCGTAACAGCTGCTAGTTCTGTCACCGATGATGGAGCAGAGGGACAGAGGATGTCCAGTATAGTCAGAAGAATGAGGACGTGAGCCGAGACGGAAGTCAATGTAATGGGACACGGAAAGCCAGGAGACAACCTAGAACAGGGAGGATCCGAGTGGGAAAGTTATTGAGTAGCTGTAACTTTTCTGGTGTGGAGCTAGGAAGGCTAATAGACAGTGGTGCACAACATTAAAGCCCCTGACAAACCAACATTGTGACCTATAGAGATATTGCCGATTACTTCTCTGCAATACTGGAATAAACCCCATCCCGAGTCTTCGGTTGAAGCCCCACTCCAGAGACTGAAGTACATAAACCAGGCTGACATGTCAGTGCTGTACCAAAGGAGCACAACAGAATCAGAGGTGCCATCTTTTGGATGAGAGATTAAACCGAGGCCCAGATGTCTGTTCAGGTGGATGTAAATAAGTTCCTGTGGGTGGTACTATTCAAAGAGCAGCAGGGTAGTTGATCCGGTGTCATGGCCAACATTTGTCCCTCAACTCAACACCAAGAATAGACTAACTGCTAACTGGTCGTATCTGACATTTGTGAACACTGCTGCATGCAAACGGGCTGCCTACAAAACAGCAACTTAAAAAGCAATCCATTGGCTGTGAAGAGTTTTGGAATGACCTGAGAAGATGAAAGGCACTTTATAAATGCAAGTTCGTTCGTTCTTTAAATGCAGCATTCTGTATTGCAGCTCCAGCATGCTGTGGCATGGAGTGGTAGGGGGAGAAAGAACCAACTTGCAATTATTACCTCAGGACATCCCAAAGCAGTTCAAAGCCAATGAAGTAATCTTTTAAAGCAGTCATTGCTGTAAAGTAGGGAATTGCAGCAGCTAATTAACACAGCATAGTCTCAACAGTGATGCATCAAATGACCAGTCGAATCTCTTTTTATTGATGTTGAGGGATAAATATTAGCCAGGACACAGAAAAATCTGCTCATCTTCAAATTTTCTGATCTAAATGTTTAAAAGAGAGTGGGATTCATTAAATTTTAGTTCTGTATATTGTTAGCGCATACCAGAGTACAAAGAAGCAATTTAAAGATAAAGTACCACAATAATTCAACTAAAGCAAAATCATACTTTCACCTTGAAGACAAGCCAAATTTATACAAAGAATCTGATTTTATTCATGAAAAAACTAACTCGATGAAATGACAGTTCCACAGGAACCTTCTGGCATCTTCCCCTAACCATCATTGTTCATATACAAGTTGAGGTGGTGAGTTGCAGTAGGCTAATCGAAAAAGGAAGCATCATACTCAGGCCCAACTATCTCTTCTTCTGATACATATGTAAATGCTTGCCAGCAGGGAATCAGTGACTAGTGGAAAATCTAGCTAATTTTGCCTTTTCCAGCACAGGGTCAGGGATAGCGCCCTTACAGCAACTCCACTTAAGAGATTAGGGATTGAACCTAGCACTTTCTCCATGGCTTCAGTACATCATTCATCAGTGCACATTACAGTATTGCGATCCATGATGTAACAATATAAATTAGAACATACTGCATCTGCAGAATAATTGCAAAACGTTTTAAAAACCTGACATTTTGTCTTGGGGTTACAAGTTCTAACAGTCAAAGACCTAAACTAAGGTTAGTGGGCAGAAAGTCATAAGTAAAGCAGAATAGATAATCTATATTGGTCTCAATGTTGATCTTTATTAGTCTTCTGATTCATTTTGGAAGATACTTTTGTACGTCCCTTCACTAAAATATAAGCAAAGCTTGAAAACTGAACTAAAATGAGTCTTCCTTTCCCTCAACTGAAATTGGTACATTAACAAATGGAATGGCTAATATGCTTCAACACCTCCTGGTCTACTGAAACCTATGTCCTTATTTGTACATATGTGAATGTGAAATACAAACAGAATAGGTCACAGGCCATCATTTGTAACAGTACAAAGCCTGACATGGTAATTTAAAAAACTCGGTTATCAGATTTAACATGCCTACAGCACAATCTTAATTCATTTTTTAATACATGCAAATGACCCTAAAACGCAAAAAAATTGAATCCTTTTTTCAACTCGAGTTAAAGCCGAGATGATAAAAGTAACAAACGGCAGTAATCTTGTGACCTTTTAAACAAAAGGAAAGGCAAAATAAAATACACGCCCCGAGGCCACTAAAAAGAACAAACTCTTTGGGCGTTTTAATTGTCACTAGATATATAACCTTGAATATTCTTAAAGATACAGCTTGAGAATAGAAATGAGTGATAAAAGGAAACTATTTTTACATGGGACTGAAAGTTTTGAGGTTGGCGGGGGGGGGGGGGGGGAAAGAGAGAAAGACTAAAGCCTGAACCGGGCTGACAAGAAATACCCAAATTGAGACTAAAAACGTCCACGGGGAAAAAAATACATTTGTGTCTCTTAACATTTACAGTAGCAGATTGCACTCAACAAGCTTCAGAACCCCCTCCCCCTCTGCGTGTGTGTGTAGATAAAAATGTGAAAAGATATATATTTAAACTAGTTGCATGTCCCCCACCCAAAAATAGGACATGTATCACATTCCTGCCCTTTCTGCGGCAGGAGTTGAGAGAGAAAAAATCTTGCTGCTGACGACTTTGTGGATGTCTCGGTCTGTCTGTCTCCCCCTCCCCCAGACTAAGGTTCGGGCAGACAAGAGACGGCGAAGAGCCGGTTAATGATCGCCCCCCGGGACGCGGCCCGCTTACCTTTAAAACAAAGTCTATCTAGACTAAGGATATTTACAGCCGCTGAGATTCCCTTCGGGCCCCCGGCGAATCTCCTCTGAGGGGCGGCAGTAGCGACAGCCGTTAACGCTCTGGCTTCAAACGGGCTTTGTCTCTTCTTTTTTTTAACCCCCTCCGCCTCCTTCTTCCCGCCCCTAACCCTGAGCCACCAGCTCCCGGTTTCTCTCCCGGGAACGTCGCTCCGTCCAGCGGCCGCGGCGGCTCCCCCTCGCCTTCGCTTCGCTTCTTACTCTCACTCCGACTGACTGGCTGGCTGCCGACTCCTGCTTGAGCGTTGCCGAATAGTTCCGAGTTCAGCCGAGCGGCGGCGACACCCCGGCCCCGCCCCGCTGCACCGGAAACGCATTCCAGACCGCGGACGTCACTGCGTGAGCGGGGCGCTGAGTTAAGGGTGATGTCATCGCCTGGCCTGTGGCTTAGACTGGGAGGCAGAGGTCTGGATGTGGGGCTCTGAGGCAAAAAAGAAAGTTAGGTCTTCATTTGACGTTTTACATCTGGGGCTGACAACGCTCCAATACTTTCCTGGGCTTATCCAGGCAATTAAAGGTTATCCTTCTGGAAGAAAAGAAAAACTTGGAGGCCAATAATCTCAGCCCCAGGACATCGCTGCAGGAGTTCCTCAGGGCTGTGTCATAGGTCCAACCATCTTCAGCTGCTTCATCAATGACCTTCCCTCCATCATAAGGTCAGAAGCGGGAATGTTCGCTGATGACTGCACAGTGTTCAGTTCCACTCACAACTCCTCAGATAATGAAGCAGTCCGTGCCCGCATGCAGCAAGACCTGGACGACATTCAGGCTTGGGCTGATAAGTGGCAAGTAACATTCGCGCCACACAAGTGCCAGACAATGACAATCTCTAAGAAGCGAGAGGCTAACCACCGCCCCTTGACATTCAACGGCATTACCATCGCCAAATCCCCCACCATCAACATCCTGGACCAGCCACATAAATACTGTGGCAACAAGAGCAGGTTAGAGGCTGGGTATTCTGCGGCAAGTGTCTCACATCCTGATTCCCCAAATCCTTTCCACCATCTACAAGACACAAGTCCGGAGTGTGATGGAATACTCTCCTCTTGTCTGGATGAATGCAGCTCCAACAACACTCAAGAAGCTCGACTCCATCCAGGACATCCACTCCGCTTGACTGGCACCCCATCCACCACCTTAAACATTCACTCCCTCCACCACCAGTGCACCGTGGCTGCAGTGTGTACCATCTACAAGATGCACTGCAGGCGCATGGGAACACCATCACCTGAAAATTCCCGTCCAAGTTACACACCATCCTGACTTGGAAATATATCGCCTTTCCTTCATCGTCGCTGGGTCAAAATCCTGGAACTCCCTCCCTAACAGCATTATGGAAGTACCTTTACCACATGGACTGCAGCGGTTCAAGAAGGTGGCTCACCACCACCTTCTCAAGGGCAATTAGGGATGGGTAATTAATGCTGGTATTGCCAGCAACGCCCACATCCCAGGAACAAATAAAAAAAATAAGATCATTGCTGATCATCAATCTCAACTCCACTTTCCTGCCCGATCCTCATAGGCCTTGATTCTCCTGGAGTCCAAAAATCTATCGATCTCAGCCTTGAACGTACTTTCACGACATCAGGACATTCCAAAGTGCTTTACAGCCAACAATGTATCTTTGAAAGGTAGTCGCTATTGTAATGTAGGAAACGCAGCAGCTAATTTGCACACAGCAAGCTCCCACAAAGAGCAATGTGATAATGGCCAGATAATCTGATTTAGTGATGTTGATTGGGGCATAAATATTGGCCAGGACACTGCAAGGGAGAAAAATCATAAAGACATTAAAAAAACATTTTTTTCATTTTCTTTGAACACTTCCTTTTATTTTTAAAAATTCATTCTCGAGAAATGGGCGTTGCTGGCAAGGCTGCATTTATTACCCATCCCTAATTGCCCTTGAGAAGATGGTGGTAGGCCTTCTTCTTGGACCGTTGCAGTCTGTGTGGTAAAGGTACTCCCACAGTGCTGTTAGATAGGGACTTCCAAGATTTTGACCCAGCGACGATGAAGAAACTGTGATATGTGTCGAAGTCAGGATGGTGTGTGACTTGGAGGGGAACTTGAAGGTGACAGTGTTCCCAATGCGCCTGCTGCCCTTGTGCTAGATGGTGGAGATCGCGGGTTTGGGAGGTGCTGTTGAAGAAGCATAATTATACAAATATTGGAGACTGGAAAAAGGCTGACTGACAGTCAAGAATCAATCAATTGGCTAATGAAGCGCCTGTTCACTTTCCAATTGGTGTGGGAACGTGGTGTACCACGAGAATGGGCGTGTTGGGCAACCAAAGCCACAAGCGTGGGAGCAAGGCAGTTGGAGGCAGAGTTCATGTGATGAAACAGCCAGGAATATGTTTCCAACCCTATTTACATCATTAATACTAGCTAGCTGAGATAAAACAAACCTTTAGATCCTAAATTACGGGAAGTTGAAAGCCCTTTCGATTCATTCTGTTGTACTTTGTCAAATATATGGCAATAACAGCTAAAATAATGGCATCAATTAACAACCTTGACATCATCTGTACAGTAAAATGATAATAAATAGTAGCCAAAATGCCTTTGGAAGGATAAGATCCTGCCTGACCAACTTTACTGGGTAATATGATGCATGAGTAAGTCAGGCTGCAGTACTCTAGAGCACCATTGATGGATGACCAGCCAGCCTGGCTCATTAATGGAACCTCTAGAGGTAGACCTGTGGGGCTGGGATTCTTCCCACTTGTAGATCCAGATAACCACACAATAGCCAGAGCATGATGCCCACCTGCATTCAAAATGTGGCTAAGGCACTGTTCTAGAGGAATTGCAGAGATGCAGAGCTACAGTTGCAGAGAAGCAGCAATCCTGTACCATTGCTGCTTCTCCAAGATCTTGGACATCACCCGCTTCACTTATGTAGAGACCAAGGTACCCACTGTTAAAAGACTCCCAACTACATCTCTGATGCATGAAAGAACTTGCATTTGAATGAATAATACCATGAATCATTATATGAGTCCTTCATTCTTAGCCAGCCATCCCTGACTGCAGCACTCTGAAGGTGACGATTGAATGCACAATTGAGGGATTTGGATTATAGTTTGAATTCTAGGTTGACAATGCCATTGCACAACTCAGAGATGCCAGTAGAAAAAAGTACAATCAGGCTCACAAGATAATGCATTATCATAAAGCAAGTTTTCAATGCCCTCAAGTAGAGATTCCATTACTTTGACCCTAAGCAGGTAAGATGGGGGCTTTAAATGAAAACTGAAGTGTTCAGAATCAGGGTGGTCTGTTGCATTCTGCAAACTTCCTCAGGTGACTTTCTCAACATTTTTAACCCCCCCCCCCACCGTCTGTATTGAGCGATCTCAGGTAGGGAGCAGTTCGGGTGCTAATATTTTTCTCAAACTTCACATGTCCTCCCACCAGGTTAAGAAGGGGGAAATGAACCAGCAATTCCACTCTTTTTTTTCATTGCTATATAATGAGCCCTACTGGAAAGTTCACATACTTGGACGATAGATGAGAATGCAATGGGCTTGGCTTTGATGGACCAGCTGGTCTTTTCCTGCCCGTCAATTTCATATGTCCGTATGTTCAAATAGCTTGCTGAAATTCACTCTTTAAGGAAGAGAGAACTTGCATTTACATAATGCCTTTCATTTCCTCACAACGTCCCAAAGTGAAGAACTTTTGAGGTGTAGTCATTGTTATAACGTAGGGAAACACCACAGCCAAATCAAGCACAGCAATGTCTCAGAAACAGCATTGAGATAAGTGACCAGATAATCTGTTTTGGTGATGTTGGTTGAGGGATAAATGTTGGCTCGGACACCAGGGAGAACTCCTGTAAGGGGTTTTAGATCACAGAGGTTTTTCTCTCTAGAGGCCTCTCTCTCTTGCACAGTAAAACCTTGAGTGGTTCGACCCACTTGTCCCTTAGATTCTATACTCTGGACTTTGGGGCAGGAACTACAATGTAGAGAAAACTCCTGTAGACCAAGTTTGATGAAACAAAATGAAATTTTATTGCATATGGAAAAATAAATCAAATGCAAGCAGATAAGAGAGTACATGGGAGGGAAAAACACAAACAAATCATAACGACACAATACTAACTAAGGCAAATACAGGCATCTTATACTCTACAAAAATCATCATGAAATAAGGAAACACACGGAACATCGAGGGACAACAACTCATGTTAATTGTACCCTTAAATCCACCCCCTTAAACCTATCTAGATCTGATTGTGAAGGGCCAGAAACATGCTCACCAATCCAACTAGGAAGTGCAAGGTTTCCTCCCACAGTCCAAAGATGTGCGGGTTAGGTTGATTGGCTATGATAAATTGACCCTTAGTGTTAGGGGGATTAAATACGTGGGGTTACGGGGATAGAGTGGGATATGTGTTGGTGTAGGGGTTACGGGGATCGGGTGGGATATGTGTCGGTGCAGGCTCGATGGGCCGAAATGGCCTCTATCTGCACTGTGGGGTTTCTGTGAATCTGTGAACCAGTCTGCGTTTGATCCTTTCAGGCGTTCCGTCTCCACGTGGATCATGGAGCCCCAGCGAGCTGCGCCACACCTCTCTCCTGAGGTGGGGGTCGGGGGCGGCTGGACACCAGCTGGTTCTGGATGTCGGCGGGGTCGGGGATCGTCGGCTCGACCCCGGTTAGAGGAGCCTTGGGCTGGCTCCCGTCGTTTCTTTTGTTTATTTTTGTCTCTTCTCCCGAGTTGGGAGAGGGCCTCTCGTTTTCGTCAACGGCCCGGGGTTGGTCGATGATCTCCCGATGTTTGACCCCGGGGCGGGACGCCGGCTCGAGCGGTCTTCTTGATGGCGGCTTAGTCTTCTTCGTCTTCCTCCGATGGTGGAGAGGAGTTCGCTGATCTTCTCCCAAACCAGCTCCTCTTTACCCAGCTACTCTCCAATGACTCGCCTGTCCGACGACTGCAACTGTGACTTCACTCCAACTGTCTCCGCAACTGCTCAACTCTTGTTCCACTGCAACTCGGTTCATCTGTACAACTCCAACTCCTCCAATTATACTTTTCCTTCAGGGTTTTCACAACAGCCCCAGCTGTTGTGAATCAGGTTAGTCTTTGTTTAACTTTTTGGCGGGCTGGGAGCACAGCGGGGTAGTTATTATATTTTAAAATATTTTAGATGGCCGGTGAAGGCCCATCTCTGGTCTGGAATGACCTTCATTGTTTTTAATGTCCTGCTGATCTTGTTATCTAGTCCTTGGTGTTGTTCTCATGAATATGAAATTGTCCTCTTTTGTCTGGGTCAACATTTAGATGGCCTCTGTCTCCAGGCCGATCTTGACTGGATCTGCATCTAATCCATATGTATATGTGTGGGTCTGGTTTCGTTCTCTCAGAAACGGCTTCCAGAACTTACTGTGGGTTGAATCCACAAAGCTGTCTGAGGTTTCGCAGGAACCATTTTAAAGTGTCCCAATAGGTCGGTCACGTGGTATGGCGGCCATTTTGTATGCCCCTTTTTCTGGGCTTCTTTTAAAACAGTCTTTAAAATCATGGCCTCTCCTGCCATTTGACCCTTTATAATATAAAGTCCAATTTTGCGAATCCTACACTCCCTTGCTCTTCTTCAAATAGTGCCACAAGATGTTATATTCATCTGGGAGGGTAGATGGTGCTTCAGTTTAACATTTAATCTGAAAGACAGTATCCCCAACAGTGCAACACTCACTCAGTACTGCACTAAAGTGTCAGATTATGTGCTCAAGTCTCTGGGTAGGGCTTGAACCCATGACGTTCTATCTCAGAAGTAAGAGTTCTACTACTGACACCATCTTGGGTCACATATGAAGAATAGGTATTTGAGCGAGGTACAGCATAATGGCCAATGCTCATGGAACTGGACCATAGCAACGGTCAATGCCTTCAAGAAAGGAATTGTAACTTTTTTTAAGTTGAAAGAAACTACCTGAAGAGCCACAGTCCACAGTGCTAGGAATCACCAAAGTTCAGAAGAATATAGAGAAGACAAGATAAATCAAGAAACTCTGCTATACAAGCTTGTTATTTTTCTAAATTGTGGATTATAGGAGGAAAGCAAGATTAAGGAAGGTAAAGGGTTCAATGGTTTTGATATCCTGGGAAAGAACCTAAAATTGGAGTGAGGGTAGGCTTCTTTCACTATTATTTATGCAGGGTTGCTCTGTACTCAAATGCCTACTTGTTGCAGCTTGATTTGAATGAAATTCCAGTGGGCCTTGATCCTTGATGAAGTACTATCAACGGATGCTGTGGAAATGCAACTTTATACTTGTGAGGTTATAACCTTACTGTTACACCCTGGTAACAGCAAATATCTCACTATATCATAGCACTGTGCCAGCTGCTACTCTCACGCCACTGACGCAACTATTAACAACTACTATTTTATCCCAGTCTGTACACAGAATGTCAGCAGGATAGTGCTGGCAAATCTTAGGACCTTGTATAAATAAGATAACTGATATATTTATAAAAGAAGGAAGAGGTGAAATACCAAATAATATTTTTCTCACAACTAGTAATATGAGTATTAATCATACATTTGCAACTTTGCTACATTATCTGTTATGTGATTGGGTCACCAGCTGTGAAAGTTGCATTAGCTGGATCCATTGGATCATTGTTAAGTAAAATTTGTTAGTTTGTAATGAGCATTTAAAATATTTGCAACTGACCTGAATGGGAGAATGGTCGTATTACAGTTAATGATTTCATCTATCTGAGAAATCTTTTGTAGATTTTATTTTTAACCAAAAGACCCAGAAGTTACAAGTACTGCAAAATACATTACTGAAAAAATATTGTTAGCATAATATCAGTGGCCTGGTGTCCTTAGTCTTTGAGTATCTTTAAAATCAGTGCACTATGTACAGCATTAAATGATAGCTAACTAAATTGTTTTGCTATTGTAATAAATTTCATTCTGTGGGTAGTGAAAATATTGCTAACCCACAGAATAACACTAAGTTGAGTGGGGTGATAGATAGGAGTGTTATGTCTGACATTGGTGATAGGTACTCGATTGCCTTGGCCTGAGCACATGGAGTTTGATAGTGCTGTTATCGTTGTATTGTGTCTGACATAGGATATAGGTATTCGATTGCTTTTGCCTGTAAGTGGGTGTTTGGATCAGCCATTAAAAGCAACATGAACTGAGCTCTGCATACGGCCTCTGGATTATCTTTGCAAACGCAACATTTGGTGACGAGGATGGCGAAATCTCTCTTCCACCACCTCCTCCCTTCCTTGCACTACCCGGTGAGCCCCCGATCCCATGGGTTCGCTGGTTACAGTCCTTTGAAACCTACCTCATTGCTCTTGGACTAGAAAATGTGAGTATAGCACGGAAAAAGGCACTGTTATCCCATTGCTTGGGAGCGGAGGGCCAGCGTGTTCTTGGGACATTATGTGCAGCAGACTCAATTCAAACGTATGATGTGGCTGTGGCTCTGTTAAGCACACACTTCTCTGCCCCACAAAGTGCCCTCCTGCGACGATTCATTTTTAGACAGCGTCACCAACTCCCCGGCGAGTCGGTGCATCAATACGTGGCTAATTTGAGGGGGTTAGCTAGCTCATGCAAGTTCGGTGCACTACAAGACGAGATGGTGCGTGATCAACTAATAGAGCACACAAACAACGTGAGAGTGCGTGAAAGACTGTTACTCGAGTCCGACGATCTGTCGTTGTCACAGGCAGTCAACATTGCCTTTCAAGTGGAGTCTGCAGCCGAATGTGCAGCGAAACTAGCACACACACCCAGTGACAGCGCCCTCGGCCCCGACAGCTCTGACACGGTAATGCTCGTGTGACGGCAGCAACGCGCGCTACCGCGGCAACAGTGTGGAAACTGCGGATCTCGTTCACATGCTACCAGAGCGCAGAATTGCCCCGCGCGTGGCCAAGCCTGTCGCAATTGTGGAAAACAAAATCACTTTGCCAATGTCTGTCGCTCTGCCCCTGTTGCTACAAATGAACACTCTCAGTCCTCAAGCAGCTGGCCTATAATTCACAACGTGAGCTCTGGGCCAGTAGTGGCTTTCAAGTCATGCACAATTAACCTGAATGATGTGTGCATCCCTCTGTTGTTGGATACCGGTGCCAGCGTCTCACTGCTGAATGTGGACACATTCAAACGCTTTTTCAGCTCCCTGCCACTCTCTGCGCCCTCCACTGCCCTTTGCGGGTATGGTAATTCAAAAATTGGACTAGTGGGCTCAGTCAACCTCACTGTACGCTATGGAACAAAAGTTTTGCCAGATTTCTGTTTTCATGTGGCACGCCAAGGAGCTAACCTGATGGGACTGGATCTTTTCACTGACCTGGATTTTTCTCTCTTGGACACGGCGGGTCTGCAATTCTACACGTCGCCTCACCGTGGCGCCAAACATGGCCAGCACTCTTCGAGGGTCTGGGCTGCCTGACTGCCTTCACCCACCAGCCCATGGTTGACTCCACCGTTACCCCTGTCATTCAGCCACTGCACCACATCCCGCTTGCTCTTCGTGATGGGCTCACAGCTGAACTAAAGCAGCTACTGGAAGCTGGCATCATCGAACCAGTTGATGCTTCCCCATGGGTCTCCAACCTGGTGGTCGCAACGAAAATGTCAGGTGGTCTACATGTCTGTGTCGATCTTCGAGCAGTGAATAAGGCCGTAATCCCTGACAAATATCCACTGCCCACGTCAGAGGAACTCACAGCGCAGTTCTATGGTTCCATCCTGTTCTCGAAACTGGACCTTCGACAGGGCTATCTACAGGTTCCCCTCCACCCCAGCAGCAGGGACCTCACTGCTTTTGTGACACATGCTGGCGTCTTTCGGTACACCAGGATGCCATTTGGACTTAGCTCTGCACCCAGCTGCTTCCAAAAGGTGATGTCCTCTGTGCTCGCGGGCATTCCTGGGGTGGCCACCTACCTGGATGACATCGTCGTGCATGGGCCCTCGACCTCCACTCATGACGAACGCCTTCACAGAGTTTTCACGGCTCTAGCAAAACAGAAGCTCACACTGAATGGCGAAAAGTGTGTCTTTTCTGTTTCAGAGATCGAATTTGTGGGGTTTCGGTTGTCGGCTGATGGTATATCCCCACTCCAGTCAAACATGAATGCCATTCACAGCATCCCAGAACCCAGCTCTGCAGCACAGGTTGCCTCCTTCCTTGGCATGACTGGGTACTACCTGAAGTTTTTGCCCCAGTACTCAGCCACCACAGCCCCACTGCGCCAGCTCCTGCAAAAGGATGAGCCTTGGGTGTGGTCACAAGCCTGTATGGAAGCTGTTCGCCTCCTCAAATCGCAGCTCACGTCGCCTCCAGTGTTGGCTCACTTTGACGTCGTCAGCCCCACCCTCGTCACCTGCGACACGCCCGCTGCAGCTGTGGGGGCGGTGTTATCGCAGATACAGAATGGAGTGGAGAAACCAATCGCCTTTGCCTCCCGAGCCCTTAGCCCCACTGAACAGAAGTACTCAGTAGGTGAGCGTGAGGCGCTGGTGTGCGTCTGGGCATGTGAGCGGTGGCACCTGTACACGTATGGCCGTGCCTTCACCCTGCGAACCGATCACCAGGCTCTCACTGCCCTGCTGTCGACATCCGGCACGGGCCACAGACCACTGCGTCTACACCGCTGGTCTGACCGCCTCCGCCAATACAGTTTCAGTCTCCAGTTCACACCAGGACGTGACAATGTTGTTGCAGATCTGCTCTCCCGCACTGTCTCTGCCCCAGCCCCACTCGTCGGGTCTGAACATGTGGAACAGGATATCACCAGATGCTGCACACGCCTCTCCAAACCACAGTCTCTCTCCAGGAGCGCAAAGAGGCCTCTGAACAGGATCCGGCCCTCTCCCAGCTGTGCACCTTCATCAGAGATGGCTGGCCTCGCAAGGTGCCTGAGGAGCTGTCTGCCTACTCCAGAGTTAAAGAGGAGCTCTCCTGCTGGAATGACTCATGTGTTGCACGTGGGCTCTGCACTGTGGTCCCAAGTGCCCTTCGTGCGCGTGTTTTATCCATGGCGCATGAGGGCCACTTGGGCATAGTGAAGCTCAAACAACAATGCCGAGACCTAGTGTGGTGGCTGGGTATCGACAGGGAAATCGAGGCCCTGGTCAAGGACTGTGTGATGCGCTATCAATTACTCATAAAAGACGGAGAGTTAGGAGAGTAACTAAAGGCTTTTATTAGCAAAGAACAGAGCATGTCTCTCGTGGTTGACTGGGTTCCAAGAAGGCAGGGGGCTGCAGAGCGGTCACCTTTATACCTGGGCCTGTGGGTGGAGCCAGGGGCGGAGCCAGCAGAGACATGCTGAGGCATGCATAGGTACAACAGTGTGCAACAACAACAACAACAATAACAGTGGTTTACCACATTCACCCCTTGTTTAAAATTGAGTCCGGCGGGGTGAAGTGTACTAAAGGTTCGTGTAAGTAAGTCTATCAGGTGGCCTTGTATGCCGTCCTTATCGTCGTGGTGGCGGCGGTGATGGTGCAGCATCCAACGTTGAATCAGGCGTCTCATTGAGTGGTTGGGTGGTCAATGACGGGTCCTGGGGCTGCGGCATGCCGTCTAGCGGGGTTGGGTTGTGGGTAGTGGTGGATGGCAATGGTAGTGTTTCAGGGACACCCGAAGGTGCGAGATCTCGTGTGGAGGCTGTGTCCTCCCGCCCGTCCGGGTACACTACGTAAGCGTACTGGGGGTAGGCGTGGGTAGTGGTGGGTGGCGAAGGAGGTGTTTCGGGGGCACCCGAAGGTGCGAGGTCTCGTATGGAGACTGTGTCCTCCCGCCCGTCCGGGTACACCACGTAAGCATACTGAGGGTTGGCATGGAGGAGGCTCACCCTCTCGACCAGGGGGTCCGTCTTATGGGACCTCACGTGCTTCCGCAGTAGGACGGGTCCTGGAGAAGTCAGCCATGTCGGTAACGAGATCCCCGATGTGGACTTCCTGGGGAAGGAGAACATTCTCTCATGAGGGGTGGCATTGGTGGCTGTACAGAGCAGTGACCGAATGGAATGGAGCGCCGCAGGGAGGACCTCCTGCCAGCGAGAGGTCGGAAGGCCCTTAGATTTCAAGTTTAAAAGGACTGCCTTCCAGACCGTCGCATTCTCCCTTTCCACCTGGCCATTCTCCCGGGGGTTGTAGCTGGTGGTCCTGCTTGTAGCAATACTTCTCGCGAGCAGGCACTGATGAAGTTCGTCGCTCATAAAGGATGAGCCCCTGTCGCTATGAATATAGCTAGGGAAACCGAACAAGGCGAAGAGGTCATTCAGACATTTAATGACCGTGGTACTGGTCATGTCTGAGCAAGGGATGGCAAACGGGAAACGGGAGTACTCGTCAATTATGTTGAGGAAGTACACATTGCGGTCAGAGGAGGGGAGGGGCCCTTTAAAATCGACGCTCAGCCGTTCAAAGGGGCGCGTGGCTTTGATCAGGCTTGCTCTGTCTGGCCTATAAAAATGCGGTTTGCACTCGGCGCAGATTTGGCAGTTCCTGGTCATGGTCCTGACCTCCTCGATGGAGTAGGGCAGGTTACGGGATTTGATGAAGTGAAAAAACCTGGTGACCCCCGGGTGGCAGAGGTCATTGTGGAGGGTCTTCAGTCTATCAACCTGCGCGTTGGCGCATGTACCACGTGATAGGGCATCTGGGGGCTCATTGAGTTTCCCGGGCCGGTACAAGATATCGTAATTGTAGGTGGAGAGTTCGATTCTCCACCTCAAGATCTTGTCATTCTTGATTTTGCCCCTCTGCTTATTATTAAACATAAAAGCTACTGAACGCTGGTCAGTGAGCAGGGTAAATCGTTTTCCGGCCAGGTAATGCCTCCAATGTCGCACAGCTTCCACAATGGCCTGGGCCTCCTTTTCGACAGAGGAGTGTCGAATCTCGGGGCCCTGGAGGGTCCTTGAGAAAAAGGCCACGGGTCTCCCTGCCTGGTTAAGGGTTGCAGCTAGGGCAAAGTCGGATGCGTCGCTCTCCACTTGGAAAGTGATGGACTCATCCACTGCGTGCATCGTGGCCCTCGCAATATCTCTTTTTATGAGAGTGAAGGCTGCACAGGCCTCTGCTGCCAGGGGGAAGGAGGTGGACTTGATGAGGGGTCTGGCTTTGTCCGCATAGTTGGGCACCCACTGAGCATAGTACGAGAAAAACCCTAGGCATCTCTTCAGTGCTTTTTGGCAGTGGGGGAGGGGGAGCTCCATAAGGGGGCGCATCCTGTCGGGGTCGGGGCCGATGACTCCGTTCTCCACTACACAGCCAAGAATGGCAAGGCGCTTGGTACGAAACATACATTTGTCCTTGTTGTATGTTAGGTTCAGCCGCTGGGCCGTACGGAGGAATTTCTCTAGGTTAACATCATGGTCCTGCTGGTCGTGGCCGCAGATGGTGACATTGTCTAGATAGGGGAAAGTGGCCTGGAGCGCGTTCTGGTCAACCATCCGGTCCATCTCCCGTTGGAAGACTGAAACCCCGTTGGTGACGCCGAAGGGAACTCTGAGGAAGTGGTAGAGACGACCGTCAGCTTCAAAAGCTGTGTACTGGCGGTCCTCAGCCCTGATGGGGAGCTGGTGGTATGCCGACTTCAGATCAATCGTCGAGAACACCCGGTATTGTGCTATCTGATTGACCATGTCAGATATGCGGGGGAGTGGGTATGCATCTAACTGGGTGTAGCGATTGATCGTCTGGCTGTAGTCAATAACTAGGCGCTGTTTTTCGCCAGTCTTCACTACCACCACTTGTGCTCGCCATGGGCTGGTGCTACTTTCAATAATCCCTTCCTTCAGGAGTCTCGCTACCTCGGATTTAATGAAGCTCCTATCCCCGGCACTGTAACGCCTGCTTTTGGTAGCGATGGGCTTACAGTCGTGGGTGAGGTTAGCGAACAAGGAGGGGGGGGACTTTAAGGGTGGAGAGGCTGCAAATGGTGCGCGGCGGGCGACTTAAAAGCTGCTGGCTGCAGACTGTGAGTGGGGGGAGGGGTCCGTCGTACGCTAATGTGACGCTCTTAAGGTGGCACTGAAAATCCAACCCCAGTAGAACGGCAGCGCAGAGATGGAGCAGGACCAGGAGTTTAAAATTTTTGTATTCTGTGCCCCTTACTGAAAGGGTCACTACACAGTAGCCACCGACGTCCGCTGACTGGGCTTTGGAAGCCAAAGAGATCCGATGGCGCGTCGGCAGGACCGGGAGAGAGTAACTGCGCACCGTGTCGGGGTGGATAAAGCTCTCCGTGCTCCCGCTGTCAAAAAGGCAGGTAGTGGCGCGGCCGTTTACCGTAATGTCCATCATGGACCTGGACAGTTGATGAGGGAGAGATTGGTCCAGCGTCACGGAGGCCAGCGTATGGTCGAGCGAGTCGATGTGGTCGTCAGATGAGGCGGTGGTTGAGTCCGGGTCCCCCGTGGTTGAAGTTGGAGACGTCCAAGATGGCGGACAAAATGGCGGCGCCCATGATCCCGATCCCCACGCGGCTGGGGGAGCCCAAGATGGCGGACAAGATGGCTGCCCCCACGGTTCACACGTGGCGCTGCTGGCGTTAGCGGTTTTACCTTTGCAGGCGCTGACATAGTGTCCTTTCTTCCCGCAGCCGGAGCAGGTAGCGTTTCTCGCCGGGCAGCGTGCTCTGGGGTGTTTTGCTTGGCCACAAAAATAACATTTCTGTGCCTTGGACATCGCAGCAGCAGTTGAAGGTGGCGGTCCCATGACCCAAGGTTGTGGCGTCCACGTTGCGGAGCGGTTAGGGGAGAAGGCGTCCATATTCCTGTGGGCCGCGTCGAGTGAGAGCGCGAGGGACACTGCCTTTCTCAGGTCCATTTCTCCCTTTTCCAACAGTCTCTGCCGGGAGTAGTTGGACCTTAGACCCGCAACGAAAGCATCTCGGATCAGTCCCTCCGTGTGTGCTGCGGCTGATACTTCTTGGCAATCGCAGCCTCGGCCGAGTATCCGTAGTGCCCGTAGGAAGGCCTCCACCGATTCCCCGGGCTGCTGTCTGCGGGATCTTAAGAGGTGCCTGGCATAGACCGTATTTACCAGGCGTGCATATTGCCCTTTTAGCAGATCGATAGCCGCCGCGTAGGTCGTCGCGTCCTGGATTATTGTATAAACTTGGTGGCTCACCTTTGAGGCCAGGATTTCCAACTTGTTTTCGTCCAGGGTCACAGTTGAGGCTTGCAGGTAGGCCTCGAAGCAACGCAGCTAATGCGCGAATTTGGTAGCCGAACCCGCTTCTTGGGGGTCTAGGTCCAGGCATGTTGGTCTGAGGGCTCGCAGCAGCTCCTGCTGCTCAGCGTTTGGTGCAGCAGCCTGCTGCTCAGCGTTTGTTGTCGACATTTTGTTTTTGCTAATAAAATTGATGCGCTATCAATTACTCATAAAAGACGGAGAGTTAGGAGAGTAACTAAAGGCTTTTATTAGCAAAGAACAGAGCATGTCTCTCGTGGTTGACTGGGTTCCAAGAAGGCAGGGGGCTGCAGAGCGGTCACCTTTATACCTGGGCCTGTGGGTGGAGCCAGGGGCGAAGCCTGCAGAGACATGCTGAGGCATGCATAGGTACAACAGTGTGCAACAACAACAACAACAATAACAGTGGTTTACCACACTGTGCAGCCTGCCTTGTAAGTGGCAAGGCTGGCCACCAAGCTCCTCCACCCCTGCAACCCCTTGCCTGGCCCTCTCAGCCCTGGGAGCACCTGCAGCTGGACGTCTGCGGGGAGATCCATGGTGTCCCCCACCATCAACGGTTCCTAGTGGTGACCTATAACCTGCACTCAAAATGGCCAGAGGTCACTGCCGTGTGCTCCGTCACCTCTCGGGTCATCATCGATATCCTTGAGTCCCTCTTCTCCCGCTGGGGGCATCCAAAGGCCATCACCACAGACAATGGCCCCCAAATGGTCTCTTCGGAACTCTCCTCTTACCTTGAGAGCAAGGGCATCCGTCACATACGTACTACCACCCCGAGTCAAATGGGGGGGTGGAGCGTTTTAACCAGACACTGAAAAATGGCCTCAGAGCACACCTATCCCAGGGATGTGCGTTTGACAAGGCCCTCCTCCACACACTGCTGCACTACAGAGCCTCCCAGCATTCCACTACAGGGGTCTCACCCGCATCCCTCATGCTAGGCCGTGAACTCATGCTGCCCCTTGGCAGGCTCCGCCCCTCGCTAGCTCAGAGCCCTGCTCCACGGGTTCAAGCCACAGTCGCTAGACAGCAGGAGAAGATGAAACTCCGCTTCAACCAGTCGAAGAGGGCCAAGGCGCCCAACATCTCAGTCTCCGATTGGGTCAGAGTCCGCAGGCCTCACCGCAACAATAAGATGGCCTCATTCTGGTCCTCCCCTCTCCAAATCAGCCGCCAACTTGGACCAGCCACTTTCTGCCTCACTGACGGCTCTCGGTGGCATGCCAGCCGCCTTCGGAAGGTGCCAGCACCCCCTGATGCGGGATTATACGGATCTAATCCCCAAGCCTTACCCCCAGAGTGGCGGGATGCACATGTGGCTTAGCCAGCCAACCCTCAAGCAGATATTGTGCCTCAGCCTGCTCCTCACCATTCCCCACCTCGGCCTGCTCTTCACCAGTCCGCACCTCAGCCTGTTCGTACACGTTCTCGCCCTGGCCACCTACAGGACTTTGTCACAACATTTCATGTTTGAAATTCTGTGAGGGGGGAGGAAATGTTATGTCTGACATTGGTGATAGGTACTCGATTGCCCTGGCCTGAGCACATGGAGTTTGATAGTGCTGTTATCATTGTATTGTGTCTGACATTGGATATAGGTATTCGATTGCTTTTGCCTGTAAGTGGGTGTTTGGATCAGCCATTAAAAGCAACATGAACTGAGCTCTGCATACGGCCTCTGGATTATCTTTGCAAACGCAACAAGGAGTTCAATCTATCTATGGCTGCAGTGTGTACCATCTACAAGATGCACTGCAGCAACTCGCCAAGGCTTCTTCGGCAGCATCTCACAAACCCGCGGCCTCTTCCACCTAGAAGGACAAGGGCAGCAGGCGCATGGGAACACCACCACCTCCAAGTTCTCCTCCAATCACACACCATCCTGACTTAAAAGTATATTGCCGATCCTTCATCGTCGCTGGGTCAAAATCCTAGAACTCCCTCCCTAACAGTACTGTGGGAGTACCTTCACCACACGGACTGCAGCGGTTGAAGAAGGCGGCTCACCACCACCTTCTCAAGGGCAACTAGGGATGGGCAATAAATGCTGGCCTTGGCAGCGACGCCCAGATCCCATAAGCGAATGAAAAAAAAATTGGATTACATCTAGTGTGCCCCAATGTTAGTTAAACCCCTCTCCCCTGTCTCCTCCACCCTCACCTCCAACAACAAGTGCGAGGAGCTCATGGACTTCTTTGTCACTAAGATTGAGATTATTTGATCAGCTGCCTCTGCTGCTTAAAACATGGTTGTCCATGTGTGATCTGTGTTCCCTGCCAGGAAGAAGGTTGTGATGCTGACTTCCTCCCTGGTCAGAGATTTGCCAGTAGGCCTGTTAATAAAATTGCCTACTTCTCCTACCCCCTTGGAACGCGAGTTTAAAGAGAACATGTCCTGCCAATTCCAAAATGAATGGCATTCATCATGGCCAAAGAACCTGGGATGAGAAAATTGACCCTCACTGAATCAGTTTGGAATAGATTGTGAACTGTGGCATTTCACAAACTGGCCTTTCTGGCTTTAATACACATTTTCAATGCTTGCATCCTATTGTGTATTTTAGCCTGTGGGATTCATTGGGCTCGATTTTAATAGCCCTGAGGAGGTGGGTTTGGAGGCGGGCTGGCAGCGAAAATCAGAAAAAATGGCTTCAGACTGCCAACCCGCCTCCATCCCGCCCCCACCCGATTTTTGTGAGTGTCGGGTCAGCCGTTCCCAAACTGACCCGACTGGAACCGGTGGGACAGCTAGTTAAGGCAGTTAACAGCCTGTTAACTGCTTTGCTAATCCTATTTTGATAGTGGTTTCCCATTTTCGTGCTTCTGGCCCCTGTTTCCCGTCTTGTCAGAAACAGGCCAGCTGCAAGGAGACACGTTGCTGGAGGACATGATTTGTAGTCATTGGTGCAGCACTTTAAAAACACTCCTGTAACATGGCTGACATTCAAATGCAACAACTTTGTTGTTGGAGGTTCGGGATAAGATTTTCCAAATCTACTAACCTTGTGACTATTCAAGCTGACAGCCATCTGCAGTGTGACCTGATTGGAATAATTTCAGGCCACTTCGACTGTGCGCTTGCAAGCTTCTTGCCTCAAATTAAACCTATAGCAACGGGATGGGAACCATTTATGTCCTCTCATCCTGGTCCTCATAATCGGAGGAGCAGCAGCCACGTGGCTCAGCGCAGATCTTCCTTGGAAGAGGAGGACGAGGAAGAAGAGGAAGAAGAAGAGAAGGAAGAGGAGGAGGAGGAGGCACGCCTTACGGGCCCTGTTGTGACCAGTGCAGCATCGCTCCAGTTCACTGCTGCCCGTTAAGCAGGGGATGCACACTGCCATGCCACATTCGCATAAGCTTACTCTTCAACCATAGGTGGCTACCATATGGCTCTCTAATTGTAGGCGACCTTCCTCCAACATCATACATCATCTCTGCTATAACCGGTTCTTTCCTATCACTTTCACCATCATCATTACAAATGCAAGTCGCCCTGAGCCCTCAATGCGCGCGCATTTGCCATTTCCCAGAACACATAGGCCACGCATTCAATTGTTTGCCATCACTTTTCTTTACTACAGTTATAAAAGGATCACAATGCAAGTACAAGCAGAAAAATCATGACAAAACACCCAAGTGAGTCCCCTTGTGACTATATGTGCTTTATACCTCGGGAGCCTACTGTCAACAAGGGCAGACGTCGACAACGAAGTCCAACATCGCCTTCAGTGTGCCAGTGCAGCCTTCGGTCGCCTGAGGAAGAGAGTGTTTGAAGACCAGGACCTCAAACCCGGCACTAAGCTCATGGTCTACAGAGCAGCAGTGATACCCGCCCTGCTGTATGCCTCAGAGACATGGACCATGTACAGCAGGCACCGCAAAGCACTGGAGAGGTACCACCAATGCTGCCTCCACAAGATCCTGCAAATCCATTGGCAGGATAGGCACACCAACGTCAGTGTTCTTGCTCAGGCCAACATCCCCAGCATCGAAGCTTTGACCACACTCAATCAGCTCCGATGGACGGGTCACATTGTCCGCATGCCCGATACAAGACTCCCAAAACAAGCGCTATACTCGGAGCTCCGGCACGGCAAGAGAGCCCCAGGTGGGCAGAGGAAACGCTTCAAGGACACCCTCAAAGACTCCTTGAAAAAGTGTAACATCCCCATTGACACCTGGGAATCCCTGGCCCAAGACCGCACAAAGTGGAGGAGAAGCATCCGGGAAGGCGCTGAACACCTCGAGTCCCTTCGCCGGGAGCAAGTGGAAGCCAAGCACAAACAGCGGAAGGAGTGCACGTCAACCCAAGCACCTCACCCACCCGCCCCTTCAACCACCGTCTGCCCCACCTGTGACAAAGACTGTAGGTCCCGCATTGGACTCATCAGTCACCTGCAAATTCATTTTTAATGTGGAAGCAAGTCATCCTCGGTTCCGAGGGACTGCCTAAGAAGAAGATGTGCTTTATCTTCCTCTTATGCATGCTTCTATGTAGTGCTGCCCCTGTGGCTTCAGCAGATGTAGAGGCACCTTGCTGACTAGGATGCTGCGCCTGCTTAGACGCCTTTGGCGGGCGTCCTCTGGGTTTGGGAGCCTGGGAGGGGTCTTCAACAGTCTGCTCTTCCTGCGGCTGTACAGGGGCTGAAATAGCCATCACAGGTGGCTCTGCAAAGTGGGTCTCTGAGCGAGGGTTCTGCAGCGGCATGGTTGTGTGAGTGCTTGGAGAGGAGCCCACACTTCCTTGTAGCCTGCCACCAACATCTCTCTCATGGGTCAGCCGCACCTCAGTGCAGGCAAATGGCAGGAGAGCACCTTGCTGCTCATCAGGGGGGCCATGAGGGCCCGTATCTATACTGGCAGTCCTCATAACAAGGACGTCCATGAAGTTCTGGTGTCTCTGCTCAATAGCTGCCCATCTCGCCTCCAGAGATGACAATCTATTTTGAGCACTCACCATGTTTTCGTTACTTTGGCGAATTATTTCCTCCATGGCGGTTGGCAACCTATCCATGGAGGTACGTTCATGTGCCATTGCCTCCACCAAGGCAATGCTGATGTTAGAGATGGACTCCTCCATTCTCTGCACACTTACACTTACCCTGGAGGCAAACCCTTCTAGAGACTCCTGCACTTGTTCCTGGAGTTCCCAAACTGCGCTCTTTCTCTTTCTGGATGGCCCCAGCGGCACCGCGTCAGCATGCAGCTGAGCAGAGCTAGGAGATTCCTGCGACTTCCAATGAGGACTTTCCACTGCTGTCGCTGTCTCCACCATCTGCTGATGCTCACTTGTGAGCTGTGATAGACCAGGTGACAACACTACTCTAAGTCGCGAGGGCCCCGCTGAGGTGTACGTTTCTGCGCTGGTGCTGGGTGCGCTGAGTCCTGGTGACGCTGCTCCCTCAGAGGCTTCAGGTTCCTCTGAGGAGTCGTCTGGCTGTTCATCCTGGACAGTGGGGAGGGGGGCGCTCGATGGCCCTGTGGGAGAGTAAAGGCATGATTTAGACAACTGATTTTAATGTAGCACACACATCCTTTTGTGCAGATGATACAAAGCAAATCTCTATGATCATCATATGCCATTGCAGTCAATCATTAAATGTCAATGAAAGGGATGAAACTCTATTCTGTCACCAGCTTCGTCTAGTGCGCTCATCTCTCCATCGCCCACTTCCAGATCCTCGCCACCTCCGACAATTTCGTGCGCAGCCTCCTCAGCACTTGTCAACGTTGCAAGGGTTCATGTGCCTTCTCCAGTCTGTGCTCTCTCCCTCTTATTGTGGGCTATCTTTTCCTGCAAGGAGGGACACAGGTGAAGTTTCAGCCTAACCTCGGTGGTGGGAAAATTATTGGAAAGAATTCTGAAGGACAGGATAAATCTTAATTTAGAAAGACATGGATTAATCAAGGATAGTCAGCACAGATTTGTTAAGGGAAGGTTGTGTCTGACAAACTTGATTGAATTTTTTGAGGAGGTAAGAAGAAGGATAGATGAGGGTGGTGCATTTGATGTTGTGTATATGGACTTTAGCAAGGCTTTTGATAAGGTTTCACATGGCAGACTGCTCACGAAGTTAAAAACCCATGGAATCCAGGGCAAAGTGTCAAGTTGGATTCAAAACTGGCTCGGAGGCAGGAAGCAGAGGGTAATGGTTGATGGGTGTTTTTGCGACTGGAAGGCTGTTTCCAGTGGGGTTCTGCAGGGCTCCCTTGCTTTTTGTGGTACATATCAATGATCTAAACTTGAATATAGGGGGTATGATTAAGAAGTTTGCAGATGATACTAAAATCGGCTGTGTGGTTGATACTGAAGGAGGAAGCTGTAGACTGCAGGAAGATATCAATAAATTGGTCAGGTGGGCAGAACAGTGGCAAATGGAATTCAATCCAGAGAAGTGTGAGGTAATGCATTTGGGGAGGGCTAACAAGGAAAGGGAATACACATTAAATGGTAGGACACTGAGTAGGGTAGAGGAACAAAGGGACCTTGGAGTGTATGTCCACAGATCCCTGAAGGTCGCAGGCCAGGTAGATAAGGTGGTTAAGAAGGCATATGGAATGCTTGCTTTTATTAGCCGTGGCATAGAATACAAGAGCAGGGGGGTTATGCTTCAACTGTATAAAACACTAGTTAGGCCTCAGCTAGAGTACTGCATGCAGTTCTGGTCACCACATTACAGAAAAGATGTGATTGCACTAGAGAGGGTACAGAGGAGATTTACAAGGATGTTGCCGGGAGTAGAGAATCTTAGCTATGAGGAGAGACTGGATAGGCTGGGTTTGTTTACCTGAGAACAGAGGAGACTGAGGGGAGACCTTATTGAGGTGTATAAAATTATGAGGGGCATAGATAAAGTGGATAGAAAGGACCTATTTCCCTTAGCAGAGGGGTCAAAAACCAGGGGGCACAGATTTAAAGTAATTGGTGGAAGGTTTAGAGGGGATTTGAGGGAAATTTCTTCACCCAGTGGGTTGTGGGGGTCTGGAACTCACTGCCTGAAGGGGTGGTAGAGGCAGGAACCCTAACCACATTTAAAAAGTACTTGGATGTGCACTTGGGATGCTGTAACCTGCAGGGCTACAGACCAAGAGCTGGGAAGTGGGATTAGGTTGGATAGCTCTTTGTTGGCCGGCGCGGACACAATAGGCCGAAATGGCCTCCTCCATGCTGTAACTTTCTATGATTGTATGATTCTAGTTTCAACCACAGTGATGGAGTGAGTGTGAAGAATCCCTAACATAGAAGCTTAGAGGGAGACCAAGATGGAGTGAGGTGCCAAGAGGAAGCTAGCTCTCTGTGCATTGTTAGTTGTTGTCAATGCATAACAGTGAGAGCGAGTCTGAGGGATGCATAGGCAGGTGGTGAAGTGATTCAGTACAGAGACGGAGATGGATAGGTAAGGGTGCAAGGGAAGTAAGGGTAAGGTGGGATGTGGAGGAGCAGGCTTACAAAGCAGAGTGCTGGTGGTGAGAAGAGAAGGGAAGCAGATTGAAGGTAAGTGTGAAATAACAACAGAAAATGCTGGAAACACTCAACAGGCCAGGCAGCATCCATGGAGAGAGAAACAGAGTTAACATTTCAGGTCTGGGACCCTTCATCAGAACTGGAAAATGCTGGAGATGTAACAGATATTAAGCAGGTGCAGATACAGGGAGGGGATGGGGGGGTGGGTGGGCGGGGGTTCGGAGGGGAGGAAGGAATTGAAGGAACATACTGTGCTAAGGTAAGAGGCAGGAAAGATAAAATGTTGCAAATCGGGATCTGTGTTTGGTCTCCCCAATGTAGAGGGGACCGCATCGTGAGCAGAGAATACAGTATACTAAATTGCTAGAAGTACAAGTAAATCGCTGTTTCACCTGGAAGGGGTGTTTGGGGCCCTGGACAGTGGGAAGGGAGGAGGTAATAGGGCAGTTGTTGCATCTCCTGCGCTTGCACGGGAAGGTGCCGGGCGAAGGGGAAGGGCTGTTAGGTGTGATAGAGGAGTGGACCAGGGTGTCACGGAGGAAGTGGTCCCTTCGGAATGATGAAAGGGGAGGTGAGGGGAAGATGCGTTTGGTGGTGGGTGTTTGTCAATAGCTGATCACCAGAAATGGAGACAGAGAAGTCAAGGAAGGGAAGAGAAGAGTTGGAGGAAGTGAGTGGAGTCAAAGGAGAAGTTGTTCAATGTGAGAACAAGTTCAGCCAGGCGGAGGAGGGTGGTGGTGGATGGGGACTGGTTGGGCCTCTGTTCAAGGAAGAAGTGGAGAGCCCTCGGGCTGACCTGGTGGAGGATGGAGGTATAGACCATCCACCACCACCCTCCTCCGTCTGGCTGAACTTGTTCTCACATTGAACAACTTCTCACTTCCTCCAAATTAAAGGTGTTGCTATGGGAACCCGCATGGGCCGTAGCTATGCCTGCCTTTTCATGGGATATGTGGAACATTCTTTGTTCCAATCCTACTCAGGTCCCCTCCCTCACCTCTTTTTCTGGTACATCGATGACTGTGTTGGTGCCGTTTCCTGCTCTCGCCCTGAACTAGAAAAGTTCATTCAGTTTACTTCCAATTTCCACCCTTCCCTTACCTTCACATGGTCCATCTCCGACTCTTTTCTTCCCTTCTGTAGTGTATGCAACCGTTCCACCTTTAAGAGAACTATTTTAAGGGTTGCACTACTTTATCTTGGCTGCTGTATACTGTAATACCGGTGGTGACCACACCGGTATATAAGTGCTGTGTAATGATTTATTGGGCAGTTCCGCCCTGACCTTCGACTAGTAAAGACCTGTTAAAATTTACTCTTGTGGTCTGTGTAGTAATTCTCACTATAACACACAGACTTAACAGTGGCGACGAGTACGATCTTACCCTACGGCAGAGACACACCCAAGGCAGTTTAACGGGCATCGAGAAGAGGCATCCGCCCTCATCATTCTGCTGAGAGAAGACTCGGGTCTGCAGAGCAAAGGAAGAATTCTGACACGAAGCCTTCCATCAGCAACAGGCAGTGATCATCCCTTCTATCACGGTGGTGGGTATGCCGATCAGCGACGATCAGCAAGTCGGCCATGTTGGCTGTGAAGTCGGGGAGGGAAGAACGGAGGATATAAGGGCAGAGAACTCGACCACGGCCGGGGAAAAGAGCCGGACAGAAGTCGGGGCCAGAGGCGCTGAGACTGGGACAGCGTAAGGCGCGGGAGAAAATTAAAAAAAAACGCGGAGAACTCAGCCGCAGCCGGGGGGGGAAAGGACTGGACTGCAAGAGGGGCTGGGAGGCACGATCGTAAGGCGCGGGAGAAAATTTAAAAAACCGCGGAGAACTCAGCCGCAGCCGGGGGGGAAAGGACCGGACTGCAAGGGGGGCTGGGAGGCACGATTTGAGAACCGCTGGGGAGGGCGAACGCAGCAATACGGCAATCGCCATTACAGCCAGCAGGGGAGAAAGGCAAACGCGGGAAGCCGCCATTTTCGTAGGCGGGGGAACCGCCATTTTGAAAAAAAAAATAAAAGGAAAATTTCTTTTTGTTTCTCAAGAAGATTGCGAGGATGCCTAAGCGTGGTAACATCAACGATTTCGATCCCGATGTTGAAGATTGGGCCACGTATGTAGAACGCATAGAGATATATTGTAAGGCAAATAAAATATCAAATGAAGATAAAGCATTAACCTTACTAAACTCAATGGGTGCGAAGACATACGGGCTATTGAAGCATCTTCTATCACCAGCTAAACCGGCGGATCAGACTTTCGCTAATATTGTTGCTGTCCTGAAGAATCATTTGAACCCCACACCGCTGATGTTAGCGGAACGATTTAAATTTTATGCGAGAACGCAACTGAAAGAGGAAAGCAATGCGGAGTATTTAATTGAACTGCGTAAGCTAGCGAAATACTGTCAGTTTGGGGAAAGACTGACAGAGGCACTGAGAGACAAATTCGTGTGTGGATTGTCGAAAGAAGGAACACAAAAGCGGCTGCTTGAAGAGAATGATCTTACACTTGATAAGGCTGTCACTATTGCAGCATCGCACGAAGCCGCAGCGAGAGGCACTGCGGAAATGCAGCTGAAGGCAGCGGTACTCAGCGTAGATCAAATGGCTTTGGGTACAACGAAATGTTATCGTTGTGGAAAGACAACACACGATCAGAACCAATGCTGGTTTAAAAACCAGGAATGTAGAAAATGTGGCAAGCTTGGTCACATAGCTAAAGTATGCCGGTCAGGAAAGAAGACCAGCAACAAAAAGTCACCGCAGGAAAAGTGCAGAAAGGTACATAAGGTGGCTGAGAAGAGTTCGGATGAACAGAATTCGGATTCAGACTCCAACAGCAAGGAACTGGGTAGTCTGAGAATTAACAATGTGAGTAAGGAAGCTGACCGACAAACTATCTGGGTCACACTGCAGATAGCAGGAGTCCAAGTGAAGATGGAATTGGACACCGGATCGGCGTTGACGGTCATGAATAAGCAAGATTACAAAAGGTTATTCACACATATTCCCCTACGGGATACGGAGATAGTATTGCAGACATACACGGGGCAAAAAGTATACCCCATCGGAAAGATAAAAGTCAAGGTGATACACAAGGGCAAAGAACACCAAGGAATGGACTTATATGTACTACCTGAGGGAGGTCCACCACTTCTGGGACGGGAGTGGATCAGGAAAATAAATATGGACTGGCACTCCCTAAAAGCAATAACGGTAGATTCCGGAATAAAAGATGTCAAACCTGAACGATTGTCCAGAATATTGGATGAGGGCATATGCAGCAGTGCCAGTGACAAAGAAGAGAGTGAGAACTCGGTGAAGACAAGCAGCTCAGACTCTGGAACTGATGATGGTAAGACCAGCCCATGTGCAAAAGACAAGTCTAAAATGGACTTGCAGACTAATGATGGAAAAACGAAGGAGTGCATAAATGCTTCAGAAGAGAACAAAGTATCAGAACAGAATTCCACTGAACAACAACAACATAGTTTGACAGAGAATTCTGAGTCTGTCCAGTCTACAGACATGCACATTTCTGAAGAACACCGGGCTCGAACTCAACTCAATCTCAAACTACAACAGCAATTAGAACAAATGATTTGCTGTTTTGAGCAAGAGATGAATGCAAAGAAAAAGTTCTTTGACACAGAGTTGGAGAATCTGGGAAGACAGCAGAAGCAGCTGATTGAGAAAATGGAGCAGGAACACACAAACCGTCTGCGCGATGAGGCCAAATGAATCAAAGCTGAGCAAGAAAGGGAATATGTCAAATTCATCGATCAGTTGAAAGCTAAGAAGAAAAAGCACCCTTTTGTGAGCAGTGTCAGCAGTAATAAGCCACTCAGGGGATTGGTGGCGGAGGCAAAAGCTGAAGTGATGGAGGAAATAGAAGACAATAGAGAAGAAGCAGAAGATGATGACTCATCTGAACCATTATCACCCCTACCAGGTCACGCACGTGGTCCATCCGAACTGAGCCAAATCAGTCTGGAAGTAGAAAAACTTCCCAAGGTACTCGAGCCTTTAGAAGTCAGCAATGCTGGTTCTGAAGTTATGAAAGTTCAAGCTGTTAAGTCCAGTGAAGGACTATTAGATGAGTCACCCCAGCAACAAGAACCTACTACACCACCGAGAACTACTACACCACCGAGGCGTTATCCGGACCGAGTCAGGAGGCGCAGGAGGCGCCTCCGCAGAGACTGAATCTGTGAACTGTTTTTACATGAAGTTGTGTATATATGTTATGATGTTATGTTTAATGGGGAATATATATACTGTTAAGCTAAAAAGGGAGGATTGTAGTGTATGTAACCGTTCCACCTTTAAGAGAACTATTTTAAGGGTTGCACTACTTTATCTTGGCTGCTGTATACTGTAATACCGGTGGTGACCACACCGGTATATAAGTGCTGTGTAATGATTTATTGGGCAGTTCCGCCCTGACCTTCGACTAGTAAAGACCTGTTAAAATTTACTCTTGTGGTCTGTGTAGTAATTCTCACTATAACACACAGACTTAACACCTTCCTTGATTTCTCTGTCTCCATTTCTGTCAATCAGCTATTGACAAACATCCACTACAAGTCCACTGACTCCCACAGCTACCTGGACTACACTTCCTCCCACCCCGCTTCCTGTACGGAATCTATTCCATTCTCCCAGCTTCTCAAATCAAATCAAATCAAATCAACTTTTATTGTCATTGTTAGTGCACAAGTGCAGTACAACGAAATGTAGGCTTGCGGCTCCCGAGAGTGTACAATTTGGATTAGGACACTTAAACATTTCAACATACATTTGTACATATATATTAGCATAAATATGACCATAATAAAGTGCATCGGCAGATGTGCAGGCTTTAGTGTTTATTTGTGGAGTTCAGTAGGATGACAGCCCTGGGAAAGAAGCTGTTCCTAAATCTGGTCGTACGGGTGCAAATGCATCTGTAGCGTCTTCCAGATGGTAGGAGGGCGAACAGACTATGGCTGGGGTGGGTAGGGTCTTTGATGATGGACTGTGCCCTCCGTAGGCAGCGTTTCTGATATATATGTTCTATGGTCGGTAGCCGGGTGCCGGTAATACGTTGGGCAGTTTTGACTACCCACTGCAGGGCTTTCCGGTCATGGGAGCTACAGCTGCCGTACCATACCGTGATACAGTTTGTCAGGATGCTCTCTATAGTGCAGCGGTAGAAGTTAGAGAGGATCGGGGGTGACAGATTACATCCCTTCAGCCTCCTCAAGAAATATAGGCGCTGCTGGGCCTTCTTCACCAGAGAGGAGGTGTTGAGGGACCAGGAGAGGTCTTCCGTGATGTGGACTCCGAGGAACTTAAAGCTGGCCACCCTTTCCACCTCCGCCCCATTGATGTGGATGGGGGTGTGACTTCCGCCTTTGGACTTCCTGAAGTCCACAATTATTTCCTTTGTTTTCTTGGTGTTAAGGGCCAGGTTGTTGTCGGCGCACCACTTCACGAGATGCTGGACCTCCTCCCTGTAGGCTGACTCATCGTTGTTGGTGATCTGGCCTACTACCCTGGTGTCATCTGCGAACTTGATGATGGTGTTGGAACCATTAACAGCCACACAGTCGTGGGTGAAGAGGGAGTAGAGGAGGGGGCTCAGCACACATCCTTGTGGGGCCCCCGTGTTCAGGGTCGGGGGGGGGAGGTGTGGTTACCTAATTTGACAGACTGGGGTCTGTTTGTTAGGAAGTCCAGGGTCCAGTTGCAGAGGGAAGTGTTCAGGCCAAGAGTTTGGAGTTTGGTGGCCAGCTTGTTGGGGACGATGGTGTTGAATGCTGAGCTGTAGTCTATAAACAACATTCTGATGTAGGTCTCCTTACCATCTAGGTGATTCAGTGCCGAGTGTAGAGCAGTTGTGATTGCATCCTCCGTTGATCTGTTTGCCCGATAGGCAAACTGGTGTTGGTCAAGGGAGGCAGGAACACTGGCTTTGATGTGGGCTAAGACCAGTCTCTCGAAACACTTCATTATGATGGGTGTGAGTGCGACAGGTCGATAGTTGTTCAGACACGTCACAGCCGCTTGTTTAGGCACAGGAATGATGGTGGCGGTCTTGAAGCATGTAGGGACTACTGCCTGGGCCAATGACAGGTTGAAGATGGCGGTGAAGACATCAGCCAGCTCTGCCGCGTCTGTTCTGACGATGCCACCTTCCATACCAATGCTTCCGACGTGTCTTCCTTTTTCCTCAACCGAGGATTCCCCACTACTGTGGTTTACACGGCCCTTGACCATGTCCGTTCCATTTCCCGCACTTCTGCTCTTACCCCTTCCCCCCTCCCAGAACCATGATAGGGTTCCCCTTGTCCTCACCTTTCACCCCACCAGCCTCCACATTCAACGGATCATCCTCCGCCATGTCCGCCACCTCCAATGTGATCCCACCACCAAACGCATCTTCCCCTCACCTTCCCTTTCAGCATTCCGAAGGGACCACTCCCTCCGCGACACCCTGGTCCACTCCTCTATCACCCCTAACAGTCCTTCCCCTTCGCCCGGCACCTTCCCGTGCAAGCGCAGGAGATGCAACACCTGCCCTATTACCTCCTCCCTTCCCACTATCCAGGGCCCCAAACACCCCTTCCATGTGAAACAGTGATTTACTTGTACTTCTTGCAATTTAATATACTGTATTCGCTGCTCACGATGCGGTCTCCTCTACATTGGGGAGACCAAAGGCAGATTGGGCGACCGCTTTGCGGAACACCTCCATTCAGTCCGTAAGGGTGACCCTGAGCTTCCGGTCGCCTGTCACTTTAATTCTCCGCTTCACGCCCACTCTGATCTCTCTGTCCTCGGCCTCTTACATTGTTCCAATGAAGCTCAGCGTAAGCTCGAGGAACAGCACCTCATCTTTCGATTAGGCACTTTACAGCCTTCTGGACTCAACATTGAGTTCAACAATTTCAAACTATAACCCCTGCTCCCATTTTTCATGCTGTATGGTTTTGCCATCCCCATTTACAACATTTTATCTTTCCTGCCTCTTACCTTAGCACAGTATGCTCCTTCAATTCCTTCCTCCCCTCCCAACCCCCCCCCCATCTCTGCATCTGCTTAATATCTGTTACATCTCCAGCTTTTTCCAGTTCTGATGAAGGGTCCCAGACCTGAAACGTTAACTCTGTTGCTCTCTCCACGGATGCTGCCTGGCCTGCTGACTGTTTCCAGCATTTTCTGTTGTTATTTCAGATTTCCAGCATCCGCAGTATTTTGCTATTGTTGAAGGTAAGTGTGATGGGATACTGCACTGGACCCATGAACACACGGACCTTACGCTGACCGCCTCAGCAATGCACAGCCAGGTTGCCTTCGTTTGCTGTGGAGGCTTCCTCCAGCCATCCGGAGGGAAAAGAACCTCCCTGCGCCCTCTTACTGCCTCAACAAGAGCTTGGAGGGACTCATCATTGAAGCGTGGAGCTGCCTTGCTTCTGGAAGCACTCCTTGTAGCTCTCCAACATGCACACACCATCAGAATCAAGAACACAAAGGCTGAGGTTGAATGGGACCATTAAAAACAGCTGCAATTATGACGTCATCAGAGATGGCTAACAGACCCGGTCACAGTCATTGGACCGGCCAGCGTGCCCCAATGAAGTTAACAAGGTAATTGAATTAAAATTGGAAAACCACAGCTGATCCAGCCGGCAGCGGGTCCGAACCCCGCCCACCACGCAACTCGACTCCAAGCCGCCTCGTGAAATAAAATTGTGTTTTAAAACGCAATACTTAAACATAACTTGATCACAAAATCCTTTCCGTGAAGAAAAAATTGATCAATGATGTAGTGTCCGTGTGTAGATAAAGACACTGAAGACAGGAGTTGGTTCATAGGTATTTACTAAGCAAGTCTGGGGGGGGTTTCTAAAGGATATACACAATACACAGGCTTATATAGCCCAAGTGGCAATTACCGGCATTACGCACACCTGGGGCTCTTAAAGGCACATACACCATAATTGCTCTTAAAGGCACATACCCCACAATTCCTCCCCTTCTAGCTAACTAGTACATCATATTTTAAGTAATTATTACATGTTATATGCAAAATAATATACATTGCTGTATTAATTAATTATAAGTTAGTCTCTCAGGAGGCTTCCTGACTCGGTCCGGATAACGCCTCGGGGGTGTAGTAGTTTCTGGTGGTGTAGTAGGTTCTTCTGGCAAGGCTGATTCGGCTTGAAGGCCAGTGTCGGGTTCATCGGGCTCCAGTATCACCGGATCGGAGGTAGATATGGGTATCTCTACTTCATCGTTAGATGTATAGAGTGGTGGTGTAGGTTGTCCCTTTTCGGATGACTTGATGATTTGGTCAGCATGGCGCCTTATTATGCTGTCTCCGATGTCCACGGTATACATCAGTGGTCCTAATCGTGTGCAGATAGTTCCAGGCTGCCATTTCTCGGTACGGTAGTCCCGGGCCAAAACCGGTTGGCCTATCTGGAAGGCCCTAGTTGGCCTTTCATTCATGCCCTGAAACTGCCGGTTCTCCACGTCCCTTCGGATGTTGGGCTTGACCAAATCCAGCCGGCATCTTAGGTTTCTATTGTAGAACATCATGGCGGGAGTTTGGTTAGTAACCATATGCGTTGCATTCCTATATGCAAATAAGAAGTTATCCACCTTGTGCTGAAGTTTTATGTCTTCATTACCCATGGCCTTGATGGCCTTCTTGAAGGTCTGGACAAACCTTTCAGCCAATCCATTGGTGGCGGGATGGTATGGGGCGGACGTGTAGTGCTTTACCCCATTGTTCTTTAAGAACTTTCTGAATTCTTTGGACACAAATTGCGGTCCATTATCAGAACATATCTGCTCCGGCAGCCCATTCCTGGCAAATATGGTCCTTAATACTGTGATGGTTTTTTTCCGTGGTGGTGGAGGACATCTTTATTACCTCCGGCCACTTGGAGTGTGCATCAACTGCGATTAAGAACATTGAGTCCATAAATGGACCAGCAAAGTCGATGTGCACCCTTTGCCAGGGAGATGAGGGCCACTCCCATGGATGTAGAGGGGCCTGTGGCGGAGCATTTTGGACCTTCTGGCATCCTAGGCAGCTCTTGGTCATGTCTTCGATGTATCCATCGATACCTGGCCACCATACAAACGCCCTAGCTAGGTTCTTCATTTTCACTCCACCCAGATGCCCCTCGTGAAGCTCCTTTAGTACTTTATCCTGGAGTTTGGGTGGAATCACCACTCTGGATCCACACATCAAGGTTCCTCGGCACACTGACAGCTGTTCTCTTCTTTGCGAGAATGCTGGCAACAGTGGTTCGCCATGTGCTGGCCATCCCTTCACTGTTAAATCGTAGACCCGTGAGAGACTAGGGTCATTTCTTGTCTCCCTTTCAATGGCAGAATTTGTCACCGGTAGACATTCCACTATGGTAGAGTGGAATATCTCTACTGGGTCTACTGTAGGTGCCTCTTCTATCGTTGGCAACGGTAGGCGTGATAAACCGTCAGCATTCCCATGCTGTTTTGACCCTTTGTATTCAATGTTGTATTGGTGTGCCCCTAGAAAAAGGGACCACCTCTGTAGTCTTTGTGCCGTCATAATGGGGACACCTTTTTTAGGGTTGAATATGGAGATGAGGGGTTGATGGTCAGTCAGCAAGGTAAATTTTTGTCCGTGTAGGTAATGGTTGAATTTCTTCACTCCCCATACCAGGCTGAGTGCTTCCCTGTCTATCTGGGCATAGTTACACTCAGCTGAGTTCAATGAGCGTGACGCAAAAGCTATCGGCCGTTCCGAGCCATCAGGGAATCTATGGGACAATACCGCTCCTATGCCGTAAGGGGATGCATCGCACGCCAGTCTGATTGGTAGTGATGGGTTGTAATGAGCCAAAATTTTCTCGGATGTGATTAAGTCTTTACATTTATGGAAGGCACGTTTACAGTCTTCGTTCCATTTCCAAATCACTCCTGTCTGTAGAAGATCATTAAGAGGGTGTAGAATAGTTGATAAGTTCGGTAAAAATTTATGATAGTAATTTATTAATCCCAGGAACGACCTTAATTGTGAAACATTTTCAGGTGCTGGGGCTTTTATAACTGCTTCAATTTTTTCAGGTGACTTATGCAACCCTTCCTTATTAATTATGTGGCCACAATATGATATCTGATTTTGGAAAAATTCGCACTTGGGGCGATTTGCTCGTAGGCCCCGTTCTTTCAGCCTAGTGAGCACCTGCTCCAAATTGGCAAGGTGCTCGTTGTCGTTTTCTCCTGTTATAAGGATGTCGTCTAGGTAGCATTGAGTCCCCGGAATCCCTTGCAGGACTTGCTCCATAGCTCTTTGCCAGATAGCTGGAGCTGATGCAATTCCAAAAACCAGTCGATTGTACTGGTACAGGCCTTTGTGTGTGTTTATTGTGAGATACTTTTTAGAGGTCTCCTCAACCTCCATCTGTAGATATGCTTGTGCCAAGTCAATTTTTGTGAAACGTTTCCCTCCGGATAGTGAGGCGAAAATATCTTCTATCCTCGGAAGAGGATACTGTACCGTGTGAAGGACCGGGTTTACAGTCACCTTAAAGTCCCCACAGATGCAAATTTTTTTCTGTTCCTCAGAGTTATTTTTCAATGTTTTTTTCATGACTGGAACAATGGGTGTTGCCCATTCCCTCCAATCTATTTTGGATAATAAGCCTGCCTTTTCCAAATTCTTCAGCTCTGCCTCGACTGCTGGACGTATTGCGTATGGCACCGGTCTTGCCTTAAAAATTTTTGGAATTGCTGTATCTTCCACTTTTATTGAGGCGGTGATGCCTTTCAAGGTTCCTAGTTTCTCTTGAAACACTTCTTTGGCGTTGGCCAAGATGTCTTTTAATCGTTCAGGTATGATGTCATCATTGTTTTTTTTCTTACTGGTCACCGTCAGTGCCTGAATGGAGTGCCGGTCTAAACGTATCTTCCTTATCCATTCACGTCCCAACAACGGTGGACCACCATCTTGTAGAATGTATAAATACAACTTTTGTATTTCTTTGCCGTTGTATACCACAGGCACCCTTATTTTTCCTTTGGGGTAGACTTTCTGCCCCGTATATGTTTTTAAGATAATGGATGTGTCTTTTAGAGGTATATGCGAAAATAGCCTCTCGTAATCTCATCGATTTATTACGGTTAGAGCTGATCCTGTATCTAGCTCCATTTTAACTGGGGACCCTGCTATTGTGAGGGTAACCCAAATGGTTTTGTAATCCTCTTTGGCAAGTACATTATGTAATTTGAGACAGCTTAGTCTCTTGTTTCTGGAGTCGCTATCGCTATTCTGGTCTTCGGAGCTATTGTCCGTCATCATTTGTACCTTCCTGTACTTTTCTTTATTGATTTTTTGTTTTCTGTCAGTGGATTTATTTTGTCCAGATTGGCATACCTGTGCAATGTGTCCAATCTTACCACATTGCCTGCATGCTTTGCCCTTGAACCAGCAGTCCCTCTGGTTATGGGTGGATCTGCCGCAGCGATAACATCTTCCAAACTCCTGTGTCATTTTATGGGTGCCGAAGTCTTGTGTCTCTTGTTGTATCTCTGCAGCTCCTTTTGCTGCTGCTTCATATGATACAGCCATACTGAAAGCTTTGTCCAATGTTAAATCTTTTTCAGAAAGCAGTCTTTTTTGTGTTCCTTCACTTAAGAGACCGCAAACAAATTTGTCTCGAAGATAATCCGATAGTTCTGCTCCGAATTGGCAGTACTTTGATAGCTTTCTTAATTCGTTTAGGTAATCAGCGTTACTTTCATTCTTGGGTTGATTTCTCTTGAAGAACTTGAATCGTTCCACTATCAGCAGCGGTGTTGGGTTTAAATGCTCCTGCAGGGTATCAACAATTTCTTTAAAAGTCTTGTCCTTTGGTTTGGCTGGAGTGATTAAATTTCGTAACAGCCCGTATGTCTTCGCGCCCATTAAGTTCAGAAGTACTGAAGCTTTTTTTTCATCTGTTATTCCATTTGCAGTGCAATAAACCTCTACTCTTTCCACGTATGTGGTCCAATCTTCTATTTCGCCATCAAAAGCCTCAATATTACCAGATTTAGGCATTTCAGAAAAGATATGGCGCTTCCCGCGCTTTTTTTTTCTCTCTGTAGCAACGATATGGCGCTTCCCGCGCTTTCCCGCCGCTGCTACCGATAACAACGCTGTTTTACTGTGGTTTCCGTTTATTCACTGTTGGAGACTCGTTCCCGACGGAGGTCTAAACGCTGACCTGCTTGCCGCGCCGGCCGTCTCTCGAGTGCACCCTCCCAGTCCGTTATTGCTTGCCTCCGATTTCGCTGCCTGTCTCAGCTGTAGAGCCCGCCGCTGGAGCTCCAGCCTGACGCCCAGGAAGGATTAGCGCAGTACCTGTCACCAGCTTGGCCAGCTGGTGAAACCACAGTTTCTCTTACTTCCTTGAGTCTTCTGGACGCTGGAGGAATCGATGTCCTTGAGGTGCTGCCGAATTGCAGGTAAGTCCGTTTCCACTTCGTCGCCACTGTAGTGTCCGTGTGTAGATAAAGACACTGAAGACAGGAGTTGGTTCATAGGTATTTACTAAGCAAGTCTGGGGGGGGGGGGTTTCTAAAGGATATACACAATACACAGGCTTATATAGCCCAAGTGGCAATTACCGGCATTACGCACACCTGGGGCTCTTAAAGGCACATACACCATAATTGCTCTTAAAGGCACATACACCACAATTGACAAATGACACTAATGATTCAGCTGCGGGTACTATGACTATTTATATAATCAGGTCCTGACACTCTTCCCGAGTCAGAAGGTTGTAGGTTCGAGCCCCACTCCAGAGACTTGAGCAAATAATCGAGGGCACTGCTCCCAGTGCAGTACTGAGGGAGTGCTGCATTGTCGGAGATGCTGCCTTTCGGATGAGATGATAAACCGAGGTCCTCTCTACTCTCTCAGATGAATGTAAAAGATCTCATGCCACTATTTGAAGAATAGCAGGGCAGTTCTCCTGGCGTTCTGGCCAATATTTATCCCTCAACCAACATCACCAAAAAAACAGATTATTTGGTCATCTATCTCATTGCTATTTATGGGAGCTGGCTGTGTGCAAATTGGCTGCCATGTTTCCTACGTGACAACAGTGACTACTTCAAAAAGTATCTCATTGGCTGTAAGGCGCTTTGGGATGTCCTGAGGTTGTGAAAAGCACTATATAAATGCAAGTCTAAATTAGGAGCATTTCAATCACAAGGGTAATTTAAAAAAAAATCATTCACAGAATGTGGACGTCGCCGGCAAGGCCAGCATTTATTGCCCATCCCTAATTGCCCGTGAGAAGGTCGTGGTGAGCTGCCTTCTTTAATACAACTGAGTGGCTTGTTGGGCCATTTCAGAGGGGCAATTAAGAGTCAACCACATTGCTGTGGGTCTGGAGTCACATATAGGCCAGACCAGGTAAGGACGGCAGATTTCCTTCCCTAAAGCACATTAGTGAACCAGATGGGTTTTTACGACAATCCGGTAGTTTCACAATCACCATTACTGATGCTAGCTTTTTATTCCAGATATATTTAATTAATTCAATTTAAACTCCTCAGCTGCCGTGGTGGGATTTGAACTCACGTCTCCAGATCATTAGTCCAGGCCTCTGGATTACTAGTCCGGTAACATTATCACTAGGCTACCGTACCCCTACATTTTGCATTCAAGAAAAAGAAAGAAATTTGCATTAACAGAAAATCACAGAATTATTCACAGTAACTTGATATAAATTCAAAAGTTTAAAATAGAGGTCTAAATGTACAACTCTACACTTACTATTTCAATTGGTTTCAGAAGGCTGTAAGTATACTATAATTGCTGAACTTATCATTGCTGTATGCAGTTGAACAGAGGCCCAGGGAGTATTACAGTGAAATCAAACAATTCAGAAAATAGCTCCTTGTTAAAAAAAAACCTTTAATTTCACAGCAGCACTTGAAGCTGATTACCTCCTGTGCTATAGAACCAGCTCCCGTGCATGTGAAGGAGTCAAACAAAGACATTCTCTACTTGTCACTAAATACCTTCAAGTATCTTTAAAGGAATTTTATGTATATCTTTTAAACATGATACTTTAGTGTGTACAGTAAATTGTTCATTAAGTGGGATTTAACAAACACCCCCCACTTAATTCACTGTACAAGCGGAATTGAATATGCAAATATATTACCAAGAGCAGCCAAGAGTTTGGGATAGCAATGGTGGAGTTGTGTTTTTTTAATTTGGAAAAAAAACTAAGAAGGGATTACCATGGCGATGGAATGCTCTCTGGTTGACAGCGGATGTGTCAGGCTGGTTGAAAGTGTTGTTTAAGATTGGCACCCACTCCCTCAATTAATCTGTAGTCTCATGCTGTCTCACTGAATGATAAAATAAAGAGCCATTTTGTACTATCTGCAGATTCCAACTCTTGAAGAAGGAACTTTTTCTTGAATGCTACTATTGTTGAGATATTTGAATTGAATATTAACTTGCATGGGCTTCTGCTGCAAGCTGAATATTGCCTGTCAAACATGAAGCATAATAGCAATGCATGTCTCTAATTGCACATTTATTATTGGGTATGTTAGAAATGATTTATGTGATTACCCAAATAATTAAAAAAATGTATTTACATTCTGAAATCTGTTAGTTTTCTTTCTCTCTCTCTCTACTCATGACATAGAAATCCACCAGACTGCTTTATCAGATATGGTGGCGAGGTTAGCGTTCATAGCACCTTTATGTTCGTCAGCATACGTGGGAAGAATGAAGAAACAATATTGCATTTCACACGCTATATGCACTGTACTATATTTTTAAAGTTCTCGCTAACCTAGTAAGCGGCAGCCAATATGGTCTCAGAAAGAGCAGATCCTACCTGCCCAATCTCCTTGATTTTTTGAGAAAGAGGCATCCAAAGATGTGCGGGTTAGGTTGATTGGCTGTGATAAAATTGACCCTTAGTGTTAGGGGGATTAAATACGTGGGGTTACGGGGATAGGGTGGGATATGTGTTGGTGTAGGGGTTACGGGGATCGGGTGGGATATGTGTCGGTGCAGGCTCGATGGGCCGAGATGGCCTCTATCTGCACTGTGGGGTTTCTGTGATTCTGTGAATATACAAAAAAAATCCAGGAAAAGACTACTGTCCTTCCATCCTGTCCCAACTTGACATTGGAAAGCCCCATGATACAGTATACCTAGATTTCCCGAAATCCTTTGATAAAGCTTCACATGACAGGCTGATACATGAACTAAGGCAGTGGGTAACCAAGATGTAGGGGAAATGTGCAATTCCTGGAAGAAATACAGAGAAGAGCCTCATGGCTGATCCCTAATGTCATGAGGTAGAATAACAATGGCCATCTCTATGGAAGGATAAGCTTAAAGAACCAGATGCCCCCCTCATCTGTATTTATCTCTGTGATCTTGCATGACCTAATCTTTTTGTGGTTGGGGAAAATTCGTTTAGTTTCGTGGAATTGAATACCGCAATCACCCCTTTGGTGTCGCTTTTCTTTTAACAAGAGTACACCCATTCTATTTTCCCCAGTTTCTGCCTTGTATTCGCCAGACCAGATTCTTGCTGCAGTTGAAAGGGTGGATGAGTGACGCACTACCAGACCTCTGGCAAAGCCTCTCTTAACTGTTGGTAGGTGGAATGTAAGCAAGGTTCTGCAATTGATTTTCCCCTCCCATGGAAATGTGGGTAAGCACGGTGGCATAGTGGTTAGCACTGTTGCCTCACAGCGCCAGGGACCCGGGTTCAAATCCGGCCTCGGGTGACTGTCTGTGTGGAGTTTGCACATTCTCCCCGTGTTTGCATGGGTTTCCTCCGGGTGCTCCGGTTTCCTCCCACAGTCCAAAGATGTGCGGGTTAGGTTGATTGGCCATGATAAAAAAATTGGCCCTTAGTGTTAGGGGGGATTAAATATGTGGGGTTACGGGGTTACTGGGATAGGGCTTGGGTGGGATGGCTGTCGGTGTAGGGACCGGGTGCTAGGGTTTGGATGATCAGCCATGATCTCGTTGAATGGCGGAGCAGGCTCGAATGGCCTACTCCTGCTCCTAGTTTCTATGTTTCTATGTAAGTTAGAAAAGTAGAAGATTGCACCCACATCCTGCGATTGTGTGGCACGGCACATTGGTATTTTTAATATATGTTGCCATGCTGCCTGATGTCTGTCATTTTAAACTTCTTACTATTTAGTTTTTTCTAGTGCATGGGCTTTAATTAATTAATAGCTGATTTCCACTTGTGTTGGGTCTGGAGCACTACTGTGTTGTTTAGTTGCTAACCTGGTTTGTCCCTTTAAGGCCAGTGATGAGAGTCCTAAAAAAGTCCTGAGGTTAATTAGAGGTTAATTATTATTGCCGGACTTTCTTAGATTGGCAGCTGAACGGCTCTTCAGTATTTTTAAACCTCCCAAGGTTATCTCAAGGTCAGAAAAAAACAGGAGGAAATAACTGGGTTTGTTTCTCCTGTATACATCATTTTAAAGATTATTCTTTGTCAGCTGTGGCTCAGTGGGCAGCACTCTAGCCTCTGAATCAGATGGTTGTGGGTTCATAGTCCCACCCCAGAGAGACTTGAGCACAGGCTGACACTCAAGTGCAGTGCTGAGGGAGAGCTGCACAGTCAGAGGTGGGTGCAGTCTTTCGGATGAGACATTAAACCAAGGCTGTCAGATGGAATGTAAGCAAGGTTCTGCAATTGATTTTCCCCTCCCATGGAAATGTGGGTAAGCCTGGTCCCTCGGGTGGATGTAAAAGATCCCATGGCACTATTTCGAAGAAGAGCAGGGGTGTTATCCCGGTGCCCTGGCCAATATTGAATCCCTCAATCAACATAACAAAAGGAACCAAATTATCTGGTCATTATCACATTGCTGTTTGTGGAAGCTTGCTGTGCGTTTCCTACAATACAACAGTGACTACACATCAAAGGTACTTAATTGGCTGTAAAGCACTTTGAGACGCCCTGAAGTCGTGAAAGGTGCTATCTAAATGCAAATCATTCTTTACAAAATGCAACATCTAGACTGTGATGGGGAAATCCATGGCATTGCTCACAGTGAGTCAGAGGTTTTATGAAAATTATTATCTGAGACACTGATTCATCAACACTGGAGCCGGTTCTGGGATCTGGAAACACTGGGACGGGGTCTTAAGGTGCAGCAGTATTGGGAGCATTGGGAGGGCAGCCTAAGGCCTGAAAGTATTGGGATGGGGTCTTAAAATGTAGTACTTTGAGGGTGATTCCCGGAATTGGAAGCATTCGGAGGAGTACCCAGGTATCTGAAAGAACTTCAAAGAGGGGATCTGGGTGCACTGGGGCAAATTCCAGGATCGGGGGAAGGGGGATCTTAATGTCTGGGAATTGGGAACATTGGGGTGGTCCTGGAGTTTGGGAACATTGAGGCAGTCCTAAGGTTTGGGAAGGGCGTTTCCCGGTTTATTGAACAGTATAGGAAAATGGAAGGGGCTGGGCGGTGGGTGGCAAGATCTGGCAGTATTGACAGGTTGCTGGGTGTGCGAGTATTGAGAGATTGATGGCTCTGACAGCCTTGTTAGGGGAGGCAAGCTCAGGAGATTGGACCATCAGGTGCTCCCTTACCACATTCACACTTTTCAACCTCCTTCCCTACCTCCTCCAACCCCCCTCTCTCCCCAAGTATCCCCATCATCAGCCAGTACTTGTCTTTAAGTTCCTGACTTAATGCACTCAGGGCACTTATAAAGACTTTAATAGACACAATGGTTTTCTATCTTTCTCAAAATAAAAATATTTTAAACTGAATTTAGAGCCAATGAAGAGGAAAAGGGCTTGTCCTGATTAACATAAAGAGCACCCAATCAGGAGGAAGCTAATAACTCAAATATATTTTCAAGCTAGGTTCAAGTCACTTGGAAAAGCAAACTGAAATACTGCACAACTTAGACACATTCTTGATAAGCAATCTTTGTTTGCATTCTAAATACCAACAAAAGAAACCACAGGAGCTGTTAATCTCAAATGTTATGTTCAGTAATGCAAGGTTACCACTGGAGACATCACCAAGATAAAATAAATATTTGTCTACAGATGTATAAAGTAAAGTGATCAATGCCCTATTTTTTAGAGCAAAGAATTTATCTCGCTCCTCATGGATAACCAAAAGAAGCTCAAAAATGTTGTGTAATTTTAGACTGGCAGGATTTGCAAGCATATTTCATTATGGGGAAAAATGCATTATGTGTGAGTTGCCTGTTAAGATTTAAGAGAGGTCCAAGTTTGTAGAGTGGCAAGACTTCTGAGCATATTTCATCAGGGGATTATAGATTCTACCCATATTCTTCTATGTGCTATGGGCCCCCTTGCACAATGCCACTACCTACATGAATGGGAAAGGATTCCACTCTCAGATTCTACAGCTCGTCAATATTCACTTACTAGGCAACTGTCACAAAGGGCTGGATTTTGATACTGGAGGCGTGTAGGAGGCGGGACTACAACTTTTGGGGTTGTAGTCCCGCCTCCATCGAGTTGTGGCCAACCCACGCAATTTTCACTTGATTGACCTTGTTGAGCCCGCCCAGCGGGTTCAGCAGGCCAATTAAGGGCCACCCGGCAACAGGTGACATCACAGACTGACATTTCATCTGTCAAGAGCTTTTGACAGATGAAATATCAGCGTTTGACAGCTCTTTGAAGCTGTCAAACACTGACAATCTGTACTCCAAGTTAATTCCTTCCTCTCAGGCTGATTTAGAGATCTCTCCAGAACAGAAAGCTGAATGCTGCAACTTTTGACAGCTTGCGACCATTCTGCTTTCTGTGCCAGTGAGATGAGGGACTCCCGAGACCTGAAGTAAGGAAGGCTGTAAAGGTAAGAAAAGGTAAGTAAAACTTCTTTAAACACTTTACACACACCAAACACACTTACCTCTGCACTCATGCACCCATCACTCACCTGAACAATGGACATCTCGAACCCTCCAAGCCCTTCAGCCTGACGGTCCGCCTCGCTAACTTGGCATGGTTTGGAGCCGTTGGGAATCCCACACTTCAGGAATAAAAATTAACAGGCAGTTAAATGGCACTAATCCCCTTCCCGCCTCGGGGAGGCGGCTCCCAGCACAGGTCGGGTATCCGCTTCCTTTGAAATTGGCATGGAGGCAGTTTGGGGGTGGGATGGGTTCGTGCCCCCCGATTTCGAGATTTTAACCCCCCACACACCTCCAATCCCGTCTCCACGGCCCAATGAAAATCCTGCCCAATGTCTCCATCCACCAATATTTGACCTAGAAAGACAAGTCTCAGGGTGGCCCTTGGCTGATCAAGACCTGTGGCATTGGGGCTGTCTCCCTGGTGGACTGAAGTGTTGCAGAACCATCACGGAAGGTCTCACATATGTGACTATTAGATTACTTCACCATACCTGCTATCTGAAGTACACTGCTTGGCATGATCCCCAATGACTGCACCAACACTTGACGCTCAGAAAATATCCTTCCCTTAAAAGCAGGTCCAGATCTCCAGGTACATCAGCCAAAGTGAGATGTAAACTGGCCCTCCGTGCATGTACATGCAACAGTTAGTTGCATTAGAAAGAAGGATTTTTTTGAACTGAATGCATATATGAATGAAGGAACACTTCCAGGTGAAGGCTGAGGGTGCAAAATGCACTCTGCAGCATAATGAAAATGGATGGCAAGATACTTTAACACACTGTGAGGGGGAGGTAATTGAAAGCTGTGGATGCTCAGTCATTGAGTATATTCAATACAGAGGTCAATAAATTTGGGGGAATTAAGGGAAATGGGGATAGTGCGGGAAGGCGGAGTTGAGGTAGAAGATCAGCCATGGTCTTATTGAATGGCGGAGCAGGCTCGAAGAGCCAAATGGCCAACTCCAGCTCCTATTGCTTACGTTCTTAAATAAGTACCATATATCCTCAATGCACTGCACTAATACATCCAGGTACACAGGATGTGTCTCATAGCATTCAGGTAATGGACGTTGTCTCAGATTTTATTTGCTCTTCAAGGGGTTCTACAGAACTTACTGCAGAAAAGGGCCCCCCTCACCACATCACTTCTGCCAGGGGGATGGCCTCATCCAAGAAATAGGGTACTCTCTGGCCTCACATACTCCTTACAGACATTGATTTTTGATCAAGCTCACTGTGTTCTAAATTGGCCAAACTACAATGCCTGCCCCTTTAAGCCACTGCAAAACTTTAAATCATGCATTAGGACATGATTTCCACCATCAATGGGTGAGGCTTAATCCAATAACGCGGACCTTGGGAATATGTACGGGGGACAGTGCAGTACAGATCAGGCAGGTGCTATTCTCGCACAGGCTCTCTTCCGGCTGGGCAGGAAATAACAGGAAAATCTAGGCTTTTCTCTCCAAAGCTGAAGAAATCAGTTTGATAATAGCTAGTTGTGCAGCTTTTACTCCATAAAGCTTCTTAAATTATTTTGTTTGTTTTCAAATCCTGGTACAAGATGAGGAAAGGCATGCTTTGATATTTGCAAGGTGAAAAATTCTCAATATAAACAAACAAAAGCACAGATACCGTACTTACTGTCTTTTTGCTTTGAGATAGAATGTCTCTCTGAAGTAAAAATTAGGCAGCCTGTAGTAATTCAATTGCGATCACTGATTTAAAACTTTAAACATCAACTTGCTAACCTATTTTCAAATCACTTGGAATAACAAAGAAATGTAGTGATCCGGCTTCAAGTTGCACACTGAAAGAATCTGACTGATGTATGGTGCACAATGCACATGCTCAGACTGCAGCACCCTGGGAACTCCAGGCGTAGCCAGCAACTGCCTTCAGATTAGGAGTTCAGAGAAAAATATGAACTTCGTGTTCAGCTTTAGAGAAAGATTGAGGCCTCCAAATATTAATGTTAATGAAGGCACTAAAAACAATTTTATAGGCAACCTGAACCATATTATTGTGAAATATGTCATTTTTAATAATGAGTTTAGCTATATATATAAAGCGGCTCTTCTGTCTGTCCCGATGTCTGTCTGTCTGTCCGCCTGGTCTCTATACGTTTGGAAGTTACAGAGCGTACCGACGCGCGTGTCGCCTCAAAAGAAAGCTTGCGATTCCGGACCGGTCATAGGCGTATTTACGTTTTGGCCGGACAAAAATCCCGCCCGCGGTATCCCAAAAACGTTCAGCGTTCCGCTCATTAGCATCTCATTAGCGACCGTGTGACGTCGAGGTCTTCCTACAGTTGAGTGTCGAGTGACTCGACGATTGACCAATCCTACGCTTCGGTGACCTGACCGGTCGACCAATCGGTGCGTGTGTGGGCGGGCCTTATCCTTCTGAACCGAGGTGAGTGGCCGCCATCTTGATTTTTCACAATTTTTTCCCCCACACTTTCTCTGTGTTAGGGAACTAAGGTAAATATTTTAATGATGTGTTAGGGAATTAAATAACAATTTAATGGGGGGGGGAGAGTCTCGGGAAATCGCGGGGGGGGGGGAGAGCCTCGGGAAATCGCGGGGCGCTCACGCCGGCCGCACTGACCGCGCATGCGCCAGCCGCACTGACCGCGCATGCGTCGGCCGCACTGACCGTGCATGCGCCGCCCGCGAGAGCCCGCTCCCGGCGCTGGCTGCCGCTCAGCATTCCCGCTCTGGCAACGGCACCGGACCTCAGGTAGGCAGGGGGAGGGGCCGGAGAGAGGGACAGAGGGGAGCGGGGGAGGGAGGGACACAGACAGGGGAGGGGTGGGGGTGGGCGAGGGGAGGGAGGGAGAGGAGGGGAGCGGGGGGGGAGGGGAGCGGGTGGGCGAGGGGAGGGAGGGAGGGGAGGGGAGGGAGGGAGGGATAGGACAGGGAGAGGACATGACAGGGAGAGGGGGGACACACAGGGGCAGGGAGACCAAGTGCCCCAAAATTGCCCTCGCGCCCCAAAATTGCCCTCGCGCCCCAAAATTGCCCTCGCAACGCGGGGCTCCCCAGCTAGTCCAGATATATATATAAAACGGTATGTCTCTCTGTCTGTCTTTCTGTCTCTCTGTTATAGAGCGTACCTACACGTGTGTTACATCAAAAGAAAGCTTACAATTCCAGAACGGTCGTAAGCGTATTTACGTTTCGGCGAGACAAAAATTGTGCCCGCGGTAGCCAAAAAATGTTCAAAATTCCGCTCATTATCTGCTCATTAGCATTGAGTGACGCCGAGGTCGACCAATCGTATGGTCGAGCGACCCGACGGTCGACCAATCGCTGCGTGGCGGGGGCGGGTTCCTGGCACGTGCGGGCGGGCCCTCCTAGAGTCGAGTGACGGGACGATTGACCAATCCTACGCTTCGGTGACCTGACGGTCGACCAATCGGTGCGTGTGTGGGCGGGCCTTATCGTTCTGAACCGAGGTGAGTCGCCGCCATCTTGATTCCAAACTTTTCATTTCTTTTTCCCGCTTTCTGCGTCTTTAAAAAAAAAGTTGCTTTTAAAACACATCTTGTTTTTAAAAAAAGTTAATTACTTTCTAAATCTTTTATGTAATCTCATTAATTTTCCTACCTTTCCCCGTTTTTGCAGGTAGGCCTCGAAGCCTGGGCGTCTGTTGCCAGCCATGCTGGACCCTAGGCAATAGTTTTGTGGCAAGCTCCTCCCACCCCCCGCCCCCCCCCCCGCTGGGCCCGATTCCAAACCAGCAGCCAGCCATCTTGGTAAAGGCTGGCTGGGCTCACTGCAAGCTCCTCGCGCTCGCGCTGCACGGCGCACGCGCACCTCCACACAGAGCGCGGCCAGAGGGAAGCGAGCAGGTTAGCGGGGGGGGGCGGCTCGGGAGGGGAGGGGGAGCGGAGAGGGTTACCCCGGCAACCGGGCTCGCCAGCCGCAATCGGCCGTCTCAAGCCGCTCAGGCCCAGGCCCGGTCCCGGAGATCGGGAGGCGGAGAGGGGAGGAGGGTTACCAAGGCAACCGGGTCCAGCCAGCCGCAATCGGCCATCTCAAGCCACCTCAGGCCCGGCCTCGGGAGGGCGGGGCTCAGGCTGACCGGGGCGCTGCGCTCGGCATGTCAGTGCGTGGGGCGGCACGGAGCTCAGTGGAGCCATCGCCAGGGAGGGGAGAGGGTCTGCTGGCTCCCCACTCCCTTTCTCCCCTCCTCCTTCCCACACCCCTCCCCTCCACTCCCCCTCCCCTCCTCTCCTCTCCCCCTCCCCCTCTCCCTCCTCTCCTCCTCTCCCCCTTCCTCCCCTTTCCCCCTCCCCTCCCCTTTCCCCCCTCCCCTCCCTTCCCCCTTCCCCCCCTCCCCCCCTTCCTTCCCCGCTTTCCCCCCCTTCCCCCCCCCTTCCCCCCAGTCGCGCTCTCTCTTCCCCCCGGTCGCGCACTCTCTTCCCCCCAGTCGCTCTCTCTCTTCCCCCCAGTCGCTCTCTCTCTTCCCCCCAGTCGCTCTCTCTCTTCCCCCCAGTCGCTCTCTCTCTTCCCCCCAGTCGTTCTCTCTCTTCCCCCCAGTCGCTCTCTCTCTTCCCCCCAGTCGCTCTCTCTCTCTCTTCCAACAACAACATGCCCTCAAAAGACCCTCGGCACCGCCGGGCACTTCAGCTAGTTATATTATAAACCTTGTTGTAATTGGTAGTAAAATGGAGGACAAAAAAACTTTTCATACCACTATTTTGCGAGATTTGATTGGTTAAGTGCCTGCTTTTTATTGGTAGATTGTCCTGATAGGTACAAGGGTTATGAGTACTTTTTTGGTAATTTCAGCCAATGATAAAGTAGGATGCAAAAGTGTAACATAAATATTGTGACATGTTGGATGTGAAATTAGTACTTTGTAATATTTTTTATTAATACACTGGCAAATCACCCATGAGGGCTGGGAGCAAGATGAAGAGGAGCACCACAGTAGGTAAACCCATTTTTTTTATTTCACCCATCAGGATCTTCAGGCCTTTAGGCCTTCTACTTGTGGGCCTGAGCACAGCATCATTTCTCTGACGGGCTTTGCGCCAAGGGTGCAGCTGAATTATAATAAAGGCCTGGGACATAAAGGATGGGTACAGAGCAATGTTCCCTCTTATTTCTTTTGGCGCCGCGTGGCCTCTTTCCTGTGCGGGCCATTCAAAATACCACGCACGCATGGTTTTTACATTGAAAAGCCAACAAGCTGGCTGCGCGGGATACCTGGAGCGCTGTGCGCCCACACAGCTTAAAGGAACATTGGTACAGAGGGGCTTTGACAGGCACAACACTCTTCAAGGCTGGGATAAATCAACCCTTTTAAGTTATTGCCTCGCCTGAAGGTCACTGCTACAGTCAATCCCCATCACCCCTACATTCTCACTCCTAGCCCCTTACTGCATAAGGTCCATCACCTTACCCAACTCCCCTAGTCCCTAAAATCCGTCCTCCTTCTGCCCTCCAGGTTCTGAAATTTCCAGACTTTTCCCAGTATTGTGGGTGTGGTTGTGGGAAGAGCCTGGAGCAACAGTAGGAACGTGGGGATTTGGAGCGGTGCCGAGAGAGAATCATCCAGTAAAGAGGTGAGTCAAACCTAGGGACCTTACTATAGGTAAATAGTGAATGATTGTTTCCACTGGTGAGCAAATGGGGAACAAGGGGACAGATGGAAGAACCAAGGGGAAAGGGAGGAGGATGGCTTTGGCACTGAGGGCTATTGGACCATGGGATGCTTCACCACAAGTGACTATTGAGGCAGATACTGGACCATCATTAAAAGGGAATTGAGATAAGTATTTGAAAAGGAGGAATATAAAAGGATCTGCGGGCAGGTGGGGTGGGGGGGGGTAGATGGGGTTACACAAGAGAGCGTCAACACCAACACAGTCACTGGGGGCCAAGTGGCCTCTTCCTGTGCTGTAATTTCTATCATTCTATGAGAACTCTCCTTTATTGAGTCCGAGCCCAGAGAGTGGTGTAGAATTGTTGGTGCTGAGCTGAGTTTGGGACGATATGTCCGGTGAAAAGTGCCCTAAACACCGAGCCCGCTGCACTTTGTGTGATGTTGCAGTTTGGTTCAGGTCGGTCTGAGCCGGCTGGTTTTGACGTGAGAAGTCCAAATCCACAACAGCTGCTGACGAGAAACCTCGAGCAAAGACACTCAACTGCAGGGGAACCAACCTTATAAGGGAAATGTATTATCATTTGCAGATAGCTTGTGATAACGTGTCATGTGGTCAGATGTCACATGATCAAGCCTCCAGGAAAGCCTCCAACCAGAGGTGCTAACCCTAAATAGATCAGTTAGGCTTGTGGCTTGAGGTTTGAAATAGGGCGGGCCCTGAAAATTAACTGGGTGTGGGGGGACCAGGTAGGCCATGGCCTGATGCAGCCACACACAGACTAGGCATGTAGGGGAAAGGTAAACCAGAAAACCCCAGGTCTCAAATTTCAATGAGGAAAGTAGGCAGAAGAAGAAAAAAAAATGTGGGTAGCCTGATTCAAACGGTCATGTGATTCTGTCCAGCCAATCTGAGCTAAATATAGGTACATCAAACATTACAGTACTGCCACAGTGTCATCTAACTTGGAGAATAAGAAGAGGCCTGAATCAATACTGATTGTGGCTGGAAAAATAGAAGAAAGGAATTTGCCTTGCACCACCATCCCTTTTGTCATTTAACCTCTATCACAGACCTTCCCTTTTGTTCTTTCTTCCCCTCCCCCCTTTCCCTGCCTCTGTACTTGATTAAAACCTGTCACATCTCTAACCTTTTCCAGTTCTGATGAAAGATCATCAACTTGAATGTTTCTCTCTCCACAGATGCAGCCTGACCCGCTGAGCGTTTCCAGCATTTTCTGTTTTTATTTCAGATTTACAGCACCCGCAGTATTTTGCTTTTCTAAAGGAAATAACATTGATGGCCACAACGTGAGAGAAAAAGGTGACAGAATGAAGTGTTACAGAAAGTAAAGACTGATTCTTCTGCTCGTCCTTCCATATCTGCCTCGGCACCAACCTATTTTCATGGGTCAGGGCTGATCAAGTATGCACTGCGGGCTCCCAGCAGAATTCCTACTGTCAAGAGAGAGCCCGGCAGTGCAAAGGAGGAGCATCACCCTCCTTGCTACCCCTGAGCCCACAACTCCTGAAAGAATGGAAGCCAAGCCAAAGAGGGAGATATTAGGAGGGTTGACCAAAAGAGGTGTGCTTTAAGGTGGGTCTTAATGAAGGAGAGCGAAGTGAAGAGGCAGAGGGATTTATGAGGGAATTTCAGAGCATGGGGCCTAGGCAGCTGACTGCATGGTGGGGCAGGGGGGTCAGGATAGGTTACAGGTGTGGCTCTCATCACCAAATCACACCTTGGTCTGTCCCCCTACTCCTCTGGCATTTTCTCCTCCTTTGAGCATCTCACCTTGTTCCACCCCTCTCACCTATCATTTAAAAGTGTCGTTCTCTACTGTCCACCTAAGCACGATAAACATTTTATCACCGAGATATCCTCACTGCTTTCCTCCCTCAGCCTCTGCACCGAGTGACTTCTCATCCTCGGTGATTTCAACCTCCATCTCAATTCATCATGCTCTCTCTCCTCTGAGTTTACCAGCCTCCTATACTCCCTTAATCTCTCCCTCCATGTGAACTCCCCAACCCATATTCACGGCCAACCCTTTGACTTTGCCACCTCTCATGGCCTCACTACTCCCACCGTGTCAATCAAAGATAAGGCCATCTCTGACCATTTCCTTGTATTGATTTCCACCCACACCCCCCTTCCCCCACCCAACTCTACTTCCTTCTGTGTCCGCTCCTGGAAAAAACTCTCTCCCAACTCCCTTACAACTGCACTTACGAAATCCCAACTGTCCAGCCTTTGGCCCTCCATTCACCATGACATTTCTGCAGCTACCGATCTGCTCAACCAAACCCTCACCACCATCTTTGATGCTCTTGTGATAAATCCAGAAAGTGGAACAAGGAACTCAAAGAGGCTAGATGTTAGAATTAACACAAGTACTTTATTAACAACTGGGAAACACAATTACAGACTGGCATTCCACCTTGTGCTGACCTTGACAGGAAGCAAACCTCTGACCTTAGCAGGAAGCAAACCTCTGACCTTAGCAGGAGCATTGGCTACAGCACCACCTGGTGGATAACCTTAATCATAACATCCCAGATTACTATATCCCTCCCCCCTTAAGGTTTCAGTATGAATTTCTTAACCAACAACCATTCCTGAGGGTCAATAAGGAGTCTCCAGTCATCATGTTCCATACTTGATGAATCTAACAGTTCAGTATCAATCTCTCTGGTGGCTTGCGAGTCCTTTGTGAACGTCTAACAGTAAAGTCCCTGCTTGTTTGTGGTGAAGCCACCAGCTGCTCCTGAGCAGTGCTCAGAGTATCTGACTCTGCAACGATTGTTTCCTCTTGATGAATAGGGTCCTGTGGAATTGTCTCTGTCCCTGGTGGTGGCACCACAGATGCCCTTGGATAACTGGGGGAAACCCTGTCTTCAGTCATTGCATCTGGAACCTTCATTTCAATTTCCCCTTGTCTGGGAAGTATCTGATCTACATGTCTGCATACTACCCTACCATCTCAAAACATGACCTTGTATGATACTGGACCTGTCATTGAGTCTATGAAGCCAGGAATCCACTTTGGTCCATAACTGAAATTCCTGGCAAGGACTGCATCTCCTTCTCCAAAACTTCGGCTCTTTGTTCTTTTGTCATGGTTCTCTTTTTGTTTGTTTTGTTTGTTTTCCATTTTCCTTTTTAGGTCTGGGTAGACAAGGTCAAGAGTGGAGTGTAGTCTACGACCTAATAACATCTCAGCAGGAGAGAGTCCTGTGGTGGATTGAGGTGTTATTCTGTAGCTGAACAGAACCCGTGACACTTTGGCTGCTAAACTCCCTTCTGCACTTTTTTTCATCATCTCCTTAAATGTTTGTACGGCTCTCTCCGCAAGTCCATTCGAGGACGGATGATATGGAGCCGAGGTCACCTGCACTATGCCATTTTTTCTCAAGAACCCTTTTGTCTCTGTACTCACAAAACAAGTGGCATTGTCACTCACCACGATCTCCGGTAGCCCTTGTTTACTGAAGCTCCGACGCAGGCAGTCTATAGTAGTAGTGGCAGAAGCAGAATTTACAGGATAAACATCCATCCATTTGGAATGTGCATCAATGATTATGAGGAACATCTTCCCCATGAATGGACCCGCATAATCTAAGTGCAATCTTCTCCATGGTTTATCCGGCCACTCCCAGGGGTGGAGAGGAGCCGCTGCTGGTGCCTTCTGGTGTTCCTGACAAGTGCTGCATGTCTTGACTAGATTTTCTATCTCCTCATCTAGCTTTGGCCACCACAAGTAACTCCTAGCCAAGGCTTTCATACGCGAGACCCCAGAATGACACTGATGTAGTTGCTCTAGGATAGACTGTCGTGCTGGCTGTGGAATAATCACTCGTGCTCCCCACAACACGCAACCATCCTGCACACTCAGCTCTGTTTTCCTGACACTGTAGGGTGTGAAGTCAGCCCCTTCCGGATGCTGTGGCCATCCCCTCACCACATATTCTTGAACTCTAGACAGTACTGGATCTTTACCTGTCCATGTTCCTACTTGCTCTGCAGTCACAAGGGCTGTGTCAGTGTCCTTCAACATCAAAACTCTGTCCTCTGGAGCTGCACGGATAGGTGTGCCTGGCAGTGGAAGACGGCTCAAGGCATCTGCGTTCCCATGGTACTTGCCCGCCTTGTAGACGATGACATACTCATATGCCCTCAACGTCACTGCCCACCTCTGGATCCGGGGTGACACCATCTGTGGAACTGCTTTCATTTAATTGAAAAGAGAGAGAAGAGGTTTATGATCGGTGCATATGGTGAACTTTCTGCCATATATGTACTTGTGGAACCTCTGTAACCCAAACATTACTGCTAACCCTTCTTTGTCTAACTGGGAATAGTTTTTTTCCGCTGGTGTTAGAGTTCGGGACATAAACCCTATTGGTCTTTCAGTTCCATCTTCCATGCAGTGAAAGAACTGCCCCCACCCCGTAAGGTGAAGCTTCACAAGAGAGAATGATGTCTTTCTCTGCATTGTAGTGAACCAGCACATCCGACAACAGCATCAGTTTCTTGGATTGTTCCAATGAAACCCCCTGCTCCTCTCCCCACTGCCACTGTGTCTCCTTGCGCAGTTGTTTGTGAAGAGGTGCTAACACAGTTGCCAAGTTTGGTAAAAACCTGTTATAATAGTTCAGCAGTCCCAGGTAAGCTTTTAACTCAGCCACATTTGTAGGAGCAGGGGCATCCTGCAGTGCTTATACCTTCTCCTTGAGTGGATGGAGCCCGGTGGCGTCCACTCTGTGTCCCAGGAACACTGCCTCATTCCCCAGGAAAGTGCACTTACTCCTCTTGAGCCGGAACCCTGCCCTCTCCAATCTCTGTAGTACCTCTCTCAGAGTGCTCAGATGCTCCTGGTCGGTTCTTCCCATCACCAGAATGTCATCCAGATAGATGGAAACATGTGGAATCCCTTGCAGTACACCTTCGATTGTCCTCTGGAAGATAGCTGGACTAGATGAGACACCAAACGGTAAGCGGTTATATGTAAACAAGCCCTTGTGTGTATTTATGGTGACATACTTCTTTGATTCGTCATCCAGTGTAATCTGCAAGTAGGCATGACTCATATCCAACTTTGTGAATTTCTTTCCTCCAGCCAGGTTTGCAAAGAGATCCTCTGTTTTGGGAATCGGATACTGCTCTAGTTTGGACACCCGATTGACTGTCAATTTATAGTCTCCATAGAGTCTTACCGAATTGTCCGGTTTTAAAACAGGTACTATGGGAGCTGCCCATTCCGAACATTTCACTGGCTCCAGTATGTTCTCTCTCAATAGACGGTCAAGCTCAGCCTCTACCTTTGGCTTCATGGCATAAGGCACAGGTCGTTGTTTAAAAAACCTTGGCGGTGCCTCCTTGTCTACATAAATCTTAGCTGGGGGGCCATTAAATGTGCCAAGTTCCTCCTTGAACACATTCTCATGTTCACTCAACACTTCTTGCAAAGTCAACTGTTTGCCTGCATCTATTTGATGTACTGCTCCCCAGTCTAATTTAAGTTCTTTCATCCAGCCCCGACCTAACAGGTTTGGTCTGGTACCCGATACTATAACTACAGGTAGCTGTTCCACTGTGTCCCTGTGTTGCACAGTTACATTAGCTGTACCTAATGTCACTAGTCGTTCACCTGTATATGTTTTAAGATGCAGGGAGCAAGGCTTTAACTCTGGAACTTTTGCACGGTTCCACAATTTTGAGTACTCTGCCTTGTTCATTATGGTCACGCCGCACCCTGTATCCACTTCAAGGTTCACCTTAGAGTCATTTACTGTCAGTTACAATGTGATAGGAGCCACTTTTGGAATGTTCTCTAACATGCTATACATTATGAACATGTCCTCTTCTTCCTCAGCTTCCCCGCTGATGTGGTGTGCTCCATGTTTTTTCACTTCTCTCCCTTGGTTTTGCTGTCCTCCCCCTTTTGGTTTGGATTCCTCCACAGGTGATTTCGCCCTGCAAGCTTGTTTTATGTGTCCTTGTTTCCCACACTTGTAGCACTTTTCCTCCAGAAACCGGCATTCACTCACCAGGCGATCGCCCTTGCATCTATAACATGCCTTCCCATGCTCACGTTGTGGTTTCTGACGCATGTTCAACTTGTGCACAACAACCTGACCTGCAACTTGCGTAGCATTAGCTCTGTCTGAACCCTGTATTTCTTTTACATCTCGGTTCGCTGTCTCTATGGCTTGAGCAAGTTCCAATGCTTTTTCATAAGTAAGCCCAGTCTCGGATAATAATCTACGCTGCATTCTGTCTTCCATAATTCCACAAACTAGCCTATTTCCCAGCATTTCCTTCAGGTTGTTCCCATAATTGCAATCTTGTGCTAATTTACGCAACACCGCTACATAGTCCATTACGCTCTCTTCCTCTTTCCTGTTCCTTGAATTAAACTTGAACCGCTGTATAATCTCACTAGGCTTAGGGTTGACATGTTCTTTTAGCAAAGCCACTAATTCAACAAATGATTTGTCTCCAGGCTTTTCAGGACTGAGCAGATTCTTCATCAAACTGTAGGTTTGGCTTCCCACTGAACTAAGCAGAATGGCTTTCCTTTTTCCAGCATCATTTATTTCATTTGCTTCGAAAAAAATAACCTAACACTTCACAGTATTCCTCCCAGGTTTGTGCTTGACTATCAAAAGCGGAAACCATTCCTACCGTGGCAGCCATGCTCTCTTCCAGCTGGTAGCTAACCTTAGCTCGTGATTTTGTTCTTTAAACATCCCGGCAGACTTTTCTTCTTTATGCAGGGTCCTTTAGTTGCCTCGTCGCCAAATGTGATAAATCCAGAAAGTGGAACAAGGAACTCAAAGAGGCTAGATGTTAGAATTAACACGAGTACTTTATTAACAACTGGGAAACACAATTACAGACAGCCTGCATCAGCATCCTGGCATTCCACCTTGTGCTGACCTTGACAGGAAGCAAACCTCTGACCTTAGCAGGAAGCAAACCTCTGAACTTAGCAGCAGCATTGGCTACAGCACCACCTGGTGGATAACCTTAATCATAACATCTCAGATTACTATACTCTAGTCCCTATTAAAACCATTACTCTCTCTCACCCTGGCTACGGACCACATCTTCACTCTCTCAAGTCCAAGGGACGCAGGCTTGAACGGATATGGCGGACAATTGGTTTAGCCATTCACCGCCAGATCTGGCTGGACCACATAAAGCATTATCGGGTCCTACTCTTGTCTGCCAAAACTGCTCACTATTCCAGGATCATTCTGGAATGCAAAGATAAACCCCGGCTACTATTTTCTACTGATAACCATCTTCTTAAACCCCTCTCCCTTGTCTCTTCCACACTCACCTCCAACAACAAGTGCGAGGAGCTCATGAACTTCTTTGTCTCTAAGATTGAGACCATCCGATCAGCTGCCTCTGCCACTTCTCTTCCTTCCCCTAGCCCACCGGGCCAAACTTCCTCTAAGGTACCCCCTGCCCTAGCCCGGAACTCACTGGCTGGATTTTCATTGAGGGGGCGTGTAGGAGGCGGAACTGCAACTTTTGGGGTTGTAGTCCCGCCTCCATCGAGTTGAGGCCAACCCACGCGATTTTCACTTGATTGACCTTGTCAGCAGGCCAATTAAGGGCCACACGGCAACAGGTGACGTCACAGACAGACATTTCATCTGTCAAGAGCTTTTGACAGATGAAATATCAGCGTTTCACAGCTGTTTGAAGCTGTCAAACACTGACAATCTGTACTCCAAGTTAATTCCTTCCTCTCAGGATGATTTAGAGATCTCTCCGGAACAGAAAGCTGAATGCTGCAGATTTTGACAGATCACGGCCATTCTGCTTTCTGTGCTGATGAGATGAGAGACTCCCGAGACCTGAAGGAAGGAAGGCTGTAAAGGCAAGTACATGTAAGTAAAACTTCTTTAAACACTTTACACACACCAAACACACTTACCTCTGCACTCATGCACCCATCACTCACCTGAACACCAGACATCTCGACCCCTCCAAGCCCTTCATCACGACAGCCCGCCTCGCTAACTTGGCGTGGTTTGGAGCCGTCGGGAATCCCACACTTCAGGAATAAAAATAGGGATTAAGCTAAAAACTGCCTGTTAACTACCCGTTAACAGGCAGTTAATTGGCACTAATCCCCTTCCCGCCGCGGGGAGGCGGGTCCCAGCGCGGGTGGGGTACCTGCCTCCTTTGAAACTGGCATGGAGGCGGGTTGGGGGCGGGATGGATTCGTGCCCCCCGATTTCGAGATTTTAACCCCCCACACGCCTCCAATCCCACCTCCACGGCTGAATGAAAATCCAGCCCCACATCTTTCTCCAGTTTCTCTCCGATCTCCCCTCATGACCTCTCCACGCTCATCTTGTCCATGAGACCTACTTCCTGCTCCCTCGACCCTATTCCCACTAAACTGATGACCACTCAACTTCCTTTTCTGGCCCCCATGTTTACTGACATTGTTAACGGTTCTCTCTCCTCAGGTACTGTCCCCCTCTCCTTCAAATCTGCTGTCATCACCCCTCTCCTCAAAAAAACAACCCTTGCTCCCTCCGTCCTCGCAAACTACTGCCCCACCGCCAACCCCCCTTTCCTCTCCAAAGTCCTTGAACATGTTCTCGCCTCCCAAATCTGTGCCCATCTTTCCTGGAACTCCATGTTTGAATCCCACCAATCCAGTTTCCGCCCCTGCCACAGTACCGAAATGGCTCTCATCAAAGTTACAAATGACATCCTTTGTGACTGTGACAAAGGTAAACTATCCATCCTCATCCTTCTCGACTTGTCTGCAGCCTTTCATACGGTTTACCACTCCATCCTCCTCCAATGCCTCTCCACCATCGCCCAGCTGGGTGGGACTGCACTCGCTTGGTTCTATTCTTATCTATCTAATCCAATCTGCCTGTCACAGATGCATCTGTCCATGACAGTATTGGTAGCAGTGACCAATGTACAGTCATTGTGGAGATGAAGTCCCGTTTTCACACTGAGGACACCCTCCATCGTGTTGTGTGGCACTACCACCATGCTAAATGGGATAGATTCAGAACAGATCTAGCAGCTCAAAACTGGGCATCCATGAGGTGCTGTGTGCCATCAGCAGCAGCAGAATTGTATTCCACCACAATCTGTAACCACATGGCCCGGCATATCCCTCACTCTACAATTGCCACCAATCCTGGTTCAATAAGGAGTGTAGAAGAGCTTGACAGGAGCAGCACCAGGCATACCTAGAAATGAGGTGCCAACCTGGGGAAGCTGCAACACAGGACTACATGCATGCTAAAAAGCAGAAGCAGCATGCTATAGACAGAGCTAAGCGATCCCACAATCAACAGATCAGATCAAAGCTCTGCAGTCCTGCCACATCCAGTCGTGAATGGGGTGGACCATTAAACAACTAACGGGAGGAGGAGGCTCCATGACTATCCCCATCCTCAATGATGGTGGAGCCCAGCACGTGAGTGCAAAAGACAAGGGTGAAGTGTTTGCAACCATCTTCAGCCAGAAGTGCCGAGTGGATGATCCATTTCGGCCTACTCCAGAGGTCCCCACCATCACAGAAGCCAGCCTTCAGCCAATTCGATTCACTCCATCTGATATCAAGAAACGGCTGAGCGCACTGGATACAGCAAAGGCTATGGGCCCCGACAACATTCCAGCTATCGTGTTGAAGACTTGTGCTCCAGAACTAGCCGCGCCTCTAGCCAAGCTGTTCCAGTACAGCTACAACACTGGCACCTATCCGACAATGTGGAAAACTGCCCAGGTATGTCCTGTCCACAAAAAGCAGGACAAATCCAACCCGGCCAATTACCACCCCATCAGTCTACTCTCAATCATCAGCAAAGTGATGGAAGGTGTCATCAACAGTGCTATCAAGCAGCACTTACTCACCAAAAACCTGCTCACTGATGCCCAGTTTAGGTTCCGCCAAGACCACTCGGCTCCCGACCTCATTACAGCCTTAGTCCAAACATGGACAAAGGAGCTGAATTCCAGAGGTGAGGTGAGGGTGACTGCCCTTGACAGCAAGGCAGCATTTGACCGAGTGTGGCATCAAGGGGCCCTAGTAAAACTGAAATCAATGGGAATCGGGCGGGGTGGGGGGGGGGGGTGGGGGGGAAATGCTCCACTGGCTAGAGTCATACCTAGTACAAAGGAAGCTGGTTGAAGGTCAATAATCACAGCCCCAGGACATCGCGGCAGGAGTTCCTCAGGGAGTGTCCTAGGCCCAACCATCTTCAGCTGCTTCATCAATGGCCTTCCTTCCAACATAAGGTCAGAAATGGGGATGTTCGCTGATGACTGCACAGTGTTCAGCGCCATTCACAACACCTCAGATAATGAAGCAGTCCATGCCCGCATGCAGCAAGACCTGGACGAAGTTCAGGCTTGGGCTGATAAGTGGCAGGTAACATTCGCGCCACAGAAGTGCCAGCCAATGACTATCTCCAACAAGCGAGAGTCTAACCACCTCCCCTTGACATTCAACGGCAATACCATCGCTGAATCCCCCACCATCAACATCTTGGGGGGTCACCATTGACCAGAAACTTAACTGGACCAGCCACATAAATACTGTGGCAACAAGAGCAGGTCAGAGGCTAGGTATTCTGCGGCGAGTGTCACACCTCCCCAAAGTCTTTCCACCATCTGCAGGGCACAAGTAAGGAGTGTGATGGAATACTCTCCACTTGCCTGGATCAGTGCAGCTCCAACAACACTCAAGAAGCTCGACACCATCCAGGACAAAGCAGCCCGCTTGATTGGCACCCCATCCACCACCTTAAACATTCATTCCCTCCACCACCGGCATACCGTGGCTGCAGTGTGTACCATCTGCAAGATGCACTGCAGCAACTCGCCAAGGCTTCTTCGGCAGCACCTCCCAAACCCGCGACCTCTTCCACCTAGAAGGACAAGGGCAGCAGGCGCATGGGAGCACCACCACCTCCAAGTTCCCCTCCAAGTCACACACCATCCTGACTTAGAAGTATATCGCCGATCCTTCATCGTCGCTGGGTCAAAATCCTGGAACTCTCTACCTAACAGTACTGTGGGAGTACCTTCACCACACGGACTGCAGTGGTTCAAGAAGGCAGCTCACCACCACCTTCTCAAGGGCAATTAGGGATGGGCAATAAATGCTGGCCTTGCCAGCATTTATTGCCCATCCCTTAAACGAATACAAAAAAGTCCTAGCCAGAAATTCACCTGCAACGGTTTCTCTTCCCACTCCCACATCGTTACCTCTGGTGTCCCCCAAGGATCTATCCTTGGCCCCCTCCTATTTCTCATCTATATGCTGCCCCTTGGCGACATCATCCGGAAACATGGCATCAATTTCCACATGTATGCTGACGACATCCAGCTCTACCTCAGTACCATTTCTCTCGACCCCTCCACGGTCTCTATATTGTCAGACTGCTTGTCCCACATCCAGTACTGGATGAGCAGAAATTCCAATTAAATATTGTCTTCAGTCCCCGCCACAAACTCCGTTCCCTAGCCACTGACTCCATCCCTCTCCCTAGCATCTGTCTGAGGCTGAACCAGACTGTTCACAACCTTGGTGTTATATTTGACCCTGAAATGAGTTTCTAACCACATATCCGTGGCATAACTAAGACCGCCTATTTCCACCTCCGTAACACCGCCCATCTCCGTCCCTGCCTCAGCTCATCTGCTGCTGAAATCCTCATCCATGCCTTTGTTACCTCTAGATTTGATTATTCCATCGCACTCCTGGCTGGCCTCCCACATTCTACCCTATGTAAACTTGAGGTCATCCAAAACTCGGCTGCGCGTATCTTAACTCGCACCAAGTCCCGTTCACCCATCACCCCTGTGCTCGCTGACCTACATTGGCTCCTGGTTAAGCAACGCCTTGATTTCAAAATTCTCATGCTTGTTTTCAAATCCCTCCATGGCCTCGCCCCTCCCTATCTCTGTAATCTCCTTTAGCCCCACAACCCCCCGAGATATCTGCGCTCCTTAAAATCTACCCACTTCAGCATCCTTGATTATAATCGCTCAACCATCGGTGGCCGTGCCATCAGCTGCATCAGTGGTAACACTTTGTGCCACGATCTCCAGCACCCGGAGATCGTGATGTCATCGCCATGCGCATCGCCCTGGTAGCGCGCCGGACCCAAACTTCGGTTCCGCCCCCTGCAGCATCGCTGGGCGACAACACCGACAGCTGCAGGAGGCGTTGTTCGGGAAGCCGGGTGCTTCGGGGGCGGAAGTTAAAGGGGAGGTTGCCGAGGTCAGTAGGAAAATTTCTGAAATGCTTTTTTCAATTTTTTTCAATTCTCCTGGGCCGCGATCGATCAGCCCGACACTCTGCTGGAGTGCATGGGGCTGATCAGGCCGGATCGCGGCTGCCGTTGGGGACCAGCTAACTGGTCACAATGCAGAGCCTACAGCGATGGCCCTTCCCTTTAAGGGAGGGAAGGAACCTCAGATCATGGCAGCGCTGCACGGGAAGTTGTGCAGCGCTGCACCACTGCCGCCCCGCCTGCGTCCTTTAGCGCTCCAGGAAGGAAGTGAAGCGCTTGATTTAGCACTCCACTTCCTTCCTGAAGCACAAACACCGAATTTTGCAAAAGCTGGGAATCATTAGCGCCTGGCACTAAGTTTCCCGGCTTTCAAAAGTTACCGCCCCCAAACGGGGTGAAACTGAATTTCTCCCCCTAAGATATTGGTTTGCCTAGTGGTTTAACGGACATTTAACCCATGGGCTACACGCCTGCGATTTCCTGAGATGCACTCTCTGCGTGCGCTGCTTCCCAATGGGAGCCTCACATCACAGTATCTTTTAAATGTTACTTTTATACACTTAAACATCCCCGGCAGTGGATTGCTAAAATCTAATAGGCCGTCCCCGATTTTCTCTCGGTTTGTTTCTCTCCTCTGTGCAACTGTCTATCCTTAGCTCTGCCATTTCATTCTTCATATTGTTTTGTTATCTTGGCTTCCTCTTCTCCTCTGCTTTCTGTCTAATGGAGCTCCTGATGTGAACAGTGGGACCAATAAACTGATCCTCGTTCCTCAATATCTTTGGTCTCTGAGGGGTAGTAGCACTAATAGTTTTGACGTGAGCCATTTCTTCCTTCCTAGTAGTGAAGGGTAGCATTATACATTAAAAGGAGCCACTTAAAATAGTAGAAAATTATGAAAAAGGAGATGAACCACTAATGACATGACTGACCTAATTCATTCATGCCTGCTGTGCTCACAGCTAATATGGTTTGAAATTCAAAGTTTTATTTATAGTTCACTGCTTTTGGTGTGTATCATGTATTTACATGTGTTCAGTGCTGTATATATGTTTAATCAGAACCAAGTAGTAAACATCTGGGAGGGTCAAATGCAGTTATTATAATTAATTCATCATGAGACCACTTAATGCATCAGATAGCATGGTTTGGGGTGATGAGCAGGGATTGCACCATTTACTGGATTAGCTCATTTTCCATGGCCAAAGTAAGGATTGTTGAATGATGCAGAAAGCCTGGTGAGGCTTACAGCTACCCCATATTCATTTACAGCTGGTGTCTCTCAGGAGATAGCAGAGGCACTAGTCTCTATATATTAAAAATCAATTGGTAAAGGAATAGTGCCAGAGGATTGACGAACAGCACATTTAATTCCTAACTTCAAAAAATGGGACAGATCTAATCTAGGGCACTATAGACCAGTTATCATAAATCCAGTGGTTGGAAAGATACAAGAATCTGCTAAAAGATGATATAACAAAATAACTAAACACAAAAAATATAACTAAAAAATAGTCAACATGGATTTCTAAAACAAAAGCAAAGTACTGTGGATGCTGGAAATCTGAAATAAAAACAGATAATGCTGGAAATACTCAGCAGGTCAGGCAGCATCTGTGGAGAGAGAAACAAAGTTAACGTTTCAGGTCGGTGATCTTTCAGAAGAGCAGCAAAAGATCATCGACCTGAAACGTTAATTGGTTTCTAAAAGAAAGGTTATATTTAACCTTCTCTACATTGGGGAGACCAAACGCAGATTGGGTGACCGCTTTGCGTAACACCTCCATCCAGTCCGCAAGCATGACCCCAAGCTTCCGGTCGCCTGTCACTTTAATTCTCCGCTCCACTCCCACTCTGACCTCTCTGTCCTCGGCCTCTTACACTGTTCCAACGAAGTTCAACGTAAACTCGAGGAACAGCACCTCATCTTTCGATTAGGCACTTTACAGCCTTCTGGACTCAACATTGAGTTCAGCAATTTCAGATCATAACCTCTGCCCCTATTTTTTCAGATGGTAGCTGTTGATGATTCTGTGGCAGAGCCACTGAGGGACTCTGAACAACTGTACATAATTCCCTTTAACGATGTGTTAGCTACAGACTAAATCTGTACCATTGTATATACTGTTTGCATGTACAGTGCGCGGTCCCTTTAAGAGCACGGGCAAACGCGATGACGTCATGCCGCTAATCACGTGATCACCCAAACGCAGGAAAAACGTGATGACGTCATGACGCCATCCACGGGACCGCCCAGTCAGTCCTCGTGGAGCCTCCGACCTGTTAAGACTTGTATTCATAGTTCTCTTGCATCAATCTGTTTAAACTCGTTAGTTTGACATTAAAAACCTTTTTGATTGATTGCCTGCGTCGAACTCAATCTCTAGATAGGAATTTGACCATTCCTGCATTGGTGACCCCGACTTTTGTGAATGGATTTCGCAAAAGGAACACAGCATGGAGGCAAATGCCGTTTTGTTGAAGCTGCCGCAGTTCTGGGAGCAACAAGCGACCTCGTGGTTCATCCAAGTTGAAGCCCAGTTCGCCCTGAGAGGCATCGTTGAGGATCAGACCCGATACTTATACATGGTCTCGCCACTCGATGGCTCTACCGCCTCGCAGATCGTCAGTCTTCTCGAGAACCCCCCAACTGACCGCAAGTATGAGACCCTCAAGGCGCGGTTGCTACAGGTTTTCGGGCTCACGAAATCAGAGCGCGCCCGTCGGCTGCTCGCTATGTCCGGGATCGGGGACTCCAAACCTTCTGAGCTGATGAGCCAAATGCTCACACTCCTTGGCTCCGAACCAGAATGCTTTCTCTTCAGAGAGTTATTCCTCAGCCAATTACCGGAGCAAGTGCAAGCGGCCTTGGCGAGATCCGAGGTCGAAGACTGCGCAGCGCTCGCTGCCGAGGCAGACAAAATATTCGCAGTTACGCAACAGTATTGCACCGCCACGAGGCGCCCATCCCCCACAGACGCCGCCCCAGCTCCTCAGCCTGCGGGGCTGTGCTTCTACCATGCGCGGTTTGGCGCGAAGGCGAGATGTTGCCGCCCTCCCTGCAGCTTCTCTCAAAAAAAAAACAACAACTCCGTCCAATGAAGAACGGGTCTAACGGGTGCCCCGCGGCCGCGATGGCAATCGGCAATGCAGGCAAGCTGCTCTTCATCACAGATACCCTCTCCGGTCGTCGGTTCCTGTGCAACACCGGAGCGCAGTGCAGCATTCTACCCACTTCAGCTCTTGATGTACAGGCTGGGAGGCACGGCCTCCCCCTCGAAGCGGCTAATGGCGGCGCTATTCGGACCTTCAGCAGACGGCGGGTCCAGGTGTGCTTCGGCGGCCAGCGGTTTTTCTGGGAATTCGTTACGGCCAAGGTTTCGCAGGCCATTCTCGGTGCAGATTTCCTGTGCGCCAACGGCCTCCTGGTCGATGTAAGGAACCGGCGGCTGATCAACGCGGCCACGTTTCACTCTATCCCTTGCCACCGTAGTAACACCATGTTGCGCACCGTCTCCTGCGCTTTCCCGACTCCGAATGAGTTCGCTCGCCTGTTAGGCGAATTTCCAGACCTCACCAGGCCCACGTTCTCCTCCACGGCCACGAAGCATGGTGTGGAACACCACATCACCACCACCGGCCCCCCGGTCCACGCGCGGGCCCGGCGCCTCGAACCTGGCAAGCTAGCAGTCGCGAAGGCGGAGTTCGCAACAATGGAACGCTTAGGGATTATTCGCAGGTCGAATAGTCCCTGGTCTTTGCCTCTTCACATCGTACCGAAACCTGGCGGTGGATAGCGGCCCTGCGGCGACTATCGGCGCCTAAACGACGCCACCACTCCTGATCGGTACCCGATCCCCCACATCCAGGATTTCTCTGCCCATTTGGCAGGAAACACCGTTTTTTCCAAGGTTGACCTTGTCCGAGGCTACCACCAGGTCCCGGTGCACCCGCAAGACGTCCAGAAGACCGCAGTCATCACCCCTTTCGGTCTCTTCGAACTTTTAAGGATGCCGTTTGGGTTGAAGAACGCCGCCCAGGCTTTCCAGCGCCTCATGGACTCCGTGCTGCGGGACCTCATGTTCCTTTTCGTCTACTTAGACGATATCCCCATTGCCAGTCCTAATAAGGAGGAACACATCTCTCACCTACGCACCCTCTTTCGACGCCTCAGCCAACACGGCCTGATTATCAACCCAGCCAAGTGTCAGTTTGGTCTGCACCAAATTGATTTCCTGGGACATCGCATTACCTCAGAGGGAGCGGTTCCTTTGCAAGCGAAGGTAGAGGCGGTGACATCCTTTCCACGCCTGCAGAACATAAAGGCCCTGCAGGAGTTCCTCGGGATGGTAAACTTTTACCACCGTTTCGTGCCTAAGGCAGCACTGCTCATGCAGCCCCTGTACAAGGCCCTCAAGGGCAAGTCTGGCAAGGATCCGGTGGGCTGGACGGTTGAAATGGACCGGGCATTCACCGACACTAAGAGCGCCTTAGCCAACGTGACCATGCTGGCGCACCCGCTACCAGGAGCCACCATCGCCCTCAGATTACGCAATCGACGCTGTTCAGGAGCAGTGGGTGAACGGGACGTGGCAGCCGTTGGCATTCTTCAGCCGTCAACTGCGGCGTAACGAGCGGGCGTACAGTACTTTCGACAGGGAGTTACTAGCCCTTTTTCTGACCATCCGCCATTTCCGGTTCTTGTTGGAAGGGCGTCCTTTCACCGCTTTCGTCGACCATAAGCCACTGACTTTTGCCATGGCCAAGACCGCCGAACCGTGGTCATCTCGACAACAACGTCAGCTGACATACATCTCTGAATTTACCACAGATATTCAGCACATGGCCGGTAAAGACAACCTGGTGGCAGATTGCCTCTCCCGCGCGACCGTGCATGCGGTCCAGCTGGGCATCGACTACGCCCTCATGGCAGCAGACCAAGTCTCAGACCCAGAAGTGCAGGCTTACCGCACCAACACCACTAGCCTCCAGTTGGCCGACGTCAGGTTCCATTCGGCTGGTACCACATTGCTGTGTGATGTCTCCGTTCGGGACCCTCACCCTATTGTGCCGGTCGCCTGGCGCCGCAAGGTGTTTGACACCATACATGGGTTGTCACACCCAGGAATGAAGGCTTCTCAGAAGCTAATGTCATCTAAGTTCGTTTGGTGGGGCATGCATAAAGATGTCCGTGACTGGGCCAACACCTGCGTGGTCTGCCAAAAGGCCAAGGTACAGCGCCACATCAAGGCTCCATTGGCCACCTTTGCAGTTCCTGAGCGACGGTTTGACCATGTTAATGTGGACCTGGTAGGACCACTTCCACCTTCCCATGGTTTTACGCACATCCTGACCATAGTAGATCGCACCACCAGATGGCCGGAGGCGGTTCCCCTGTCATCTACTACTTCGGCGGATGTGACCAGGGCATTCATCTCTTCATGGGTCGCCCGTTTTGGAGTGCCTGCTGACATCTCTTCGGACCGGGGACCGCAGTTTTCCTCCGAACTCTGGAATGCGGTGGCTCAACGACTCGGTGTCAAGTTATACCGCACCACAGCCTACCACCCACAAGCGAACGGTCTGTGCGACTGTTTTCACAGATCGCTTAAGGCCGCACTGAGGGCCAGCCTCCAAGACGCTGGATGGGCAGACAAACTGCCGTGGGTAATGTTGGGCCTTCGCACGGCCCCCATGGAAGATCTTCACTCTTGCGCGGCAGAGCTCGTTTATGGTCAGCTGCTGCGAGTGCCAGGGGATTTCCTGCCAACACCAATGGAGCCATGGTCCGCCTCACACCAGCTTATCAGTCACCAGGAAGCAGCCAGATGTTTCGCGCTGGTTCCCACATCGCATCACGGGTTTCGGGGCTCTCACGTTCCAGCGGAGCTGAAACAAGCCGACTACGTGTTCATCCGCCACGATGCTCACCGGGATCTGCTCAAGGCCCCATACACTGGTCCTTTCCGCGTGTTAGAGGCAGGAGACAAAACCTTCAAGGTGGATGTCGGTGGTAAACCGGACCACATTTCGGTCGACCGTTTGAAGCCAGCACAACTGGACCTTGGCCGTCCCGTCGAGACCGCACAGCCACCGAGACGAGGTCGGCCGCCCACCGTCGTCATGCCAGAACAAGTGCAACCACCCGCCAGACCACCCGCCGTCCAACAGCTTCCGCTTTGGGAATACAGGAGTCGTCCCTCACCGTTTGACTTTTTCCATTAAAGACAATTCTGGGGGGGGGCGCATGTGGCAGAGCCACTGAGGGACTCTGAACAACTGTACATAATTCCCTTTAACGATGTGTTAGCTACAGACTAAATCTGTACCATTGTATATACTGTTTGCATGTACAGTGCGCGGTCCCTTTAAGAGCGCGGGCAAACGCGATGATGTCATGCCGCTAATCACGTGATCACCCAAACGCAGGAAAAATGTGACGACGTCATGACGCCATCCACGGGACCGCCCAGTCAGTCCTCGTGGAGCCTCCGACCTGTTAAGACCTGTATTCATAGTTCTCTTGCATCAATCTGTTTAAACTCGTTAGTTTGACATTAAAAACCTTTTTGATTGATTGCCTGCGTCGAACTCAATCTCTAGATAGGAATTTGACCATTCCTACAATTCTGCCATTCCCATTTACATCTCTTCAAACCCACCTTTGTTACTTTACTTGTTCCATTACCATCTCCTTCTGCCTAGTTCTATCATCCCTTTTGTCATTCAATCTCTCCTGCCTTCCACCCTATCACAGACCTTCCCTTTTGTTCTTTCCTCCCCGCCTCCCTCCCACCTTTCCCTGCCTCTGCACTTGTTTAAAATCTGTTACGTCTCTAATTTTTTCCAGTTCTGACGAAAGGTCATCGACCTGAAATGTTAACTCTGTTTCTCTCTCCACAGATGCTGCTGACCTGCTGAATATTTCCAGCATTTTCTGTTTTTATTTGTGGTTATATTTAACCAACCTTATTGAATTCTTTGTGAAAGTAACAGGAAAATGTTAAAGTTGCACGATTCCGGTTTGCAGTTGATTCTTAAATGAGTCCCGGGTTACTGCCTTCACACTTCTTGTGCAAAGAAGAATTTCCTGAATTTACCTTTTATTAACTTGAGCCTATGTCCCCTTGCCCTATTGGGAATCGTAGTGTACTGGATATGTTACTAGACGAGTAAGCCAGAGGCATGGGCTAATAATCCATGTAGAACATGAGTTCAAATGTCACCATGGCAGTTTGAGAATTTAAATTCAGTTTAAAAAATATTTGTACAAGTGAACATTGTTGTCAGATTGTTGTAAAAACCCAATTGGTTCACTAATGTCCTTTAGGGAAGGAATCTACCACCCTTACCCAGTCTAGCCTACATGGAGCCCCAGTCCCACAGCAACATGGTTGATTCTTAAGTGGCCTCGCAAACTACCCACCATCACCTTTTCAGGGCAACTAGGGATGGGCACTAATGGGTCTATCGTTACATGTGTCTGTTTTGTCACCTTTTTGAATATGGGTGCTATATTTTCCTGCTTCTGATTTACTGGCACATCTCAAGTATCCAGTGACTCCCTCATATTGATTATCAATGCCTTACAAATCAGTTCCTTAGTCTTTATCACCATTCAGGGATAAATGACGGGATTCATTAATTTTACTTATTTCTGTTGGTTGGGAGGAAGTATTCATTAAGAATGTAAACACCGTTTTTAAAAAAACATTACACCCATTTTTTGACTGAGCAAAAGTTGGTTTTAATGAGGTGTCCTATTCATAATAGCTTCTTTTTTACCCGGTGAATTATTTATTTCTACTTCACAAAACACATGTTGGATATGGTCCGAGAACAGCGGTGTCATGGCCCAGCGCTATTAAGCTGTGCTGGGTCAAACTGGCCCAGGTAGCACGCAAAATTCATGCTCAGTCCTCATTAACATGATTATAGTGCTGATCTCAGTGCTAAAACCGCTGCTTATTGGCTTATCACTCAACAGGTGGGCCAATATCGGGTGCAGTCTAATTCCCAGTCATGTTTGGCACAGGCTTTATCCAGTACTTAAAGGGGAGGTGCATTGATGCTACAGCACCTCATTGTCATTCCATTTGGAACTCCACTTGGAAACACAACCAACAACAAAGAGATGGCTGAGCGGCAGCAGAGGGAGAGAGCAAGACGCTTCTCAGACGCAGCTCTGGAGTCACTGGTGGTGGCTGTGGAGAGGAGGCAGACTATCCTCTTCCCACGTGTTGGCGGGAACCAATCGGCCCATTCATGCAGAAGGCTGTGGCGGGAGATATCTGACTACGTGACAGCCACCAGTGTGATCCCCAGGTCTACCATCCAATGCCGCAAGAAGTTTAATGACCTCACATGGCAGGTCAAGATGAGTGAAGGCTTCAGCAAATGCCATATCCCACCAACTGCACCACAACCTTCACACACTGCTAAATACCCCACATCCCCATCATGCACCTACCAACAATCTCTACCAATCACCACTCAGACCTCACAATCATAGCTTCACTTCACTCTCACAATCTTACCACTGCTGCAACACACACACCCGCATATCACACCTTGCACACACTGACAGATATTTAACTATGGCAGGCGCATGACCCAAACACATTGCACCACACTCACTCACACACTTCTCTTTCTCTTGCAGGCCAAGGTCGCGCACAATCGTCGGGAGCAGCGGCAGACAGGCCGCCATATAGGCTTTGAGCCAATTGGAGGAGAGAGTGCTCGACATCATTGGAGGGGAAGTCACTGAGGCCGTGGCAACGGGTGAAGTTGAAGCCCTTGAGGACAACAACAGTATGGTCATTCCTAATCCTTCATCTCACATCCCATTTCCCCCTCATCCCACAATCTCGTCTCACTTACAAGCTGCTGGTGCTGTATGCATGCATATCTTGCTTCCCAGCTCCTCCCCTCACCATAACCCGACTCTTGTGCCTTTCTGCTTTCAGATAATCAAGACCAAGCAACAGCACAGCCTATCCCTGAGGCAATGGAGGAGAGTGAGGGGGGAGAAGAAGACACAACGTCACTGCATCTGTCACTCACAGACACCAGCTCAGATGCTGGCAGCATGTATAATTTTGAGGCTAGTGTAGAAGTGGGATCTGCACAGGGTGAGGCATCGGGCACAAGTGGGCTGCAGCAAGGCCACGGGGAAAGGGTAGTTCGGGGGCCAGCTCTCCGGAGGGCAAGTTCGCATGCAAGTTCTGCTGCACACAACTCAGATGAAGACCTCGATGGGGCGGCCTTCAGAAGAAAGGTGATGAGCATGCACACCGAATTGCTAGGTGCAATGACAAACCTGCCAGATAGCCTCTTGGCAATGTCAAGGAACATGGTGGTGTCCGCCTCCAACATTGGCCAGGGCTTTGCGCAGAGCTTCGAGCCCATGATTTCCAGACTGGAAATGATGGAAAACCCTAGGAGAGACCATGTTGACCCAGACATGATGCTGTGTGTGATGGGCAACGTTGCGGCTGCCATTGCAGCACAGGCGGAAGCGACCCAACATCTTAGTGCTGCAGCAGAAGCGAAGACTGCTGTCCTGCAGTCTCAGCTTGCAGCCACGCAAGATCAGACTGCTCTCATGCAGTCTCAGCTTGCTGCCACCCAAGATCAGACTGCTCTCATGCAGTCTCAGCTTGCTGCCATCCAAGATCAGACTGCTGCCATTGTGGCTGGGTTTACAACTGTCGAACGGGGCTTGCAGGGTGTCGCAGCAGACCAGCAATCTGTCCTCCACCAGATTGCTAGGAATGCTGAGGCGCCGCCCCAGGGGAGTGGCAGTGGAGTAGGAACCTGCTGTCCTCTCTCAGGATGAAAGCATTCCTCTTCCCACCACTGCCACTCCGACATTGCCCTTGCCGTTGCCTGTCAGCCAGCCAGCCCAGACTGCTGCCACCCATACCAAGGTGGTGCTGTCTACAGCCAGGCCTTCTAGGTCCAGGGCTGCTCGGGGTCATCCTGCAAGGCCATCTGAAGTCTCTCCCACAGGAACTTAGCAGCCTTCCAACAGTGATGCTGCAGCCAAGGGGGAGTACTTCGTAGGAGCACTGGAGCAGGAAAGGGCACCCGGACCACAGGCACTAAGAGATTGCACAAGGGTTATTAGCTGATATAGTATGTGTGAATTTATTCTGGATAATTTTAATTATTTTATTTGGAATCTTTGTTTTGTGGTGGCTCTCATTTCAGCTTTGTGCCCAGGAGGACGCTGTGATATTCCGTGACAGAGGGATGGTATGATGGGGATGTGATTGTTAAGGACATGGTGAGCAACGGGGACCTGGGATTTCATTCACTGGAATTGGGGTCTGATGAGGCGTTCACAGACCACTCGTGCCGAAGGGGGATTTACTGCTTGCCCCCTCTCTTCCTCCTCATCCTCGTCCTCATCCTCATCCTCTTCCTCCTCCGCTCCCTCTTTCTCTTCCTGAGGTGGTCCCGCAATCCCTGTGGTCCAGGACTGTGCCCTCATGCTGGCCAAGTTGTGAAGCATGCAGCAGACCACCACGAAATGGGACACCCGCTCCACCGAGTACTGGGGAGCTCTTCTCGAGCGGTCAAGGCCGTGGAACCGTTGCTTCAGCAGCCTGATGATCTGCTCGTTAATGGTGGCAGTATGGCTCTAAATATGAGTGCTGGGGTAGCGGAGGGGAGTCATGAGCCAGGCACAGAACGGATACCCCTTGACTCCGAGTAGCCACCCTTGGGTTTGACATGATGGCTGGAAGATTGCTGGCACACCGGACTGGGGCAGGAAGAAGGCATCATGACTGCTGCTAGGATAGCGGGCATTCACCATCACCAAGCATTGGGCCTGGTCGCACAACAACTGCACATTAAGTGAGTGGTAGCCTTTGTGGTTACAGAAGATCTCAGGATTCTTGTTATGTGGTGCCCGCAAAGCCGCGTGTGTGCAGTCAATGGCAAGATGTTAGCTATGTCTCCTGCTGCAGACTGGAAGGATCAGCTGGTGAAGAAATTGAGGGCCATGGTGACCTTGAGAGCAACTGGGAAGGCCGTGGTCGCCTTGCTCTGAGGCTGCAGGTCTGGTTGTAGGAGGTGGCAGAGTTCTGTAACGACCTCCTTGCTGAAGTGGAGCCTCCTAATACACTGCTCCTCGCTTAAGTGGATATAAGAGAAGTGCTCTCTGAAGACTCTAGGTGGGTAAGACCACCTGTTGAGAGCCCTCCTGGCCCTCCGCCTCCTCCCTCTGAGTGCATCTTCGCCTCTTCTTCGCAGCCTCCGCTCCCTCTCCCGAAGATACTTGCACATGAGGAGGACTGCCAGTATGACTGTGAGTATGTGTTGTGAGCAGAAGCCTGTAACTAAGAATGAAGACGTTCTCCACTTGCCCCAACACTCCCTGTCACCTTAGGACATTGAAAGAAGCTTAGAAAGCTGCTGGAATTGCAGAAAGTTCCACGGAGCCAGTCAAACTGAAGAAACATGTCAGCTGCAAGTTGTTGCTGATGATCCCTTTAAATAACACAGCTGGAGCCTCCTGCCTGCTTGTTAACACTTGCTCAGCTGCTCGCAGTTAAGACAGGCCAGTAAGTGGAACGGCAAAGTTGAAAATCACAGGTCGGGCGTCAAGTGAGAGTTGCACACTGACTGATGTCATGATCTGCATAAACTCCATAATTTTTGCAAGCGCGGACATCAGCAGGGCTGGCGCCCAGCCGAAAATGGCGGCTGCCACGGGACTCGCCGGCAGTGGGTGGAAATGCGGTGGCCGCCATTTTGTCCCCTGAATTAGGTGGTAATGGCCTGTGCTAATCCCCCGAATTTTTAGCCCATGACCTCAATGCAATAGAGATAATTTTCCTTGCCCTTACTCCACTCTTCCCCAGGACAAAGGTCAAGACAAAGGTGGCGACATCGTTATCTGGGTCTCTGTCTCTTTAACATAACCCCGGGATTTGCAATACATTCCCTGGGGGGAGAGGCCAAAGAGTCTGCAGTAAGTGCAGCCCCAGTCATTCTCCCACAGAAGGTCTGCGGGGGTCCTGGGGGCAGTCCAAAGAATTGCAGGTAGGCCTCCTCTATAATTTTCTGCCAACCCTCCAGGATCTTCAGATTGCTTAGGATTACTCTGGGCTGCTGATCACCATGGCCACCCTGATTTTCCTGCGCCTATTGCTGGTACCAGGTCCTGCCTAGGGCAGGCCTATGCCAAGGTTGCCCCTGGGCCATTTAAATGGCCTGGGACAGGAAATCCTGGCAATCTTGGAGTTGGTCAGGAACAGCAAATTTTGGGTGCAGTGCTCCTGCCCAGCAGGAAAACCTGCCCTAGAATCTTGGAATTGGTTCAATCCAGTTGTGTATTTAACTAATGTTTATATGGTCACCACTTGAACTCCAGCAACTAGAAAGAAAATACTGATCCCAGGTATTGTGTACATGTAAATATAGTTACCCTAGGGAAAAAGGGCATCAATGATGGTTTGCAGCCCATTCTTTTGGAAGGAGGTGTACCTCTACCTCTCTACCATTCCTTCGAGCCCTACATTGCCTCTACTTTGTGCCTCTACTTTGTCTGACATCCAGATAAATATTTGTAAGACTGAACCAATTCTCTTCTGCCCCCCACCACAATCTCTGTACCCTTGCCGCTGATTCCATCCACCATTGTCTCAGGCTGAACCCGACTTTTCACACCCTTGGCATCCCATTCGACCCTGAGCTGAGGTTCAGCCCACCTGTTGCTGAAACATGCCGTTGTCACCTCCAGACTTGACTTTTCCAATGCTCTCCTGTCCGTCCATGTAACCTCAAACCTTCTGTAAACTTCGGCTTATCTAAAACTCTGCTTCCCTTGTCCTGCACCCCACCATTTCCCCTCACCAATGACCGCTGTGCTTGCTGAACTACAATGGCTCCCAGTCTCTCGACATGTCTAATTTCAAATTCACAACCTTGTGTTTAAATTCCTTTGTGGCTTCACCCCTCCCTAGTTCAGTAACCCTATAACCACCTAGTAAATAATAATAACTTAGTAAATAGCAGTCACCATGGAGTCTGGCTTCTGGTGGCCCCTTCCCACCAATGGTGGGTGAGGCTTTGTTACCTAGGTGTCTCACTCTGGAATTCCATTCCAAACCCCTTCACCTCTCCACCACCCTCTTCTCCTCTAAGATCCTCTTTAAACCCCAGCTCATCGACCAAGCTTTTGGTCGCCCATCCTAATAACTCCTTTGGCTCGGCACTCATTATTTCCTTACACCTCTGTGAAAGGCACCATATAAATTAACGTTGTTGTTGCTGAAATGGGGAGATTCCAACAAGGGGGCAGGAGTGAAAATAAAGAAAATACATTTTTTTTAAAAGCATCAAGTATTTCATCACATTACCAGTACTATTTTTCATTAATATGTATTTGTTTAAAATCTTAACAGTAATAATGAGTTCCTGTATTTTTTCAACCCTTATGTATCTGTATCCTGTAGATGGAAAACAGGCCATGACCTCCAGTGTTCTAACTCAGCTGCCAGTCTGCCCTATTCAAAGGCAAGCACCAGTACTGTAGCAGCTCTTGCCCTAGTGACCAAATCAGAAATTAAAAAATAATGATTGCAGTAATTACTGGATGTGAATGAACACTCCATGACATTATTTGAGGAATCCCACTGGGCAAAATCAACAGCAGCATCCGTCTTATCTCAGGGATGTGCACATCCGGCCAATCCATGTTCCAGAAGCAGCCCAGCAGCCCACAGTTCCCACCCCTTCCTTTCAGCTAAAGTAGGTTGACAACAGAGGCTGGGTAGCTATTAACCAGAAGAGAGCCATTTTGTATTAGTCACACGTACTTGTCAGTACACGTAATTCTACAGCATGTTGGCAGCACTCCAAGACGTGACTCAGTACTCTGAGGTGAAACATATGTCTCAGCTTCTCCCACTCATCTAGGAATCACAGGATAAGCATATCTCCTTAAGGAGTGTTTAATGCGTTGTCCCAGGAAACTACCATGTTTCTGACGGTGCACAGTAACTGCTGTAAAGTTAACCCAAGATAGCACTGTTTAATTAATGCATTCTGTACACAAGCAAAAACCAGTCTGCTGAACTCTAAAGGGCGGATATATTTGCTGTGTAGTTGAAGGCTAGACTTGCTGACACATGCTAGGTCTGCCTTATGTCAATAGCAGTAACAGGAAAAAGACAAGATGAGTCAAAGAATGATACAGTCAGATACAAGCTTCCTTACGTATGTGAACACCCGATCCCAGTCAGACCAAATTGCACTGACAAGCATATATAAAGAAGAATTGAATTGAATTGAAATATCAGCAGTTATCAGTTATTGGTGCTGTTACTGATTTTTGAAAAATACTGCACACATCACTATAATTAAAAAAGAATTGCTCTTGGGCAGCACTAGATATGCTGCATTTTTATTACACATCCGTAGTTGCCCTGAGAAGGTGGTGGTGGGCTTTCTCTTTAAACTGATGATGGTACTCCCATGATGGTGTTAGGCAGGGAATTCCAGGATTTTGATCCAGCGATGAAGGAGAATGATGACATATGTTCAAGTTAGGATGGTGTGTGACTTGGAGGGGAACTTGGAGGTGATGGCGTTAGCTGTGGCTCAGTGGTAGCACACTCGCCTCTGAGTCAGGAGGCTGTGCGTTCAAGTCCCATACCAGAGGCTTGCTTACATGACACTAGACTGACACTCCAGTGCAGTACTGAGGGAGTGCTGCACTGCTGGAGATGCTGCCTTTTGGATGAGACATTAAACCTGAGTATTATAAGCAGGGGGGCAAAGATTGAGGCATGGTGGGGGCGGGGGGGGGGTGCGGTGCAGCCAATCGTGTCAGACAGCAGAGCCCGCGATTGGCGAAAGATTTGTTTTGAGGGTCCAAGGGATGAACTCCTGCTCCTCCTGACCCACAAGCAATGCTGTAAAAAGCACTTAGCTGTTGGAGCCGGCTGCTCCCGTCTCCATTTAGCTGCCGTGTTTCCCGAGTCAATTTACATCAGACTCTCAACTGCACTGTGGGAGCCTGATTTAAATATTATAATAAAGTGTCCTGCCTCTCAAGAGTGGGACACAGACACGCCACGCAACCCGCCACCGTAAACATGAAGGCATTCGATAAGATGCCACACAAGAGGTTATTAAACAAAATTAGGGCTCATGGGATTGGGGGTAATCTACTAGCATGGATTGAGGATTGGTTAACGGACAGAAAACAGAGAGTAGGAATAAACGGGTCATTTTCGGGTTGGCAGGCTGTAACTAGTGGGGTACTGCAAGGATCAGTGCTTGGGCCTCAGCTATTCACAATCTATATCAATGATTTGGATGAGGGGACCTATTGTAATATATCCAAGTTTGCTGATGATACAAAGCTGGGTGGGAATGTAAGTTGTGAGGAGGATGCAAGGAGGCTTCAAGGGGATATAGACAAGCTAAGTGAGTGGGCAAGAACATGGCAAATGGAATATAATATGGAGAAATGTGAAGTTATCCACTTTGGTAGGAAAAATAGAAAAGCAGAGTAGTTTTTAAATGGTGAGAGATTGGGATATGTTGGTGTTCAGAGGGACCTGGGTGTCCTTGTACACGAATCACTGAAAGTTAACATGCAGGTACAGTAAGCAATTAGGAAAGCAAATGATATGTTGGCCTTTATTACAAGAGGATTTGAGTATAAGAGTAAAGACGTCATACTGCAATTATATAGGGCCCTGGTGAGACCACACCTGGAGTATTGTGTACAGTTTTGGACTCCTTACCTAAGGAAGGATATACTTGCCATAGAGGGAGTGCAACGAAGGTTCACCAGACTGATTCCTGGGATGGGGGTTTGTCCTATGAGGAGAGATTGAGTAGACTAGGCCTATATTCTCTAGAGTTTAGAAGAATGAGAGGTGATCTCATTGAAACATATAAAATTCTTACAGGACTTGACAGGGTAGATGCAGGGAGGATGTTTCCCCTGGCTGTGGAGTCTAGAACCAGGGGTCATAGTCTCAGAATAAGGGGTTGGCCATTTAGGACTGAGATGAGGAGAAATTTCTTCACTCAGAGGGTGGTGAATCTTTGGAATTCTCTACCCCAGAGGGCTGTGGAGGCTCAGTCGTTGAGTATATTCAAGACAGAGATCAATAGATTTTTGGATATTAAGGGAATCAAGGGATATGGGGATAGTGCAGGAAAGTGGAGATGAGGTAGAAGATCAGCCATAATCTTAGTGAATGGCGGAGCAGGCTTAAGGGGCCGAATGGCCTACTCCTGCTCCTATTTCTTATGTTCTTATGTTCTAATGTGCGTGGTAGGTTGGAGTCGTGTTTGCCGATTTTTAAATTTTTAAACCCCCCGACTTTTTGATTAAGTAAATAAGGAGAAACTGTTTTCAGCAGAAGGGTCAGTACCCAGAGGACACAGATTTAAGAACAAGAGGTGAGTTTTTTTTTTACACAGCGAGTTGTTTTGATCTGGAATGCACTGGGAATTGGATAAACAGGCACGATGGGCCGAATGGCCTCCTTCTGTGCTGCATTATTCTATGATTCTTACCAATCTTGTTTGGTTTGCTCACTGTGAATTAGAGGATATGCTTTTTTATGACAATATGGGTGTTAACAACTAAGCGACAGAGGGAAAATGTTACAGGACGTAAGTGTAACTAAACTTAGAGGAAGTGCGTGCAAGACTTTAAATATATTAATAGATTGAGACATTGCCTTCAAGACAAACATTGGTTTCATTAATTAACGAATGGAAAGGAGGCTTAGAAAAATGGACATGCAATTAGTAGACCCTTTCTTGATGAATGATAGTTGTTCACTAAACACTGTTAGGTAGTAGAACATAAGCACTGCTCTCTCTTGCCTAGAGCATGTAGCTGGTACCACTTTCAGAAAGGGTAAGAGTTACTGTGAGAAATATGGCAGACGAATAGAATCATAGAATCATAGAATGGTTACAGCGCAGTAGGAGGCCATTCGGCCTGTTGAGCCTGTGCCGGCTCTCTGCAAGAGCAATTCAGCTAGTCCCACTCCCCCGCCCTTTCCCCGTAGCCCTGCACATTTTTTTCCTTCAGGTACTTATCCAATTCCCTTTTGAATGCCATGATTGAACCTGCCTCCACCACCCTCTCAGACAGTGCATTCCAGATCCTAACCACTCGGAATGGATTGATGATTGGCAGTGACACACCTTCAAAATACAGGTCATTCACCTTGGCAATTCTAATTTACAGTTTACTTGAAGGGAACGTCTCTGCCCTGATGTGCTGGGTGCCGAAGGAACTCTAAACTTCCACTGTCAAATTCTTGTTCTTCTGTGCTTGGAGTATTACCAGAAAATTATCAGGAAACCCTAGCAAGAAATTGGAATGTGTTAAAGAATGGTAGCATAGTGGTAATGTTACTGGACTAGTAATCCAGAGGCCCGGACTAATGATCCAGAGACATGAGTTCAAATCCCACCACGGCAGCTGGGGAATTTAAATTCAGTTAATTAAATAAATCTGGAATAAAAAGCTAGTAATAGTAACCATGAAACTATCAGATTGTCTTAAAAACCCATCTGGTTCAGTAATGTCCTTTAGGGAAGGAAATCTGCCGTCTGGCCTATATGTGACTCCAGACCCACAGCAATGTGGTTGACTCTTAACTGCCCTCTGAAATGGCTGAGCAAGTCACTCAGTTATAACAAACCGCGACGAAACACAATAATAATAAAAATAAATATGGACACAACAACGGCACACCCAGCCCAGTCGACCCAGTTCTCCTCACCAACATCTGGGGACTTGTGCCAAAATTGGGAGAGCTATCCCACAGACTAGTCAAGCCTGACATAGTCATACTCACAGAATCATACCTTTCATTCAATGTCCCAAACTCCTCCCTCACCATCCCTGGGTATGTCCTGTCCCACCGGCAGGATAGACACACCAGGGGTGGAGGCACAGTCGGGAAGGAGTGGCCCTGGGGGTCCTCAACATTGACTCCAGATCCCATGAAGTCTCATGGCTTCAAGTCAAGCATGGGCAAGGAAACCTCCTGCTGATTACCACCTACCGCCCTCCTTCAGCTGATGAATCAGTACTCCTCCATGTTGAACACCACTTGGAAGAAGCACTGAGAGTAGCAAGGGCACAGAATGTACTCTGGGTGGGGGACTTCAATGTGGTTCGAGTAGCACCACTCCTGGCCGACTCCTGAAGGACATAGGTGCCAGTCTGGGCCTGCGACAGGTGGTGAGAGAACCAACACGAGGGAAAAACCTACTTGACCTCGTCCTCACCAATCTACCTGTCGCAGATGCATCTGTCCATGACAGCATTGGTAGCCATCAACAGTGACCACTGCACAGTTATTGTGGAGACGAGGTCCTATCTTCACACTGAGGACACCCTCCATCGTGTTGTGTGGCACTACCACCATGCTAAATGGGGTGGATTCTGAACAGATCTAGCAGCTCAAAACTGGGCATCCATAGAAACATAGAAGATAGGAGCAGGAGTAGGCCATTCGGCCCTTCGAGCCTGCTCCGCCATTCAATGAGATCATGGCTGATCATCCAAATTCAGTACCCTGTCCCTGCCTTCTCCCCATATCCCTTGATCCCTTTAGCCTCAAGAAATATATCCAACTCTTTCTTGAATATATTTAATGAACTGGCCTCCACCGCCCTCTGTGGCAGAGAATTCCACAGGTTCACCACTCTCTGGGTGAAGAAATTCCTCCTCATTTCAGTCCTAAATGGCTTACCCCTTATCCTTAGACTATGACCCCTGGTTCTGGACTCCCCGGCCATCAGAAACATCCTTTCTGCATCTAGTCTGTCCAGACCTGACAGAATTTTATAGGTTTTGATGAGATCCCCTCTCAATCTTTTAAACTCCAGTGAGTATAAGCCCAATTGACACAATCTCTCCTCGTACGTCATTCCTGCCATCCCAGGTATCAGCCTGGTGAATCTTCGCTGCACTCCCTCCATGGCAAGAACATCCTTCCTCAGGTAAGGTGACCAAAACTGCACACAATACTCAAGGTGCGGTCTCACCAAGGCCCTGTACAACTGCAGCAAGACATCCTTGTTCTTGTACTCGAACCCTCTTGCTACGAAGGCCAACATACCATTTGCCTTCTTAACCGCCTGCTGCACCTGCATGCTTACCTTCAGCGACTGGTGCACAAGAACACCTAGGTCTCTTTGCACTTCCCCTTCTCCCAATCTATTGCCATTCAAATAATAATCTGCCTTCCTGTTTTTGCCACCAAAGTGGATAACCTCACATTTATCCACATTATAGTGCATTTGCCATGTTTCTGCCCAATCACCCAACCTGTCCAAATCGTACTGGAGTTTCATGACATCCTCCTCACAGCATACCCTCCCACCCAGCTTTGTGTCGCCTGCAAATTTGGAGATATTACATCCAATTCCCTCGTCCAGATCATTAATATATATTGTGAACAGCTGGGGTCCTAGGACCGATCTTTGCGGTACCCCACTAGTCACTGCCTGCCACTTGGAAAACGACCCGTTTATTCCAACTCTTTGCTTTCTGTCCGCCAACCAGTTCTCTATCCAAGTCAATACCTTGCCCCCAATCCCATGTGCCTTAATTTTGCACGCTAACCTCTTATGCGGGACCTTATCAAAAGCCTTCTGAAAGTCCAAATACACCACATCCACTGGTTCTCCCTTATCCATTCTACCAGTTACATCCTCAAAAAATTCCAGTAGATTAGTCAAGCATGATTTACCTTTTGTAAATCCATGTTGACTTTGTCCGATCCTGTCACTGCTTTCCAAGTGCTCTGCTATTACATCTTTTATAATGGACTCTAGCATTTTCCCCACTACCGATGTCAGGCTTACCGGTCTATAATTCCCCGCTTTTTCTCTGCCACCTTTTTTGAATAGTGGGGTAACATTAGCTACCCTCCAATCCATGGGTACTGTTCCAGAGTCTATTGAGTTCTGGAAGATGACCAGCAATGCATCTACTATTCCTAGGGCCACTTCCTTAAGTACCCTGGGATGTAGATTATCAGGCCCTGGGGATTTATCGGCCTTCAGTCCCATCAATTTTCCTAACACCATTTCCCTACAAATACTGATATCTTTCAGTTCCACCCTTTCATCAGACCCTATGTTCCGCGGTATTTCTGGGAGGTTATTTATGTCCTCCTTTGTGAAGACAGAACCAAAATATGTATTTAGTTGGTCTGCCATTTCTTTGTTCCCCATTATAAATTCCCCCGATTCTGACTGCAAGGGACCTATGCTTGACTTCACCAATCTTTTCCTCTTTACATATCTACAAAAGCTTTTACAGTCAGTTTTTATGTTCCCTGCAAGCTTACTCTCATATTCTATTTTCCCTTTCTTAATTAATCCCTTGTCCTCCTTTGTTGAATCCTAAACTGCTCCCAATCCTCAGGATTATTGCTTTTTCTGGCCAATTTGTATGTCCTCTCCTTGGATCTTATGCTATCCCTAATTTCCCTTGTTAGCCACGGTTGAGTCACCTTTTTTGTTTTATTTTTATGCCAAACTGGGATAAACAACTTCTGTAGTTCATCCATTCGGTCTTTGAATGTTTGCCATTGCCTATCCACCGTCAACCCTCAGGGCAGTGTCCTAGGCCCAACCATCTTCAGCTGCTTCATCAATGACCTTCCCTCCAACATAAGGTCAGAAATGGGGATGTTCGCTGATGACTGCACAGTGTTCAGCACCATTCACAACTCCACAGATAATGAAGCAGTCCATGCCCGCATGCAACAAGACCTGGACGATGTTCAGGCTTGGGCTGATAAGTGGCAGGTAACATTTGCGCCACACAAGTGCCAGGCAATGACTATTTCCAACAAGCGAGAGTCTAACCACCACCCCATGACATTCAACGGCATTACCATCACTGAATCCCCCACCATTAACTTCCTGGGGGTCACCATTGACCAGAAACTTAACTGGACCAGCCACATAAATACTGTGGCAACAAGAGCAGGTCAGAGGCTGGGTATTCTGCGGCGAGTGTCTCACCTCCTGACTCCCCAAAGCCTTTCCACCATCTGCAAGGCACAAGTAAGGAGTGTGATGGAATACTCTCCACTTGCCTGGATGAGTGCAGCTCCAACAACACTCAAGAAGCTCGACACCATCCAGGACAAAGCAGCCTGCTTCCTCCACCACCGGCGTATCGTGGCTGCAGTGTGTACCATCTACAAGATGCATTGCAGCAACTCGCCAAAGCTACCTCGGCAGCACCTCCCAAACCCGCAGCCTCTTCCACCTAGAAGGACAAGGGCAGTAGACGCATGGGAACACCACCACCTCCAAGTTCCCCTCCAAGTCACACACCATCCTGACTTCATCATCGCTGGGTCAAAATCCTGGAACTCCCTCCCTAACAGCACTGTGGGAGTACCTTCACCACACGGACTGCAGCGGTTCAAGAAGGCAGCTCACCACCACCTTCTCAAGGGCCATTAGGGATGGGCAATAAATGCTGGCCTTGCCAGCAACGCCCACATCCCATGAAATAATTTTTTTAAAGTATGTTGGTATGGTGTTGGAGGTCTGAGGTATAATTCTACACCAGAAATTTCTTCATGACTTCAGTTACCAATCTTAGCTATGCCTTTGATTTGATTCTTATTATTTTCTTTGCAGAAGAATATGGCCTTTAATAGTTATCTCCATTCTTGACTGGTGGTAGAGATAAATTGAGAGGCTTTACAGGACCTGTGGGATGCTGAAGTCTGTGGCGATGAAAACAATCCTGGCTTATGCAATGGTGATCATATACACTTACTGTGGCAAGGATTTTCACTTTCATCAGATTCAAAGCAGTGCTTAGGTTCTGTCATACATACCATGTGCTGCCATTGCAACAATATGCATCACCTTGTGCTTTATTACAGAAAGCCACAAGTCCAGGTGAAGCAAATGAATGCAGTGGGATCACCATGCTCACCACGCCACATCATTTGAAGCAGGTGCTGGCTTTCTTTGTCACACAAACACTCACACTTATATAGAATTACATCGAAGTTACAACATGGAGACAGGCTATTCATCCAACCAGTCCATGTCGGTGTTTACAAGCAAATGGTTCGAATCATATTTACCCACCCTATTTTTATATCCCTTCAATTCCCTTTGCTTTATTTACTGATCCAATCTAATCTTAAATGTTGACATAGTCTCTGCCTCACCCACTAACTCTGGAAATGGATTCCACAGCCTCACAACTCTCTGTATGAAGGTGTTTCTCCTGCCCTGAGTTCTAAATCTCTTATATTTAATCTTGTATCTGTGGCCCCTCGTTCTTGAACTCTCAACTATTAGAAACAGTCTGCTTCTAACTACCCTGTCCTATCCTTTCATAATTTGAAACCCTTCTAAGCCCCATAATTTGTGTTCCAAAGAATAAAGTCCCAATTTTTCACATCCTTTTTTGTATTTGCACTTGATTAATAACTTCTTCGGAGGGTATTCATGAGTTTTAAAAATGAGGACAGGGCGATGCACTGAAGGTGCAGAGGCATTGAGTGAAGAGGGGCTGGCTGCCTTCTAGAGGTACAGCATGGGCACAAGCCTGATCCCAAACTCTTGGGGCCACCGATGAAACTGAGAATACTTCATAACCATCAAACAGTGAGCAAGTCATTTGCCTCATTGTATGAAATGATGCAAGCTGGTGTGGGTAGAATTGTGGGTTCTATCATGAAGCAATATACCACACACTACAACTTGCTCTGGCAGTTAATGGAAGGTACCACCACAGTGATTCAACAATCAGAAATGTTTTAACAAGCCAAAGGTTTGCTCAATTATATTCTGCCTTGGAAATGTATGTAATTGTCGGCTCTGTCTTATGCTTCAACTGAAGTGCCATCAGCTGTATTTTGGAGCGACCTTCACCACCTACAAGGACAAGGGCGGCAGGACATGGGAACACCACCACCTCCAAGTTCCCCTCCAAGTCACACACCATCCTGTCTTTGAAGTATATCGCTGTTCCTTCATCGTCAATGGGTCAAAATCCTGGAACTCCCTACCTAACAGCACTGTGGGAGTACCTTCACCACACGGACTGCAGCGGTTCAAGAAGGCGGCTCACCACCATCTTCTCAAGGGAAATTAGGGATGGGCAATAAATGCTGGCCTTGCCAGTAACGCCCACATATCAAGAAGAAATTTTAAAAAAAGTAACCCATTTCTTCCAGCAGCCAACCTTGTATCCTACCTTCAAAAACAAAATAATACAGATGCTGGAAATCTGAAATAGAAACAAAATGTGCTGTAAATACTCAGCAGGTCAGACAGTATCTGTTGAGAGGGAAAGGCTGCGAAATTCATCTCCTTTGTGCCTGCTGTTAGCGCCTCGGGGGAGGGGGGGTGCTAATGGCACCCCCCCTCCCCCTGGGCTTATCGCCCAGGCGGGGAATAGCGACTCCCGAGAAATTCAGCGGGGCGCTGCTGAGGTGCTAGCCGATAGTGCCATGTCCCCGCCGGTAGCGTCCCGGGCCGCTGCGCCACTGGCAATGACGTCATCGCCATGACCTCTTAGTGCCCAGCCGTGACCTCTTACCGCCCCGCGGCAGAAATTCGGCTGCGCCCAGCGAGGCTGCCGTGGGCGGTGTCAGCGCCAGCCTCACGGGTCACCAGCTGGGCCGACCTCCTCTCGCGGGGCAGTAGTTAAAGACCCACGCCGCCATTTAAATTTTTTTGGCCGACCTCCAGATCGGCCCTCCATGGCGGCCCTTGGCGTGGTCTGGAGCCAGTGCTGGGCTGCAGCCATGGCTCCACGGCATCCTGGTGGGCTAGTGTGGGCCATTGGAGGCCCTGCAGAGCTCGCAGCGACCCTCCCCTTTAACGGAAGGGGAGGGGTGGTGAAACGTATCAACACTACGTGGGGCGGCCGCATAGCGCACCGGCACTACCGCATTTGCACCCCCGACTCCGCCCAAGAGGAAGTGGAGCACCCGAAATAGCGCTCTGCTTTCTTGCTGGGGCGGTAAGCTAAATTTAGCGGCCGGGGCGGTACTTCCGCGCCAGGCGCTAAATCTCTGGCGATAATTTGGTTACCGCCCCAAGCAGGTTGTAACCGAATTTCGCCCCCAAACAGAGTTAACGTTTCAGGTCGATGACCTTTCATCAGAACTGAAAAAAGTTAGAAATGTAACAGGTTTTAAGCAAGTATAAAATGCCTATTCGAAAGATGAGGTGCTGTTCCTCGAGCTTACGTTTTTATTTCTTGTATCCTATCTTCCCTGTCAAACAATTTGGGAAGCCTAGAATCTCTAAAGATTTGTGCCTACTGAGCACTCCCTGGAAAATCAGCATTGTGTGCATTATGTTTTGCCAGTGGTCATATATCGATCTGGATGTTACGGGAGTACTAACACTTAATAATGTTGATAAAAAGAGAGGGTACTGCTTATAGGCAAAGTGACACCTTACACTGAAGGAATGCCACTCCCTCTCCAGCTGTCCGTTGCATGCCACATTGAATTTAATGTTCGCCAGTGTGTAGGAAAAGAGTGCAACACGTCCTTCTGTGATATATGCTGAGCTGCATATTGGCTGATCCAAGTGACATCCCCTGCTGGTGCTCAGAAAGACAAAGAGATGTGCAAATTTAATGTGGTAGTCACTTTCACTTCCACTGACAGTATTGTCGTGATGTTGTTCCTGTAATGATATCAGCAAATAGTGATGTTATTTGCCTGTTTGATTATGATGCCTTATCAGCATGTTTGCATGTATTGATTGCTTGTGCCTGACCAGCAGAGGGCATGTGACCGAGACAAGCAAGGCAGTTTAGTTTAGTTTCAGTTTTGTTCTAGATGCATCACAAGCATCGTGTCTCCTGTAAAGCTGTATAAAAAGTTGAACAGACTTTAGATTAAAAGACATTCTCTTTCATAAATGTCTCGTCATTGAACCCACAAAGAAATCAATACATGGTGTCAGAAGTGATTGAAAGAGATGAAGAGAAAAAATCTGAAGTTAAATCAGCTCTCCACAAATTAGCAAGCCAAAAGAGAACATCGTTGCTTACCATTGGAGAATAGCTAACGAAGTGAAAAAATGGAAGGTTTACACCCACCGGCGACGCTTCAGTTGACAGGTAATGTGGCTGAAAATTGGAGGAGGTTCAAACAACATTTGGGGTTGTATTTATCAGCAATCGGGGCTGACGAGAAAGGTGATAAAATGAAAGCGTCACTGTTCTTACATGTCGTGGGTGATGAAGCGCTGGAGGTGTATAATAACTTCACATTCGCTGCTGATGGAGACAAAATGAAGTTAGATAAAATAATGGAACAGTTTGAGGCCTACTGCATACCTAAACGTAACGTGACGTTTGAGAGGCATAGATTTTTCACATGTGTACAGAAAACGGGAGAGTCTATTGATCAGTATGTGACTGAACTGAGAAACCGAAGCAAAACATGTGAATTTGGGGGACTGACAGACTCGCTGATAAAAGACAGACTGGTGTGTGGTATTCCAGATAATGGTCTAAGGGAAAGACTGCTAAGAGAGCAAGATCTAGACCTGGGAAAAGCCATAGCACTGTGTAGGGCTACAGAGACTGTGAAGTCGCAGGCAAAGGAGATGTTCAGTGACAATAGCTGCAACGTGGATGCAGTGAGAAAGAACGGATACAAACCATTTAACAAAACGAGCGCCAATGTGAAAAAAGAGGCGTGGCCAGCGAACGAAAATGAAAGGGACAATCGAAAGTCATGTAGTCGATGCGGTACACAGCATCCACCAAGAAAGTGTCCAGCATATGGTAAAACATGCAATAGTTGCAACAAGAACAACCATTATGCCCGTTGCTGTAAGAACCAAACGCAACAAAGCAAGGTCCATACAGTAGATGAAAGCGAGATAGAGGAGTTCTATGTAGATGTTGTGTCTGAAAACAAAAAAGAAGAAAGAGACTGGATGTTGACACTAAAAGTGAATGACATACACATTCCATTTAAATTGGATACTGGAGCACAAGTTAATGTGATATCAGAGACTGATTTTAAGAAAATTAGACCCAGACCAAAGATACATGGAATAAAAGTGAAAGTGACAGGATACTCAGGTACTGATATACCAGTGAAAGGAAGATGCATTGTCAAAGTAACACACAAGGACAGAGAGCACACGCTAGCATTAATCGTGGTGCCAAAGGATGTGCAAGCCATACTAGGTTTAAAAGCCTGTGAGAGACTGAACCTGGTAAAGAGAGTCCTCGTTGTGGAAAGCGAAGGAGAGACAGTCTATGATGAACGAAATGTTGCGTACACACCGGGTAAGCTGATGTATACAGCAGACACGTTGTCCAGAGCTGTTGACCCAGGAGAGCCCGCAAACACAGTGAAAAGACTGAAGTACAAGGCAAAAGACAGTGGAACTGACTTCTACCAGAGCATGCTTGTATACCGCACAACGCCGCTTGAGTGTGGTATGTCACCAGCCCAACTCCTGATGGGACGTCGGCTAAGGTCAAACCTACCCATCCCGGAGAACCTCCTGAAAACAAAAGAGGGGAGAAAGTGAGGAAGTTCAAAGAACAACAGAAAGAAAAGCAAAAGTACTACTATGACAGAGGAACACAAAACCTACCTGAACTCCACACTGGTGACCAAGTAAGGTTGAAAGACAAAACAAACACATGGACTCAGAAGGGAACTGTCCTGAGTGAAGTTCAACCAAGATCATACACCATTCAGACAGATGAGGGTGCTGTTCTGAGAAGAAATCGTCGAGATCTTCTCATGGGACCAGCCACAGCAGGTCAAGAGACTGATACTGTTGAACAACCTGATCACACAGCTGAGAACCAATCATCTGAGGCAACAACTCAGATTCAAGGACAATCAATCAGAAAATCCTCAAGACACGTGAAGCCTCCTGAGAGACTCATTGAGCAAATTTAAGGACTATTGTTATAGAAGGAAGTAATGTTATCTTATTCTTTCTTCAAGTTCTAGTGTATTGACATATTTCATGTGAACACACAAAGCAAGGTTAAAAAACCTTGATCATGATAATGATAATGTAAGTTCATTAAGTGTTACAGTTAAAATGCAGATTAATACAAAGAAAACATGTTGTTAGTTAAAAGTAAAATACTTTTGTTTTAAGAAAGGGAGATGTAATGATATCAGCAAATAGTGATGTTATTCGCCTGTTTGATTATGATGCCTTATCAGCATGTTTGCATGTATTGATTGCTTGTGCCTGACCAGCAGAGGGCATGTGACCGAGACAAGCAAGGCAGTTTAGTTTAGTTTCAGTTTCGTTCTAGATGCATCACAAGCATCGTGTCTCCTGTAAAGCTGTATAAAGAGTTGAACAGACTTTAGATTAAAAGACACTCTCTTTCATAAATGTCTCGTCATTGAACCCACAAAGAAATCAATACAGCTCCTTGACTGCAGATCGGGTTCCAGGAGCTGGCACGGGACAGATGTCGTGTCCCTGTTGAGAAGGTGTCTCTGCCTGTACTGTTCCTCACTCATGTCTAGCTAGGTGGCTTAACTGTGATCCTCACACTGCTTTGACTAGTAGTGAGTCCTGATCATTGTTTCCTGTATCCGCCAACATATGGGTGGTGAAGACCTGCTATTCCTGCTTCTCCTCCTCCAAAGTGTCTAGCAAAGAGAGACTTGGCTACACCCATGCTGCCGGTGATAGGCATTAAAGATTCTTCCATGCCCCCAACCTGCCCTAGCTTAGTGATCTCCTGTCTTACGTTCCTGCATGCACCTTCCACTCCTCTAACACTGCTCCTTGTCTCCTGTTCCATCCAGTCCATCATTGGTGGCTGCTCATTCGGCCATTATGTTCCTGTCCTCTAGAACTTCTTACCCTTTTGCTCCAACCATGTCACTTCCCTCTCTGCTTTCAAAACCCGCCTCAAAATCCCTTCCTTTGACTATGCCTTCAATTCCCCCAGCACAACCCTCCCCTTTTTCCCTACTCCCTGCTGCTTTGCGTCTACTGCTTTGACCCCCTTAATGTAAAGCACTCTGAGATGTCTTCCTGCACATTAAAAGTGCTTTAGCAATACGAGCTTTTTTAAATTTTATGTTGTATTTAAATATACTTTTAATTGTTTTCTTCTAATGTCACCTGTCCCCTTCGGCATCTCCTTATTTGAAAGGATTCTGCTCCCCCCATTACAATGCTGAGGATTCTAGTGTACGTATAACAAAACACTATAAACAGGCTAAAGATTCCAGAGAACGCTACCTTGAAATGTTTCCTTTTGTATTAAACAGTGAAGAGAAAAAAATAACCCAGAAGCTCCATCTATTGTTCAAGTGTGGAACTGCAGCATTTCATCATGCCCCGACAACATGGGCCATATTTTCTTCTATTCACTGGTTTTAGCAATTACGTTGATGTGTGTAAACAGCCTGTGTACTACTGTGTAAGGAAGAGGTTACAAGGAATTTTTCACACTAAGGATTATTAGGATATGGAAGGCATTATCATAAGTTACTGTTGAAGCTAAAGAGGGGATTAGATGAGGACTTATAGAAGAAAAGTATTAAAGGGGCCAGGCAAAGAGCAAGGAGACAGGTTTAAAAATAATGCTATACAATACACTCGACCTCAGTGTTAGTCAGTGATGACTTTATTTATGGTCCACAGAACTGATACAATATTTTTTGAACCCGAAATCCCATCATCAAGGCTGTTTACTTCCACCCCCTCAACATTGACCGCTTCTACCCCTATCTCAGCCCCTCCACTAAGTCCTTGTCCATGCCTTGGTCATCTCCAGCCTCAACTACTCCAATGCTCTCCAAAAGTTGGATTGAAGAAGTGGGTTGCAAGTAGGGTCTTAAAGGAGGAGAGGAAGGTGGAGAGGCGATTGGGATTTTGGGAGGAAATTTCAGAGTGTGGGGCACAGGGGGCTGAAGACACAGCCGCCAATAGTGGGACAAAGTTAGAGGAACTGAGAGTTCGGGTGGGAGGGGTTGTAGGGCTGGAGCAGGTTACAGAGATAGGGAGGGGCGAAGCCATAAAGAGATTTAAATATGAGGATGAGAATTTTACATTGTTTAAATCAAGTGCCTCTACCTCCTAAACAGATAGTCTGACCACTGAGCCTTAGGGGCAGAGTCCTTCTACCAACCAAGCTAAATGGCATTGCATGCTACATGTGTAATGTGCGTACATAAATAGGATGTTGTTAGCATAATTGGTTCATGTATTTTCCCCAACAATATAACAAATTAATTGATTATTATAATAGGGTAATTAGTACTATTCAAATTTCATTATAATAGGATATGAGAATGGATTTTGGAATGGCCATGCAGTAGAAACTAATCACTTGCTAAAACTGGAGGAGAAAATAATATGGAAAATAATATAAGATTTCAGCCTTTTTCTTGTGGTTCACTCTGTGACACAGGGAACTATAAAAAGGGAACACAGTGTCATTCCTATCGTTAATAGGAAACGGTGAGAAAAAATGGAAAATTCTAATTCTAGGATTAGTACAGGAAGTAACAAGCTCTGTATGAAAACAAATAACTGAAAGGGATTTGCGTGTATTAGTGCTTTTGAAAGGCATTAAAATCTTGTCTCTCTGCGAACTACTGAAAGCCCATGACTGATAACATAATTACTATTGATCATCAAGGCAAACAAAGACAGTAATATTGAATTAAGAAAATAGGGAGTCTATTGGGAAAATTGAGAGTGGAAAAGGGAAACAAATTAAATTGCTTATGAATAGCTTTAATTAGTTTGAATCAAAATGGAATAGATATCGAACTCTTTCAAAAAGAGAACATAAAGTCAGAGAGTGCTTCTTAATGTGGTATGTTGAAGGGGGAATGGGAAAGAGGCCATATTGTGGTATAGATTTTGGAAAATGAATGGCACAAGGACTTAGAGAATATGAAAATGGAATCCACCTACAGGATTAAAGGTTCTACATCTGACGCATAACCAATATATCAAAAGGATGTGAAGCATACCGATTGACTCAAATTTCACATAAAGAATAATAATAATAATAATAATCAACTTTATTGTCATTGTTAGTGCACAAGTGCAGTACAACGAAATGTAGGCTTGCGGCTCCCGAGAGTGTACATTTAGATTAAGACATTTAAACATTCAACATTCATTTGGCTTGTAATACATTAACATAAACATAATAAAGTGCATTGGCAGATGTGCAGGCTTTAGAGTTTATTTGTGGAGTTCAGTAGGATAACAGCCCTGGGAAAGAAGCTGTTCCTAAATCTGGTCGTTCGGGTGCGAATGCATCTGTAGCGTCTCCCAGATGGCAGGAGGGCGAACAGCCTGTGGCTGGGGTGGGTAGGGTCTTTGATGATGGTCCGTGACCTCCGTAAACAGCGCTTCTGGTATATGTGCTCTATGGTCGGTAGCCAGGTGCCGGTAATGCGTTGGGCAGTTTTGACTACCCGCTGCAGGGCTTTCCGGTCATAGTAGCTACAGCTGCCATACCATACTGTGATACAGTTTGTCAGGATGCTCTCTATTGTGCAGCGGTAAAAGTTAGAGAGGATCAGGGGTGACAGGTTACATCCCTTCAGCCTCCTTAGGAAATATAGGCGCTGCTGGGCCTTCTTCACCAGAGAGGAGGTATTGAGGGACCAGGAGAGGTCTTCCGTGATGTGGACTCCGAGGAACTTAAAGCTGTCCACCCTTTCCACCACAGCCCCATGGATGTGTATGGGGGTGTGACTTCTGCCCTTAGACTTCCTGAAGTCCACAATGATTTCTTTGGTTTTCTTGATGTTGAGGGCCAGGTTGTTATCGGCGCACCACTTCACGAGATGCTGGACCTCCTCCCTGTAGGCTGACTCATCATTGTTGGTGATCTGGCCTACCACCATGGTATCATCCGCAAACTTGATGATGGTGTTGGAACCATGAACAGCCACACAGTCGTGGGTGAAGAGGGAGTAGAGGAGGGGCTCAGCACACATCCTTGTGGGGCCCCCGTGCTCAGGGTCGGGGGGGGGAGGTGTGGTTACCTAATTTGACAGATTGGGGTCTGTTTGTTAGGAAGTCCAGGGTCCAGTTGCAGAGGGAAGTGTTCAGGCCAAGAGTGTGGAGTTTGGTGGCCAGCTTGTTGGGGACGATAGTGTTGAATGCTGAGCTGTAGTCTAGGAACAGCATTCTGATGTAGGTCTCTTTACCGTCTAAGTGATTCAGTGCAGAGTGTAGAGCAGTTGTGATTGCATCCTCCGTTGATCTGTTTGCACGATAGGCAAACTGGTGTTGGTCAAGAGAGGCGGGAACACTGGCTTTGATGTGAGCCAGGACCAGTCTCTCGAAACACTTCATTATGATGGGTGTGAGTGCGACAGGTCGATAGTCGTTCAGACATGTCACAGCCGTTTGCTTTGGCACAGGAATAATGGTAGCGGTCTTGAAGCATGTAGGGACTACTGCCTGGGCCAATGACAGATTGAAGATGGTGGTGAAGACATCAGCCAGCTGATCACATTCCTTGAGTACCCGTCCAGGGATGCTATCAGGTCCAGCAGCCTTTCGTGTGTTCACTCCGCGTAGAACACCCCTTACGTCGGAGGTCGACAGAGTGAGCACCTGGGCCTAGAAATTGGGTTTTGGCTTAGCCAGGGCTTTAGCGCCGGAAGTTAGTGCCGGCGCTAAGTCCCCCTGCGCGCGCCAAAAATTCAGTAGCGTCGCGCCCAAACGGCTGCCGGCGCTACTGAAGGGTCTTAGCGCCTGGAAAAGGGCGCTAACTGCCGTTTAGCGCTGCAATTCCGGCGCTGCGGCACCCAATGCGGTGCGGCAGGCTGGGGAAGTGCAGGCCTCCTCCTTCCGTTAAGGAGGAGCTGCCTGCACCCGGCCGCGGCCCGCGCAAATCTGTTTAAAAATGAGCCCGGCACCTCGGACAAGTGCCGGGCTTGCATCTGTTCCGGGGGGGGGGGGAGAAGTCCGGGGAGGGAGCTGCGGGCAGGCGGCCGGCGGGAAAGCGGCCGGCCGCCACGGGGCCTTTAATGCGCCGGCGCAAAGACATGTTGGACTCTGTTGCCAGAGTCTTAGTTGCGGCTGCCACGGGCGAGGCGGCCGCAACTGAATTTCGGCGCTGGGGCCCGTCGGCATGGCAACTGGGACGCTGCGCACACCGATGACGTCATCGGTGCCGGCGCAGCGCTACCGGTGCAATGCCGCTTTAGGGCCCCAGGGAATTTTTCAACTGGCCATAACTCTGGCGCTAGTCCCTCTAGCGCCTCAAAAGCGGCGCTAAGGCTAGTGAATTTCTAGGCCCTGGTCTTCCGGGGGTGGCAAGGCTTTGGTAGCCGGCTCCCGTACTCACCCGTAGGCCCAATGGAAGTGCCGGTTTTGTGCATGCACTGCACATGCGCGGGAAACCTGCACTTCCGTTGGTTCAGAGGTGGAACGCGTGCACCGGAGAGGCAGCGCGTGCGTATCGAACTTACATAATTGCAAAATACTGCGGATGCTGGAAATCTGAAATAACAACAGAAAATGCTGGAAATACTCAGCAGGCCAGGCAGCATCCGTGGAGAGAGAAACAGAGTTAACGTTTCAGGTCTGGGACCCTTCATCAGAACTGGAAAAAGCTGGAGATATAACAGATATTAAGCAGGCGCAGAGACGGGGGGGGAGGGGGGTGGTTAGGAGGGGAGGAAGAAACAGAAAGAACATCCTGTGCTTTTGTAAGAGGCAGGAAAGATAAAATGTTGCAAATGGGAATGGCAAAAATCATACTGCATGAAAAATGGGGGCAGGGATAATTTCTTTGCTCCGCTACAGTTTCTAGTTTCTTGTTGGAGTCAACAGAAATCAACAGGCTGAGACGTTTCTTTAAGCAAAAACAAAAGGGGGGAAAAATTGGGTGAGTAGTGCCACCTGTTAGCGCCTAAAGAGGCAGTCAGTGGCTGTAGCGCCACTGGCTGCGCCTCCCGCGATATTCAGCAGGGGCGCTAATGGTGGCGTTAGCCATTTGCGCTGCGCCGCCACCGATGATGTCATCGGTGTGCGCAGCGCCCCATTCGCGCCCCGTTCGCGTTCGCTACCCGCGCCCGGTTCACGGGGCCTTACTGTGCCGGCAGCGGCGCAAGTTAAGGTGGAGGTGCGGGGCGGCCGCCTTTTTTGGCGGCCGCCTGCCAGCACCTCCGTCCCCGGCCTCCTGACGCCCCCCCCCCGCGGCATTGCCGGCTGTTTCCCGAGAGCCCGGCACTTCTCCTTGGTGCCGGGCTCATTTGCCAGCACTCGCGAGCGGGGATCGCGCTGTTGCAAGCACCTCCCCCTTAACAGTGGGAGGAAGGCCTGCAGTACCGCAACGTGCCGTGCCGCAGCGTGTGGCGCTGCGGCACGTTGCGCTGCGATATTTAGTTTCAGCGCCCTAAGAGGGACGCGGAGCGCCTCGAGCCTTGCCCCGTGTCCCTCGAGGGGCAATGAAGCTGAATATCTGACGATCGCTAAAGCCTCGAACGCTGCACTAAATCCTGCGCTCAGGCGACTTTTGCGCCACTTTGGCGCCCCAACCCAATTTCTAGGCCAATGTGTCTTACTTTAATCAATCTCCACGAGGTCTGAAGGCTCAGCCCCGTGCAGGAGCTATGACGTCATCATGCAACCGGCGTCATGACGTCATCATGTTCCCGACGCTCTTAAAGGTACCCTGCACCAATAACCCAACCCAGCCTATACATATCACAAAATTGCTATACAAGGTGAATTATGTTTAGGTACATATAACAGCATTGGTTATACATTGTGTTATTGTCCCTATGTGGTCTCCGCCACATACGTCCCCCCAGAATTCACTAGTACTGGCAATGTCAGTCGTTGGGGGGGCCGGATCATATGGTTGGAACGGCTCCTCAATTCCGGGGTGGGGACCGGGGGGTTCATCGGAGGGACCTTGGGCGCTCGGTGGTGGACTGAGGGTGTGGAAACTGGAGGTCGGCCCCGTCTCGGGGGCTGTGCCAACTCAACGGGTCGGTCCAGATCCAGGTGGGCCGGCTTAAGACGGTCCACAGAAATGCAGTCCGGCTTACCGCTGACATCCACGACGAAGGTCTTGTCCCCGATTTCCAGGACGCGGAATGGTCCATCGTAGGGTGGCTGAAGGGGTCCCCGGTGGGCGTCGTGGCGGACGAAAACGTACTCTGCCGCACGAAGGTCGAGCGGAACGTGGGACTGCGGGAGGCCGTGCTGCGACGTGGGCACCGGAGCGAAAACCTTGGCGTTGTCCAGAAGGTCGGACCGCTGACGGGCTGTGGACCAAAGCTCCGTTGCGTTGGGGACGAAATCCCCGGGAACCCGCAGCGGCTGTCCGTAGACGAGCTTGGCGGACGAGGATTGGAAGTCCTCTTTGGGAGCGGTCCCGAGTCCCAGTATGACCCACGGGAGTCTGTCGATCCAGCCGTCGTCCCGGAGGCTGGCTCGGAGCGCGGCCTTCATGGATCAATGAAACCGTTCGCACAGCCTGTTAGCCTGAGGGTGGTAAGCTGTGGTGCGGTGGAGTTTCAACCCGAGGCCTCGGGCAACAGCGTTCCAGAGCTCTGACGTAAACTGGGGCCCCCGGTCGGAGGAAATGTCAGATGGGGCGCCGAACCGGGCGACCCAAGTGCTGATGAACGCCTGAGCCACATCGGTGACCGTCGTTGAAGACAGCGGGACGGCTTCCGGTCATCGGGTGGTTCTGTCAACTATTGTGAGGAGGTGGGTGAACCCGCGGGAGGGTGGCAGGGGCCTCACCAGGTCCACGTTAACGTGGTCAAACTGCCGCTCGGGCACCGCGAAAGGCGCCAACGGGGCCTTAGTATGGCAATGTACTTTCGAGCGTTGGCATACCACGCAGGTGCTGGCCCAGTCGCGAACGTCTTTCCTGAGCCCGTGCCAGACGAACTTGGCCGCCACCAGCTTCTGTGACGGCTTCCTGCCTGGGTGAGAAAGATTATGGACGGCGTCGAATACTTGCTGTCTCCACCCTTCGGGCACGACGGGGCGTGGCTGCCCAACGGAGACGTCACACAGGAGTGTGGTGCCGGCAGCGTCGAACGCGACGTCTGCTAGTTGAAGGCCCGTGACCGCCATCCTGTAGGCCTGGACATCCAGGTCGGAGGCCTGGTCGGCCGCCATGCGGGTGTAGTCGATGCCGAGGTGCACGGCGCTGGCGACGGCTCGGGAGAGACAGTTGGCGACGGGGTTGTCTTTCCCAGCCACATGCTGGATGTCCGTTGTAAATTCCGAAATGAAGGCCAACTGGCGTTGCTGATGGGCCGACCACGGCTCGGAGGCTTTGGCCATGGCAAAGGTCAATGGCTTGTGGTCCACGAACGCTGTGAACAGGCGGGCCTCCAGCAGGAAACGGAAGTGTCGGACGGCGAAGTAGAGGCCGAGAAGCTCGCGATCAAAGGTGCTGTACTTCCGCTCGTTGGGGCGGAGCTGCCGGCTGAAGAAGGCGAGCGGCTGCCAGGCGACGTTGACCCACTGTTCATGGACGGCGCCGACCGCATAGTCCGAGGCGTCGGTGGTGAGAGCCATCGGCGCATCGGGCACCAGATGCGCCAGCATGGTTGCGTTAGCCAGGGCCCTTTTCGTGTCTGTGAAAGAATTGGCCATCTCATCAGACCAGTTGGCGGCGAGTTTGTTGGGCTTGCCTTTGAGGGCCTCATAAAGGGGTCGCATAAGCTGGGCTGCTCGGGGGACGAAACGATGGTAAAAGTTCACCATGCCCACGGACTGTTCGACAGGCGGATGATGCCGAGGCGCTCCATGGTGTCGAACTCGGCTTTGGCGATAGCGAGCTTCCCCGGGTCGAGGCGCCGAGCGCGGGCGTAGATGGGCGGACTGGTGGTCGAAATGTGGTGTTCTACCCCGTGTTTAGTGGCAGCGGGGTCGCGGGAAGTCCATCACAGCCTCCACTTTCGATGGGAGTGGCACCGCCCTGTCCTTCGTGATGCGGTGCCCGAGAAAGTCGATTGAGGACAGCCCGAACTGGCACTTGGCCGGGTTGACGATTAGGCCGTGTTGGCTGAGTCGTTCGAAAAGAGTCCGGAGGTGGGACACATGTTCCGTCCTGGAGGCGCTGGCGATGAGGATGTCGTCCAGGTATACGAACAGGAACGTCAGGTCCCGTAACACGGTGTCCATTAGGCGTTGAAAAGCCTGTGCGGCGTTTTTGAGGCTGAATGGCATGCGGAGAAATTCGAATAGCCCGAACGGGGTGATCACCGCGGTTTTCGGGACGTCCTGCGGCCGGACGGGGACCTGGTGATAACCCCGGACGAGGTCCACTTTCAAGAATACCACTTTCCCGGCCAGGCGGGCGGAAAAGTCCTGGATGCGTGGAATCAGATAGCGGTCGGGGGTCATCGCGTCATTGAGGCGCCGGTAGTCTCCGCACGGGCGCCACCCGCCGCCTGGTTTCGGGGCGATGTGGAGGGGCGAAGCCCATGGACTGTTCGACCGGTGGATGATGCCGAGGCGCTCCATGGTGTCGAACTCGGCTTTGGCGATAGCGAGCTTCCCCGGGTCGAGGCGCCAAGCGCGGGCGTAGATGGGCGGACTGGTGGTCGAAATGTGGTGTTCTACCCCGTGTTTAGTGGCAGCGGACGAGAACGTGGGTTTCATAAGGTCCAGGAACTGGGCGAGGAGGCGGGAAAACTCGTCGGAGGCCGAGAGTGCGCTGGACAACTGTGTTGTGCTGGACCCGCTGAGGGAACACGGGAGCGAGCTGAAGGTTTCCGCGTTGATGAGATGTCGGTTCTTGACGTCCACCAAAAGGCCATTGGCGCAGAGGAAGTCAGCGCCGAGAAGGCGGGTGGACACTTTTGCTGTGACAAAGTCCCAGGTGAACCGTTGCCCGCCAAAACAAAGCGCCACGTTCCGTTTCCCGAAGGTGCAGATGGAACTGCCATTGGCGGCTTCGAGGACGGGGCCGTGGTTCCCCCCTTGAGTGTCTATGGTTGACACGGGCAGGACGCTCACCTGGGCGCCCGTGTCGCACAGGAAACGACGTCCGGAGTCGGTGTTTGTAATAAACAACAAACAGCCTGAACGGCCGACAGCCATTGCAGCCGACGAGTGGTCTTTAGTTTGCTTCGACGCGGGAAAACTGCACGGGGGCCGGCACTTCCTGGCTTTGGGGCCGAACTGCGCATGGTAAAAGCAGAGGTTTGAGGGTTGCCGCCGTTGGACTGTATCAGTGGGGGTGGGGCTCCGCGTGGCCGCGCAGTACTGTTGCCCGGTGGAGAAAAATTTGTCGGCCTCCTTGGCCAGGTCGCGGAAATCGGTAGTGGAAGAGTTGGCTAATGCCGACTGTACCTGACCTGGCAGCTGTTGGAGGAACAGTTCCTTGAAGAGGAAGCACGGCGTGTGTGTGCCCAGGAGGGCCAGCATGTGGTCCATCAGCTCCGAGGGCTTGGAGTCACCAAGCCCGGGTAGAGAGAGAAGCTGGCGTGCGCATTCAGCTTCAGTGAGTCCGAAAGTTCGTAAGAGGTGCGCCTTCAGCGTTTCGTATTTGTTGAGCTCCGGGGGGTTTTCGAGCAGGTTCACGATTCTGGCTGCGGTGGAGCTGCCGAGAGCAGAGACGACGTAGTAGTACCTCGTGTCATCTGTGGTGATGTCCCGGATCGCAAATTGAGCCTCGGCCTGGGCGAACCAAGCGGCAGCCTGTTGTTCCCAAAACTCGGGTAATTTAACGGAAACGGCGTTCGCCGCCATTTCAGATGAGGTCTTTGGAATCGTCCAAAAGAGCAGCGGGGTCACCAATGTTGGAGTCGACAGAAATCAACAGGCTGAGACTTTTCTTTAAGCAAAAACAAAACGTGTCTTACTTTAATCAATCTCCACGAGGTCTGAAGGCTCAGCCCTGTGCAGGGGCTATGACGTCATCACGCAACCGATGTCATGATGTCATCACGTTCCCGACGCTCTTAAAGGGACCCTGCACCAATAACCCAACCCAGCATGTACATATCACAACATTGCTATACAAGGTGAATTATGTTTAGGTACATATAACAGCATTGGCTATACATTGTGTTATTGTCCTTATGTGGTCTCCGCCACATTCTCACCATTTCTAAAATACTCTGATTTATCTTTCTGCAATTAATTAAGTTGCTTGTTGCAATTATTAATTAATTAAGCATTTAATAACTTACTCAATAAAGTTAAAATACATATATAAAGTACAATTTATAAATAAATGAGTTCCTCATTGATATTTAGTAAATACACTTCTGTCTGATTATAACTTCAGGTCCATTATTAGAATCCTGTTAATTTTGTCTATGTGCAATGCCACATGAGGTCAATTAGTAAAACATGAAAATAGAGGGTACATATTGGCCCAGTAATTCCGGTCCCAATGCGTGAGTACGGACGGGGTACTCACGCGTGGGTCCATTGGAAGTGCCGGATATCAGCATGCACTGCGCATGCGCGGGAAACCGGCATTTCCTCCAAGGGGTTCAGAGGTCCAACACGTGCGCGCAGGACTCTGCGCGCACGCGTTGAACTTCCTTCTTTTTGACAGGTTTGCCCGTGTGTAAGGGCCTCAACTTTTTAGAAATGTAAAAAGGAGACGTAAGGACTTGATTCTTTAAGGTAAGTGGTCTATTATTTAAAATTATAACATTTTTTCCACAGCTTTATTGTTTTTAAGGACTTTACAGTAAGGTAAGTGTATTTTTAGACCCGATTTCTTAAAAAATTATTTTTTTCAAAAATTTGATTGATTGTTTAAAATAGTTTTTTAAAGTTATTTATAGTTCATTTAATTAGTGGGATGTTTTTAAAAATTTTATTGAAAGTTTAAGTAGTGTTTTGGGCGCCCGTAGTTTTCATGAGTTTGACAGTTCTTACTATCAAACTCATGAATGAAGTTTTCCCTCCCCTGATTGGCTGCCCAGTGCTCACCTGATCCCAGCCGGCACATCGCACTAACTACGCCGCTGGATCAGGCAAGCACATCGCGCCGACATCTGAACCGGGCCAGTGACAGGAATTCCAAGCAGGCCCAGGCTTCAGCTGTCGGCGCGTCGGGTAAGTGCACATCGGGGGCTTGCACGCGCGGCAAGCCCCCGAACCTAATTTCTGGGCCATTACAAATTGGCCCTAAGTAGTTAAATTAAGCAAAATAAGCCATCAATAAAAACACATTTTTTCAAAGAAATCGGGAATGTAAAAGAAAAGAGATGCTAAAAGACAATTGGAATTAAAAACAAAAATTGAAAAGGAAATCATGAAGATAACATGATGTAAAATGGAGGAAAACATGGTGCAGAAAGGTGAATTCCCCAATTATCCTTATAAAATTTTGCACTTAACTGTAACTCAATTCAAACACACTGGAAACTGTACAACAAGGAAAATGAGAAGAGACATTTCCTGAGAAATCTTGCAGATATATCCTTTTCCATTAAGATTCATCTGGGTGGCTTGAGGTGCCCGTGACTGGTTTCTGGCATGCTGGAAAAAGACCCCTGAAGTTCCTGTTTCTGCAGACCTAAGTGAGGAAACCTGACCAGATCAGGGTACACACCATCCAGTGGCCAAATTTTGCGACTGCACCGAGAAGTCATCTCCTTGTGCTTTTATATGTTTTCTTTTAGATTTACTTTCCTCTGGCAGGCTGCATGACCATTCTATTGCGATGTTGAAATGTTATGTTGAAAAAAATCATAGAGGATACATTAGGGAAATGATCTGAGTATAATTTCTCCAAGCTTTATTCAGTGCTGCCAGCAGCCACCAGGGATTGAATTTGTGAGGCACCTGTTTTTGTTACAGATGACACACACACAGGCACCTAAAGTAATAAAACAGACTTGATAACTGTCATCAGTGTTCCCCAATCTGGCAACTTTTTGGATACTAAGGGAAACAAGGGTTGTGGGGATCAGGCGGGAAAGTGGAGTTGAGGTAGATGATCAGCCATGATCTTACTGAATGGCAGAGCAGGCTCGAGGGGCCGAATGACCTACTCCTGCTCCTATTTCTTATGTTCTTATAACTGCGGTGGTGAGGAATGCATTTGAGATCATGGAGAAAATAGCAGTAATCCATCATGTGATGCTTTCAAATCTAAATGCTGCACTCTACATTCATAAGACACCAGCACTAGATGGAATGCATCCAACTTTACAAATGAAGTGGAGACAGATGCAGGAAAACTGGACACATTTTACAGTTCATTGGCCACTGGGGAGCCTGGAATGTTTTTGTACTTAATGTTTAAATTGCTTATTGCCTTGGGATTGGTGTCCAGGTCGAGGAAGAAAGTGGATCCTTCAATGAGTGCTGCACGCTAACAGATCCATCACACATGCTAGCTGAGCCAACTCTGAGAGCCAATCTGGCAGGTCTCCAGGCAGCATAGCGAATGTAGAGAAAGAAAAAAAAGATTTTTGAATATTTTCATTTGGTAAAGATCATATAAATGTAATGTCCTTTCGCTTTGTAAACTATAGGTCAATCAACACCCAGGAGAGCAGAGAATACTAACAGTTCCTCACCACCTCCTCTACCTTGGTAGATTCATAAGATAATGGCCCAGATTTTGCTGTTAAAATGACAGTGAAGCTGATGGCGCTCACTGTTATTTAAGCGTAAATGGTACAGCAACTTCAGGCGAGGGGCAGCTGCGAGGTTAAATGCCAATACCCAAAAGTTGCTTTCTGAGTTGTGCTGCTCCGCCGTTAGCTTTGAGAAAACGACATCTCGTTGTCTGCCTCACCATTGAAATGCATCGAATGACGTGAAGTTGCTGTATTTGTGCAGTAGCTACGCATTAAACTCGCCACAGAGCATTAAGCCTTGTCATAACATAAGAACATAAGAACATAAGAACATAAGAAATAGGAGCAGGAGTAGGCCAATCGGCCCCTCGAGCCTGCTCCGCCATTCAATAAGATCATGGCTGATCTGATCCTAACCGCCAATCCACTATCACAGAACCATCTCCTGAATCTAACAGAATTAGACACACGAAATAGGAGCAGGATCAGGCTACACGGCCCCTGGGCCCGCTCCGCTACCCACAGGGCCATGACCGATCCGAACCTAGACTCATGTCCAAATTCCTGCCCGCTCCCCGTAACCCTTAATTCCCTTTACTTCTAGGAAACTGTCTATTTCTGTTTTAAATTTATGTAATGATGTAGCTTCTACAGCTTTTTGGGGCAGCATATTCCATGGACCTACCACCCTCTGAGTGAAGTAGTTCCTCCTCATCTCAGTTTTGAAAGAGCAGCCCCTTATTCTAAGACTATGCCCCCTAGTTCTAGTTTCACCCATCATCGGGAACATCTTCCCCGCATCCACCCGATCCAACCCCTTCACAATCTTATATGTTTCAATAAGATCGCCTCTCATTCTTCTGAACTCCAATGAGTACAGTCCCAATCTTCTCAACCTCTCCTCATATGTCCATCCCCTCATCCCCAGGATTAACCGAGTGAACCTTCTTTGTACTGACTCAAGAGCAAGTATGTCCTTTCTTAAGTATGGACACCAAAACTGTACGCAGTATTCCAGGTGCGGTCTCACCAATACTTTGTACAACTGAAGCAATACCTCCCTATTTTTATATTCTATCCCCCTAGCAATGAAAGCCAACATTCCATTGGCCTTCTTAATCACTTGCTGCACCTGCATACTAACCTTTTGAGTTTCGTGCACCAGGACCCCCAGATCCCTTTGTACTTCAGTACTTTCCAGTTTCTTGCCATTAAGATAATAACTTGCTCTATGATTTTTCCTGCCAAAGTGCATAACCTCAAACTTTCCAGTATTGTATTCCATCTGCCAAATCTCTGCCCACTTACTTAGCCTGTCTATGTCCCCTTGCAGGTTTTTTATGTCCTCCTCACTCACTACTTTCCCTCCCATCTTAGTATCATCTGCAAACTTTGATAACAAGCGCAAGTACCCTTTTAACGACGTGATAGCTGTTAATTACTGCCAGCCAACCTCTCAGCACTGAAAATTAACTATTAAAAGTGTGGAGTGTGGTATTAATTGTTTTTGGAAAATTAAAAGTCACATTTAAAATTAATTATATTTTAGTTCATATTTTCATATTTTAATGTAAATAATATCCCGATCTGGCATTTGCTGCCACCACCAAACGCATGCATCCATTCAGAGTAATGTTCTGTTTCAGATTCGTGGGCCAACAGCAACCCTCTGTTGCTGCCCCGATGTAGTCCTGTTTTTCCCGGCTCACCTGCTATTTATCTCTTCTGATTCCAATGTTGCCCCCTTCCCAGCAGTCACTGAGATTGCCACCTCCCCTAGCCCCACTGTCAGTCCCAACCCCACTACCATTGCTGGCCCCAATATGGCTGCCACCATTTTGAGAAGCACAGGTCAGAGGCTGGTTGGCTCATCACTCAGGAAACTGACACAAAGTTTTACATAAGAACATAAGAACATAAGAAATAGGAGCAGGAGTAGGCCAATCGGCCCCTCGAGCCTGCTCCGCCATTCAATAAGATCATGACTGATCTGATCCTAACCGCCAATCTACTATCACAGAACCATCTCCTGAATCTAACAGAATTAGACATTTTATTGCTCAATAAGTTCATATGCTGATTGAGCATATACTGGCCTCTCCATTTTATTGTCCACCCACATGGGTAGATTAGGCAGTAGATTATCCCCTAACATTCTCTGCAAATTCATTGAGTAAGGCACCTGCCGAGAACAGTTCATACAGCTGAGTGACACTTAGGTTAAAAGAAGCAGAAAATACTGCAGGAAGGAAACCTGAAGGAAAGAGATAAAGAAAAAATATAAATTTTGTATATTACATTTTTGCATACGCATTTTGGGGGGGAGGGGGGGGGCGCGGGGGGTCATAACGTATGATTTTTCCCCTGATTTTACCTTCTGTAGTCTCCCTAGATTGCACACCTTTTCTGCTGGTGACCTGAATCCACGAGTGGTATCTCAGCTATGAGCCCCAGTAACAAGTGACTCCATAAGCTTCTATGGCACCAGCCTGTCTTTTGTGTCATTGATCCAAATCAGGAAGCTTTTGAGACTGCAAAATTCAGTGCCCAACTCTTACTGAATGTTCCAGTCTTAGATGCTTCTAATCGGTTCTAAAAGTTCTTTCAGAGAGCGGCATGGAAAGAGGAAGTCCGTTGCTGCTAGGAGCCCACAGCTAAGAGAGAGGCATGTCTCATGGCACTTGTGTGAAGAAAATGTGTAGTACAGGAGTATCTGATCTACAACCACAATCTGGGCTATTAGTTGGTGGAACATAGGAACAAATGTCAACAACCTAGTTCAGAAAATTGGTCAACATACTTGATGTACTCTGTCCAAAGCTAAGGCGAAACAAAAAAAAACTGCTTGTGTTCAGGATTTGGTGCTTTTGGATTTCTGTTGGAATTTTCTTTCAAAGTACATCACACATACATGTCGCACATGTTTATTGATTAAAAGACCACATCTAATAGCCCAATGATGGGTCTGTGAAAGTCACTGCTTGGGACTGTGGCCTTCAACCAAAAGTTATTGAGTGTTGCTGGACTAGTGTAATGCAATAGAGAGTAAGCTGATAGCACATGAACATTGTTCAAGTAAATATTTACCAATGCTCTTTATCGGTGATTGCGCAGTGGGTGCAGACGAATGAGTATCGAGACTGGAATTTGAACCAAGGTCTTTTGAACAGGCATTCAGATAAAGGAAATCCTTAACGTATTGACTTGCTTTATAGTACTTATTGTCAACCTCTCAAGGAAGTCAGTGGTAGATGGGGCATTGTAATGGAGGTTAAGCCATTGAGAATCCTATTTAAATGGTCAACATAATTAATAATAATACATGTTTAAGTACTGGTACATGTAGCCTGGTATTGGACCCCATATGTGATAGACGAATTGATCATTGAAAATATAGTGCAGCTGTTTTAATATAGTGGCATTAGCTGTGGTTGAAAAAACATTTGGACACACACGTTTTGATTTGATCAATTTATTTTTCAGTAAAATACATGTAAAAATAGATTCAGTTTAGCCCAGAATGAATGGCTATCACTCCCACTGGGTGACAGTTCCTGGGTCACTGTCTTCTGGGGGAGAGGATATAATTCTGCTCTTTTCTGGAGAGAAGAGAGGATATAGTTCCAAGAAATCAGTTTTGTTTTCTGGAACAGCCATAGTTGGAGTAGGAGACCATTTAGACCCTCCAGGGCAATGAACTAAATACTTTTTTTTGGCAGGCAGCACAAATCAGCAACGTTCACACGATCCGTATTTTTTTTTACAGTCTCAGAGGTCCAAACATCGACAACTGGGCCAAGGTTCCAAAGCTGCACATACAGGGGGTGGGGCTCATGATCAGGGCTGTCATTAACATTCAGTAACAAACTAAAGAGGGAGACCGAGCGTGAGCAGAACTGAAGCGCCTGCGTGTGTGACTCCAGATCCGATTGGATGCGGAGAGGAGCCAGCTCTTCCACTAAAATCCGGCATCTGGTTAACGAGTTACATTGGCTGCGTGCAAAGAAAATACAGGCGGCTATACTGTAAAGGTAAGCTGGTGGGCCTTCTTATTTTTGTCCTTCTGGTAGCTGTCCCGTTACTGTTGTCCTGTGTTTTGTTGCAGATATCCTGATTTTTGCAACACTAAGCGAATCCAAAAACATTCCTGTTGCAACAGTTTCCTTTGCTTCTGAATCAGTTTTATATTGGCAATTCCAGCTTTTTGCAATTGTGGTTGCTAGTTAATCCAGCTAATATTGATTGGTTGAAAACTGTCCAGGACCTAACCGTTATTTTTAAAAATTGAATCCAGCTGGCTATGGTACTGATTTTGAGTTCTGACCATAGACTAATGCCTTGGGGGAGAAATTCGGTATCGGCCCATTTGGGGCGCAATTATCGGCCAGGCGCAAAGTTTAGCGCCTGCCGCTAATTATCGCCTCCGACTGCAAACTTGGCTTCTATCGCCCCTGGAGGTGATTGGAGCGCTAAATCAGGCGCTACACATTTCTCTTAGGGCGCTAATGCCGAGGAGCGAGGCGCTAACTCAGAGCGCTGGCGAAGCTCCTGTGATGTCAGTCAGCAATGGAACACAGACACACTGGCGCCGGCCAGTTCGTAAAGGGGAGGGTCGATCTTGCTCTCCATCCACACCCTCCTCATTGCAGCCTTGAATCTCAGCCTGGAGAGACCTGTACATCAATTCTGATGGAAAGAACAATGAAGAGACCCAGGGAAAGAGCTCAGAGTGCAGTCCCCATAGTCTCTTCTAAATCAATGCAAGGAAGGTCAAATCAAAATGAACCTGCAAAGTGCAGCTCAGCACCCAAAACTCCTTCACACAACTCCTGCCCTCTCCAGAAGTCTCTCTCTCTCTCTCTCTCAGGATGCGTGGTGCAAAAATGTCGCCGACAAAAAAAGTCAAGAAGCAGTCGCCTTTAAATAGCGCTCCCTCAGTCCCTACCCGATTGCAAAAGGTTCCCCATAACCTGTTGTTGCTAGCGGCAGTCGGTAAGGTAGGGGGCGCCACTCAATATCTGGTCCGGGGCGCTACCGGGGCGTTGTACGCTCGACTGACATCACGACCTGCAGGTGCAGGAGATCGTGGCGGTAGTGTTTAGCGCTGCCACAAAATGTCTGGTCAATTTCGCGAATGGCGCAAACATCGTCGCGCCCCAGCGCTAGTTGCTTTGTGCCCCATTAGTGCCCTCTTAGGGTGCTAACAGGAGGCGCAAAGCAACCTAATTTTTCCCCCCTTGTGTTTAAATTTCTCCATGGCCTTGCCCACCCTATCTCTGTAATCTTCTCCAGCTCTAGGACCCCACCCATGAACTCTCCACTTCTCTGAAACTAGCCTCTCCATCACTTTGCCCTACCAATCGTGGCTGTGCCTTCAGCCACCCAGGCCCCACATTTCCACATCCCTCTCTTCCTTTAAGACTCTTGTTAAAACTCAAACTCTTTCACCAAGCTTTTGGTCACCCCACCTAATATCTCCTAATTCTTACAGAGCTTGACAGGGTAGCTGCAGGAAGGATGTTTCCCCTCGCTGGGGAGTCTAGAACCAGGGGTCACAGTCTCAGAATAAGGGGTCAGCCTTTTAGGACTGAGAGGAGGAGAAATTTCTTCACTCAGAAGATGGTGAATCTTTGGAATTCTCTACCCCAGAGGGCTGTGGAGGCTCAGTCGTTGAGTATATTCAAAACAGAGATCGATAGATTTTGGATATTAAGGGAATCAAGGTGTAGTGTATGTACCTTTAAGGGGCGAACTACTTTTTACAGCTCCTGTATACTGTAGTACCGGCAGTGACCACACCTGTATATAAACCCTGAGTAGGGATCTGTACTTTAGTTTTAGAGTAACCTGCATCCAGTAAACACCTGTTGATTGTTCCTCTGCAGTCTCTGTCGATTTATTGAAGGACACCATACATCAAAATTCATGGATTTAACAGTGGCGACGAGTCGATTCGAACCTACCTGCAACTCTGTAGAAGAAGGCCGATTCCACCAGTGCAGGCGTCGACCATCCGGAGAGGACTTGAACATCGCAGAGGAGGCTGTGGAGAGCTGGACTTGGTTCCCCAGTCGCGACGATCCAGCGCAGCGGGCTGGCAGCAGGTACGGCGCATACCCTTTCCGGACGGCGGCGGCTGGAGCCGACCGACGGCACAGAAAAAGGCCGAGCAGCGTCGACGGGGTAAGAGAGAGGGTAAAGCGCACAGGGCGCAGCCGGGTTGAAGACCGAGCGGCGTCAACGAGAGAGGGGAAAACGCACAGAGCGCGGCCGGGGTTTCAAGGGCTGAGCAGCGTCCGCGGGGGAAGAAAGGAAGCGCGGGAGACGCCATTTTGAGCCAGCGGAGAAGAAGGGAAAGCGCAGGAGACGCCATTTTTAGCCAGTCTAACCACACCCAGGGATGCAGAAGAGTGGCAGTGTCACAGCGTTCGACAATGAAGTCGAAGATTGGGCAACATATATAGAATGCGTAGAAGTGTACTGCAAGGCGAATGAAGTGCCAGATGCCAGGAAAGCACTGGTATTGTTGAATTCCTTGGGTGCAAAAACATATGGCTTACTGCGAAACCTAGTAACCCCAGAGAAGCCAGTGGAAAAGGATTTTGAAAGCATAGTGGCAATCCTACAGGACCACTTAAACCCCACACCGCTGCTGATAGCAGAAAGATTTAAGTTTCACAAAAGGAACCAGCATAAAGACGAAAGTAATGCTGAGTATTTAATGGAACTGCGCAAACGATCGAAACACTGCCAGTTTGGAACGGGACTAGCAGATACGTTAAGGGACAAGTTTGTGTGTGGGCTTCAAAGTGAAGGAACCCAGAAACGGCTTCTATCAGAAAAGGATCTTAAGCTGGACAAGGCTTTCAGCATGGCAGTATCACACGAAGCAGCCGCACGGGGCGCTGCAGAGATACAACGGAGACTGCAAGAATATGGCACAAATGAAATGTCATATGGAGCAGTGAAGTGTTATTGCTGCGGCAGAACAACACACGACCATAAGGATTGTTGGTTCAAGGACCAAGTGTGCAGACAGTGTGGAAAAGTAGGACACATAGCAAGTGTCTGCAGGTCGGGAAAGAAAACCAGCAGCAAGAAATCTCCACAGGAGAAGTACAAAAAGGTACATAAGGTGACGGAGAGTAGTTCAGACGAACAGAAAAGTGATACAGACTCCGGAAGCAAGGAGCTGGGTTGTCTGAAACTACATAATGTAATCAAAATGGAGGATCACCAAACTATCTGGGTCACGCTCAAGATAGACGGAGTCCAAGTGAAAATGGAATTGGACACAGGATCAGCCCTAACAGTCATAAACCGAAGGGACTACAAGCGGCTATTCTCACATATACCTTTGAGAGATACAAAGATTGTCTTGAAGACGTACACGGGGCAAAAAGTCTACCCCAAAGGAAAAATAAGGGTGAACGTGATATACAACGGCAAGGAAACACCAAAAATGGACCTATATGTATTGCCAGATGGAGGACCACCACTACTAGGGCGTGAATGGATCCGGAAGACACAGCTAGATTGGCATTCCATACAAGCACTGACTGTAGATGCCAAAAAGGATGACGACGTCACACCTGGACGACTGTCAAAAATGCTAACTGACGCACAAGAAGTGTTCCAGGAGAGACTCGGAACACTAAAAGGCATAACAGCGACGATTAAAATAGAGGAAAATGCAAGCCCAAAGTTTTTTAAGGCCAGGCCGGTACCTTATGCGATCCGCCCAGCCGTCAAAGCAGAGCTGGAAGGTTTGGAACATTCAGGAGTACTATCCAAAGTGGACTGGAGCGAGTGGGCTACACCCATCGTTCCTGTAATGAAGAGGTCGTTGAGTAATACGCCTGGGGAACCAAAGAAGGTTCGCATCTGTGGGGACTTTAAGGTGACAGTGAACCCAGTCCTTCACACTGTACAATATCCGCTTCCGCGGATTGAAGATATTTTCGCCTCGCTATCTGGAGGGAAACGCTTCACTAAGATTGATCTGGCCCAGGCGTACCTGCAAATGGAGGTAGAAGAAGCCTCGAAACAGTATCTCACGATCAACACTCATCAAGGTCTCTACCAATACAACCGGCTGGTGTTCGGGGTAGCATCAGCTCCAGCTATTTGGCAAAGGGCAATGGATCAAGTCCTGCAAGGGATTCCAGGGACCCAGTGTTATTTGGACGACATCCTGGTCACGGGCGAAAATGACAGTGATCACGTCGCCAACCTGGAGCAGGTGCTCACTAGATTGAAGGATTATGGGCTCCAAGCTAATCGCCACAAATGCGAATTTTTCCAGAAGCAGATCTCGTATTGTGGCCACGTTATTGATGAAGAGGGGTTACATAAGTCCCCTGAAAAGATTGAGGCAGTAGTCAAGGCTCCAGCACCGAAAAATGTGTCACAACTGAGGTCGTTCCTTGGGTTGGTGAACTACTACCATAAGTTCTTGCCGAATTTGTCTACAGTATTACACCCACTGAACACCCTACTGCAAACGGGGGTACCATGGAAGTGGAATGACGAATGTAAACAAGCTTTCTAGAAGTGTAAAGAATTGATCACATCAAAAGAGGTGTTGGCTCATTTCAACCCAGCACTACCAATTCGGTTGGCGTGTGATGCATCACCCTATGGCATTGGAGCGGTGCTGTCGCACAAATTCCCGGATGGCTCGGAGAGGCCAGTAGCCTTTGCGTCTCGGTCACTAACCTCAGCCGAGCGTAACTACGCCCAGATTGACAGGGAGGCCCTCAGCCTAGTGTGGGGAGTGAAAAAGTTCAACCACTATCTGCACGGGCAGAAGTTCACCTTGCTGACTGACCACCAACCACTTGTCTCCATCTTTAATCCAAAGAAGGGCATTCCGGTGATGACTGCGCAACGGCTACAAAGATGGTCCCTTTTTCTAGGGGCGCACCAATATGATATCGAGTATAAGGGCACGAAACAGCATGGAAACGCTGATGGGCTATCACGCCTGCCACTGCCTACTGCGGAGGAAGCACCAGCAGTGGATCCTGTCGAAATATTTCATTCAACTATGATTGAATGCTTGCCAGTAACTAACGCTGGTATAGAGAAGGAGACCCGAAATGACCCGACACTGTCTCGGGTATATGATTAGACGGTAAAGGGATGGCCAGCACATGGCGACTCACTGTTGCCAGCATTCTCATCCAGAAGAGAGCAGCTGTCAGTATGCCAGGGGACCTTGATGTGTGGATCCCGAGTGGTAATTCCACCCAAGTTAAGGGAGAGAGTGCTCAATGAGCTTCACGAAGGTCATCTGGGAGGGTGAAAATGAAAAGCCTTGCTAGGGCTTATGTGTGGTGGCCGGGGATCGATCAGTAAATCGAGGACCTGACAAAGAGCTGCTCAGGATGCCAGAAGGTCCAAAATGCACCGCCACATGCCCCTCTACACCCATGGGAGTGGCCCTCATCTCCATGGCAACGGGTGCATATTGATTTTGCTGGTCCATTCATGGACTCAATGTTTTTAATAGCCGTGGATGCGCACTCGAAATGGCCTGAGGTGATCAAAATGTCCTCCACCACCACGGAGAAAACTATTGCAGTCCTACGGACCATATTTGCCAGGAACGGCTTGCCAGAGCAGATTTGCTCTGATAACGGACCACAGTTTGTGTCTGAATAGTTTCGAAGATTTATGAAAAGGAATGGGGTAAGGCATTACACATCCGCCCCGTATCATCCAGCCACAAATGGATTGGCTGAGAGGTTCGTACAAACCTTTAAAAAAGCAGTAAGGGCCATGTGCGATGACGACATTCCACTGCAGCATAAGGTGGACAATTTCCTGTTAGCCTACAGAAATGCGACACATGCAGTCACCAACCAGACCCCGGCCATGATGTTCTTTAACCGAAGGTTGAGATCTCGTCTGGATTTGCTCAGACCAAATGTACGAAGAGATGTTGAGAATAAACAATTTCAGCACATCAATGAGAAGCCGACAAGGAGCTTCAATGTAGGGCAACCAGTCTTGGCCCGCGACTACCGAACAGAGAAATGGCAACTAGGAACAATATGCACACGGCAGGGGCCACTAATGTACACAGTGGATGTTGGGGAGAACATTGTGAGACGCCATGTCGACCAGATCCTAGAGTCACAGGAACGAGTCAACCCCAGGTCTCGCGTACCTGGTGATGAACCCGACATACAGGTAGCATCTACCCCAGAAACAGTAGCATCGGAAGCTGATGAACCAACCGATGACAGGGGGGCAGAATCGCCTCCGCACCAAGAGCAAGACACTCAGGAAAGGCGCTATCCAGAAAGGATCAGGAAGCCGCCCCAAAGACTGAATTTATAAATGGACTATTTGCAGTTAATGTTGCATGTTAAAAGTGTTAATTGTTAAACGAATGTTATGGTACTGTTCATCTAAAAGGGGAGGAATTGTAGTGTATGTACCTTTAAGGGGAGAACTACTTTTTACAGCTCCTGTATACTGTAGTACCGGCAGTGACCACACCTGTATATAAACCCTGAGTAGGGATCTGCACTTTAGTTTTAGATAACCTGCATCCAGTAAACACCTGTTGATTGTTCCTCTGCAGTCTCTGTCGATTTATTGAAGGACACCATACATCAAAATTCACGGACTTAACACAAGGGATATGGGGCAGTGCAGGAAAGTGGAGATGAGGTCGATGATCAGCCATGATCTTATTGAATGGCGGAGCAGGCTCGAGGGGCTGAATGGCCTACTCCTATTTCTTATGTTCTTATTGTTATGAATTTTATGATCCATGAAGAAAGACTCATGAAATAACACTGGACGGCCAGCTGGTGGCGCCGTCCAAGGAGTATAAATACTTGGGTGTGGGCCCAGCGTGCTCAGGACATTTTGTAAACAGGAACTAGTGAAAGATAACTAGACCTCCATGTTTTGAAACAAGTTGATTAAAGCCTTGCTTTATACTCGAACCAAGTGTGTAGTGAGTTTTATTACATCAATTTAATCACCTTGATATCGACTCCATGCTCTGAGTGATTTCGGGAACAACCAGCTACGACTTCAACTGCAGAAGGGAACTCCGGCATAGAAATCAATCCATCATGGACAAACTACTCAGACCCGCCCGTCTTGACCTGCACCCAAATTCACCTACAACTGCTAAGGTATGGAAACACTGGTATCGTACCTTCAGCAACTTCCTCAGAGTGTGTGGTGAGAATGTTCCTGATAAATTAGAGATACTTGCCAATTATGTATCTCCTTATGTGTTTGACTATATCGAAGACTGTGTAGACTATGACTCCGCTATCCTAATATTACAGCAACTATATGTTAAGGCCCCAAACAAAATTTTTGCTCGGCATCTATTGGTCACAACTCAACAACAACCCAGGGAATCACTTGACAAATTCCTTCAAAAGCTTTGCAGGCTCAGCAAGGATTGTAACCTTAAAGCTGTCACAGCTGAGCAGTACCAGAAGGAGCTAATTCGTGATTCCTTTATTAATGGAATTACTCTCCCTTCATACGCCAGCATCTGTTGGAGAATAAAACCCTTGAGTTACAGGCTGCCTATGACCAGGCGTGTTCCCTGGACTTAGCAAAGAGGAATGCAGATACCTATCTTTTACCTCGTGCATGGGCTGCTGCTGTCACTTTTAATGACTCCTTCAATAGGTCTCGGGCAGAAGCCCTCACTGATGATGACTCTAACCTAGCGGATGACAACCCTACCCTAGAAGCCTTCACTGATGATGACCCTGCCCTAGCGGCATCTTGGCAATCTGGAAGGAAGTGTTTCCTCTGTGGAGGTGCGTTCCATTATAGGAAATTTTGTCCTGCTCGTAACGCAACCTGCAATCATTGCAGCAAGAAAGGTCACTTTTCTAAGGTATGCCAGTCAAGAGCCTCTGTTAGTAAGAAAGGCCCCTTTTCTAAGGTATACAGGTTGAGAGCTCCTGTTAGTTTTGCAGCTGCTATCTATGAAACTGCTCCTCCCCCAAGAACCACTACTAAGGTTACAGCTGTCAAGGGTAAAATTGCCCCTCCTCCCATCACAGCTGTTTTTCCCCAAAGTCTGTCCCATGCAGCCATGAAGGTTTCGGTAAATGGTCACATTCTGAGCGCACTAATCGACTCCTGCAGCTCTGACAGCTTCATTAGTGAGCGGGCTGTCAGTAAGTTAAAACTGCATATTTACCCCTCGGACAGGGAAATTGCAATGGCTCTGACGACACTGACCACCAATTCTTCCGGCTTTTGTCTTGTCGACCGTATTCTCAATGGCCGCACTTATTTCTCCACCCGGCTCAGGGTGCTCAAAAACCTATGCAGTGATGTGCTCCTGGGACAGGATTTCCAGAAACAACACAAAAGACTCACTTTCGAGTTTGGAGGGTCAAAGCCGGAGCTTACTATTTCCAAAGTACCGTTTTGTGCGCTTTCGGCGGATTTGCTTGACGAGCCCTCCTTGTTTGCCAATCTTTCCCCCCGATGTAAGCCCATAGCCACTAAATCACGACGTTTCAGCCAAGATGATCAATCCTTTATTGAGGTGGAAATCTCTCGCCTTCTAGCTGACGGTATCATTGAGCCGTGTTCATCTTCCTGGCGGGCTCAAGTCATCGTTAAAAATCCTCTGAAGCAACGCAAGAAACGTCTTTGCATCGATTACTCGCAAACTATTAACCAGTATACTGACCTGGATGCCTACCCACTACCATGCATCGATGACATGGTCAATAACCTTGCCAACTACAAGGTATTTTCAACTTTTGATTTAAAGAGCACATACCATCAAGTACCGTTAAAGGACTCTGACAAAAAGTATACGGCCTTTGAGGCCAATGGTCGGCTTTACCAGTTTCGTCGCCTTTCATTTGGGGTCACCAATGGGGTGGCTGTCTTTCAACGGGCAATGGATAGCCTAGTCAAACAGGAAACTTAACATACACTTTTCCATATCTGGATAGTATCACCATTGCTGGTCATGACCAGAAGGAGCATGATGCCAACCTCCAGATATTTTTTGACGTTCTCCGTCGTCGCAATTTAACATTAAATGAGTCCAAATCTGTGAAATCAGTAGCATCAGACAACATCCTTGGCTACTGGGTGGGCAACGGTGTCATCAAACCGGACCCGGAGCGACTTCGTCCGCTTCAGGAGCTCCCTCCCCCTACGAATCTCGGCTCTCTTCGTTGGGCACTCGGCATGTTTGCCGATTATGTGAAGTGGATACCCCACTTCTCCGACAAGATCCAGCCCCTGCTTCACGCAAAGTCATTTCCGTTGGAGGCAGCGGTTTTTCAGCTTTCAACCTCCTCAAGCGACAACTGGAAAAAGCCATGCTTCGCTCCATTGATGAAAATCTTCCTTTCGTGGTCGACTGCGATGCATTGGAGGTGGCGATCTTGGCTACCTTGAATCAAAGTGGTCGACCCGTTGCATTTCTGTCCTGAACTTTGCAGGATAGCGAGCTCCATTATCCTCCTGTTGAGAAGGAGGCTATGGCCATCGTCGAAGCTGTACATCAATGGAGTAATTTTCTCGCTCGTCGCCATTTCACACTTATAACCGATCAGCGCTCCGTGGCCTTTATGCTGGATAACCGGAAACGCACTAAGATCAAGAATAACAAAATACAACTCTGGAGGATGGAATTGGACGCCTTTGGATACACATAGAAATATAGAAATATAGAAGATAGGAGCAGGAGTAGGCCATTCGGCCCCTCGAGCCTGCTCTGCCATTCAATGCGATCATGGCTGATCATCCAAATTCAGTACCCTGTCCCTGCTTTCTCCCCATATCCCTTGATCCCTTTAGCCTTAAGAAATATATCCAACTCCTTCTTGAATATATTTAATGAATTGGCCTCTACTGCCTTCTGTGGTAGAGAATTCCACAGGTTCACCACTCTCTGGGTGAAGAAATTCCTCCTCATTTTTGTCCTAAATGGCTTACCCCTTATCCTTAGACTGTGATCCCTGGTTCTGGACTCCCCGACCATCAGGAACATCCTTCCTGCATCTAGTCTGTCCAGTCCTGTCAGAATTTTATAAGTTTCAATGAGATCCCCTCTCATTCTTCTAAACTCCAGCGAGTATAAGCCTAATCAACCCAATCTCTCCTCATACGTCATTCTTGCCTTCCCAGGTATCAGCCTGGTGAATCTTCGCTGAACTCCTTCCATGGCAAGAACATCCTTCCTCAGATAAGGCGACCAAAACTGCACACAATACTCAAGATGTGGTCTCACCAAGGCCCTGTACAACTGCAGCAAGACATCCTTGTTCCTGTACTCAAACCCTCTCGCTATGAAGGACAAAATACCATTTGCCTTCTTAACCGCCTGCTGCACCTGCATGCTTACCTTCAGCGGCTGGTGCACAAGGACACCCAGATCTCGTTGCAGTTCCCCTTCTCCCAATCTATTACCATTCAGATACTAATCTGCCTTCCTGTTTTTGACACCAAAGTGGATAACCTCACATTTATCCCCGTTATATTGCATCTGCCATGCTTCTGCCCAAGCACCCAACCTGTCCAAATCATCCTGGAGTTCCTTGGCATCCTCCTCATAGCACACACGCCCACCCAGCTTTGTGTCATCTGCAAACTTGGAGATATTACATCTAGTTCCCTTGTCTAGATCATTAATATATATTGTGAATAGCTGGGGTCCAAGGACTGATCCCTGCGGTACCCCACTAGTCACTGCCTGCCACTCGGAAAAAGACCCATTTATTCCAACTCTTTGCTTTCTGTCTGCCAACCAGTTCTCTATCCAAGTCAATACCTTGCCCCCAATCCCATGTGCCTTAACTTTACACGCTAATCTCTTATGCGGGACCTTATCGAAAGCCTTCTGAAAGTCCAAATACACCACATCCACTGGTTCTCCCTTATCTATTTTGCCAGTTACATCCTCAAAAAATTCCAGTAGATTAGTCAAGAACGATTTACCTTTTGTAAATCCATTTTGACTTTGTCCGATCCTGTCACTGTTTTCCAAGTGCTCTGCTATTACATCTTTTATAATGGACTCTAGCATTTTCCCCACTACTGATGTCAGGCTTACCGGTCTGTAATTCCCCGTTTTCTCTCTACCACCTTTTTTGAATAGTGGGTTAACATTAGCTACCCTCCAATCCATGGGTACTGTTCCGGATTCCATCGAATGTTGGAAGATGATCAGCAATGCATCTACTATTTCTAGGGCCACTTTCTTAAGTACCCTAGAATGTAGATTATCAGGCCCTGGGGATTTATCGGCCTTCAATCCCGTCAATTTCCCTAACACCATTTCTCTACAAATACTGATTTCTTTCAGTTCCTCCCTTTCATCAGACCCTATGTTTCCCGACATCTCTGGGAGGTTATTTGTGTCCTCCTTTGTGAAGACAGAATCAAAATATGTATTTAATTGGTCTGCCATTTCTTTGTTCCCCATTATAAATTCCCCTGATTCTGACTGCAAGGGACCTACGCTTGACTTCACCAATCTTTTTCTCTTCACATATCTATAAAAGCTTTTACAGTCAGGTTTTATGTTCCCTGCAAGCTTACTCTCATACTCTATATTCCCCTTCTTAATTAATCCTTTTGTCCTCGTTTGTTAAATCCTAAAGTGTTCCCAATCCTCAGGTTTACTGCTTTTTCTGGCCAATTTATATGTCCTCTCCTTGGATCTTATGGTATCCCTAATTTCCGTTGTTAGCCACAGTTGAGTTACCTTTTTTGTTTTGTTTTTATGCCAAACTGGGATGAACAAATTCTGTAGTTCCTCCATGCGGTCTTTGAATGTTTGCCATTGCCTATCCACCGTCAACCCTTTGAGTGACATTCCCCAATCAATCCTATCCAACTCGCGCCTCATACCATCGTAGTTCCCTTTATTTAAATTCAGGACCCTAGTCACTGAGTCCACTACTTCACTCTCCATCTTAATGAAGAACTCTATCATATTATGATCGCTCCGACCCAAGGGGCCTCGTACAACAAGATTGCTAATTAATCCTTTCTCATTACATAATACCCAGTGTAAGATGGCCTGATTTCTAGTTGGTTCCTCGACATATTGGTCCAGAAAACCATCCCGTAAACACTCCAGGAATTCCTCCTCCACAGTATTGTTACTAATTTGGTTAGCCCAATCTATATGTAAATTAAAGTCACCCATGATGACTGCTATGCCCTTATTGCACGCTTCTCTAATTTCCCTTTTAATGCCATCCCCAACCTCCGCATTACTGTTTGGAGGTCTATATACCACTCCCACTAACGTTTTTTGCCCCTTGGTATTTCTCAGTTCTACATCATCAGAGCTAATATCCTTCCTTACAATTGTGTTAATCCCCTCTTTAACCAGCAATGCTACCCCACCTCCCTATCCTTTTTGCCTATCGTTCCTGAATATTGAATACCCCCGGATGTTGAGTTCCCAGCCTTGGCCACCCTGGAGCCATGTTTCCATAATCCCAATCAAATCATAGTCGTTTACCTCTATTTGCGCAGCTAATTCATCCACCTTATTACGAATGCTTCTCGCATTAAGACACAAAGCCTTCAGGCTTGTTTTTTTAACGCTCTTAGACCTATTAGAATTATTATTTACTGTGGCCATGTTTGATTTAAACCGTTGATTTCTCTGACTGCCACTTTTGTTTTTCTCCTTCCTATCTTTTGCTTTTATCCTTGTTTCCCTTTCCTCTATCTCCCTGCTCAGGTTCCCAACACCCTGCCATTTTAGTTTAAACCCTTCCCCAGAGCACTAACAAACACTCCCCCTAGGACATCGGTCCCAGCCCTGCCCAGTTGCAAACCGTCTGGTTTGTACTGGTCCCACCTCCCCCAGAACCAGTTCCAATGTCCCAGGAATTTGAATCCCTCCCCCTTGCACCATTCCTCTAGCCACGTATTCGTCTGAAATATCCTTCTGTTTCTACTCTGACTATACACCATACATTATCGACCCGGCAAAGAGACTGTGGCCCCGGATACCCTCACGCGAGCCTTCTGCTCTTCTATTTCAACTTCGACTCTTGCGGATCTTCACACTGACTTATGCCATCCTGGCATTACCCTTATGCTGCACTTTGTGCGATCTAAAAATCTCCCATTTTCTATGGAAGATGTGAAAAGAACATGCTCCTCCTGTAGAATTTGTGCAGAATTAAAACCGCAATTCTTCCATCCATCGGATGGCTCACTCATACACGCTATGCAGCCTATGCAGCGACTCAGCATTGTCTTTAAAGGGCCATTGCCTTCCTCAATGCGAAACACCTACTTACTATGGTGGACGAATATTCATGCTTTCCCTTTGCTTTCCCCTGTCCCAATATGCTTACTTCAACAGTGATCAAATGCCTCGATCAAGTCTTTTCCCTTTGCGGTATGGCCAATTTCATCCACTCTGATCGGGGTCCCTCCTTCATGTCAAGCGAAGTCAAAAGTTCTCTCTCCCAACGGGAGAGTAAAACAACACCGTATCATCCCATCGGTAACGGACAGGTTGAGAGATACAACGCTAACATTTGGAACGCTGTTCGTCTTGCACTGAGGTCACGCAACCTACCAGACCAGCAGTGGGAAACTGTGCTCCCCGACGTGTTGCATTCCATCAGGTCTCTTCTTTCCACGTCCACCAACGTCACGCCTCACGAGCGATTCTTCAGGTTCCAGCGTCGCTCCACACATGGGACGTTCCTACCGTCATGGTTGGCAGCTCCCAGCCCCATGCTGCTCCGAAGATTCATCCGATCTGCCAAAAATGATCCCCTCGTCGACGAGGTGGAGTTAACGGACGTTAATCCCACTTACGCGCACGTGCGGTACCCTGATGGCCGGGAGTCCACCGTTTCACTCAGAGATCTGGCTCCCTGTCCAACCGGTCCCACGGACCCAAATGATAGAGGGTCCCACGGTAATGATGCCAACACTCTGCACTCCTTTGAAGATGATGCCCTACCTGGGACATCAAGAGATCTGCCGGCTACTCCACCGGATCAACTCAGGGAGCTGAGTGCTCCCCATGAGATGGCCACCCGAAGCCAGGACGCCTGTCAATCCCCAGCTACCAAACAAAATGAAGCCAGCTCTGCACCTGTGGGGACCTGCACCCGGATTCACGATCTCCCCAGCCTCCCTCAGGTCGATCAAGGTGACATGGGCCCTGTCGACCTACCAGTACAGATCAAGCGACCCAGGGACCCAGACATGGTCCGGGGAGACGTGCCTTTCAGCCACAAGCGAAGAGCTAAAAGACTGTGGCTATTCGTGGTCCGGCTAATCCGTTAAAAGGAAGTCATCGGATTTCCAAATCTTTAGGGAGGAAGAATGTTATGAATCTTATGATCCATGAAGAAAGACTCATGAAATAACACTGGACGGCCAGCTGGTGGCGCTATCCAAGGAGTATAAATACTCGGGCGTGGGCCCAGCTTTCCCAGGACATTTTGTAAACAGGAACTAGTGAAAGATAACTAGACCTCCATGTTTTGAAACAAGTTGATTAAAGCCTTGCTTTATACTCGAACCAAGAGCATAGTGAGTTTTATTACGTCACTTATGTTCTCCTCCTCTGGCCCAGCGTCCATTTTTTTTCTTATCCTTCTGTGAAGTGTCTTGGGACAATTTTGTACATTAAAGGTGCTATATAAATGCAAATTGTTGATGTTGTAATCCACATGATTTAGATCAGTGATTTTAAAACTTTTCTGTGTGAGCAGCCCTGCAAATGTTGACAGACACCAGGGGACCTTCTGCATGTATGCTAATGACTCCCAACTTGACTGTCCACTACCTGTCTCAGGGATGTCAATTTTGGAAACTAGAACACTTTCCAATTTTTCCACCCAGGTTATGTAAGGCACGAATCAGATGCACAATAAAGCACCCTTCACGCAGCCCAACAACATGCATAGCCTATCTCTTCGATTCCATGATGCAATAATGTGAATTTATTTAATATCCCACACCATCTATCCTTATGGCTTCTTTGAATGAGATTAACAATTAGTGCTGAATTATGGACATTTTTGTGGTGTATAGTCATGTCTAGTCTTTGTTGGTTACCAGAGGGCGCAAGATGGGAAAGTAAGCCTCCACATGCTGCGGTTATGCACCTCGTTATGTCTGATTACAGAATAGGATTGGAAAAGTCCTGGAACTTCTCGTTTTTAAAATTCATTTATGGGGTGTGGGCGTCGCTAGCAAGGCCAGCATTTATTGTCCATCCCTAATTGCCCTTGAGAAGGTGATGGTGAGCTGCCTTCTTGAACCACTGCAGTCCGTGTGGTGAAGGTACTCCCACAGTGCTGTTAGGTAGGGAGTTCCAGGATTTTGACCCAGTGATGATGAAGGATCGGCGATATACTTCTAAGTCAGGATGGTGTGTGACTTGGAGGGGAACTTGGAGGTGGTGGTGTTCCCATGCGTCTGCTGCCCTTGTCCTCCTAGGTAGAAGAGGTTGCGAGTTTGGGAGGTGCTGCCGAAGAAGCCTTGGCGAGTTGCTGCAGTGCATCGTGTAGATGGTACACACTGCAGACACGGTACGCCGGTGGTGGAGGGAGTGAATGTTTAAGGCGGTAGATGGGGTGCCAATCAAGCAGGCTGCTTTGTCCTGGATGGAGTCGAGCTATTCAGTGTTGTTGGCGCTGCACTCATCCAGGCAAGTGGAGAGTATTCCATCACACTCCTTACTTGTGCCTTGTAGATGGTAGAAAGGCTTTGGGGAGTCAGGAGGTGAGACACTCGCCGCAGAATACCTAGCCTCTGACCTGCTCTTGTTGCCACAGTATTTATGTGGCTGGTCCAGTTAAGTTTCTGGTCAATGGTGACCCCCAGGATGTTGATGGTGGGGGATTCGGCGATGGTAATGCCATGTCAAGGGGTGGTGGTTAGACTCTCGCTTGTTGGCGATAGTCATTGCCTGGCACTTCTGTGGCGCGAATGTTACCTGCCACTTATCAGCCCAAGCCTGAACATCGTCCAGGTCTTGTTGCATGCGGGCATGGACAGCTTAATTATCTGAGGAGTTGTGAATGGCACTGAACACTGCAGTCATCAGCGAACATCCCCATTTCTGACCTTATGTTGGAGGGAAGGTCATTGAAGAAGCAGCTGAAGATGGTTGGGCCTAGGCCTAGGACATGTCTCAGCCATTAAATGGAACATGTTCTTCAGGAAAGGGAATCTGTCACCCTCACTAATCTACACTACGTGGTTGACTGTTAATGTTCTCTTAAGTGACCATGGAAGCCACTTAATTGTACAAATAATCGCTGCCAGCTTTTTCCATTAGAACACTGCAGATTATGAAGCAATATGAAAGGATGGTACAGGGTAGATAGAAGCAGACTGTTTCCAATAGTCGTGGGATCTAGAACAAGGTTAAATGTAAGAGATTTAGAACAAGAAGCAGGAGGATCTTCTTTGCACATAGAGTTGTGAGGCTGTGGAATTCACTTCCAGGGATAATAGTTGAGGCATAAACTATGTCAGCATTGAAGATTAGATTGGATATGTGGATGAAGGAGAAGAGGATAAAGGGATAGGGCGTGGGTAAATGTGATTAGAACTATTTGCTCACGTGGAGGGTAAATGCCAACAAGGAGTGATTGGGCCGAATGGCCTGTCTCCGTATTGTATCTTCTATTTATTTCTATGTATTTGAAGATGACGTTCCATCACCACCTTCTTAGGTCAACTAAGGATGGGCAATAAATGTGGCCTTAACAGTATCACCAACATCCCAACAACAAATGTAAAAAAAGACCCGAGTAAGAATATTAGCCCGGATTTTGCGATCAGCAGCGAAGCGACTGTGCTTGTAGCTGAGCTCAAAGATCTAGGCGCCATGCAATCCCATGCGCATGCGGAGGTGCATCCCATTCCTGCATGCATGCAATTTTGCAATATTAATCTTTTTATGTTGCAAATTTTAAGGTGTCACTTGTAGCACTCTCTCCTCTGAGCCAGAACGTTGTGGGTGTCATAAATCTCATCATCGAGAAACTACCTATGAAATAACACTGGACAGCCAGCTGGTGGCGCAGTCCAAGGAGTATAAATACTCGGGCGTGGGCCCAGCTAGCCAGGGACATTTTGTAAGACAAGGAACTAGTGAAGTACAACTAGACCTCCATGTTCTGAAACAAGTTGATTAAAGCCTTGCTTTATGCTCAAACCAAGTGCGGAGTGAGTTTTATTACATCAATTTAATCAACTTGATATCGACTCCACGCTTTGGGTGATTCAGGAACAGCCAGCTACAACTCGAACCGTAGAAGGGAACTAAGACAAGTAATCGATCCATCATGGAGAAACTACTCAGACCCGCCCGTCTTGACCTGGACCCGAATTCACTTACAGCCGCTAAGATATGGAAACACTGGTATCGTACTTTCAGCAACTTCCTCAGGGTGTGTGGTGAAAATGTTCCTGATAAATTAGAAATACTTGCTAATTACATATCCCCTCATGTGTTTGATTATATTGAAGACTGTGTAGACTATGACACCACTATCCAAATACTACAGCAGCTATATGTCAAGTCCCCAAATGAAATTTTTTCTCGGCATCTACTGGCCACAACTCGACAACAACCTGCGGAATCACTTGACGAATTCCTTCTGAAACTTCGCAGGCTCAGCAAGGATTTTAACCTTAAAGCTGTTACAGCTGAGCAGTACCAGGAGGAGTTAATTCGTGATTCCTTTATTAATGGGATTGCATCTCCCTTCATACGTCAGCGTCTGTTGGAGAATAAAACCCTCAAGTTACAGGCTGCCTATGGCCAGGCATGTTCTCTGGACTTAGCAAAGAGGAATGCAGATACCTATCTTTCACCACGTGCACGGGCTGCTACTATCTCTTTTAGTGACTCCTTCGATAGGCCTCGGGCGGAAGCCCTCACGGATGACGACTCCAACCCGGCTGATGACAACCCTACCCTAGAAACCTACACTGATGACAACCCTGCCCTAGCGGCATCTTGGCAATCTGGAAGGAAGTGTTTCTTCTGTGGAGGTGCATTCCATTATAGGAAATTTTGTCCTGCTCGTAACGCGACCAGCAATCATTGCAGCAAGAAAGGTCACTTTTCTAAGGTATGCCAGTCAAGAGCCGCTGTTAATAAGAAAGGCCACTTTTCTAAGGTATACCGGTCGAGAGCTCCTGTTAGTTTTGCAGCTACTATCTATAAAACTCCTCCTCCTCCAAGAGCCACTACTAAGGTTACAGCTGCAATCTATAAAACTGCTCCTCCCCCAAGAACCACTACTAAGGTTACAGCTGTCAAGGGTAAAACTGCCCCTCCTCCCATCACAGCTGTTTTTCCCCAAAGTTTGTCCCATGCAGCCACAAAGGTTTCGGTAAATTGACACATTTTGAGTGCACTAATCGACTCCTGCAGCTCTGACAGCTTCATTAGTGAGCGGGTTGTCAGTAAGTTAAAACTGCATATTTACCCCTCGGACAGGGAAATTGCAATGGCTCTGACGACACTGACCACCAATTTTTCCGGCTTTTGTCTTGTCGACCTTATTCTCAATGGCCGCACTTATTTCTCCACCCGGCTCGGGGTGCTCAAGAACCTATGCAGTGATGTGCTCCTGGGACAGGATTTCCAGAAACAACACAAAAGACTCACTTTCGAGTTTGGAGGGTCAAAGCCAGAGCTTACTATTTCCAAAGTACCGTTTTGAGCGCTTTCGGCGGCTTCGCTCGATGAGCCCTCCTTGTTTGCCAATCTTTCCCCCCGGTGTAAGCCCATAGTCACTAAATCACGACGTTTCAGCCAAGATGATCGATCCTTTATCGAGGCAGAAATCTCTCGCCTTCTAGCTGACGGTATCATTGAGCCATGTTCATCTTCCTGGCGGGCTCAAGTCATCATTGTTAAAAATCCTCTGAAGCAACACAAGAAACGTCTTTGCATCGATTACTCGCAAACTATTAACCAGTATACCGACCTGGATGCCTACCCACTACCACGCATCAATGACATGGTCAATAACCTTGCCAACTACAAGGTATTTTCAACTTTTGATTTAAAGAGTGCATATCATCAAGTACCGTTATAGGACTCTGACAAAAAGTATACAGCCTTTGAGGCCAATGGTCGGCTTTACCAATTTTGTCGCTTTCCATTTGGGGTCACCAATGGGGTGGCCGTCTTTCAACGGGCAATGGATAGCTTAGTCAAACAGGAGAACTTAACGGACACTTTTCCATATCTGGATAATATCACCAGTGCTGGTCATGACCAGAAGGAGCACGATGCCAACCTCCAGAAATTTTTTGACGTTCTCCGTCGTCGCAATTTAACCTTAAATGAGTCCAAATCTGTGAAATCAGTACCATCAGTCAACATCCTTGGCTACTGGGTGGCAACGGTGTCATTAAACCGGATCCGGAGCGACTTCGTCCGCTTCAGGAGCTCCCTCCCCCTCCAAATCTCGGCTCTCTTCGTCGGGCACTCGGCATGTTCGCCTATTATGCAAAATGGATACCCCACTTCTCCGACAAGATCCAGCCCCTGCTTCACGCAAAGTCATTTCCATTGGAGGCAACGGCTATTTCAGCTTTCAACCTCCTCAAGCGACAACTGGAAAAAGCCACGCTTCGTTCCATTGATGAAAATCTTCCTTTCGTGGTCGAGTGCGATGCATCGGATGTGACGATCTCGGCTACCTTGAATCAAGGTGGTCGACCCGTTGCATTTCTGTCCAGAACTTTGCAGGGTAGCGAGCTTCATTATCCTCCTGTCGAGAAGGAGGCTACGGCCATCATCGAAGCGGTACGTAAATGGAGTCATTTTCTCGCACGTCGCCATTTCACACTTATAACCAATCAGCGCTCCGTGGCCTTTATGCTGGATAACCGGAAACGCACTAAGATCAAGAATAACAAAATACAACTCTGGAGGATGGAATTAGCTGCCTTTGGATACACCATACATTATCGACCCGGCAAAGAAAATGTGGCCCCGGATACCCTCATGCGGACATTCTGCTCTTCTATGTCAACTTCGACTCTTGCGGATCTTCATACTGACTTATGCCATCCTGGCGTTACCCGTATGTTGCACTTTGTGCGATCTAAAAATCTCCCATTTTCTACGGAAGATGTGAAAAGAACGTGCTCCTCCTGTAAAATTTGTGCGGAGTTAAAACCGCAATTCTTCCGTCCATCAGATGGCTCGCTCATACACGCTATGCAGCCTATGCAGCGACTCAGCATTGACTTTAAAGGGCCATTGCCTTCCTCAATACGGAACACCTACTTGCTGACTATGGTGGACGAATATTCACGCTTTTCCTTTGCTTTCCCCTGTCCCAATATGCTTACTTCCACAGTGATCAAATGCCTTGAGCAAGTCTTTTCCCTTTGCGGTACGGCCAATTTCATCCATTCTGATCGGGGTCCCTCCTTCATGTCAAGCAAACTCAAAAGTTATCTCTCCCAATGGGGAATCGCCACAAGTAAAACGACACCATACCATCCCATCGGTAATGGACAGGTTGAGAGATACAACGCTATCATTTGGAACGCTGTTCGTCTTGCGCTGAGGTCACGCAATCTACCAGGCCAGCAGTGGGAAACTGCTCCCTGACACGTTGCATTCCATCAGGTCTCTCCTTTCTACTTCTACCAATGTCACACCTCACGAGCAATTCTTCAGCTTCCAGCATCGCACCACCCATGGGACGTCTCTGCCGTCATGGTTGGCAGCTCCCGGCCCCGTGCTGCTCCGAAGATTCGTCCGATCATCGAAAACCGATCCTCTAGTCGATGAGGTAGAACTTACAGACGTCAACCCCACGTACGGTACCCGGATGGCCGGGAGTCCACCGTTTCGCTCCGGGACCTGGCTCCCTGTCCGGCCGGTTCCGCGGACCCGACTGATGGAGGGACCCATGGGGATGAGGCCGACACTCTGCACTCCCCCGAGGATGATGCACTACCTGGGACATCGAGGGATCTGCCGGCTGCCCCGCCGGATCCGCTCGGGGAGCCGAGCGCTCCCCGTGGGATGGCCACCCCAGGCAAGGACGCTGGTCAATCTCCGGCTAACCAATGGGACAATGCCAGTTCTGCGCCTGTGGGGACCCGCACCCAGAGTCATGATCTCCCCAGCCTCCCTCGGGTCGATCAGAGCGACACGGGCCCTGTCGATCCACCGGCACGGATCAAGCGGCCCAGGGACCAAGATACGATCCGGGGAGACGTGCCTTCTGGCCATAAGCAAAAATCTAAAAGACTGCGGCTATTCGTGGCCCGCCTAATCCGTTAAGAGGAAGTCGTCGGACTTCCAAATCTTTTAGGCAGGAAGAATGTCATAAATCTCATCATCGAGGAACTACCTATGAAATAACACTGGATGGCCAGCTGGTGGCGCCGTCCAAGGAGTATAAATACTCGGGCATTGGCCCCAGCTTGCCAGGGACATTTTGTAAGACAAGGAACTAGTGAAGTACAACTAGACCTCCATGTTCTGAAACAAGTTGATTAAAGCCTTGCTTTATGCTCAAACCAAGTGCGTAGTGAGTTTTATTACGTCAGTGGGTTCAAGTCACCCCTCCAGAGACTTGAGCACAAAAATTTAGGCTTACACTCCGAGTGCAGTACTGAAGGAGTGCTGCACTGTCGGAGGTGCTGTCTTTCTGAGGGTTGTAAATCCTTGGAATTCTCTACCCCAGAGGGCTGTGGATGCTCAATCATTGAATATATTCAAGGCTGAGATAGATAGATTTTTGGACTCTAAGGGAATCTAGAGATATGGGGATCGAGTGGGAAAGTGGAGTTGAATTCGAAGATCAGCCATGATTTTATTGAATGGCGGAGCAGGCTCAAGGGGCCATATGGCTTACTCCTGCTCCTATTTCTTATGTTCTTATTTCATCTTTCCCGATGTTAATTTCATTCTGGCATCACTTATAGGGGATCTCCAGTGTCCAGCAACAGTAATGTCAACAAGCAGGTTAAACAGCCAATCACATTGAAGAATTCTCACAGACAGCAAACCAGGAAGTAAAAATCACTGACTATCCTTTACTTTTTAATAATTTTACAGAGAGCGAAATAAAGATTGAGACATACACATGGGATGAAGGTGTAAGCTGAAATATCATAAACAAACTTTAAAAAATATAATTTTTATTATTTTAAAAATCTATGGGAATTTGACATTCCACAAATATAAAATGAGTTTTTCAGGGTCAGAGAGGTTGTTCAGCAGTAATTATGACTTAATACACAGTTAAAAACCCAGTTACACCTCATTCAACAAGGCTTAAATTTTTGGGGAGTTTTTACAGCGAGATTAGAGTGTAAAAAATGTTCAAGTGATTTATAAGGTTTCCATCTGCGAGGACTTCAATAGTGTGCCCTGTGGCAGAGTAGGGAATCACTGACAGCAACTTTTGGGTTTCCGCGTTTAACAGCATATGTGCGGACGTCAGAGGTTGCTGTCAGTTTCACAGAGTAATGACGGTGAATGTTGACAGGTTCGCCATCATTACAACTGCAAATTCCAGGCCAATGTAACTTACTAAACAAAATGAAATTCTTTGCGTAAGCTTTTTTTGTTATCCAACAGTTTGAGACAAAATTTCAAAATACAACTTCTGATATGTGCTAAACGTACAGTAGTGCAGTGGTTATGATACTGGACCATTAATCCAGAGGCCTGGATGTGAGTCCAAATCCCACCATGGCAGTTCGAAAATTTGAATTCAGAAGAAAAATACAGAAATAATACAGTATCAGTGAAAATGACCACGAAACTGTTGTAGGATCGATTCCTGCCCTGCAATGGTAAAAATATTGGACTATGAAAGATAAAAACCCAGAAGTGCACAGCTCGCAAAAAGAGCTGGGCAATAAAGGGTTAATTCAAACATTGCAGCCAAAACTATGAACCTTCAAGAGACTGGATCACAGACAATCTAATATACGAATCTAAAGTCTGAACGAGAACATCCGCATATTCATGTACCTTAAGGGGTTACATTGTCCACCTTAGACCATGGCCCCCGAATAACCAGTTTTAGTGCAGGCCTAGACAATGGGCCGGGCCTCGAACCTTTTGAATACAAATGCTAACAGAAACCAACAACTTCGCACATGCAGTTACTTTGGGAGGGTTGCATTGTCAAAAAGATATCTCAAATCAATGGACAATACCAGGAACAATTCACACATTTTGATATGGCCATCATATGCTCAGGAAGGGGACCAGGAAATACTGAAGGTTGGTTTTGGTTTAAAGTAAGAGCACTTCAAAGACAGTGGTGTGGGACGCCGACGGCAAAACAGCGAACAGAAAGATTCGGGCCAACAATCAACTCCAAGAGACAGCCGATCGGGAGTGGTGATTGTATGTTTCAGCCAAATCATAGAGGGGGCTTTTATGATTGAGTCTGAGTAAGTTTGTAAGTTTCAGTCAGATCACAATAAGGGTTTTGTGATTGAGTCTGGGTAACTTTATATGTAACAGTCAAATCATGGACGGGTTTAACTGTGTCATATTGTGTCGATGCAAATGACCCTTGCGTAGGGGTTTGTATTTTGGGGTTGTTAGCCTGATATAAATCATAGGGATTTATACTGGGGAAGTAACTGTGTGTGTGTGTTCAATAAACAAATGAATCAAAGGTTGAGCCAAAACCCTGTGCCATGTGTATTTTGTTCTTATAAATCCTGACGTCCAAGAACTGTGTGTAATGGAGGACCAGTATCGGAGAAAACCCCTTACACTGACAGATTATCAGAAAATCTCAGCTGGTTCACTAATGCCTTTTGCCATAGAAACCTACTGTATTGATGGGAGACTCACCTGACCTTGTCTGGCAGTCATAACACATCAGAACTGAGAGATTATAACTATCAGGAAAGACTGAACACACTGGAGCTCTTTTCTCTAGAAAAGAGAAGGCTGAGGGGTGACCTAATAGAGGTTTTCAAAATTATGAAGGGGTTTTATAAGGTAGATGTAGAGAAGATGTTTCCACTTGTGAGGGAGCCCAAAACTAGGGGCCATAAATATAAGATAGTCACTAATAAATACAATAAAAATTCAGGAGAAACTTCTTTACCCAGAGAGTGGTTAGAATGTGAAACGCGCTCCCACAAGGAGTAGTTCAGGCAAATAGCACAGATGCATTTAAGGGGAAGCTAGATAAGTACATGAGGGAGAAAGGAATAGAAGGTTAAGCTGATGGGGTGAGATGAAGTAGAGTGGGAGGAAGCTCTTGTGGAACACAAACAGCTGCTTAGACTAGTTGGGCCAAATGTCCTGTTTCTGTGCTCTAAATTCTATGTAATTCTATGTAATCAATCAATTTTGCCTAAAGTTGTACCTGGGTTCCATTTATTTCAGGGAATAACAATACTGCATCCCTCTTCTATTAAAAGTATTATTTTATTATTCAAAAATCCTTAGGGGGAGTAATTAGTTCGCGACCATTTTGGGTTGCTCACATTGACTGGGTGCTAAATTTAATGCCCGGCGAAAAATAGCGCTGGCGATCGCTAACTTCAGTTTTAGCACCCCAAGAGGGAGGTGGAGCGCTAATTCAAACGCTCCACTTCCTTCTTAGAGCATTAACCCTGAATATCGGGCGGTGCGTTCTGCAACGCTATGCACTGGGCCACGTAGCGCTGCCGCATGGAAGGGCTCATCCCTTCATTACCCGGCGCAGATTCACGGGCTGTGGGCCAATTTTGAAGGCGGGGCGAAAACGGGGCGCTGCGCACGGTGATGACGTCGTCACCTGTGCAGCAGAGCGGGGCGCTGCTGGTTACCGCCGCCGCTAAACTCCCGCTGAATTTAGCGGGTGTCGTTAGCGGTGCCATGCCTGGGCGAAAAGTCGTTTTCACCCCGTTAGGGGGCGCTAATGAGAGGCGCAAATGCACTGAATTTCTAGCCCGGAAGTGTTATACTGAGATAGAATGAGAGATATTCACCTATCCATGTAGTTTGAGTGATTAAGCTAAATCTGTAACTATACAGAGATTAGTGAATTAGAGTGTATAATGTCCCTTATGTTGTTCTCTTGCTGCTCAGCAACCACCAGGGAAACTCTGAGCCTATTCTACTCATGCTCTGGTCATTTTTTATTATTGAAACATGGCTGAAAGAAGGGCAGGAATGGCAACTCAACATTCCTGGTTATAGGATTTTCAGACGAGATAGAGAGGCGGATATAAAAGGAGGGGGGTGGCAATATTGGTTAAAGAAACAATTACAGCTGTGAGGAGGGATGATATATCAGAAGCATCATCAAATGAGGCCATATAGGTTGAACTGAAGAACAAAAAAGGGCAATCACACTTCTGGGAGTGTACTATAAGTCTCCAAATAGTCAGAGGGAGATAGAAGAGTAAATATGTAGGCAAATTTCTGAGAAGTTCAAAAATAATAGAGCAGGAATAGTAGGGGATTTCAACTACCCTAATATTAACCTGGATATAATTAGTGTAAAAGGTACAGAGGGTGCAGAATTCTTAAAATGCATTCAGGAGAACCTTTTTAGCCAGTATATAGCAAGCCCAACAAGAGAGCGGGTGGTTCTGGACTTAGTTTTAGGGAATGAAGTTGGGCAGGTGGAAGGGGTATCAGTGGGAGAGTGTTTTGGTGGTAGTGATCATGATTCAGTTAGATTTAGTGTAGTTATGGAAAAGGACGAAGATAAACCAGGAGTAAAAGTTCTCAATTGGGGAAAGGCCAATTTTACTTAGCTGAGATGTGATTTAGCAAAAGTGGACTGGAAACAGCTACTTGAAGGTAATCAGTGTCAGAGCAGTGGGAGGCATTCAACGAGGAGATAGTGAAGGTTCAGAGCAAATATGTTCCCACAGAGAAAAAGGGTGGGACTCCCAAATCTAGAGCCCCCTGGATGTCAAGGGGCATACAGGGTAGGATAAGGCAAAAAAGGGAAATTTAGGTCAGGTACCGAGAGCTAAATACTGCAAAAAGCCTAGTGGAGTATAGAAAATGCAGGGGTGAAATTAAAAAGGAAATTAGGAAAGCAAAGAGAGGGCATGAAAAAATATTGGCAAGTAAAATCAAGGAAAACCCAAAGATGTTTTATAAATACATAGAGAGCAAGAGGATAACTAAAGAAAGAGTAGGGCCTATTAGAGACCAAAAAGGTAACCTGTGTGTGGAGGTGGAAAAAGTGGGTATGGTTCTTAATGAACACTTTGCGTCTGTCTTCACAAAAGAGAGGGATGATGCAGACACTATAGTTAAGGAGGAGGAGTGCGAAATATTAGATGAGATAAATATAGTGAGAGAGGAAATATTAAGGGATTTAGCATCTTTGAAAGTAGATAAAGCGCTAGGCCTGGATGAAATGTATCCCAGGCTGTTAAGAGAAGCAAGCGAGGAAATACAGAGGCTCTGACCATCATTTTCCAATCCTCTCAGGCTACAGGTGTGGTGCTGGAGGACTGCTAATGTTGCACCGTTGTTTAAAAAGGGAGAAAGGGATAGACCGCGTAATTGCAGGCCAGTCAGCCTAACCTCGGTGGTGGAAAAAATTCTGATGGACAGTGTAGTGTATGTAACCGTTCTACCTTTAAGAGAACTATTGTATGTAACCGTCCACCTTTAAGAGAACTATTTTAGGTGTTGCACTACTTTATCTTGGCTGCTGTATACTGTAATACCGGTGGTGACCACACCGGTATATAAGTGCTGTGTAATGAGTTATTGGGCAGATCCGCCCTGACCTTCGAATAGTAAAGTCCTGTTAAAGTTTACTCTTGTGGTCTGTGTAGTAATTCGCAATATAACACACAGACTTTACAGGCAGTATTTAGAAAGGAACGGATTAATCAAGGACAGTCAGCATGGTTTTGTTAAGGGAAGGTTGTGTCTGTCTAACTTGATTTGAGGAGGTAACAAGGAGGGTCGATGAGGGTAGCGCGTTTGATGTGGTCTACATGGATTTTAGCAAGGCTTTTGACTTGGCAGGCGGGTCAGAAAAGTAAAAGTCCATGGGATCAAAGGCAAAGTGGCAAATTGGTCAAAATTGGCTCAGTGGCAGGAAGTAAAGGGTATGATCGACAGGTTTTTTTTGTGACTGGAAAACTTTTTCCAGTGGGGTTCTGCAGGGCTCAGTACTAGATCCCTTGCTTTTTGTGATATATATCAATGATTTAGACTTCAATGTAGGGGGCATGATTAAGAAATTTGCAGATGATACAAAAATTGGCCGTGAGGTTGATCGTGAGGAAGAACGCAGTAGACTGCAGGAAGATATCAACGTGGTGGGCAGAAAAGTAGCAAATGGAATGCAATCCTGAGAAGTGTAAGGTAATGCATTTGGGGAGGGATAACAAAGCAAGGGACTACACAATAAATGGTAGGACACTGAGAACTGTTGAGGAACAGAGGGACCTTGCAGTGCATGTCCAAAGAAGATAGCAGGACAGATAGATAAAGTAGTTAAGAAGGCATACGGGATACTTTCCTTTGTTAGTTAAGGCATAGAATATAAGAACAGGGAGGTTATACTAGTATATAAAACACTAGTTAGGCCACAGCTAGAGTACTGTGTACAGTTCTGGTCACCACATTACAGGAAAGATGTGATTGCACTAGAGAGGGTACAGAGGAGATTTATAAGGATGTTGCCTGGACTGGTGAATTTTAGCTATGAGGAAAGATTGGATAGGCTGGGGTTTGTTTTCTTTGGAACAGAGGAGGCTGAGGGGAGACCTAATTGAGATGTATAAAATTATGAGGAGCCTAGATAGAGTGGATAGGAAGGACCTATTTCCCTTAGCAGAGAGGTTAATAACCAGGGGGCATAGACAGAGGTGTCAAGGGAGGGGGGGTGATGATGTGGTTTTGAAAGGGAGGGAGGCAGTACCTGAGGAGAGGGAACCATCACCTCCAAGTTCCCCTCCAAGTCTCATGTGGACATACATCACGGTTCTTTCATCGTCACAGGGTCAAAATATTTGAATTCCCTACCTAGCAACATTATGGGAGCACCATCAGCATAAGATCTGCAATGCTTCAGGAAGGTGCAATACCACCTTCTAAGGGAAACTAGGAATGACTTTTCAGTGTTGGTCACGTCCCGAGAACAAAATGATAAAACATAATGGGGGAAAAATTCAGTATCGCCCCTTTTGGGGCACCATTATCGGCCGTGCACAAAGTTTAGCGCCTGGCGCTAATTATCGCCTCCGACAGCAAACTTGGCTTTTATCGCCCCTGGATGTGATTGGAGTGCTAAATCAGGCGCTTCACACCTGTCTTAAGGCGCAAAGGCCGAGGAGCGAAGCGCTACCTCAGAGCGCTGGTGAAGCAAGGAAGGGCAAATCAAAATGAACCTGCAAACTGCTGCTCAGTACCCAAAACTCCTTCACACAGCATTGAATCTCTCCAGAAGTCTCTCTCTCTCTCTCAGAATGCATGGTGCAAGAATGTCACCAACAAAAAAAGGCAGGAAGCGGTTGCCTTTAAAAAGCGCTCCCCCAGTCCCTTTTTGGCTGCAAAATGCTCCCCTCAACCTGTCATTGCTAGCGGCAGGCAGTAAGGCAGGGGGCGCCACTCAATATCTGGTCCGGGGCGCTACCGGGGCGTTGCGCACTCGACAGACGTCATGGCCTGCCGGCGCAGGAGAACGTGGCAGTAGTGTTTAGCACCGCTGCTAAATGTCGTGTTAATTTCATGAGCGGCGCAAACATCGCCGCGCCCGGGTGCTAGTTGCTTTGCTTCCCATTAACGCCCTCTTAAGGCGCTAACGGGAGGCGCAAACAACTGAATTTCTCCCCCAATATCCCTTCTTCAGTACTTGTAGTACTTTGGTGTAATCAAACAACATGCAAAAGTTACCTTCAGATTATCTAGGGTAGGAAGCTTCTTTACTTGCTGTCTCCCAGTACACGCTCTCATCTGGTGCAGTTTGGAGTTTGTTATTTTGGTGTGTACATTCAGATTTTCTCAATGTCCACTGTCTTCTCTGGTCATGAACTGAAGTGTGCTTTAGAAGATGAGGTCCTTATTTACAACAGGAGTGCACTTTTGTATGGTGCCATGATATTAAACAGGCAAAAGCAAGTGGTTTTCCCTAGCTGATAAAAGTATTCAAGTGTATGTGGAAGTTGAATTACATTTTCAGAACAAGGCATATTACAGCTTCTAGGCAATCTCCAGTGGCACTTACGGGTAGTCTGTAGTCTAAAGTATGCTTGTGATCTTTAGCTGTGAAGGTGGAGTTGTAGTTAACCTCAGATACTTCGGGTCAAAGCAGGCACGTCTTGAGGTCAATTAGATGCTAATTACTGAGGGAAGTTTCTGGAGATTGGCAGCTGCATCTAAGTGCTCTGCTTCTGCTGTTGGGGAGAGGCCAGGTTATCAAGGTCAGAGAAAGAAAAAAACAGCAGGAAATGACTGACGTTCTTTCCCTTTTTTAAAGTCTTTTTTGTTAAGATTGTTTTTCCATCTGTAACAAATTGCGACACTTTGAAGAGCAATGTCTGAAGAATCATGGTCGCATGCTAGATACATTTTCTTATATATATATATATATATGGTACTCATCTAATGTTAACATAGACTGCCCTCCCCCCCCAGTCGCTCTCTCTCTTCCCCCCCCAGTCGCTCTCTCTCTTCCCCCCCAGTCGCTCTCTCTCTTCCCCCCCAGTCGCTCTCTCTCTTCCCCCCCAGTCGCTCTCTCTCTTCCCCCCCAGTCGCTCTCTCTCTTCCCCCCCAGTCGCTCTCTCTCTTCCCCCCCGTCGCTCTCTCTCATCCCCCCCAGTCGCTCTCTCTCTTCCCCCCCAGTCGCTCTCTCTCTTCCCCCCCAGTCGCTCTCTCTCTTCCCCCCCAGTCGCTCTCTCTTCCCCCCCAGTCGCTCTCTCTCTTCCCCCCCCAGTCGCTCTCTCTCTTCCCCCCCCAGTCGCTCTCTCTTCCCCCCCAGTCGCTCTCTCTCTTCCCCCCCAGTCGCTCTCTCTCTTCCCCCCCAGTCGCTCTCTCTCTTCCCCCCCCAGTCGCTCTCTCTCTTCCCCCCCAGTCGCTCTCTCTCTTCCCCCCCAGTCGCTCTCTCTCTTCCCCCCAGTCGCTCTCTCTTCCCCCCCAGTCGCTCTCTCTCTTCCCCCCCAGTCGCTCTCTCTCTTCCCCCCCAGTCGCTCTCTCTCTTCCCCCCCAGTCGCTCTCTCTCTTCCCCCCCAGTCGCTCTCTCTTCCCCCTCAGTCGCTCTCTCTCTTCCCCCCCCCCAGTCGCTCTCTCTCTTCCCCCCCCCAGTCGCTCTCTCTCTTCCCCCCCAGTCGCTCTCTCTCTTCCCCCCCCCAGTCGCTCTCTCTCTTCCCCCCCAGTCGCTCTCTCTCTTCCCCCCCAGGCGCTCTCTCTCTTCCGCCCCCCAGTCGCTCTCTCTCTTCCCCCCCAGTCGCTCTCTCTCTTCCCCCCCCAGTCGCTCTCTCTCTTCCCCCCCCGTCGCTCTCTCTCTTCTCCCCGCAGTCGCTCTCTCTCTTCCCCCCCCAGTCGCTCTCTCTCTTCCCCCCCAGTCACTCTCTCTCTTCCCCCCCAGTCGCTCTCTCTCTTCCCCCCCCAGTCGCTCTCTCTCTTCCCCCCCCAGTCGCTCTCTCTCTTCCCCCCCCGTCGCTCTCTCTCTTCCCCCCCGTCGCTCTCTCTCTTCCCCCCCAGTCGCTCTCTCTCTTCCCCCCCAGTCGCTCTCTCTCTTCCCCCCAGTCGCTCTCTCTCTTCCCCCCCAGTCGCTCTCTCTCTTCCCCCCCCAGTCGCTCTCTCTCTTCCCCCCCCAGTTGCTCTCTCGCTTCCCCCCCAGTCGCTCTCTCTCTTCCCCCCCAGTCGCTCTCTCTCTTCCCCCCCAGTCGCTCTCTCTCTTCCCCCCCCAGTCGCTCTCTCTCTTCCCCCCCCGCCCCCAGTCGCTCTCTCTCTCTCTTCCAACAACATGCCCTCGAAAAAGCCTCGGCACCGCCGGGCACCGCCAGCTAGTATATATATATATGGTACTCATCTAATGTTAACATAGACTGCCCTCCAGCAGGTTTGCTTGTAATAATATCAATGTTTTTGCATGCTGAAGGAAGCTGACTAGCTGAAGGGGCTTAGAGAGATTGACCTCTGAACAGGCAGTAAGTTCCGACCTTATATGGAAACAATTTCACTGTTAGATGATGCAGTGTCATGCATAATCTGTGCCAGAATAGCTTTTTTGTAGCACGTTGTACTCCCAGAGTACATACTGTTACCATATTGAGAAATATTTTGTTCATTTGTTTTGCTCTATTTCAGACTCAGTGTTTGGAAAAGTTTTTCAGTCTGTAGGGACCATCAGCTATTAATCACATTTTAACTCTAAAAGCTGTTTTTTAAATGGTGTAAGCACGCCATAACATAAAGGAATCATGCTGTATTCTTTCTTACTCAGTAACTCACTGTCGCAATTGTTCTGCAAAATGCCAAATCCTTTTTTTAGACCTGAAGAACTACAGTAAAACATGTCCCAATTTAGTAGGTTTTTCAAAGTCTGATTTGAAAGTGTTCTGAGATATAAAAGTATATATTATTTGCTTCAGCTGGTGCTTTTGATTTTAGATGCAGTAACAGGTACAGTGCTTTATAAATGCCACGGGTGCATTATTATGTTTAAACATTTTTATAATGAAGTTTTATGTGTTTTAAAGCGAGGGATGCTAGCATTGGGGAGTGGATACTTTTGTGTTTAGGGCACTCCATGTTGGAATCATCTCCCCTCTTCCAGATCAGATATAGTTTAAATGCAGAGTAAATGTCCTACTCTGCCAATTCAGGTGGGGCCGGGCTGGGAGCGGGGTGGCGGGGGGCGTGGGGCGTGGGGGGGTGGTTTCTGTCCCTGTCTCTCTCCTGAATGTGCAGTATGGTTCATCCTCACCGCCAAGTCACACACCATCATGACTTGGACATATTAGTCCAGGACAAAATCCTGGAACTCCCTACCTAACATCACTGTGGGAGTACCTTCATCACACACATTGCAATAATTCAAGAAGGCGGCTCACCACCAACTTCTCAGGGGCAACTAAGGATGGGCAATAAAATGTCGGGCTTGCCAGCAACGTCCACATCCCTAGAATTAATTTTTTTTAAACTCGGCCATTGGTCATTGTCGTGTATTGATTGCGAGTTTGACACCAGTCAATACGGTAATGTAATGTGCATTACATTATGGGAATTACCCGGGAAAATGGCAGTCGGCCATTTAACGCAATAAAGTGAACATCACAGTTATAAGCCTGTCTGCCTGACTCTGATTTAATTCGACGTATCTACATGCTTGATTGAACGCATTAAAGCGTAGATACAACATTGGCAACGAGGATAACAAACGGAATCATTTTAGATAGGTAATTGCCCAAGTTTTAGTTAGCTAGGATGGAGAAGACCGGCATTCAAAATTTTGCATGCTTCGCCGAGCCAGCCACGTTGGGTCCAAGATGGACGAGGTGGTTAACGTCTTTTGAGCTTTATGCCGACGGCAAAGGACTCATTATCGACGATACCTCTACAGGTGCCACAAAGCAGAGGAGAAGAGCTCTACTTCTACACCTAGCAGGACCAGATGTCCAGGATATCTTTTCGACTCTATTGGACACAGGAGAGCCAGCAGACTACACGGCGGTGGTTAGTGCTTTGAATCACTACTTCGTGCCCCAGGTCAACGCAGCATTTGCTAGACAGACTTTTCATAAGTTGTCCCAGAAGACAGGTGAGACTGTGCAAAAATTTGCTACTCACTTGCGGCAGGCTGCTAAAGACTGTGCTTTTGGGGGGATGCGGATAATCAAATAAGAGACGCTATCCTGAGCAGGTGCACGTCAGCCTATGTGCGGAGGAAATTGCTAGAGGAATGGCAAGGTCTAACGCTCACCCGCATGTTACAATTGGCCTCACAATGTGAAAACGTCGAGGAGCAGATGTCAGCCATGTCATGTACAGAGAAGGCAGAGACAAATATTGTTCGTCGTGTTACACAGAAAAGAGGGTATTATGCAAAAAGCTCGACAGAGAAACCAAAGGGAAATGGTGATAGGAACGAAAGGAAATGTTACAGATGTGGACATACAGACCACATGGGCAGAGATCCGAAATGCCCAGCACGCGGACAAACACGTCATAAGTGCAAGGGAAAGGATCATTTCTCCAAAGTATGCTGCACAAAGGGTACAAAGAAACACAGTGTGAACAATGTAGAGGAACAAAATGACTTTGCATTTGCTGTTACTGGAAATAACGTGACAGAGAGACTTACATTTTGTGTGGGGGGAGTAAACCTGAGAATGTTAATTGATTCGGGTACAACTAGTAATGTGATAGATGAGAATACATGGGAAGGATTAAAGTCAGAACACATTAAGTGTCAGTCACATGTCCCTAAGACAGAGAGAAAGTTATTCTCTTATGCTTCTAGCCGACCACTGTCAGTTAAAGGTGTATTCACATGTGGGATTACAATAGGTAAGAGAACTGAGCAGGTGGAGTTCAGTGTGGTTAAAGGCCATGGAGAGTCGTTGCTAGGAAGGGAGACAGCCATGAAACTGGGAGTTTTAAAAATAGGCGCAGATGTCTCAGCTGTGGTAGATGTAAGACAGCTACTAGAACAGCGGTATCCAAAGGTGTTCCAGGGAGTAGGAAGGCTGAACACAAAACAGATCAGTTTGTATATCGACCCACAAGTGAAGCCTGTGGCCCAGACACTTAGGCGTATACCATTCAACTTAAGGGGGGCAGTAGAGGCCAAAATAAAACAATTGAGGGACATGGACATTATCGAATCTGTAACTGGTCCCACCCCATGGGTAAACCCTGTGGTTATTGTACCAAAAGCGGATAAGGATGTAAGGTTATGCCTAGACATGAGACGAGCAAACCAGGCAGTAGTGAGGGAACGATATCCAATCCCCACCGTTGATGAGATACTCCAAGGTATGAACGGCTTGACGGTGTTTAGTAAGCTAGACCTGAAATGGGGTTATCACCAGCTAGAACTGACCCCTGAGTCACGAGTAATCACAACGTTTGCAGTACATAACGGAGTATACAGGTACAAGAGGCAGATATTCGGTGTATCTTCAGCTAGTGAGCAATATCAGCACGAGATAGCTAATGCCTTAGCTGGAATACAGAGTGTTGAAAACATCTCAGATGAAATTATCGTGCATGCACACGACCAGGAAACGCATGACAGACGCCTGCACGCTGTCATGACCAGACTAATGGAAAGTGGACTGACACTAAACTCAGAAGTGCCAATTCAACATGGACCAATTGATTTTCATGGGAATCCTGTTGTCTGAAAAGGGCATCGGACCAACAGCAGAGAGAGTGCGAGCGGTGGCAGAAGCTCGGGAACCAGAGAATGCTACAGAGGTGAGGAGTTTCTTGGGACTCGTTGGGTACAGTAGCAGATTCATCCCGCAGTTTGCAACGCTATCAGAGCCACTGCGACGCCTGACGAGAAAAGACACACCATTTAAATTTGGATCACAACAGAGACAGTCATTCAATGCACTCAAGGAAGAGTTGGCCAGAGCCGGCACTTTAGCATATTTTGATAAGGACGCACCAACCAAGGTGATAGCAAATGCCAGTCCTGTAGGTTTAGGCGCAGTACTAGTTCAGGACCAACAGGGACAAGAGGTGCCAATATGCTATGTAAGTCGTAGTTTAACAGACTGTGAGAGGAAATACTCTCAAACAGAGAGAGAGGCCTTAGCTCTTGTATGGGCTTGTGAGAGGCTGCATCCATATGTGTATGGCCGAAAATTTAACTTGGTAACTGACCATAAGCCATTACAAGTGATATATGGCCCACACTCTAAACCCTGTGACCGTATAGAGAGATGGGTACTTAGATTACAGCCGTACGATTTTAAGGTGATACACATTCCAGGCAAGCAAAACATTGCAGACCCACTGTCACGATTGCTGGGGGAGACAGCAAAACAGGAGAGACATTCTCATGGCTCAGATGAATACGTGAGATTTGTAGCTGTGAGTGCGACACCAAAAGCACTCACTACTAGAGAGGTGGAGGAAGCCTCTGCTACCGACCCAGAGCTGATTGAGGTACGGAAGGCAATCACAAACGGACATTTTGAGAACTGTAAAGCTTATGCAGCAATTGCAAACGAGCTGTGCGTAGTGGGATACCTAGTTCTTCGGGGAACACGCATCGTGCTATCCACAGTGTTACATACATGAGCCCTGGTGTTAGCACATGAAGGACACTTGGGAGTAGTTGGAACAAAGCAACATCTCAGAACCAAGGTTTGGTGGCCTGGCATGGACAAGGCAGCTGAAAAACATTGTAAAGTGTGCCACGGCTGTCAGATAGTAGCCAGACCCGACCCACCTGAACCGTTGAGACCAACACCATTACCGGAGGGCCCCTGGCAGGATGTAGCTATAGACTTACTGGGACCCTTGTCATCCAACCACTCCATTCTTGTGGTAGTTGATTATTATAGTCGCTACTATGATCGCTACTATCATGACATCCACAACAACAGAGAAGGTTATTATAGTTTAGAGTCAATCTTCAGCCGTCATGGTTTGCCAATCACCTGCAAGTCTGATAATGGTCCCCAATTCAGATCTGAATTATTCAAAGAATACTGTGAAAACAACGGGATCAAACACCTGAAAACGACAGCAAAATGGGCTCAGGCTAACAGAGAAGTCGAGTGCCAGAATGCATCGCTGATAAAGAGAATCAGAATTGCTCAGTCAGAAGGACTAGATTGGAAACGTGAACTTAGAAAATATGTGACTGTGTACAGGAGCATTGACCATGCCACGACAGGAAAGAGCCCGGCAGAGCTGCTCTTTAAATGGAAAATGAGAGGAAAGCTGCCAGACATCACAGAGTCGTGCGCTGACATGGAAGTACGTGACTGGGATGCAGAACAAAAACGCAAGTCCAAATTGTACGCAGATGAACAGCGGAGAACACAATACTCAGAGGTGGAAGTTGGCGACATGGTGCTGGTACAGCAGGACAAAGTGGACAAGTTCACCACTCCTTTTAATGCCACACCCCACAAAGTTTTGAGTAAAGCAGGTAGTCAAGTAGTAGTAGAATGTCCAGACGGAGCACGCTACTCGAGAAACACTACGTTTGTGAAGAAATACAGAACCAATGGACCAAAGGAGACACTCCATGAGCAGGAGGAAACACAAGGGACTGAGGACAGTATAGTAGGCCCTGACACACATACAACTGTGACACAGGCAATACCCACTGACACCAACATGTCAGACATACCCAATACAGCCAGACCTCAAAGGGTTAAAAGAAAACCCCAACGACTGTCTGATTATGTCACAATATAAACTGTGCGAGAACTGCATGGGTGATGTTAAATGTTTAAACCTGGGAATTATTTAGTTGTGTGGTAAGACACAAGTTTGTAAAAAGTTTATAAACCAAATAAGTTATGCAGTGTTATTGTAAGCAACTGTTTGTAAACTGCAAGTTTGTTTCCAAGGAAAAGGGGATGTTGTGTATTGATTGCGAGCTTGACACCAGTCAATACGGTAATGTAATGTGCATTGTATTATGGGAATTTATAGTAATCTGGGATGTAATGTTTAAGTTATCCACCAGATGGAGCCAAATATTAAGGGTTCACATTCACCAGTATTTAAGGTAATGGGTCATGCATTCAATGTCCTGGTACACCAGTTTATAAGGTAATGTGGCATTGCATTATGGGTATGACTCAGAGGTTCATCCTCCATCTTGGCTCATGCAGTAAGAAATGTGCCTGGCCTCCAGCTTGTAAGAGCTATGTCTCTCTGCTACACTGTGTAAATAAACAGTTGGGTTTTGTTCCTAATATCTCACTTCTCTCAGTTTCTGACCTTACCACTCGGATATCACATATTGGCGACGAGGATAAACAGATCACATCTTGATGAAGAAAAAAAAGAAAAGGAACACTGAATAACGGATCATGACTGCTGGTAGGAAAGATCTCTGCTTTTGATGTTTAGACGCAGACCTGGGATGAATACTGCGAGGTGTTGATGCATTTCTTTGAAGCAAATGATATAATTGATGTCGGAAAAGGGAGAGCTATTTTGCTCACTTCCGTGGGAAGTCAGATGTATAGTTTATTGAGAACCTTATGCAGTCCTGAAAAGCCTGGAGACAGATCATTTGCTGACTTAGTGGCCTTGCTGAAGGACCATTTCAATCCCAGACCGAGTGAGATTGTACAGTGTTTCAAACTTAATTCACGGAACAGAAAACCGGGAGAGACTGTATTGGATTATGTAGTGGTGTTGTGGAAATTGGCACATGATTGCAATTATGGCAACAACCTGAAAGACATGCTGAGAGATAGGCTAGTTTGCGGGATAATGGATGATCGAATGCAACGGAGATTATTGTCTGAGACTGGGCTTACGTATGAAAAAGCGTTGGAACTTGCTCAAGCCATAGAGACAGCGAACCGAGATGTAAAAGAAATACAAGGTTCAGACTGGGCTACTACAAAGCGAGTTGCAGGTCAGGTTATTGTGCACAAGATAAGCATGCGTCAGAAACCACAACGTGAGCATGTTATAGATGCAATGGCGATCACCTGGCGAGGGAATGCAGGTTTCTGGAGGAAAAGTGCCACAAATGTGGGAAAAAAGGACATATAAAACGTGCATGCAGGGCAAAAGCAACCGTGGAGGAATATAAACCAAAAGGGGGAGGAAAGCAAAACTTAGGAAGAGAAGTGAAAAAACAGGGAGCACATCACATCAGCGGAGAAGCTGAGAAAGAAGACGACATGTTCATAATGCATAGTATGGTAGAGAACATTCCAAAAGTGGATCCTATCATTTTGCAACTGACAGTAAATGACTCTAAGGTCAACTTTGAAGTGGATACAGGATGCGGTGTGACCATCATGAACAGGGAGGAGTACTCAAGTTTGTGGAACCGTGCAAAAGTTCCAGAGTTAAAGTCTTGCTCTATGCAGTTTAAAACATATACTGGTGAACGAGTGGCGACATTGGGTACAGCTACTGTAACTGTGCAACACAGGGACACCGTGGAACAGCTATCTGTAGTTGTACTATCGGGTTCCGGACCAAACCTGTTAGGTCGGGGCTGGATACAAGAACTTAAATTAGATTGGGGAGCAATAAATCAAATAGAGGGAGGCAAACAGTTGTCTTTGCAAGAAGTGTTGATTGAACATGAGAACGTGTTCAAGGAAGAACTTGGCACATTTAATGGCCCCCCAGCTAAGATTTATGTAGACAAGGAGGCACTGCCAAGGTTTTTTAAACAACGACCTGTGCCGTATGCCATGAAACCGAAGGTAGAGGTTGAGCTTGACCATCTTTTGAGAGAGAACATACTGGAACCCGTGTAATGTTCAGAATGGGCAGCTCCCATTGTACCTGTTTTAAAACCGGACAATTCGGTAAGACTCTGTGGAGACTATAAATTGACAGTAAATAGGGTGTCTAAAATAGAACAGTATCCTATTCCCAAAACAGAGGATCTCTTTGCAAACCTGGCTGGAGGGAAGAAATTCACGAAGCTGGATATGAGTCATGCATACTTGCAGATTACACTAGATGAGGAATCCAAGAAGTATGTAACCATAAATACACACAAGGGTTTGTTTACCTATAACCGCTTACCATTCGGTGTCTCATCTGGTCCAGCTATTTTCCAGAGGACTATCGAGGGTGTACTGCAAGGGATCCCACATGTTTCAATCTATCTGGATGACATTCTGGTGACAGGAAGAACCAACCAGGAGCACCTGAGCACTCTGAGAGAGGTACTACAAAGATTGGATAAGGCTGGGTTATGGCTCAAGAGGAGTAAGTGCACTTTCCTGGGGAATGAGGCCGTGTTCCTGGGACACAGAGTGGATGCCACCAGGCTCCATCCAATCAAGGAGAAGGTACAAGCACTGCAGGAGGCCCCAGCTCCTACCAATGTGACTGAGTTAAAAGCTTACCTGGGACTGCTAAACTATTATAACAGATTTTTACCAAACTTGGCAACAGTGTTAGCACCGCTTCACAAACTTCTGCGCAAGGAGACACAGTGGCAGTGGGGAGAGGAACAGTGGGTTTCATTTGAACAGTCCAAGAAACTGATGCTGTCCTCGGATGTGCTGGTTCACTACAATGCAGAGAAAGACATCATTCTCTCTTGTGATGCTTCACCTTACGGGGTGAGGGCGGTTCTTTCACACAGCTTGGAAGATGGAACAGAAAGACCAATAGGGTTTATGTCTCGGACTCTGACACTGGCGGAAAAAAACGATTCCCAGTTAGATAAAGAGGGGTTAGCAGTAATGTTTGGGTTACAGAGGTTTCACAAGTACATATATGGCAGGAAATTCACCATATGCACCGATCATAAACCTCTTCTATCTCTTTTTAATGAAATGAAAGCAGTACCACAGATGGTGTCACCCCGGATCCAGAGGTGGGCAGTGACGTTGAGGGCATATGAGTATGTCATCGTTTACAAGGCGGGCAAGTATCATGGGAACGCAGATGCCTTGAGCCGTCTTCCACTGCCAGGTACACCTATCCGTGCAGCTTCAGAGGACAGAGTTTTGATGTTGGAGGACACAGACACGGCAATTGTGACCGCAGAACAAGTAAGGACATGGACCGGTAAAGATCCAGTACTGTCTAGAGTCCGAGAATATGTGATGAGGGGTTGGCCACAGCATCCGGAAGGGACTGATTTCACACCTTACAGTGTCAGGAAAACAGAGCTGGGTGTGCAGGATGGTTGCGTGTTGTGGGGAGCACGAGTGATTATTCCACAGCCAGCACGACAGTCTATCCTAGGGCAACTACATCAGTGTCATCCTGGAGTTTTGCGTATGAAAGCCTTGGCAAGGATTTACTTGTGGTGGCCAAAGCTAGATGAGGAGATAGAAAATCTAGTTAAGACATGCAGCACTTGTCAAGTACACAGGAAGGCACCAGCAGCGGCTCCTCTCCACCCCTGGGAGTGGCCGGATAAACCATGGAGAAGATTACATGTAGATTATGCAGGTCCATTCATGGGAAAGATGTTCCTCATAATCATTGATGCCCATTCCAAATGGATGGATGTTTACCCTGTAAATTCTGCTTCATCTACTGTTACTATAGACTGCCTGTGTAGGAGTTTTAGTAATCAAGGGCTACCGGAGATCGTAGTAAGTGACAATGCCACGTGTTTTGTGAGTACAGGAACAAAAGAGTTCATGAGAAACAATGGCATAGTGCACGTGACCTCAGCTCCATATCATCCTTCTTCAAATGGACTGGCGGAGAGAGCCGTACAAACATTTAAGGAGATGATGAAAAAAAGTGCGGAAGGGAGTTTGGCAGCCAAGGTATCACGAGTTCTGTTCAGCTACAGAATAACACCTCAATCTACCACAGGACTCTCTCCTGCTGAGCTGTTGTTAGGACGTCGACTACGCTCCACTCTTGACCTGGTTCACCCAGATCTAAAAAGGAAGGTGGAAAACCGACAAATCAAACAAAAGGAGAACCATGACAGAAGGACAAAGAGCCGCAGTTTTGGAGAAGGAGATACGGTCCTTACCAGGAATTTCAGTTATGGTCCAAAATGGATTCCTGGTGTCATAGACTCAATGACCGGTCCAGTATCATATACGGTCATGGTGGGAACTGGTCAGGTAGTATGCAGACATGTAGATCAGATACTGACCAGACAAGGGGAAATCGAAATGGAGGTTCCAGAGGAGATGTCGGAGGACAAGTTGGCCCCCAGTTATCCAAATGCATGGGTGGTACCACCACTACGAACAGAGCCAGTTCCACCTGGACCCCTTCGTCAAGAGGAAACCATCGTAGCAGAGTCAGATACTCTGAGTACTGCTCAGGAGCAGCAGGTGGCTCAACCACAACCAAGCAGGGACTTGACTGTAAGACGTTCACTAAGGTCTCACAAGCCGCCAGAGAGATTGATAACGACCTGCTAGATTCGTTCAGTATGGACTATCGTTAAAGGAGTTTCCTTATGGGACTTTTTATGAATGTTGTTAAGAAATTAATGTTCAACTTAAGAGGGGAGGGATATAGTAATCTGGGATGTAATGTTTAAGTTATCCACCAGATGGAGCCAAATATTAAGAGTTCACATTCACCAGTATTTAAGGTAATGGGTCATGTATTCAATGTCCTGGTACACCAGTTATTACGGTAATGTGGCATTGCATTATGGGTATCACTCAGAGGTTCATCCTCCATCTTGGCTCGTGCAGTAAGAAATGTGCCTGGCCTCCAGCTTGTAAGAGCTATGTCTCTCTGCTACACCGTGTAAATAAACAGTTGGGTTTTGTTCCTAATATCTCGCTTCTCTCAGCTTCTGATCTTACCACTCGGATATCACAGAATTACCCGGGAAAACGGCAGTCGGCCATTTTACGCAATAAAGTGAACATCGCAGTTATAAGCCTGTCTGCCTGACTCTGATTTAATTCGACGTATCTACATGCTTGATTTAATGCATTAAAGCGTAGATACAACAGTCATTATTCATGTGAGACTGTACTGTCAGGATATTTGTCCATGGAAACAGCTGATCCTGTCCTTATCCTTAATCCATCCATTCAGCAGGGAAGGTTGGATAGTGACCACATCCTGGTTTGAAACCACTGAGGACAAACTCCACCTTGGCTGAAGACAGCTAATTCAACAACACAGACCAGGATCAAACCAGGATTCTTTCTGATCTGTATTAATGTCAGTGCTACACCATGCAGCATAGTTGCTCACTAACCCAGTGCTATGGAATAATTCACGGGGGAAGGAAATCTCCTGATTTCCCATATAGCCCCCCCCCCCCCACCCACTACCGACTCAATTCTGTGGCAGCATTTGGTCTGCACCTGTTACAGAGACAGGCCCTACTGTACTCTGTCCCTCAGGAGAAACACTGGTCTCCACCTCCTTTTTCCTGATTTTTGTATCTGGTGAGTAAGTGCTCACTGGCTGCTGACCCCAGAACTATCTCCTTTCTCCCTGATGTTCGGCTTCGCTGACCAGTCTTCCTACTGTTGATCGAGTATACTTCGGATGTCACTGGTTTCACCATTTTGAATTTCAAAGGCCTATTCATAGAAAGGTCTGTTCATAGCGCTGCTTCCTTATTGGTGGATTTCAAAGTTCTCCATCCACGAGAGAGCAGCACTGAGAACAGAACTTTGCAAACTACCAGGCTGAAAAGAAAGAAAGACATGCATTTATATAGCGCCTCTCATGACCTCAGGACGTCCCAAAGAGCTTTACAGCCAACAAAGTATTTTGAAGTGTAGTCACTGTTTCAATGTAGGATCTCGGTTTAACGTCTCATCCCCAAGACGGCACCTCCGACAGTTCAGCGCTCCCTCAGCACTGCACTGGAGTGTCAGCCTGGATTTTTGTGCTCAAGTCTCTGGAGTGAGACTATGAACCCACAACCTCCTGACTCAACAGGTTGACACACAAGTAACCCCGGGGACATCTGAAGTATACGTGGCTTTGTGAGCTGTATAGCTACAGCTTGAGGGCAGATATGGCCCATGGTTTGCTGTTTGTTCAGCACAGGTTTACAGTAAATGGTCTTAAAGAGATTTGTCCTTTCATGCCTTATAGTGGAATCCTTTTTTGTGGTGACTTCCTCCAATTCCTTTGAATTTTCCTGAATTTCACTTTGGGAAATGTGAGGATAGGTTACATTTAACCCCAGATGGGCTCAAAGTCGAATGTGTAAAATCTACTGAAGCTTTAGTAGATATTTAACTCTTTGATAATTGTGTACTTTAATACAAAAATGTGGAGGTTTTCTTAACAGAAACAAAACCCTACCTGTGACTTCTGAGAAAATGGATTTTAAAGTGGGGGGGGTGGGGGGGGGCGGTGGTCAGTCCAATTCCAGTTATTCTGGGCGCTATAATCTGTATTGCATTGTTACAAAAAATGTACCTTAATTTTCTCAAGTGGAGAAATCTTGAAAGGCTGGTAAAGTATGTAGTGAAATCCTGTAACATCTCATCACAATTGTAACTCGACAGCTAGTGAGATTTTGTAAAAGCAGTTTCCGGGCTCTGTCAGAAATCTTGCTACCTAATCTGCTTTTGCTTAATTTGTAAAATTAATTAGAAGTTTTTTTTTAAATAATGTGCTGCAGAGCAAATAGAACCTGTGGAACAACTTTGAATATTCAAGTAGAATACTATTTGTCAGAACTTGTACTATTTCTAAAACTGAAGTCTTATGTGCTTTTACAATGCAAAGATGGTATTGTACCAACACATGTATATACTAATATATAAATGTAATTCAGAATCCCTTCATTACTGTTTCTTTCTCTTTCAGATGGATTTGAAGCACATCCTAAATACAATGCTGATTTGTTGCGGGCTGTGGCAGGGTCTAGCTCATCCAGGTAACACCTTTAAACGAACACAGCATATTCCTGACCATTTAACACACAAGTGGCAGCTTGGTTCAGTGCAGCACTCTTGCCTCTTAAGTCAGAAGGTCATGAGTTTAAGCCTCAAAGCAGAACTCAAGCACCTAATCTAGGATGATACTTCAATGCAGACTTGAGGAGTGCATTGTCAGAGATGCTGCCTTTCAGATGAGATGTAGATTAAATTGCAGTCTGGACATTATTTGAATAAGAACAGGGGAGTTCTCTCGGCGTCCTGACCAGCATTTATCCCTCAAAACAATAACCACCAAGACAGATTAACTGACCCATTGCAGTTAGTGGGGACTTTGCTGTATGGAAATTAGCTGCTATATTTATCTACAGAACAACAGTGACTAAACTTCGAAAGTGATTAATTGGCTGTGAAGTGCTTTGGCATGACCTAAGGATGTGATAAGGTGCTACATAAACACGAGTTCTCTTTTAAGATGTTCAAACACACACCAAGAATTATCCAACATTCCCTATAAATGCTGCTATTTTCATGATCGATCAAGTGGTTAGAAGCCTAGCTCAGGAATGTGGTGAACTTGAGTTTCAGTGGCACAACTCACTTGAGTTTATTTGCTTCCATTGAGATGTTTCATAGAAACATAGAAACATAGAAGATAGGAGCAGGAGTAGGCCATTCGGCCCTTCGAGCCTGCTCCGCCATTCAATGAGATCATGGCTGATCATCCAAATTCAGTACCCTGTCCCTGCCTTCTCCCCATATCCCTTGATCCCTTTAGCCTTAAGAAATATATCCAACTCTTTCTTGAATATATTTAATGAACTGGCCTCCACTGCCCTCTGTGGCAGAGAATTCCACAGGTTCACCACTCTCTGGGTGAAGAAATTCCTCCTCATTTCAGTCCTAAATGGCTTACCCCTTATCCTTAGACTATGGCCCCTGGTTCTGGACTCCCCGGCCATCAGAAACATCCTTCCTGCATCTAGTCTGTCCAGGCCTGACAGAATTTTATAGGTTTCGATGAGATCCCCTCTCAATCTTCTAAACTCCAGTGAGTATAAGCCCAATCGACACAATCTCTCCTCATACGTCATTCCTGCCATCCCAGGTATCAGCCTGGTGAATCTTCGCTGCACTCCTTCCATGGCAAGAACGTCCTTCCTCAGGTAAGGCGACCAAAACTGCACACAATACTCAAGGTGCAGTCTCACCAAGGCCCTGTACAACTGTAGCAAGACATCCTTGTTCCTGTACTCGAACCCTCTTGCTACGAAGGCCAACATACCATTTGCCTTCTTAACCGCCTGCTGCATCTGCATGCTTACCTTCAGCGACTGGTGCACAAGAACACCCAGGTCTCTTTGCACTTCCCCTTCTCCCAATCTATTGCCATTCAAATAATAATCTGCCTTCCTGTTTTTGCCACCAAAGTGGATAACCTCACATTTATCCACATTATAGCGTCAGTTCTCAGGTGCCTAGAGTGGATGGGGTGCCAGTTACTGCGAATCTACGTAATAAAGAGCAGCTTTATCGGTGTAGACCAATGGGGAGATTTTTCTAAAGCTGCACAAAATGATATTTTTTCACACTTTTTAATGAACCTATATCCGTTTTAAGATTGAGGGCAGGATTTTCATCGGGCCGTTGAGGCGGGATTGGAGGCGTGTGGGGGGTTAAAATTGCAAAAACTGGCGGGCGGGCCCAATCCCGCCTCCAAGCAATTTTCATTAATTTGTGTCTAATGGTCCCGTCTCCGTCCCGCCTCCAAGAGGTGGGATAGGCCGTTAAGGCCCTTAACAAGCACTAAATTGCCTCTATAATGCCATTTTGAAAGGCCTTTGCGATTTTAACCCTTTTCCCACGTGAAATACGCCTGTTCTGAAACACGACGGTGAAACCTGGCGGGAGCACAATTGGATCGCTGACTATCAGCTGCAGCTCAACCATTATAAGGAGATTTGATCAGCCATCATTTGCAGGTGGCAGGACTTTGTTGTCTCAGGTCTGGGGGAACTTTTAGAAGGCATAACCACAGCTGTGGAAGTTTGGAGCCTGACACACATCTCCAGTGTGACCTCCTGGGAAACCCCTCTCGCCACCTTCACTGAGTGCTTCCTCAACTGAGGCATATACCAGAAGCATGGGAGCCATTTATTTCCTTCCCTTCTGGACATCAGATGAGGATGAAGACCAGCCGCTGCTCCAGCAGAACCATGAACAACAGCAGCACCAACAGCAGCAGCACCAGCAGGAGCGCCAAGCTGCTGCTCACCCACCTGAAGCTGCACAGGCCAGAAGGGGCCAGCGCATGGAAGCCCGTCGGCACAGGAGATACCCCCCAAACAGGGTCTACAGACACAGGGTCAGGTACCTCAACATGTCTGAGCAGCAGTGCCAAAGGCGGCTCTGACTTTCGCAAGAGGTAGTGGGTGACATCTGCGCAATGCTGCAACAAGACCTGCAGTCCAAAGGACCAGGTGGACAACCCTTACCAGTGGCCGTCAAAGTCACCACCGCACTCAACTTTTTTGCCTCAGGCTCATTCCAGGGATCAGCAGCAGACATCAGCGGCATCTCCCAGGCGGCCGCACACACTTGCATCACGCAGGTAACCGATGCCCTCTTTGCCATCGCGCACAATCACATCCATTTCACCAAGGATCAAGCAAGTGTCATGGCGCGTGCGGTTGGATTAGCTAATCTGCCAGGCTTTCCAAGGGTGCAGGGTGTCGTTGACTGCACATATGTGGCCCTTAAGGCACCCCATCGCAATCCAGGTATTTTTGTCAACCGCAAGGGCTTCCACTCCGTTGACGTTCAGCTGGTGCGTGACCACAAGAAGGAAATTTTGCATGTTTGTGCCAAGTACCCTGGCAGTTGCCATGATGCCTTCATACTGCGCCAGTCTAGTGTGCCTCTGCTATTCAGTCTGCCAGACCAACTTAACGGATGGCTACTTGGAGACAAGGGCTATCCCCTGAAGACGTGGCTAATGACGCTGTTGAGGAGCCCATCCAACGAAGCTGAGGAGCGCTACAACTCCAGCCACATGTCCACCAGAGCCATAATCGAGCAAACCATCGGTTTGCTGAAGATGCGCTTCAGATGCCTGGATAGATCAGGTGGAGCCCTGCAGTACTCAGCAGCCAGGGTCTCCAGAATCGTCGTGGTTTGCTGTGCACTTCACAACATGGCACAGTGTCGTGGCTTGCAGATTCCTGAGGACCAAGTGGCTCCTCACATATCTTCCTCAGATGAGGAGGAGGAGGAGGAGTAGGAGGAGAGCGAAAACGAACATCTTGCAGAGGCCCATCAACCAGCGGCAGCAGTACGCGAGAACATTGCTGCCCGGGATGCAAGGAATGCACTCATCTTGGCCAGATTTGCTTAGCCTAGCCAATCAAGCAATTTTGCCTCGCAGCTTCTTACCTGAGCATCGACAATGGCCATGAACCAGCGGATTCCTAGCAATTTGACCACCATACTGACAATTGCAAGTAATCCTAAGCCCTCAATGTGAAAGTCCCATTCGCGAAATGACACACTACAGCAGTAGCCATCAGATTTTTTATTTACATTATTCATTTGATGGCTTTTTCACATAAAACATCAAATTTCACCCAAGTGACTACCCTTGTGACTACTTGTGCAATGTAATGAAATCTGTTTGTCTTGATCCTGTATTCGTTTTGCACTCATGTATATTACCCTCCCCCACTGTGTATTGTTTCACTTCCTCTTTCCCGACTAACCTGGGAGGTTCCAGGTCTTGGCTCTTGGCTCCGCCCCTGACTTCTCTTACATAAAGATCCCAGGATCTGTATGACTCATTCCTGTGAACCAGTCGGCGTGTTGAGATGTTAGCTCTGATCTTAATGATTAAAAGCCAACTTGTTTAAGTCTATAACTTCTAGTTTTGTGGTTATTGAAGGCCCATCAATTTTAATCACTAAAGAATACTAGGATGGATCGACTCCTAAAACCAGAGCGTCTGGACTTGGATCCACATTCTGCTGAAGCATCAAATCAATTTGGACACTGGCTCAAATGCTTCGAACTCTTCGCGGGGGCCTCATCCGCTAGCGAGGTAGATAAACTGAGTCTACTGACTACTCGCGTAAGTCATCAGATTTATTCGTTCATCCGGGACGCCACCTCTTACACAGAGGCCATCACTATCCTGAAGGCCCAATACCAGAGGCCGGTAAACGAAGTGTACGCCAGACATCTGCTGGCTACACGCAGGCAGCGACCAGAGGAATCAATGGACGATTTCTTACAGGGCCTAAAGGACCTGGTCCGGGACTGTAACTGCAAGGCCGTGACGGCCAACGCGTACTCTGACGAATTGGTCCGCGATTCCTTCATCACGGGCCTCAAATCGAATTATATCTGGCAGAGACTGCTGGAGAAGGAGGTCCTGGACTTAAAAAAGGCAGTGGCCACTGCGCGATCGCTGGACGTGGCCCAGAAAAACTCTGACTTTTATTCTTCCGGCCATGCGGCCCTCACCGCCTCATGCGCGCCGAGGGGGCCGCCATCTTGGAATCAGCCATCTTCCCCATCCAGGTCTCAGACCAGCTCTACGCCGCCGGAGTCCCCACACAGAAGTTCACCCAGGAGTCCTACTACAGCGGCAATGTCTCGAGGCCCGAAATGCTACTTCTGCGGCCAGGCCAAGCACCCCAGACAACGATGCCCAGCGAAGGACGCTACATGCTTCAAATGTAAGAAAAAGGGGCATTTTAGCAAAGCCTGCAGGGGGAATCCGATTTCCAACTCCGTCACCGCCTCATGCGTGCCGTGTGGGCCGCCATCTTGGGATCCGCCATCTTTTCCCGACTCAACGGCCGCCCAGGGCCCAACAGTGGCTTCGATCACGGTGGATCAATCCAGGCCACACCCGTTGACAAAATCCATGATGGACATACAGGTAAACGGGAATTTAATGAAATGTTTAATTGACTGTGGGAGTACCGAGAGTTTTATCCACCCTAGCCTGGTACGGCAGCACTCATTAATGGTAACCCCTACACGGAGCAGAATTGCTATGGCTGCTAAGCCCCACACTTCAGACATTTTGGGCTACTGTGTGGTAACACTGACTGTAAAAGGCATGGACTACAAGGATTTTAAACTCCTCGTGATGCTAGAACTCTGTGTTAATGTAATCTTGGGCCTGGACTTCCAGTGCCACCACGAAAGTGTCACGCTAGCATATGGTGGGTCCCAGCCGCCACTCACAGTCTGTGGCCTATCAACCTTAAAAATCAGCCCGCCCTCTTTATTCGCTAATCTCGCTTCGAACTGTAGGCCCATAGCGACCAAAAGTAGACGGTACAGTCTGGAAGACAGACACTTTATCAAGGCAGAAGTGGACAGACTCCTGCGGGAAGGCATTATTGAATGCAGTACCAGCCCGTGGCGTGCCCAAGTAGTCATAGTTAAAAATAGCAAAAAGAAACGGATGGTAATTGACTACAGCCAGACTGTTAATATTTATACCCAGCTGGACGCCTACCCTTTACCCCGCATATCAGAAATGGTCAACCAGATTGCGCAATACCGAGTCTTCTCGACTATCGACCTCAAATCCGCATATCACCAGCTCCCCATTAGAACGGAGGACCGCCCATACACCGCCTTCGAGGCGAACAGGCGCCTCTACCATTTTCTCAGAGTGCCCTTCGGGGTAACAAATGGGGTCTCGGTCTTCCAACGTGAGATGGACCGCATGGTTGACGAGAATAAACTACAAGCTACCTACCCCTATCTGGACAATGTCACTATCTGTGGGCACAACCAGCAAGACCACGATCTAAATCTTGCGAGATTTTTAAAAACTGCCCTAAAGCTGAATCTAACCTACAACGAAGACAAACGTGTCTTCAACACAACCCGTCTCTGTATCCTCGGCTGTGTGGTGGAAGATGGGGTAATTGGACCGGACCCTGACCGATTACGCCCCCTAAAGGAACTGCCCCTGCCACACAATCCCAAAGCTTTAAAAAGGTGCCTGGGATTTTTTTCGTATTATGCCCAATGGGTGCCCAATTACTCTGATAAGGCCCGACCTCTCATTAAATCGACGTCCTTCCCACTATCAGCTGAAGCTCGGGAGGCTTTCACCAGTATTAAACAGGACATTGAAAGGGCTGCAGTGTGTGCAGTGGACGAATGCATTCCCTTTCAAGTCGAAAGCGATGCGTCAGACTTTGCCTTAGCTGCGACCCTCAATCAGGCTGGGAGACCTGTGGCCTTCTTCTCCCGAACCCTTCAGGGACCTGAAATCAGGCACTCTTCTGTCGAGAAGGAGGCGCAGGCTATAGTGGAGGCAGTGCGGCATTGGAGACACTACCTAGCCGGCAAACGTTTCACCCTGCTCACCGACCAGCAGTCGGTGGCTTTCATGTTTAATAACAAACAAAGGGGGAAAATCAAGAATGACAAAATACTCAGGTGGAGGATCGAACTATCCACGTTCGACTATGATATTATGTACAGGCCGGGAGCCCTTAATGAACCCCCAGACGCCCTATCGCGGGGAATGTGTGCCAGCATTCATACGGACAAATTACAGGGTCTCCACAACGACCTCTGTCACCCAGGGGTCACCCGACTATACCATTTGATAAAGTCCCGCAATCTGCCCCACTCCATCGAGGAGGTCAGGGCAATGACCAGAGCCTGCCGCACCTGTGCGGAATGCAAGCCTCGTTTCTACAGGCCTGACCGTGCACACCTTATCAAAGCCACACGGTCATTCGAGCGCCTAAGTCTGGACTTCAAGGGACCCCTTCCCTCTGCCGACCGTAACGTATACTTCCTCAATATCATTGATGAATATTCCCGCTTCCCCTTCACCATTCCCTGCCCAGACATGACCAGTGCCACGGTCATCAAGTGTCTCTGTAATCTATTCTGCATGTTTGGCATGCTGAACTACATACACAGCGATAGGGGGACGTCATTCATGAGTGATGAGCTGCGCCAGTTCTTGCTCTTGAAGGGGATAGCCACTAGCAGAACCACTAGCTACAACCCCCGGGGTAATGGGCAAGTGGAAAGGGAGAATGCTATTGTTTGGAAGGCTGTCACGTTAGCCTTAAGGTCAAAAGGCCTTCCGACCTCCCGCTGGCAGGAAGTCCTCCCAGACGTGCTCCACTCCATAAGGTCTCTGTTATGTACTGTCACTAATGCTACCCCTCACGAAAAGATGTTCGTTTTCCCCAGGAAATCCACCTCGGGCTTATCTCTACCCACGTGGCTGACGTCTCCGGGGACAGTACTATTGCGGAAACACGTGAGAGGCCATAAAACGGACCCCCTTGTGGAAAAGGTACAGCTCCTCCATGCAAACCCTCAGTACACCTATATCGAATACTCTGACGGGCGAGAGGACACTGTTTCCATAAAAGACCTCGCTCCCTCGGGGAGCGGAGAGAACGATGGGAGACTACCCGATGAAGACCTACACTACAAAGAGACAGGACGCCCAGAGGTATCAATACCCAACTTTAACCTGGAGGACACTGCAGATAACCTGGAAGACACCGCGGAGGCCCGGACAGCGGAGGAACTAGAATCCACTCCCCTAGAGGCACCCCAACCGGCTTTGCGCTGAACACTGAGAACTGCAAAACCTCCTGACAGACTCACTTATACCAACTTTTAAGAAACATCACCCCGATGGACTAAATCTATAGAAGGGGTGAATGTAATGAAATCTGTTTGTCTTGATCCTGTATTCGTTTTGCACTCATGTATATTACCCTCCCCCACTGTGTATAGTTTCACTTCCGCTTTCCCGACTAACCTGGGAGGTTCCAGGTCTTGGCTCTTGGCTCCGCCCCTGACTTCTCTTACATAAAGATCCCAGGATCTGTATGACTCATTCCTGTGAACCAGTCGGCGTGTTGAGATGTTAGCTCTGATCTTAATGATTAAAAGCCAACTTGTTTAAGTCTATAACTTCTAGTTTTGTGGTTATTGAAGGCCCATCATGCAGTATCTTTCTCTTACGTGTGCTCCTACGTGGTGCTTCCCCTGTGGCTCCAGCAGATGTGGAGACCCCTTGCTCACTTTCCTGCTGCTCCTGTCTCGACACCTTTGGCGGGTGTCCTCTGTGGTTGCGAACCTGTGAGGGCTCGTAAACGGTCTGCTGCTCCTGCGGCTGTGCAGGGGTTGAGACGCCAACCTCAGTTGGGTGTGGACCCTGGTGGGGCTCTGACCGAGGGCTCTGCAGTGGCATGGAAGTGTGAGCACTTGGAGAGGAGCCCACACTTCCTTGTTCTCTGCCACCATGGATCAGGTCCCCCTCAGCGCTTGCAAGTGGCTTGAGAGCACCTTGCTGCACATCAGGGGGGCCATGGGGACCCGTATCTGCACTGGCAGTCCTACTCAGAAGGACTTCCATGAAGGTCTGGTTTCTCTGTTCAATAGATGAACATCGCTCCTCCAGAGATGTCATTCTATTCTGAACACTCACCATGTTTCCTGCACTCTGGCGACTTATCACCTCCATGGAGGTTGCCATCCTTTCCATGGTGATGCGTTCATGCGCCAATGACTCCACAAAGGCTCTGCTCATGTTCGCAATGGACTCCTCCATTCGCTCCACACTCGCAGTGACCCTGGAGACAGAACCTGCCAGAGACTCCTGCATCTGTACTTGGAGTTCCAGCACTGCTGATCTCATGGATGGACCCAGAGGCAGAGGGTCGACATGCAGCTGAGCCGAGCTGGCAGAGTCCTGCGCCCTCCGACTAGGACTCTCCACTGCTGTCCCTGTCTCCACAATCTGCTGATGCTCACTTGTGAGCTGTGATACACCAGGTGACAACACTACTTTATGTCCCGAAGGTCCCACCGAGGTGTGAGTGTCTGCGCTGGTGCTGGGTGCACTGAATTCTGCTGACGCTGCGCCCTCAGAGGTTGCAGCTTCCTCTGAGGAGTCTGGATGCTCAGGCTCTTCCTCCTGGCTAGTGGGGACGAGTGCTTGCAATGGTCCTGTGGGGGAGTAAAGGAAAGAGTCAAAGATGTGATGCCAAGGTTACATGCACATTGCATATTGCAGATGATCATAAGTCCATTTGTTAGAGCTTCAGAATCATTATCAGCGACTCATGCAATGTCAATGAGAGAGATGGAAAACTATTCTGTCACCAGCTTGCTGTGATGCACCCGTCTGTCCGTCCCCCACTTGCGCATCTTCCTCCACTCCTATGATCTCCAGGACCGCCTCCTCCCAGGGGGTGAGGTGGGCTACTGAGGGTGACCCTCCTCCTGTCCTTGCTCTTTCTCTCTTATTGTGAGCTCTCTTTTCCTGCAATGAGGGAGACAAGTGGAGGTTGAGTGAGAATGAAGGAGTGAGTGTAGAGATTCCATAGCGTAGATACTTAGAAGGAGACAAAGATGGAGTGAGGTGGCAAGACCAAGGGCCCTCCCTGTGTGTTGTCAATTGTTTTCATAGCATCACAGTGATGGGGAGTGTGAGGGCTGCATAGGCAAATAGTTAGGTGAATGTGACCATAGAGAGAAAGGGGATGGGTAAGGGTGCATGGATGTCGGTGTCAAGTGGGATGTGGAGGAAGAGATTGCTAAAGCTGAGTGCTGGTGAGGAGAGGCAATGGGGATCAGATTGAGGGTGATGGGAAATTCATACTCACTTTTCCAGTGCGCAAAAGGTCATGAAACCTCTTCCTGCACTGAATCCAGGTTCTGCGGGTTACTGACAATGAGTTGACCTCCTCTGCCACCTGGATCCACACAGCCTTGGTCTGCTGGGGAGGCTTCTTCCTCCCTGAAGAAGGGAAGAGCACCTCTTTATGAGCTCTTGCTCCCTCGACTAAAGCCTGCAGGGCAACGTCATCAAACCTGGGAGCAAACCTAGGTCTCTCGCTGGTCATTATGCCTCCAGGTCCCGCTAGCATGAAAGGCCAAAATGTTGGCAGTCTGCAGAAGAAGCAAGGCTTGTTACTGACCTTAAATGCAGCAGCAATGATAATGTCATCGGAGGCGACTTTCAGACAGGAAAAACTCATTTGCCATGGGTTCCCACACGTTGGAACTCAATTGGCCAATTAAGTTAAAATCGCATCAATCTCCCACATCGATTTAGATTCGGGTGGATAACACGAAATGCGGATTACACGACCCCAGCCCGTCCCTAAATCAAAATCCAGCCCTGAGACTCTGTTAAGTTTAATGATCAGAAAATGAGATTATTTTTGCTTCTCTAAATCTTCCTTTGGGTTTCAATCCTTATTTCTCCTCTGCCAAAGTTGGTAATGTACTGAGAATACTAGCATTTTCAATGGAGGTTGTGGGCCCCACCATAGGGGTCAAGGCCTAGGTCATGGCATGGACCCCAAAGAGGATTTGGAAAATTTAAAAATTCTTAAGGGGCCGCTGAGGGCACGGTCAGGAAGTTTCCAGGGGTTGGCCCTTGATACCCCACCCAGCCCAGACATCTACGCCACCATTTTCAACGTCCTGCACAAGGCAGGTGCCTTTAGATGCACCACTAGTGGCACAGGGACCCGCCAGAGGATGCTACTGAGGTGGGCTCCCTCCTGACCCCACAAACTTGGGCAGGGTCACTGATAGAGGTTACATCGGTGTAGCTATCGGGATCATTGACCCGTGGATTTTTGATCCCAAAGTACTTAACGTGTACAATTTAAGAAATTCCTGGCTGTACCCAGTCTTAGTCAATCACAGGAATTGTGTGGATTTAATCTGTTTTAAATTGCTAATTTTGGAGCAATTTTCATTGTAATGTTAAATACTTATTTGCGCCTGTTTTGGCATAAATGACTGCAGTGGTCTTAATTTGCCTTTTCATGTTACAGATCCCAGTCAGTGTTTAAAAGCCAATGCAAAATCATGTGGGGAATGTATACAAGCTGGAAAAAATTGCGGATGGTGCACCAAAAATGTAAGTTATCGGTGATTTGTCCTATGAAAATAGCAGATAGTTCTGCTTATTGCTACGATCTGGACTTCATCAAACCAATGTTTTCAAATTTCTAGAGGACACTATGGCAATGGATTATGACATTGTTTTCAGAAGCATGCATAACCCATGTCATAAGTTCCGCAGCTACAAACTGACACGCAAAAGAAAAGAACACTTTGAATAGCCCCATCAGTAGTGATACACTATGGAGTACTTGTAAGCAATGCTCCCCCTGTAAACTGCACCGCCTCCTACGCGGCCTGCCTCCCCCAATGCGCGGCCCATTCAAATTTTTGTGCACACGCGGTATCTACAATGTAGAAACATAGAAACATAGAAAAATAGGAGCAGGAGTAGGCCATTCAGCCCTTCGAGCCTGCTCCGCCATTCAATATGATCATGGCTGATCCTCTATCTCAATACCATATTCCTGCTCTCTCCCCATACCCCTTGATGCCTTTTGTGTCTAGAAATCTATCTATCTCCTTCTTAAATATATTCAGTGACTTGGCCTCCACAGCCTTCTGTGGTAGAGAATTCCATAGGTTCACCACTTTTTAAGTGAAGACATTTCTCCTCATTTCCATCTTAAATGTACCCTGTATCCTGAGATTGTGACTCCTCGTTCGAGACCGCCCAGCCAGGGGAAACATGCTCCCTGCATCCAGTCTCTCTGGCCCTGTCAGAATTTTATAAGTTTCAATGAGATCCCCTCTCATTCTCCTAAACTCTAGTGAATACAGGCCTGGTCGACCCAATATCTCCTCATACAACAGTCCTGCCTGTAACGTCCGTGTATAATCAGACACAGACTGCGGAGAAAGGTACAAATGATGTTTACTCAACGTGGCTCAGACTGCAACTGAACTGTACAGATTACTACTCAACATTATATACAGGTGTGGTCACTGCCGGTACTACAGTATACATGAGCTGTAAAAAGTAGTCCCCCCCCTTAAAGGTACATACATTACAATTCCTCCCCTTTTAGATTAACAGTACCATAACACTCATTTAACAATTAAATATCAAACTAATTACAATGAACACTTTTAACATGCAACATTAGCTGAAAATAGTCTATTTATAAATTCAGTCTTTGGGGAGGCTTCCTGATCCTTTCTGGATAGCGCCTTTCCCGAGTGTCTTGCTCTTGGTGCGGAGGCGATTCTGGCCCCCTGTCGTCGGTTGGTTCATCAGCTTCCGATGCTACTGTTTCTGGGGTAGATGCTACCTGTACGTCGGGTTCATCACCAGGTACGTATGGGCGAGGCATGGGGTTGACTTGTTCCTGTGACTCTAGGATCTGGTCAGCTTGGCGTCTCACGATGCTCTCCCCAACGTCCACTGTGTACATTAGTGGGCCCTGCCGTGTGCATATCATTCCTGGCTGCCATTTTTCTGTTCGGTAGTCGCGGGCCAAGACTGGTTGCCCTACATTGAAGCTCCTTGTTGGCTTCTCATGGATGTGCTGGAATTGCTTACTCTCAACATCTCTTCGTACGTTTGGTCTGAGCAAATCCAGGCGAGATCTTAACCTTCGGTTAAAGAACATCATGGCTGGGGCCTGGTTGGTGACTGCATGTGTCGCATTCCGGTAGGCGAACAGGAAATTGTCCACCTTGTGCTGCAGCAGAATGTTGTCATTGTACATAGCCTTTATTGCCTTCTTAAAGGTTTGTACGAACCTCTCAGCCAATCCATTTGTGGCTGGATGATACGGGGCAGATGTGTAATGCCTTACCCCATTCTTTTTCAAGAACCTCCGGAACTCTTCGGACACAAACTGTGGTCCGTTGTCGGAGCAAATCTGTTCTGGCAAGCCATTCCTGGCAAAAATGGTCCATAGGACTGCAATACTTTTCTCCGTGGTGGTGGAGGACATTTTGATGACCTCAGGCCATTTCGAGTGCGCATCCACGGCTATTAAAAACATTGAGCCCATGAATGGTCCAGCAAAATCAATATGCACCCATTGCCATGGAGATGAGGGCCACTCCCATGGGTGTAGAGGGGCCTGTGGTGGTGCATTTTGGACTTTCTGGCATCCTGAGCAGCTCTTGGTCAGGTCCTCGATTTGTTTATCGATTCTCGGCCACCACACATAAGCCCTGGCTAGGCTTTTCATTTTTACCCCTCCCAGATGACCCTCATGAAGCTCATTGAGCACTCTATCCCTTAACTTGGGTGGAATTACCACTCGGGATCCACACATCACGGTCACAGAAATCACAGAAACCCCACAGTGCAGATAGAGGCCATTTCGGCCCATCGAGCCTGCACCGACACATATCCCACCCGATCCCCGTAACCCCTACACCAACACATATCCCACCCTATCCCCGTAACCCCACGTATTTAATCCCCCTAACACTAAGGGTCAATTTATCATAGCCAATCAACCTAACCCACACATCTTTGGACTGTGGGAGGAAACCGGAGCACCCAGAGGAAACCCACGCAAACACGGGGAGAATGTACAAGCTCCACACAGACAGTCACCCGAGGCCGGATTCGAACCCGGGTCCCTGGCGCTGTGAGGCAACAGTGCTAACCACTATGCCCCCGGCACACTGACAGCTGTTCTCTCCTTGTCAAGAATGCTGGCAACAGTGAGTCGCCATGTGCTGGCCATCCCTTCACCGTCAAATCATATACCCGAGACAGTGTCGGGTCATTTCGGGTTTCCTTCTCGATACAAGCGTTAGTTACAGGTCGGTATTCAACTATAGTCGAATGGAATATTTCGACAGGATCCACTGCTGGTGCTTCCTCCGCAGTAGGCAGTGGCAGGCGTGATAGCCCATCAGCATTTCCATGCTGTTTCGTGCCCTTATATTCAATCTCGTAGTGGTGCGCCCCTAGAAAAAGTGACCATCTTTGTAGTCGTTGCGCAGTCATCACCGGAACGCCCTTCTTCAGATTAAAAATGGAGACAAGAGGCTGGTGATCAGTCAGCAAGGTGAATTTCTGCCCGTGCAGATAGTGATTGAACTTTTTCACTCCCCACACTAGGCTGAGGGCCACCCTGTCAATCTGGGCATAGTTACGCTCGGCTGAGGTTAGTGATCGTGACGCAAAGGCTATTGGCCTCTCTGAGCCGTCCGAGAATTTGTGCGACAGCACCGCTCCAATGCCGTAGGGTGACGCATCACATGCCAACCGAATTGGTAATGCTGGGTTGTAATGGGCCAATACCTCTTTCGATGTGATTAGTGTTTTGCTCTTCTGGAAAGCTCATCTACATTCGTCACTCCACTTCCATGGCACCCCAGTTTGCAGTAGGGTGTTCAGTGGGTTTAGTATTGTAGACAAATTTGGCAAGAACTTATGGTAGTAGTTTACCAGCCCGAGGAACGACCTCAATTGTAACACATTTTCCGGTGCTGGAGCCTTGACTACTGCCTCAATCTTCTCTGGGGACTTATGTAACCCCTCTTTATCGATAACGTGGCCACAATACGAGATCTGTTTTCTAAAAAACTCGCATTTGGAGCGGTTAGCTCGGAGCCCATATTCCTGCAATCTTGTGAGCACCTGCTCCAGGTTGGCAAGGTGATCACTGTCATTTTCGCCCGTGACCAGGATGTCGTCCAAATAACACTGGGTCCCTGGGATCCCTTGCAGGACTTGTTCCATTGCCCTCTGCCAAATAGCCGGAGCTGATGCTACCCCGAATACCAGCCGGTTGTATTGATAGAGACCTTTATGGGTGTTGATTGTGAGGTATTTTTTTGATGCTTCTTCTACCTCCATTTGCAGATACGCCTGGGCCAGATCAATCTTAGTGAAGCGTTTCCCTCCAGATAGCGAGGCGAAAATATCTTCAATCCGCAGAAGTGGATATTGTACGGTGTGAAGGGCCGGGTTCACTGTTACCTTAAAGTCCCCACAGATGCAAACCTTCCTTGGTTCCCCAGGCATGCTGCTCAACGACTTTTTCATCACAGGGATGATGGGTGTAGCCCACTCACTCCAGTCTACCTTGGACAGTACACCTGAACGTTCCAGACTCTCTAGCTCTGCTTCGACGGCTGGGCGGATCGCATAAGGTACTGGTCTGGCCTTAAAAAATTTTGGACTTGCGTTTTCTTCAATTTTAATTGTCGCTGTCATGCCTTTTAGTGTTCCGAGTCCTTGCTGGAACACTTCTTTCGCGTCAGTTAGGATCTTTGACAGTCGCCCAGGTGTGACGTCGTCATCCTTTTTGTCAGCCACAGTCAGTGCCTGTATGGAATGCCAATCCAGTTGTATTTTCCGGATCCATTCACGTCCCAGTAATGGTGGTCCTCCATCTTGCAATACATACAGGTCTAGTTTTGGTGTTTCCTTACCGTTATATATAACGGTCACCCTTATTTTTCCTTTGGGGTAGACTTTTTGCCCCGTGTACGTCTTCAAAATAATTTTTGTGTCTCTCAAGGGTATGTGTGAGAATAGCCACTCGTAGTCCCGTCGGTTTATGACTGTTAGAGCTGATCCTGTGTCCCTGCGATCCCTTGCAGGACTTGTTCCATTGCCCTCTGCCAATGGACTCCTGCTATCTTGAGAGTGACCCAAATGGTTCGGTGATCCTCCGTTGTGATCACATTATGTAGTTTCAGACAACTCAGTTCCCTGCTTTCGGAGTCGGTATCACTCTTTTGTTCGTCTGAACTATTCTCCGTTATCTTATGTACCTTCTTGTACTTCCATTTGGTCGGTTTCTTATTGCTGGTTTTCTTTCCCGACCTGTAGACTCGTGCTATGTGTCCTACTTTTCCAGACTGTCTGCACACTTTGTCTTTGAACCAGCAATCATTCTGGTCGTGTGTTGTTCTGCCGCAGCGATAGCACTTCTCTGTTCCATATGACATTTCGTTGGTGCCATATTCTTGCAGTCTCTGTTGTATCTCTGCAGCGCCCCGTGCTGCTGCTTCATATGATACTGCAATGCTGAAAGCCTTTTCCAGCGTAAGGTCCTTTTCAGATAAAAGCCGTTTCTGGGTTCCTTCACTTTGAAGCCCACACACAAACTTGTCCCTTAAGGTATCTGCCAGTCCCGCTCCAAACTGGCAGTGTTTCGATAGTTTGCGCAGTTCTGTTAAATAATCAGCATTGCTTTCATCCTTATGCTGGTTCCGTTTGTGAAACTTGAATCTTTCTGCTATCAGCAGCGGTGTGGGGTTTAAATGTTCCTTTAGTATCGTTACTATGTCTTCAAAACTCTTTTCCATTGGCTTCGTTGGGATTACTAGATTTCGCAATAACCCATACATCTTTGCACCCATTAAATTTAACAATACCGACGCTTTCTTGTCATCTAACACCTCATTTGCCTTGCAGTACACCTCTATTCGTTCGACATATGTAGTCCAATCTTCGACTTTATTGTCAAATGCGGTGATACTGCCACTCTTCGGCATCTTGGGTGTGGTTTAAAATGGCGTCTCCCAATGGCTTAAAATGGCGTCTCCCACGCTCTCCTTCCTCCCCTGCTGCTGCCGACACTGCTCCCGGCGGTTCTCGTGGCAATGGCGGCGCCTCGCGACTTTCTGCGCGTCTCTCTCTCCCTCTCTCCGACGCTGCTCGGCCCCTGAACACCGGCTGCGCACTGTGCGCTCTGCCCTCTCTCTCTCTCCCCATCGATGCTGCTCAGCCCTTTGCTGTGCCGCTCGGTCGGGCTCTAGCCAGGAAGGGTCTGTCCGGGAAGGGTCTGCGCACTACCTGTTGCCAGCCCGCGTCGCTGGACCACCTCGACTGGAAAGCCAAGCCTGGCTCTCGACAGCCTCCCCCGCAATTCTCGAGTCTCTGGCCTTGACCTCTAATCCACTGATCTCCAGGAACGAATCCCTGGGAGGTGATGCAGAGTTGCAGGTATGTTCGAACCTGCCTCGTCGCCAATGTAACGTCCATGTATAATCAGACACAGACTGCGGAGAACGGTACAAACGATGTTTGCTCAACATGGCTCAGACTGCAACTGAACTGTACAGATTACTACTCAACGTTATATACAGGTGTGGTCACTGCCGGTACTACAGTATACATGAGCTGTAAAAAGTAGTCCCCCCCCTTAAAGGTACATACATTACACTGCCATCCCAGGAATCAGTCTGGTGAACCTTCGCTGCACTATCTCTATGGCAAGTACATCCTTTCTTAGGTAAGGAGACCAAAACTGCACACAGTACTCCAGGTGTGGTCTCACCAAGGCCCTGTATAACTGTAGTAAGACATCCTTGCTCCTGTACTCAAATCCTCTTGCAATGAAGGTCAACACGGAGTGCAGTTGCCTGGATGAATGCAGCTCCAACAACATTCAAGAAGCTCGACACCATCCATGACAAAGCAGCCCGTTTGATTGGCACCCCATCCACCACCTTAAACATTCACCCCCTCCACCACCGGTGTACCGTGGCAAAAGTGTGTACCATCTACAAGATGCACTGCAGCAACTCACCAAGGCTTCTTCGGCAGCACCTCCCAAACCTGCGACCTCTTCCACCTAGAAGGACAAGGACAGCAGGTGCATGGGAACATCACCACCTCCAAGTTCCCTGCCAAGTCACACACCATCCTGACTTGGAAGTATATCGCCGATCCTTCATCGTAGTTGAGTCAAAATCCTGGAACTCCCTCTCTAACAGCATTGTGGGAGTACCTTCACCACACGGACTGCAGCGGTTCAAGAAGGCAGCTCACCACCACTTTCTCAAGAGCAACTAGGGATGGGCAATAAATGCTGGCCTTGCCAGTGACGCCCAGATCCCATAAGCGAATAAAGAAAAACCATTTGCCTTCCTAACATGTAAAAGCCGGTGAGCGGCCTGCGCGGGATCTTGCAGACGACTGCGCGGCCGCGCAGCTTAGCGGGAACATTGCTTGTAAGGCATTCTGGGTAATAGTACTGGTTCAATGGTAACTTGTTGCTAAGACAACTTTTGATAAGTTGTGAAAAAGGTACAAGTAAAATTACTGTTACACTGTCCCCCTCGGCTTGTCCATCCAGGGAAATCATTTTTAAAAATGAATACTGGTTAAGCCATGTCATTAGTGAACATGTTCCATGCATTTTGACCAGGCTGCATGGACATTCGATGACGACCAATGTTCAAGGAAACATTAATATCGTTACAAGATATTCCCTCAGGGACAGAGGTGCTTCTCACTCATGTAAACAGTCTGAACATCTTTCCATCAGGGGTGTGCCCGTAATGCTCAATATCTAATATCATAACCCGGGCTGTAACAGTAGTAAGCCCTTGTGATCTGAATTGGATATTGTGCATTTTGCGTGTGCCCTTGTGTGCATTTCCCCATTCTTTCCAAAGGCAGACTGAAACATTTTAGTGAGACAAAACCACATACGAGCCATTAAGCTGCTGTATTTACAGACAAGTGGATATATAGGCTAATGGATGTAATGTAATCTCACCTTGATTCAACTCACTACAGAACTCCCTTCAAGAACCTCCCTATTAGCAGGCTTCCATAACTTTTCCCAGTCAGCATTTCTGAGTCTGACCAGCTGGGGTTGAGATGAGCGAGTTTCCCCTCGTTAGGTCTGGCTACCTACCCAGACATAGCAGGCTGACATTGCCCTATATCCTTTTGTACTTTTCTCTCTATGTCCCCAGCAAGTGAGAGGGCAGTCCTTCTAAATTCATCCCCATTAAGTGATTTGCCAGTAGCCCTGCCAATAAAACCGGCTACCTCTCCTACCCCTTCTGGTGTGGGTTTAAAGAAAGCAGGGTTATTTTGGGGAAAGGATGAAAACAGGCACTAAGTGGGTGCTGTGCTAATAAGACACGCCTGTTTAAGTCTGATTTTAGCCTGCAATTTTGTGGCTAGTTGATGATTACCATGACTGAAACACCTGTATGTTTAGCACTCAAGTGCTGATTAGAAGCAATTTTCCTGGAGTGGTATATGTAGCTTCCACTCACCCACTTCCTCTAAAGGTGTGGAGTGCCACACAATGGAACTTTTCAAGATGGCTCAGGGACCGAGGGAGAGGGCGCACAGGTTCTCGGATGTGGCACTGGAGGTCCTGGTGGAGGAGGTTCAGAGGAGGAGGGATGTCCTGTACCACAGGGGGGAAAGGAGCCCTCCTCGCCCTCCAGTCCCTCCTGTCCTGTAGCAGCTGGTGCTCCTCTGCCTGACCTCATCTCCTCATCTCATTCCTCCTCCAGACCCAGGGGGACCCCCTTACAAGATGCCAATGACCAAGCACTCCATTTCTCCTGGTGACTCCTATAAGGTAGAGTAGCGCAGCACTCACTCTCTTTAGGTGAAGTCCTCAGAGAATTTCCAGGAAAATGTTGGTAGAGTGTTGGTGAAGTCTTAACAAAGTGTCCCAGAAAGTCTCCCGATGTGTCTCAAAAGTCCTTTTCAAACGCAGAGTAGTCAGTCGATCTCCAGCAGCAAGTGAACGGTGAAAGCAGAGCTAAAAACAGAAAATGCTGGAAATACTCAGCGGGTCAGGCAGCATCTGTGGAGAGAGAAACAAAGTTAATGTTTCAGGTCGATGACCTTTCCTCAGAACTGGAAAATGTTAGAGATGTGACAGGTTTTAAGCAAGTACGGAGGCAGGGAAAGCGGGGAGGGGAGGAAAGAACAAAAGGGAAGGTCTGTGATAGGATGGAAGGCAGGAGAGATTAAATGACAAAAGGGATGATGGTGCAAGGCAAAAGGGGATGGTATTGGGACAAGTAAAGAAACAAAAGATGGGTCTACAGGAGGAGTAAATGAGAATAGCAGAATTATTACCAACAGCTGCCATCTGAAAAAATGGAAGCAGTGGTTATGATCTGAAATTGTTGAACTCAATGTTGAGTCCGGAAGGCTGTAAAGTGCTGAATCGAAAGATGAGGTGCTGTTCCTCAAGCTTACATTGAGCTTCAATAGAACAGTGTCAGAGTGTGGCAGAGAATTAAAATGACGGGCAACTGGAAGCTTGGGGTCATGCTTGCGGACTGAACAGTGGTGTTCTGCAAAGCGATCACCCAATCTGCGTTTGGTCTCCTCACTGTAGAGGAGACCACATCGTGAGCAGTGAATACAGTATATTAAATTGAAAGAAGTACAAGTAAATCGTTGTTTCATCTGAAAGGAGTGTTTGGGGTCCTGGGTGCTGGGAAAGGAGGAGGTAAAAGGGCAGGCATCTCCTGCACTTGCATGGGAAGATGCCGTGGGAAGGGGAGGGGTTGTTGGGGGTTATTGAAGAGTGGACCAGGGTGTCGTGGAGGGAACAGTCCCTTTGGAATGCTGAAAGGGGAGGGGAGGGGAAGATGTGTTTGATGATGGCATCGCGCTGGAGGTGGTAGAACTAGTGGAGGATGATCCATTGAATGTGAATGTGAAGGCTGGTGGGGTGGAAGGTGAGGAGAGGACAAGGGGTGGTTCTGGGAGGGAGGGGAAGGGGTGAGAGCATAGTGCAGGAAATGGGACGGACACGGTTGAGGGCCCTATCAACAACGGTGATGGTGAATCCTCGGTTGAGGAAAAAGAAAGACATATCGGAAGCACTGATATGGAAAGTGGCATCGTCAGAACAGATACAATGGAGATGGAGAAACTGGGAGAACAGAGTAGAGTCCTTACAGGAAGCAGGGTGAGAGGAAGTGTAGTCAAGGTAGCTGTGGGAGTCAGTGGGCTTATAGTGGCTATTGGTTGACAGCCTATCCCCAGAGATGGAGCTAGAGAAGTCAAGGAAGGGAGGAGTTGGAGATGGACCATGTGAAGGTGAGGGAAGGGTGGAAATTGGTAGCAAAGTTGATGACATTTTCAGTTCGGGGTGAGAGCAGGAAATGGCACTCATACAGTCATTAATGTACCGGCTAAAGAGTGTAAGATTTTTAGTTCTTTTGGCCCAGCTTAAATTGACAACAAGACCACTGATTTATGACAAGTCGGAAAAGTTTATTAAACATTCAAATATATATGCATGTCTTAACAAAACTAGGCAGCAATTAACTAGTTCAAACAGGATTTACTTCCCGTATATAACTTTGGATGGCGGAGCGCACTGATTTGACTTGGGTGCGTAGTGATGATTCCCTGTTCTTCCCAGCTCCCTGTTCCTTGCTTCTTTTCTTCTCCGCTGTGACTGTCCAGCACACGGCTGGTTTCTTTTGTTCAGTCTTTGGAGCACGAGTTCCTTCTGCAGTCAAAGGTCACAGTTCACAAGTTCATATTAGAGAGCCCTTTATATTCGAGAGCCCAACTATCCTCATACATACATTCCTAAACATTAATTCATCAGCAAGTTTCGACACATAAACATTAATTCATTAATAAATTCCTACACAAATTTATTAATTCCTAGTAGGACTGGAACAAATAATGTTTCACATATCCCACAAAAAGGCAGGCATAGCTAGGTCATCTAAAACTCTGTTGCCCGTGTCCTAACTCACACCATAGAAACATAGAAGATAGGAGCAGGAGTAGGCCATTCGGCCCCTCGAGCCTGCTCCGCCATTCAATGCGATCATGGCTGATCATCCAAATTCAGTACCCGGTACCTGCTTTCTCCCCATACCCCTTGATCCCTTTAGCCTTAAGAAATATATCCAACTCCTTCTTGAATATATTTAATGTATTGGCCTCTACTGCCTTCTGTGGTAGAGAATTCCACAGGTTCACCACTCTCTGGGTGAAGAAATTCCTCCTCATTTCTGTCCTAAATGGCCTACCACTTATCCTTAGACTGTGACCGCTGGTTCTGGACTACCCGACCATCGGGAACATCCTTCCTGCATCTAGTCTGTCCAGTCCTGTCAGAATTTTATAAGTTTCAATGAGATCCCCTCTCATTCTTCTAAACTCCAGCGAGTAAAAGCCCAATCGTCCCAATCTCTCCTCATACGTCATTCCTGCCATCCCAGGTATCAGCCTGGTGAATCTTCGCTGAACTCCTTCCATGGCAAGAACATCCTTCCTCAGATAAGGCGACCAAAACTGCACACAATACTCAAGATGTGGTCTCACCAAGGCCCTGTACAACTGCAGCAAGACATCCTTGTTCCTGTACTCAAACCCTCTCGCTATGAAGGCCAACATACCATTTGCCTTCTTAACCGCCTGCTGCACCTGCATGCTTACCTTCAGCGACTGGTGCACAAGGACACCCAGGTCTCGTTGCACTTCCCCTTTTCCCAATCTATTGCCATTCAGATAATAATCTGCCTTCCTGTCCAAATCATCCTGTAGTTTCTCGGCATCCTCCTCACAGCACACATGCCCACCCAGCTTTGTGTCGTCTGCAAATTTGGAGATATTACATCTAGTTCCCTTGTCTAGTTCATTAATATATATTGTGAATAGCTGGGGTCCAAGGACCGATCCCTGCGGTACCCCACTAGTCACTGCCTGCCATTCAGAAAAAGACCCGTTTATTCCAACTCTTTGCTTTCTGTCTGCCAACCAGTTCTCTATCCAAGTCAATACCTTGCCCCCAATCCCATGCGCCTTAACTTTACACACTAATCTCTTATGCGGGACCTTATCGAAAACCCTCTGAAAGTCCAAATACACCACATCCACTGGTTCTCCCTTATCTATTTTACTAGTTACATCCTCAAAAAATTCCAGTAGATTAGTCAAGCACGATTTACCTTTTGTAAATCCATGTTGACTTTGTCCGATCCTGTCACTGTTTTCCAAGTGCTCTGCTATTACATCTTTTATAATGGACTCTGGCATTTTCCCCACTACCGATGTCAGGCTTTGAGGATGTAACTAGTAAAATAGATAAGGGAGAACCAGTGGATGTGGTGTATTTGGACTTTCAGAGGGCTTTCGATAAGGTCCTGCATAAGAGATTAGCGTGTAAAGTTAAGGCGCATGGGATTGGGGGCAAGGTATTGACTTGGATAGAGAACTGGTTGGCAGACAGAAAGCAAAGAGTTGGAATAAACGGGTCTGTAATTCCCCGTTTTCTCTCCACCTTTTTTGAATAGTGGGTTAACATTAGCTACCCTCCAATCCATGGGTACTGTTCCAGATTATATCGAATGTTAGAAGATGATCAGCAATGCATCTACTATTTCTAGGGCCACTTCCTTAAGTACCCTAGGATGTAGATTATCAGGCTCTGGGGCTTTATCAGCCTTCAATCCCGTCAATTTCCCTAACACCATTTCCCTACAAATACTGATTTCTTTCAGTTCCTCCCTTTCATCAGACCCTATGTTCCCCGACATCTCTGGGAGGTTATTTGTGGCCTCCTTTGTGAAGACAGAACCAAAATATGTATTTAATTGGTCTGCCATTTCTTTGTTCCCCATTATAAATTCCCCTGATTCTGACTGCAAGGGACCTACGCTTGACTTCACCAATCTTTTTCTCTTCACATATCTATAAAAGCTTTTACAGTCAGTTTTTATGTTCCCTGCAAGCTTACTCTCATATTCTATTTTCCCTTTCTTAATTAATCCCTTTGTCCTCCTTTGTTGAATCCTAAACTGTTCCCAATCCTCAGGTTTACTGCTTTTTCTAGCCAATTTATATGTCCTCTCCTTGGATTTTATGCTATCTCTAATTTCCCTTGTTAGCCACGGTTGAGTCACATTTTTAAAAAAAATTTATGCCAAACTGGGATGAGAAATTCTGTAGTTCATCCATGCTGTTTTTGAATGTTTGCCATTGCCTATCCACCATCAACCCTTTGAGTAACATTCCCCAATCAATCCTACCCAACTCGCGCCTCAGACCATCGTAGTTTCCTTTATTTAAATTCAGGACACTAGTCTCTGAGTCAGCTACTTCATTCTCCATCTTAATGAAGAATTCGATCATATTATGATCGCTCCGACCCAAGGGGCCTCGTAGAACAAGATTGCTAATTAACCCTTTCTCGTTACACAATACCCAGCCTAAGATGGCCTGATCTCTGGTTCGTTCCTCGACAACGTCTAGGAAACCATCCCGTAAACACTCCAGGAATTCCTCCTCCACAGTATTGTTACTAATTTGGTTAGCCCAATCTATATGTAGATTAAAGTCACCCATGATGACTGCTGTGCCCTTATTGCACGCTTCTCTAATTTCCCTTTTAATGCCATCCCCAACCTCCGCATTACTGTTTGGAGGTCTATATACCACTCGCACTAATGTTTTTTGCCCCTTGGTATTTCTCAGTTCTACCCATACAGATTACACACCATCAGAGCTAATATCCTTCCTTACAATTGTGTTAATCCCTTCTTTAACCAGCAATGCTACCCCACCTCCTTTTCCTTTTTGCCTATCTTTCCTGAATATTGAATACCCCTGGATGTTGAGTTCCCAGCCTTGGCCACCCTGGAGCCATGTTTCCGTAATCCCAATCAAATCATAGTCGTTTACCTCTATTTGCGCAGCTAATTCATCCACCTTATTACGAATGTTCCTCGCATTAAGACACAAAGTCTTCAGGCTTGTTTTTTTAACGCTCTTAGGCCTATTAGAATTATTATTTACTGTGGCCATGTTTGATTTAAACCGTTGATTTCTCTGACTGCCGCTTTTGTTTTTCTCCTTCCTATCTTTTGCTTTTATCCTTGTTTCCCTTTCCTCTGTCCCCTGCTCAGGTTCCCAACCCCCTGCCATTTTAGTTTAAACCCTCCCCCGGAGCACTAGCAAACACTCCCCCTAGGACATCGGTCCCGGCCCTGCCCAGGTGCAAACCGTCCGGTTTGAACTGGTCCCACCTCCCCCAGAACCGGTTCCAATGTCCCAGGAATTTGAATCCCTCCCCCTCGCACCATTTCGCCAGCCACGTATTCATCTGAAATATCCTTCTATTTCTACTCTGACTAGCACATGGCACTGGTAGCAATCCTGAGTCCCGTTCACCTATCACCCCTGTGCTTGCTGACCTCCATTGGCTCCCGGTTAAGCAATGCCTCGATTTTAAAATGCTCATCTTTGTTTTCAAGTCCCTCCATGGCCTCGCCCCTCCCTATCTCTGTAATCTCCTCCAGCCCTACAATCCTCTGAGATATCTGCGCTCCTCTAATTCTGGTCTCTGGAGCATCCCCGATTTTAATCACTCACCATTGCTGGCCGTGCCTTCAGCTGCCAAGGCCCTAAGCTCTGGAATTCCTTGCCTAAACCTCTCCACCTCACTACCTCTCTTTCCTCCTTTAAGCCGCTCCTTAAAACCTATCTGTTTGACTAAGCTTTTGGTCATCTGCCTTAATGGGCCAGAAATTCGCGGCCAGAAGCGTGAGTACGGTCGGGGTACTCACGCATTTGGCCGTTGGAAATGCCGGCGTTCAGCAGGAACAGCGCATGCGGGGAACGCCGGCATTTCCAGACCTGAGGTCTATTCACAGCGCGTGCGACTGCACAGGCAGCGCTTGCGCAGTGAACTTTGTGGATTTCAATGATGGATTCAGTGAGGGTAAGTCCTTAGAAGTTACACTTGAAAAAAGCAAGTGTAAAGTTGTTCATTGGCTGCGGAGGAAGATATATTTTATCGTGGAGCTTCTGAAATGCAATATTTTTGTTTGGGAAAGGGAGGGAAGTTATTTTAAGAAATTTTAAGTAAGCTTTAAAGTTAAAAAAAATTTTTTTTAAAGGGTTTTCAGAACGGTAGGTAAAAGGAGCAATTGTGGCTGTGTGAATGGAATGTGAGAATGAGTTATGTATGTATGTCCACATATATTCCTTTACGTATATGTATGTATGTTTTATATTCCTTTACTAATGTGTATGAATGTATGTTTTTAATTATGATTTTCCAATAAGTTACTTTCTCTGAAAGTCATAATTAAATAATACATTCATACACATAAGTAAAGGAATATATACATAACACGCAAAGGAATATATACAGACATACATACTTTCAGAAGCTCCACGATAATAAATATCTTCCTCCGCAGCCTCTGGAGCAACTGTACCCATGCTTTTTTCATGTGTAAGTTGTAATGGCTTGACCTCACTGAAAGCATTAATGAAAGCGGCGAATTATACTGCGCACGCGCTGCCTGTGCAGTCGCACGCGTTCTGCCTCTGAACCCCTTCGTTCAGAGGACAGGAAATGCCGGTTTTCCCCACATTCACTGTGCATGCTGAAAACCGACATTTCATCCGGCCAGATGTGTAAGTACCCCGACCGTACTCGCGCATTTGGAAGGGAATTACTGGGCCAACATTTTACATGTCAATAAAATGAAAAATTTAACAATTGCACGACTTGCCCCCTCGCATCTGCGACTGAGGGTCCAAGGAGGTGCATTGCGTAAGAGGTCATCATCGTACGTATCCTCACACTGTTCCCTTTGGGGAACTGTATGAAGTGGTGGAAGGATTTATGGCCGTGATTAACGCTCATTCCGTGACCGTAACCATCTTTGAACCAGCCATTAGGGTGGTTAGTCCTATGGCGGGAGGGTTTTACGGGCTCCCACAACCCATCTGAGGGGGGGGGGCCACCAACACCCACGGACGCAAGTATCCCGCTGGATGTCCACCCAGAATTTAAAGTTGGAGCTCCGACTCCACTTGCCGGGACTGTCTGGAGTGGGGTTCAAAACCCTACTCCTTCTGGCCCAGCGGCGGGGATGCTTACTGCTACGCAAAAGGTCCACTCCGCACAAAAGGTGACACCCATACGTTTCCTGCGTCTTTTCCCTCCCCGTGACTGGAGCCCTATGCTGCCATTTCACGTTGCTAATCGGATTGGGCCTTTGTCATAGCGGTAGGATCCCCGCCGCTGGGCCAGATCAGGGTAGGGTTTCGAACCCCGCTCCAGACAGTCCCGGCAAGTGGAGTCGGAGCTCCGGCTCTAAATTCTGGGTTGACATCCAGTGGGATATTTGTGTCCGTGGGTGTGGGTGGCCCCCCCTCCTTGTATAGCTTGTGGGAGCCCGTAAAACCCTCCCGCCATAGGACTAACCGCCCTAATGGCTGGTTCAAAGATGGTTACGGTCACGGAATGAGCGTTAATCATGGCCATAAATCCTTCCACCACTTCATACAGTTCCCCAAAGGGAACAGTGTGAAGACACGTATGATGACGACATTGCTAAATAAATAAATGGAATTAAAAAAATTCTTTTAGGGCTTTTAAAAGTCTTTAAATTGCTTTAATTCTCTTTAAAACTACTTCAGATTACTCAAAATAATGTAAACATTTTAAAAAGTTTATAAAAGTTACCAAAATCTTCAAAAAACTTCCACAAACCTATTTAAACTGCTGCTTTGCATGTAAAAATGCTTAGCAGCTTGACAGAAACATTGGGGGCGTGTCCAGTGAAACTGAGACCTCAAGGGGCGTGTCTCACTTGCACTGCACGCTCCTGGCTTCGCGCTGGCTGCACTCCTGGGTGGCGTGACGTCATACGCTGCCCGGGATTCTTCTTTTTCAAACACCAAGTCCAGGCATCCCTGGAGCTGATCGGCAGTAGCGCGGGGTAAGTGCATATACGGGGCTTGCACGCGCGGCAAGCCCCGTTCACCAATTTCTGGCCCAATATCTTCTTATGTGGCTCGGTGTCAAATTTTGTTTGATAACGCTTCTCGAGGAACAGCACCTCATCTTTCGATTAGGCACTTTACTGCCTTTGGGACTCAGCACTGAGTTCAACAATTTCGGATCATAACCTCTGTTGCCATCTTTTCAGATAGCAGCTGTTGCTGATGATTCTGATGTTCCCATTTACATCTCCTGTAGACCCATCTTTTGTTTCTTTATTTGTCCTGTTACCATCCCCTTTTGCCTTGCACCATCATCCCTTTTGTCATTTAATCTCTCCTGCCTTCCATCCTATCACAGATCTTCCCTTTTGTTCTTTCCTCCCCGCCCCACTTTCCCTGCCCCTGCACTTGCTTAAAAACCTGTTACATCTCTAACTTTTTCCAGTTCTGAGGAAAGGTCATCGAACTGAAACGTTAACTCTGTTTCTCTCTCCACAGATGCTGCCTGACCTGCTGAGTATTTCCAGCGTTTTCTGTTTTTATTTCAGATTTCCAGCGTCGACAGTATTTTGCTTTTGCATTCGTGAAAGCTGAGCATGGCTTTAAGTAGCGCTCGAAATCCTGAGCAACGACTTCTTTACTCCTATTCAGTTGGTCGCTGTTAAGAGAGGTCAGTAATTGCAGCGCTAGCCAGCAAAATGGCGTGTGGCCTCTTTAATGAGCGCTCGCAAACAATTTAATTGTCAATCAGAGCCTCAGTGATCCTTGGGGTGGCCATTCCTCGTGCACGCTTCAACTCCTTTACCAAGATGGTGTCTCGCGCTAAAGGTGGGCTAAACCGACGTTGCAGCTCAAGACCCCATCTTGGCCACTTTGGAGGCTCTTTAGTGCCTAAAGTTACCAGCAAAAATCACCCCCAACATCTCCTGATGTTCTCAAAATTAATTTGGGTCATCTTGGCTTAACGGCTCTGGGATGGGTGACGTTCATTGTCACAGTTTGATGCAGACAGTGAGCTGCAACATTCCACAAACTGGCTCCTCTAGCTTTAATATACAACTTAATTGCCTGCAGCTTGGGCTTCCCATCCTGCTCTGCTGGCAACAAAGTCAGAGCGGTGCCATGATGCCCAACAAAGGTGAGGAGACCCAGGAAGGGGCCAATAAAAAGGAACCAGTGGAACCATTTTTTCAAATGTAAGAGTTTTGGGGCCTTTTCTGGGCCTCAGCGAGACTAACGCCAGCTTTCAGCTGGAGCCTTTAAAGGACGTACTGGGTGGAAGTGCCAGGGAAGTCAAGGAACTCTCCCAGACACATCCCCCTGACATGGGGGTGAGTAGAAGATTCGTCCATGTTCCTCCCCGCACTGAAATTTCTCTTACGGGTGCAACATGGGCAGAACTGGGTCCTGCCCCATTTTCTTGTCCCCGACTGGAGATCCACTCCACCTATACCTTGACAACATTCAAAAGTTCGGGGCTAGTCACTTTTAAATATGCTGCTGACCAAAGGTATCGTGCCAGTGAGGGGTGGTGCGGGGAATTGACTGGGACTGCAAGAAAAACATTCCCTTTAGTGTCTGCGACTTTGGCCATTTGCTCTACAAATTTCCCAGAATTTTCAGCAATTTTTGGCAAACCTCATTCTAACATTGTGCCAGGACTGTGTGCTGACTGCAGCCAGAATCTCAAGTGCGCAGGAGGCCCCCACAGTTGGAGCATCTCTCAGGAACGATGCTGCTGATGAAGTCAAGATGTTGAGGGCCACTGTCCAAGAATCTTTAAAGGCTAGTTTGCGTTCATTTGGAAATGTATTAGCCATGAAGGAAGAAATAAAAGACCTCACATGAGTACAATGGTCTTTGCTCACACAGCTCCAAGACTGCGGTCAGTATTGGAGGGCTCAGCACAAGAAGTTGTCACTGGAAAAGTACCCCAAAGGCAGAGTAGGACAGATAAATCCCGGCACATGGTCAGACCAGTCTGGGTCATCAGCATATAGAGAACGTTGGCCAGCAAGTTGGTACTCAGGAGATCTCTCAGGAAAACCTACTCCTTCCAATAAAGCATCACATTATGTGCCTGAGAAAGAAATTCACGAAGCTTAGCAGACAGCATGGCAGTGTGTCATAAGAACATAAGAAATAGGAGCAGGAGTAGGCCATTTGGCCCTTTGAGCCTGCTCCGCCATTCAACAAGATCATGGCTGATCTCCTACCTCAACTCCAACTTCCTGCATCATGTTAAACATTTTGCTCGTGTGCGCTCTCCTACTAATAAAAGCAAATATTAAAATTTGTGGGGTGGGGGAGTTTGCAGAGTTGTCTTCAGCCATGTTTGCAGTGGGTATCCACATCGCCCAGGATTGTATTCTGTATTTCCCTTTGCACAGCTAGGGAGCAGCTGGTTCCATCAAGATATCTGTACTGTGAGCAATTCCCTGCAAAATGTGCACAGTTTTTTAGTAGTGGTCGCACACCATCAGAACAGTGAGGGAGCAGTACTCCTTTCTGTTGATGAAAGGGAGGGCATTGCTTGTAGGTGCATAAATAGTGATTTGAGGACAGTGAATGATGCCTCTTACTCAGAGAATGCCACACGACTGGCAAAATTAGCTCTGCCTCTCCAGCTGATGCTTGCGGTGAAGTTGATGTATGCTAAATTGACGCATGCTGATGCATATTGGCAGATCCAAGTGATGGAGAAGTACCACAACAGCCTCTTAGCCCAGAAGGTCCCAATGGTGTAGAAGTTGAATGCAGTGGTCACTTAGATTTCCACTGCTACTGTTGTTTGAACATTGTTCCTTGGCTGCAGGTCTGCCTCCAGGAGCTGACATATTTGCACACTATTCCTCACTCAGGTCCAGGTAGGTGACACGTTGGCCATGATTGTAGTTCATTGAATAGTACAAAGTGGTGAAAGTCCACCTTGTATTATTGAACCTCCTGGGTTGTGGTCTCCTGTTACTATTCTTCCTCCTCCAAAGTACCTAGCATTGGCAGAATTAATATAACATCCATGTTGCAGAGTTCATCGACAGTCTCAGTCATAGAGTCATAGAGTAATACAGCACGGATAGAGGCCCTTCGGCCCATCGTGTCCATGCCGGCCATCAAGCCCTGTCTAATCTAATCCCATATTCCAGCATTTGGCCCGTAGCCTTGTATGCTATCTCCTCCTATATCCTCTGGTATCGCTTGCTATCTGCATCATTTGGAACTCTGGCAGCACCCAGTGTTTTAATTTCAGCTTTAGGTGGGAGAAATTAATGTGATGTGAGATTGAAGTAAATCCTGAGTAAATGTGCAAGTTCCATCTTAATTGCTGCTTAACATACAGTTAACAAACAATAGAAGCATTACCAGGTCTGTACATTAGAAATGTTTACTTGCAGTATGAAGTTCAGGAGTATGGGATAAAAGTTTACACTTCTTCAGTTAGTATTAAATCACAAAATTATTAGCCCATAATGCACAATCATTTCAACCCTGATGGTGTCCCTGAAAGGATTGTTACTAGTCCTAGCCCCTGTAGGGCTACCCCAGATCAGGCGTATTCCTCAGACGTTCACCTTCAACTAAAGTCAGAGGTAGCCGAATCCTAAAGACACTTAATTGGGTCTAAAGGTTCAGACTATCTCTCCCTAAAGGAAAGGAACGACCTGAAGATGTTACCATCCTCCAGATAGCACTTTTAATAAGTTTAACTAGACTGTAACCTTCCAGATATTATGAGGGTCCGGAAAACTCCTCCAGAATTCTGCAACTCCTCACCAAAGAGTGTACAGAGATTGAGTTCATGAGTTTGATACAGAAGTACTATGTGAGACAATTCTAAAAAAATATAGATTTATTAAAAAACCGACATGTAACTTACAGCTGGTGATTCAATCGCAACATTAACAGTTCCAAAAACAAAAACTTACAATTCTTATTATCAGAGATCCTTATTCGCAAATCTTAACTTCATTACATTTTTATATTTCTTAATCTTATTCTCCAGGATATCCACCAAAATCAAATACCTTTGATCCCCGAGACTCAAAGAGTTAAAAACTTACAGAGCCTGCCTCTGAAGCATGAGAATCGCTTTGCCCCTTTCAGCGAATTCTGTCTTCCCATTTGAAAGTCCTATATTTATACCCTTTCTGCAGTGGTATATCCTTTGAAGTTTTCTGCTGATGTAAGCTAATTATCTCTAGTCATTTTTCTGTTGACTTCTTTCTATTCTTACTGTTAGATCAGCTTTAGCCTGCAGAATTATGTCTGCTGTGTAGGTGTCTCAAGTTTATCATAAAAACAATGTGACAGCAATAGTTCTATTTGATTTCATTTTTATCAAAGTCTCCTGTTTGTATCTTTTGCATTTAGAACACCTCAACTGGTTACAACCACAGACTTCGTATCTCCTAGGTATTCCAAGTTCAACACAAAAACAATGTGATGGCTAGTGCCTCCCATGTTTCATTTGATGTTATTTTTATGAAGGCATTCTGTGCAATTCTTTTTATAATGTGTAAATTAAAAACACCTCAACTAGGGTGATCTATGCAATTCTTATTTGCCTCAGTTGGTTGTACCATATAATCGTGTCTCCATGTTTCACTTGATGTCATTTTACAAAGGCACATGTTTCTTTAATCTTTCTGTGTTTCTTTCCAAAGTGTTGGTTTATAATACTTAACTGGGTATAGCCACTGTGTTCTTTCCAAACTGCAGACTTCCTGGAACCTCCAACCTGCTGCTTCAATAGGGCTATTGTTTCAGTGTCAACAACCTATCTTATCTCAAAAGCCTGTATGCTGCTTGACGTAAGAAAACTACTAGGCACTTGGTCTAAGCATTAAACAAAGCTTTAATCAACTGTTTTACAACATGGAGGTCTAGTTGTGTCCTTCACTAGTTCCTGTTAAGAATGTCCTGCGCAAGCTGGGCCCGTGCCCGAGTATTTATACTCTCCCTGGACAATGCCACCCACAGGCCACTCAGTATTATTTCATAAGTCTTTCTTTCATGAATGACTGATTCATGTCATTGTTTACAGTTTTTGATTGTTAAGGCTTCCAGACTTCCAGACCCAGTGGGCAGGATTTTCATTGGGCCGTGGAGGTGGGATTGGAGGCATGTGGGGGGGTTAAAATCCTGAAATCAGGGGGGCACGAACCCATCCCACCCCAACCCACCTCCATGCCAGTTTCAAAAGAGGCGGGTACCTGACCTGCACTGGGACCCACCTCCCCGAGGCAGGAAGGGGATTAGTGCCAATTAACTGCCTGTTAACAGGTAGTTAACAGACAGTTTTTAGCCTAATCCCTATTTTCATTGGTGAAATGTGGGATTCCCGACGGCTCCAAACCACGCCAAGTTAGCGAGGCGGGCCGTCGGGATGAAGGGCTTGGAGGGGTCGAGATGTCCGATGTTCAGGTGAGTGATGGGTGCATGAGTGCAGAGGTAAGTGTGTTTGGTGTGTGTAAAGTGTTTAAAGAAGTTTTACTTACCTTTTCTTACCTTTACAGCCTTCCTTCCTTCAGGTCTCATGAGTCCCTCATCTCACCAGCACAGAAAGCAGAATGGCTGTGAGCTGTCAAAAGTTCCAGCATTCAGCTTTCTGTTCCAGGGAGATCTCTAAATCATCCTGATAGGAAGGAATTAACCTGGAGTACAGATTGTCAGTGTTTGACAGCTTCAAACAGCTGTGAAATGCTGATATTTCATCTGTCAAAAGGTCTTGACAGATGAAATATCAACCTGTGATGTCACCTGTGGCCGGGTGGCCCTTAATTGGCCTGCTGAGCCTGTTGGGTGGGCTCAACAAGGTCAATCAAGTCTAAATCACGTGGGTTGGCTAGAACTCGATGGAGGCGGGACTACAACCCCAAAAGTTGTAGTCCCGCCTCCTACCCACCTCCTCAATGAAAATCCAGCCCAGTATGTCATGTTTTAATAAGTCAAACTTCCGTTCATAGGATGGTGTATTTTTCTAAATATGGCTATTCCTTCACATCCCAAGCTATGTGTCTTGGCTTTTCACCTAGGTTTCTGTTTAAGAAAGGAAAGAAGGTTATAAAGGTTATAAGTGATTTGGACTGGGTGGAGGAAGAACAATATTGAAATTTGCTGATGACACAAAAGTAAGGGGTTCTGGCAAATGGCGAGTAGCACTGTAAAAGACTTAGGGGCAACATAGTCAGGTTAGCAATAATGGGCAGATAGGTGACAGATGAATTTAAATGCAGAAAATTGAGAGGTAATGCATTTTGGGAGGAAAAAAATGATGAATGGAATTCTAAATACCATGGAAAGACACTGACTGATGTGGAGGAAGAGCTAGGGATTCAAACAGATATGATACCTTGAAGGTGCAATTGTAGGTAGATAAAGCCAGAAAAATGGCCAATGATGATGCAGATAAAGAGACCCACATTGTCTCTTGAGTAGTAATGAAAACAGTCGTTGCTTCAGATTCAATACCTTTATTTCTTAAGTCAGTATGCAAAGCATGTTACAAGCAAAGTAGATTAAACAAATACAAGTGCAGAAATGTAAACATGTATTTCACTATTCTCTCGCTGCACTAACTCCCTAAGCACAAAATGTCTGTTTTTATATGATTCTTGTTCCCTTACTAAACTCGAATTCTGCCTCTTCTCCCTTGATTGGATTCCTTGTGTCATCTGATTTAACATGACACCTCCCTTGCAATACTTTCCCATGGTGTCCAGGCTGAACCAAGGCTCAAGCTCCATGGCACGTAGCATCCCTTATCTCGTCTGTTTCCAGCACTTAATCAGTCTGCTTTTCTCTGTGAACAATTGAGTCTTACTTATTACACAGTCTGCAGCTGCATGTCCAATCTGGTTTCCTAGGCAATGGTCATAAAAAGCTCTTCTTTGGCAAGTTTTTCAAGCTCTAAGCACAATACTTCAATTAAGTTACTGTTGTTACCAAGCTTACACACAAGCTTATATGTGATTTCTATTTCATATGCTAAGTTAACTTTTAATTTCCCAGCAAGCTCTCTGCCAAGCTAGTTCATTTGCCTTATAAATTAATTGTAATTACCTTGTGAATATATAAAGAAAATACGTGTTAATAAACAAATGCGCACTATCTTGTAGTGTTTGCTCCCTATACTATATGCTAAGCTAGCCTTAATATCCCATCAAACTCTCTGCCTCTTCCTTCTCCATGTTTCAACATGCCCCATGTTCCAATAAATGGCATTTTGGGTTTTATAAATAGCAAAGATGTAATGATATGTACAAAACTTTGGATAGGCCAGTTAGCTTGCTGTGCAGTTTTAGAGGCTCCATTATAAAAGAGACATATATATATATATATAATATATAGAGAGAGAGAGAGAGAGCAAAGCATTGATTCATCAGGGAGATACCAAGGCTAAGAAAGTATATTAATGAGGAGAGGCAAGGTATTAGGACTATTTTTACTGAAGTAGAGAAGGCGAAGAGGAGATTTAATAGAGGTTTTTAATATTATGAAAGGTTTTCATAATGTGAAAAGAGAAAGGCTATTTTCTCTGGTTGGGAAGTAAATGAAAACAGGTCATCAATTTGTTACGAAGAGAATGAAGAGAGAGATTAAGAGAAATGTCTTTGTGTAGATTAGCTAGACCATGGAATACTCTGCTATAGGGAATAGTTGAGGCAGAGAGCATTGTATCTTTTAAAGGAAAAGTGCATAAATGTTTGAGTCAGAGGAAGATACATGGTTATAGGGAGGGAGCAGGATAATGCGATTAGTTTTGGACTGCTCTAACTAAAACACAGACATGATGGGCAGAATGGCCTCCTTCTGTATTGCAAACTTCATAAGGACATAAGATAAGAACACAAGATTTAGGAGCAGGAGTAGGCCATACGGCCCTTCACGTCTGCCCCGTCATTCAATAAGGTCATGGCTGATCTTTGACCTCAACTCCACTTTCCTGCCCAATCCCTATATCCTTTGATTCCCCTAGAGTTCAAAAATCAATCTATCTCAGCCTTGAATATACTCAACGACTCAGCATCCACAGCCCTTTCAGGTAGAGAATTCCAAAGATCCACAACCCTCTGAGTGAAGAAATTCCTCCTCATCTCAGTCTTAAATTGCCGACCCCTTATCCTGAGACTATGCCCCCTAGTTCTAGACTCTCCAGCCTGGGGAAACAACCTTCTATGGTTCTATAACAAGAAGATAATTCCTTTGAGTCTTATTGCCATTGAAGCGCATGAACTTAACTAATTTGTCCTTTTATAGGAATTCTTGCAGCAGGGAGAAATAACAGGGGCACGCTGTGATGATATAAAATCATTAAAAAAGAGAGGATGTTCGATGGAAGATATTGAAAATCCCAAAAGTTCACTGAGAGTAAATACTGATAAAAATCTGACTGGCTCTGCAAGCGGTGAGAAGATGAAGCTGGAAGAAATCACACAAATTCGACCACAGAAGCTAACTATGAAATTACGGTCAGGTACTTCAACTGCAATATGGAAAATGCTCCATGAGTTAAAAGTCATCATTATCTATTCATCATCAACTATTCTGTTCCTTTAAATATATATGCAAACTGTAATTATTAAAAAAAAGTTGTTAAATACAGTTCTGATATACTCTAAGTGTCAATCTATCTTTCTCATTATAGACGCTGATTTCTAGCATTTTATGTCTTTATTTCAGATTTCCAATATTCATGGTGCTTTCTTTTATGTCTTCTGCTAAGTAATTGGTCATGAAATTCCTCAGGCTTTCTGCCAATCTCCTGCTGTAACTCTGGCGGGAGGCAGGTGGAATTCCCATGGAAAAGGCAGGAATGTCAGGTCTCTGCCATTTTGGGCATTTCCAAAGAGCCTTGTAAGGGGTGTAATTTCCACCTGTCCTTACGAGGCAAGTGATGAGCCTTGGTGTTGCAGTGGAAGTTGATATGCTCAGTAAAGTGAGGCGTATTGGCCTCCACAAGGGCTTGCGAGCTTCCCTAGTAGAGACCAGACCTGGCAAGTGTCCTGGACACCTGAAGAGGAATTATTTTTTCCTTTGAGTAGTGCCAGGGACGATTATTGGGGTGGGGGAAGGAGTCTGGGCACATGAATCAGGTGGATGCCAAATACGTGCCTGAACTAGGGCTTGTGCCTACTTGCACTATGCAGATGAGGTGCCCTCTCACTGAGGCTACAAAATCTAGCGGGGTCAACACTGAAGGGCTTCATTGGAGGTGACCCAGTGGCACTTTCCGGGATTACAATCTGTGAAATTTCAGAGTTGTGAACTTGACCAGTCGTTTAAATTGCTTGGTAGATCTGACTGCTGTGGTTTTACACCATCGCTAAGTTAATTCCAATATGACGCAAGGTACATGATTGCTTAATCACAGCATAAGAACTATTGAACATAAGGAATTATAAAACTGCCAACATTAAGCTTGATGTCCACTTTTGTTTGAAATATGTCTTCAACAGTTCCTACCTTTCTATGACGCCCATGTCTGCCCAAGAACCAAATATCACCTCTATAACTGGGAGGCTGTGGTGGTACTTCTCTAACATTCTGTCACAGGGAAGATGAAAAAGCTTTAATCTGAGAGGCCATCCTTCACTTACTTCTAGCCTTCAATCTCCTCTCCTCAGGAGGTAAGGGAGAAAGGGACCTCGTCTCTCTCTCTCACAAAAAGTAAATACTGCAGATGCTGGAAATCTGAAATAAAAACAGAAAATGTTGGAGATACTCAGCAGGCCAGGCAGCATCTGTGAAGAGAGAAACAGAGTTAACGTTTCAGGTCGATGACCTTTCGTCAGAACTGGAAAAAAGCAGGAAATGGAACAGATTTTTAAGCAAGTGTAGGGGCTAGGAAAGGGGGGAGGGGATGAAAGAACAAAAGGGAAGGTCTGTGATAGGATAGAAGGCAGGAGAGGTTAAGAGTCATTAAGAGATATTCAAGGCAAAAGGTGATGGTAATGGGACAGGTTAAGAAACAAAGGATGGCTCTAGATAAAGTGTAAATTGCACTGGCAGAATGAAAGACAGCTGCCATGTGGGAGAGAAGAAAAGACACAAACAAAAGGCGTGGATAAAAAATATATATATGATAGGGGCCGAGGTTATGATCTGAAATTGTTGAACTCTATGTTGAGTCCAGAAGGCTGTGAAGTGCCTAATCGAAAGATGAGATGCTGTTCCTCGAGCCTACGCTGAGCTTCAGTGGCACGATGCAAGAGGCCGAGGACGGTGAGGTCTGAGTGGGAGTGGAGCGGAGAATTAAAGTGACAGGCGACCGGAAGCTCGGGGTCCCCCTTATGGACTGAACGGAGGTGTTCTGCAAGGCGGTCACCCAATCTGCGCTTGGTCTCCCCAATGTAGAGGAGACCGCATCATGAGCAGTGAATATAGTATACTAAATTGCAAGAAGTACAAGTAAATCGCTGTTTCACCTGGAAGGGGTGTTTGGGGCCCTGGACAGTGGGAAGGGTGGAGGTATAAGGGCATGTGTTGCATCTCCTGCGCATGCACGGGAAGGTGCCAGGCGAAGGGGAAGAGGTGCTAGAGGAGGGGACCAGGTTGTCATGGAGGGAGCAGTCCATTCGGAAAGCTGAAAGGGGAGGTGAGGGAAAGATGTGTTCGGTGGTGGGATCACGCTGGAGGTGACGGAAATGGCGGAGGATGATCCGTTGAATGTGGAGGCTGGTGGGGTGAAAGGTGAGGACAAGGGGAACTCTATCGTGACTCCGGGAGGGAGGGGCAGGGGTGAGGGCAGAAGTGCGGGAGATAGAACGGACACAGTCGAGGGCCGTGTCAACGACAGTAGAGGGGGATCCTCGGTTGAGGAAAAAGGAAGACATGTCGGAAGCACTGGAATGGAAGGTGGCATCATCAGAGCAGATGCGGCAGAGACGGAGAAACTGAGAGAATGGAATAGCGTCCTTACAGGATGCAGGCTGGGAGGAAGTGTAGTCCAGGTAGCTGTGGGAGTCAGTGGGCTTGTAGTGAATGTTTGTCAATAACCTATTCCCAGAGATGGAGGCAGAAAAGTCGAGGAAGGGAAGAGTCGGAGATGGACCATGTGAAGGTGAGGGAAGGGTGGAAATTGGAAGTAAAGTGAATGAAATTATCAAGTTCAGGGCGAGAGCAGGAATTGGCACCGATACAGTCATCTATGCACCGGAAAAAGAGGTGAGGGAGGGGACCTGAGTAGAACTGGAACAAAGAGTGTTCCACATATCCCACGAAAAGGCATGTCTTTCTCTCTCTTATCAAAAGTAGTGTAGTCAGTGCTCCACTCACCTTGCCTCTCTTTTCTCTGCTACAAATATGCCCTCTTGCATGCTGTTCCTCTCTCTACATCCTCCATATGTTGAAATCAAAACTCAATGTACCATCTCTTACTCTAGTTCATTATTTCCCAGGACCTTAAGATTGTGGCACTCTTTACCTACCTCAGTTTGCTCTTCCTCCTTCAGGCATCCTGTTAGCCACCGCTTCCTGATTTAGCTAATTTTATCTCCTATTCTTTTCAGTCTCCGTTAACATTTGGTGTTATGGACGTTGGTCACCTAGGTTTCTCAGTGTAGCACAATGGAATTATGACATTGTTAACAACAGAGAGAAATGTTAACACATCTCCCAGGTTGGAAACAAAAAAGTGTTAAAATCTAGAAATCATTCAGAGATAGCTAGCTGGTAAAGTAATTCAAACTTAATGTTGAAACTTAGCAAATTAATCAGAATTTTCACTTCATAATAAGAAAGAAAAGACACTGAGATGACAGAAGCTGAGATGGTCGTCAATCATTTTGCATGTAGTATTATGATTACCCAATTCTTTGGCGAGAGCTGGTTTCATGGGCCTAGAAATTGAGTTGCCTTAGCGCCGCTTTTGAGGCGCTAGAGGGACTAGCGCCAGAGTTCTGGCCAGTTTAAAAATTCCCTGGGGCCCTAAATCGGCGTTGCACCGGTAGCGCTGCGCCGGCACCGATGACGTCATTGGTGTGCGCAGCGTCCCGGTTGCCGTGGTAACCCGCCCGAACTCCGAAATTGAGTTGCGGCCGCCTCGCCCGTGGCAGCCGCAAGCAATGTTCTGTCAGAGGTGCCTTACTCCAATTTGCGCCGGTGCATTAAAGGCCCCGCGGCGGCCGGCCACTTTCCCGCCGGCCACCTGCCCGCAGCTCCCTCCCCGGACTTCTCCCCCCCCCCGGAACAGATGCAAGCCCGGCACTTGTCCGAGGTGCCGGGCTCATTTTTAAGCTGATTTGCGCGGGCCGCGGCCGGGTGCAGGCAGCTCCTCCTTAACGGGAGGAGGAGGCCTGCACGCCCCCAGCCTGCCGCACCGCATCGGGTGCCGCAGCGCCGGAACAACGCCGCAATGGGGCAGTTAGCGCCCATTGGGAGGCGCTGAAACCCTCCAGTAGCGCTGGCAGCCGTTTGGGCGCGGCGCTACTGAATTTTTGGCGCGCGCAGGGGGACTTAGCGCCGGCACTAACTTCCGACGCTAAAGCCCTGGCTGCGCCAAAACTCAATTTCTAGGCCCTGGAGTTTTATTGGGCTCCTCCTACTACTTTCTAAGAATTCATTAATTCACTGATTACTGAAATGTGGTACAATTTCCTAAAGTCATTTTCTGAAATACAGTGGCGGGGAGGAGCGTTCAGTATCAGTGCCGGCGGTTGGTGAGAAATTGTAATCAAGACGGTGAGCTGGTGGTAGGCCACCCCCACCGCCTGCATTTTCCATCATTCTGTGCTGCAATCCGACCCGGTTTTGGGTGGGATTGTGGCGGAGAATGCCGGCCCAGAACCCCCTTGCTCTTCTTCAAACAGTTCTTTAATTATTTTACAAACTGAAAGATGGCACCTCCAACAATGCAGTAATCCCTCCATACTTCACTGAAGTGTTAGCTTAAATCATTTGCTGAAGTTCTAGAGTAGGGTTTGACTCCACAGCCGTCTGACTCAAGAGGCCAGAATGCTACCAATGGAGTCTAGTGGCTGAATTTTGCCAGGATTATACCTCTTCAAGAAATCTCTCAACACTATTATTCTTATAAATTTAGACCATTTGTCTTTTTATTTTATGCATTCACAGGATGTGGGCATCACTAGCAAGGCCAGCATTTATTGCCCATCCCTAATTGCCCATGAGAAGATGATGGTGAGCTGCCTTCTTGAACCGCTGCAGTCCGTGTGGTGAAGGTACTCCCACAGTGCTATTAGGTAGTGAGTTCCAGGATTTTGACCCAGTGACGATGAAGGAATGGCAATATATTTCCAAGTGAGGGTGGTGTGAGACTTGATGGGGAACTTGGAGGTAAAGGTGTTCTAATGCTCCTGCTGCCCTTGTCCTTCTAGACGGGAGAGGTCGCGGGTTTGGGAGGTGCTGTCGAAGAAGCCTTGGCGAGTTGCTGCAGTAAATCTTATAATTGGTACTTTTATGTTTCATATTTGTGAATTTCGAGCACTACCATTTTTATTTCTTTTCAGGAAAACCACAAACCTTCTCAGTGTATTTTAAGAGAGTTGTGGACTATCCCATTGATCTCTACTATCTCGTGGACCTCTCCCTTTCTACGCAGGATGACTTGGAAAAAATGAAGAAGTTGGGAATTGAATTGAAGAATGAAATGTTGATGATAACTTCTGATTTCAGAATTGGTAAAAAAAAATCCTTAAGCTTTGTTTTCACGATCCAGGTCCTTGAAATGATATAACAGAACATGAGTATACAACACAAAAATCATGAGACAAAACTAGATTAATTTCCTCACAGAGGTTATGGAGAGTTGACTTTTAGCAAAGTCACTTTAATGCCATGCCTCTTAATTCATTTTAAAACTGCAGAGGACTGAGCTTGATGGTCTGAATGACATTTTCTCATTATATACCTTTTCAAATTATTGTTCTCTACTTTGTCAAGCTTAGCTCTGATAATGGCCCAGAAATTCGGGTCCCAACACGTGAGTACGCACGGGGTACTCACACGTCGGCCCAACGAAAGTGCCGGTTTCGTGCATGCACTGCGCATGCGTGGGAAACTGGCACTTCCGTTCCCCTGAAAGAAGAGGTTCAGTGGTCGAACGCGTGCGCCGGAGAGGCAGCGCGTGCGCATTGAACTTAGGTTTTTTGCAGGTTTTTCCGAGTGGGTAAGTCTCCAGCAGTTACACTTTTAAAAAGCAGGTGCAAGGCCTGCTTTTAACAAGGTAAGTGGTGAATTAATTAAAGTTAAAACATTTTTTCCACAGGTTTATTATTTTTAAATATTTTAAAGGAAGTTAAGTTTATTTTTAGCCCGGTTAGAAAATGTAATTAAATTTTTCAAAAATTTAAATTATTGTTTAAAATAGTTATTTCATGTAATTTATAGTTATTTTAAAAATGTGATTTAAAAAAAAAATTATTTGAAGTTTTAGTGATGTTTTGGGGGCTTATAGTATTTATAGGTTTTGACAGCTCTTCCTGTCAAACTTATGAATGAAGCATTCCCTGCTACCATTGGCTCACGTAATCCCAGGGGACGCATCAAACTAACTGCGCCCCTGGGATATGCAAGCACTGCGTTCCGGCAGTTGAAGGAGGCCCAGGATCAGAATCCCACGCGGGCCCACAGCTCAACGGCCGGCGCGCTAGCTAAGTGCAGGTTGGGGGCTTGCACCCGCGGGAAACCCCCGACCCGAATTTCTGGGCCAATATTTCCTCACCTGTGAATGTGTTCCCTTTTAGGGTTCGGTACCTTACAAAAAAATCCTTGCACAGCTGGTGAAACATGTACAAGTCAATTTAGCTTCAAAAATGTTTTATCGTTGACCAACGACAGAGCAAAGTTCAACACACTTGTACGCAAACAGACTATTGCTGCAAGTCTGAACCCTTCAGAAGGTGGTGTTGATGCTATAATGCAGACGGCTGTCTGTGGGGTAAGTGGAAACAATTCAATGTTTAAATATCAGTGAAATAATCGGTAAATTTGAATCTAAAATGTGGGTGTTTCTGTGATCTGTGCTTCCAAGTGGGAGCCTGGCTCGTCAGGCAGTGCATCTTGGGAAACATGGGTGCGCAGCCGATGATTTGCATGCCAGTGATGTGCGCTGCAAGCAGCTCTTCCTGATGGAAGCACCATACTGTCCAAACTAGGCAGAACAACAGAACTGAACAAATTAACAGTATACCCTTTACCAGAAAGTTAACAATCAGCTGGATCTGTAAGACTTTTAAATATGGAGTAGGACAAATGTTTATATTGGAAAAAGGCAAATTATTGAGGTATTTAACACTCCAAAAATAATCCGGATCGCTGAGCGGGACCCAATAATCAATGTTCAAGTTCTAAGACATGGGTTCAAGATGGGATGTGAAAAGGTGACTTACCAATCAGATGTAATGGGCCGTATTTTCCGATTGGAGGCTTCCTGCGCGCGGAGGCCTCCGATTTGGAAAAAATCTACGGGCTTACCTGAGGGATCCCGAGGTGCGGACACTTCCGCTCCTGGACCTCTCCAAACTCGAAATGCGCAGGGTCCATGTATCCCAGAGGCGCATGCAGTTCGCAAGCGTCCCTGGGATCACGTGGGCCATGGGGAGCCAATAGGAGAAGGGAATCTCCCTTCATACACTTGACAGATAGACCTGTCAAATATATGAATGGAGATCACCCCAAAAACACAGTAAAACATTAAGTAAACTTTTTAAAAACCATCACATTTTTAAAATGAGTTGAAATTACAATATATTAAATAACCTCCCGGAAATGTCAGGGAACATAGGGTCTGATGAAAGGGAGGAACTGAAAGAAATCAGTATTTGTAGGGAAATGGTGTTAGGGAAATTGATGGGATTGAAGGCCGATAAATCCCCAGGGCTTGATAATCTACATCCTAGGGTACTTAAGGAAGTGGCCCTAGAAATAGTAGATGCATTGCTGATCATTTTCCAACATTCGATGGAATCTGGAACAGTACCCATGGATTGGAGGGCAGCTAATGTTACCCCACTATTCAAAAAAGGTGGTAGAGAGAAAACGGGGAATTACAGACCGGTAAGCCTGACATTGGTAGTGGGGAAAATGCTAGAGTCCATTATAAAAGATGTAATAGCAGAGCACTTGGAAAACAGTGACAGGATCGGACAAAGTCAACATGGATTTACAAAAGGTAAATCGTGCTTGACTAATCTACTGGAATTTTTTGAGGATGTAACTAGTAAAATAGATAAGGGAGAACCAGTGGATGTGGTGTATTTGGACTTTCAGAAGGCTTTCGATAAGGTCCCACATAAGAGATTAGCATGTAAAGTTAAGGCACATGGGATTGGGGGGCAAGGTATTTATTATGTCCGTGTATAATTGTGACACGGACTGCAGGAGTTGGTTATAACAGGTCTTTACTGAATGGAGACAACCTGGAACTACTATGCAAATGTTACTACACCGGCTTATATACAGGGGTGGTCACTACTGGTACTGCAGTATACAGGGGCTGCAGAATATAGTTCCTTCTGCAAAGTACATACACTACAATTCCTCCCCTTTTAGCTAAACAGTACATAACATTCGATTAACAATGAAATAACATATTTACAATTACAGTTGCTTGATACATTAGTTGAAGTTAAGCAATTATAAGTTCAGTCTTTGAGGAGGCTTCCTGATTCTGTCTGGATAACGCCTCTTTGGGGTATCAGGTTCTTCTGGCAAAGTTGAGTCGGGATCAATATCGCTGTTTGGTTCGTCTGCTTCCAATATCACCGATTCTGAGGTAGATGCAATTGGTACTTCGGTTTCATCGCCAGGTGTATCAGATCGTGGTGTGGAGTTGACGTTTCCCAGTGACTCTAGAATCTGGTCAGCATGGCGTCTTACAATGCTCTCTCCAACGTCCACGGTATACATTAGAGGTCCTTGCCATGTACAGATCGTTCCTGGCTGCCATTTCTCTGTGTGGTAGTCCCGGGCCAAAGCTGGTTGACCTATCTTAAAACTCCTGGTCGGCCTTTCATTCATATTCTGAAACTGCCTGTTCTCCACATCTCTTCTGATGTTTGGCTTAACCAAACCCAAGCGGCATCGTAGTCTTCGATTGAAGAACATCATGGCTGGAGTTTGGTTGGTAACCGCATGTGTCGCATTCCAGTAGGCAAACAAGAAGTTATCCACCTTGTGTTGTAGGGGTATATCTTCATTACACATTGCCTTGATAGCCTTCTTGAATGTTTGAACGAACCTCTCAGCCAATCCATCAGTGGCTGGGTGATATGGGGCGGATGTGTAATGCTTAACACCATTGTTCTTTAAGAACCTCCGGAACTCTTCAGACACAAACTGTGGTCCATTGTCGGAGCAAATCTGTTCAGGCAGCCCATTCCTGGCGAATATAGTTTGTAAGACTGTGATAGTTTTTTCTGTGGTGGTTGAGGACATTTTTATTACCTCTGGCCACTTTGAATGTGCATCCACCGCAATTAAAAACATCGAGTCCATAAATGGACCAGCAAAATCAATGTGCACCCTTTGCCATGGAGATGAGGGCCACTCCCATGGATGTAGAGGGGCTTGTGGTGGGGCGTTTTGGACTTTCTGGCATCCTGTACAGCTCTTGGTCATCTCTTCGATTTCTCTATCGATTCCCGGCCACCACACAAACGCTCTGGCTACGTTCTTCATTTTTACCCCTCCCAGATGACCCTCATGAAGCTCATTGAGCACTCTATCCTTCAGTTTGGGTGGAATTACTACTCTGGATCCACACATCAAGGTTCCTCTGCACACTGACAGCTGTTCTCTTCTCGGCGAGAATGCTGGCAGCAGTGGTTCGCCATGTGCTGGCCATCCCTTCACCGTTAAATCATAGACCCAGGAGAGTGTCGGGTCATTTCGTGTTTCCTTTTCTATGTTTGCATTCGTCACAGGGAGACATTCGACTGTGATCGAGTGGAATATCGCCACTGTAAGTTCTTCTTCCACCGTCGGCAATGGTAGGCGCGACAATCCATCAGCATTCCCATGCTGTTTAGTTCCTTTGTACTCGATGTCATATTGGTGTGCCCCTAGGAAAAGGGACCACCTCTGTAGCCGTTGTGCTGTCATTATCGGTACGCCCTTCTGAGGGTTGAAAATGGAGGCAAGAGGTTGATGATCAGTTAGCAGAGTAAATTTCTGACCGTGCAGGTAGTGATTGAACTTCTTCACCCCCCACACCAGGCTGAGGGCCTCTCTGTCAATCTGGGCGTAGTTACGCTCGGCTGAAGTTAACGAGTGTGACGCAAAAGCTATCGGCCTCTCTGAACCATCAAGGAGTTTATGTGACAGTACCGCCCCAATGCCGTAGGGAGACGCATCACACGCCAGTTTTATCGGTAGTGATGGGTTGTAGTGAGCCAATACTTCTCTTGAAGTGATTAGGTCCTTACTCTTCTGAAAGGCCCGCTTACATTCATCGCTCCATTTCCATGCTACTCCCGTTCGTAGTAGGGCGTTCAGTGGGTGCAGAATTGTGGACAAATTCAGCAAAAACTTATGGTAGTAATTCACCAATCCGAGGAATGACCTCAGTTGCGACACATTTTCAGGCGCTAGAGCCTTATCTACCGCTTCAATTTTGTCAGGGGACTTATGTAACCCCTCTTCATCAATCACGTGGCCACAATACGATATCTGTTTCTTAAAAAACTCGCACTTGGGGCGATTGGCTCGTAGCCCATGTTCACGTAGTCTAGTGAGCACCTGCTCTAGGTTGACAAGGTGTTCACTGTCATCTTCACCTGCCACTAGGATGTCGTCCAAGTAACACTGAGTCCCCGGAATCCCTTGCAGGACTTGTTCCATCGCTCTTTGCCATATCGCCGGAGCTGAAGCTACTCTGAATACCAGTCGCTTATACTGGTAAAGACCTTTGTGAGTGTTTATCATGAGATACTTCCTAGAGGATTCTTCAACCTCCATCTGCAAATATGCTTGTGCTAGGTCAATTTTTGTAAAACGCTTCCCTCCAGATAGTGAGGCGAAGATATCTTCTATCCTTGGAAGAGGATATTGCACTGTGTGAAGGACTGGGTTCACCGTCACCTTGAAGTCCCCACAGATGCGAACCTTCCTTGGCTCCTCAGACTTATTGTTTAACGTTTTCTTCATGACAGGAACGATGGGTATCACCCAGTCGTTCCAGTCTACCTTAGATAACACGCCTGCATTCTCCAGATTCTCCAGCTCTGCCTCGATGGCTGGGCGAATTGCATATGGTACCGGTCTTGCTTTGAAAAACTTGGGAATTGCATTCTCTTCTATTTTTATCGAGGCGGTTACGCCTTTAAGAGTTCCCAGTTCTTGTTGAAATACCCCTTTGGCGTTAGCTAAGATTGTTGGCAATCGTCCAGGAGTGACGTCGTCATCCTTTTTACCAGCCACCGTCAGTGCCTGAATGGAGTGCCAGCCTAAACTTATTTTCTGATCCATTCACGTCCCAATAACGGTGGTCCACCATCTTGCAGTATGTACAGATACAATTTCTGTATTTCCTTGCCGTTGTTTTCGACAGGCACTCTTATTTTTCCTCTGGGGTATACTTTTTGCCCCGTATACGTCTTCAAGACAATGGATGTCTCTTTCAAGGGTATGTGTGAGAATAGCCGCTCGTAGTCTCGTCGATTCATGACGGTTAGAGCTGATCCTGTATCCAATTCCATTTTGACTTGGGACCCTGCTATCGTGAGGGTGACCCAAATGGTTCGGTGATCCTCTTTTGCGATTACGTTGTGAAGTTTGAGACAGCTTAGTCTCTTGTTCCCGGATTCACTATCACTCATCTGGTCTTCGGAACTACTGTCCGTCATCTTTTGTACTTTCCTGTACGGTTCCTTGCTAGCCTTTTTGTTGTTGTTGGTCTTCTTCCCAGACCTGCAAACTCATGCAATGTGTCCCATCTTTCCGCATTGCCTGCATATTTTGTCCTTGGACCAGCAGTCCTTCTGGTCATGGGTTGTTCTGCCGCAGCGATAGCATTTTGCAAATCCCCATGTCCTTTCGTGGGTGCCGTATTCCTGTGGCTTTTGCTGTATTTCCGCAGCTCCCCTTGCTGCTGCTTCGTACAATACTGCCACGCTGATAGCCTTATCTAGCGTCAGCTCTTTCTCTGAGAGTAACCTCTTCTGGGTTCCTTCACTCAGGAGTCCACAGACAAATTTGTCCCATAGGGTATCTGCCAGTCCTGCTCCGAACTGGCAGTGCTTTGATAGCTTGCATAGTTCCGTAAGGTAATCAGCATTGCTCTCATCTTTATGCTGATTTCTCCTGTGGAATTTAAATCTTTCTGCTATCAGCAGCGGTGTAGGATTTAGGTGTTCCTGTAGGATAGCAACAATTTCGTTAAAACTCTTCGCCTTTGCTTTGGCTGGAGTAATCATGTCACGCAATAGGCCGTACGTTCTTGCGCCCATTAAGTTTAGCAGTACCGATGCCTTTTTCTCATCGGCTACTTCGTTTGCCTTGCAATATACCTCGACTCTTTCCACATACGTGGTCCAGTCTTCTATTGCATTATCAAAGGCAGTGATATAGCCAGTCTTCGGCATCTTGGAAATCTAAGATGGCGCCTCCCGCGCTTTGCCTTCTTCCCCGATTTAACAAAATGGCGCCTCCCGCGCTTTCTGTCTTCTCCGCTGTTGCTAGCGCTGTTGCTGGCGTTTTATGCCTTGATGGCGACGCCCTATGGTCTTCGCGCACTTCCCCCCGCACTGCTGCTAACGCCGCTCTCCGCGGTTCCCGTGGCAAACTGCATCTCCTCGCGGCTTTCTGCGCGTTTAATTTTTATTATTTCCCCATCGTCGGAACAACCCTGCGGGACACTTGCCTCCCTGTTCTCGGGTCTGTACGCTGCCCGGCTTCGTAGCACCGGCTGCACCCTGTGCGCTCCACCCTCTCTCTCTCTCTCCTCTTCCCGACAACGCTGCTCGGCCCCGTTGCAAAGCCACCCGCTCGAGCTCTAGACCGCCGCAGCCCAGGAAGGATCAGTGTACTACCTGCCACCAGCCCGATTAGCTGAAGCACCATCGACAGGATAACCAAGCCCCGCTCTCGACAGCCTTTCCTGCAAATCTTCAACTCCGCTGACTCAGAGGCGGATGCCCACGGTCGACGCCCATTTCTTCTGTTTCTTTCTTCCTTCTGGCCTCGACCTCTGATAACTTCGCTTCAGGGATGGATCCCCATGAGGTGGTGCAGACTGTAGGTAAGTTCGTATCTGCTCGTCGCCAGTATTATGTCCGTGTATAATTGAGACACGGACTGCAGGAATTGGTTATAACAGGTCTTTACTGAATGGAGACAACCTGGAACTACTATGCAAACGTTACTACACAGGCTTATATACAGGGGTGGTCACTACTGGTACTGCAGTATACAGGGGCTGCAGAATATAGTTCCTTCTGCAAAGTACATACACTACAGTATTGACTTGGAAAGAGAACTGGTTGGCAGATAGAAAGCAAAGAGTTGGAATAAACGGGTCTTTTTCCGAGTGGCGGGCAGTGACTAGTGGGGTACCGCAGGGATCGGTCCTTGGACCCCAGCTATTCACAATATATATTAATGATCTAGACGAGGGAACTAGATGTAATATCTCCAAATTTGCAGATGACACAAAGCTGGGTGGGCGTGTGTGCTGTGAGGAGGATGCCGAGAAAATACAGGATGATTTGGACAGGTTGGGTGATTGGGCAGAAGCATGGCAGATGCAATATAACGTGGATAAATGTGAGGTTATCCACTTTGGTGTCAAAAACAGGAAGGCAGATTATTATCTGAATGGCAATAGACTGGGAGAAGGGGAAGTGCAACGAGACCTGGGTGTCCTTGTGCACCAGTCGCTGAAGTTAAGCATGCAGGTGCAGCAGGCGGTTAAGAAGGCAAATGGTATGTTGTCCTTCATAGCGAGAGGGTTTGAGTACAGGAACAAGGATGTTTTGCTGCAGTTGTACAGGGCCTTGGTGAGACCACATCTTGAGTATTGTGTGCAGTTTTGGTCGCCTTATCTGAGGAAGGATATTCTTGCCATGGAAGGAGTTCAGAGAAGATTCACCAGGCTGATACCTGGGATGGCAGGAATGACGTATGAGGAGAGATTGGGACGATTGGGCTTGTACTCGCTGGAGTTTAGAAGAATGAGAGGGGATCTCATTGAAACTTATAAAATTCTGGCAGGACTGGACAGACTAGACGCAGGAAGGATGTTCCTGATGGTCGGGGAGTCCAGAACCAGGGGTCACAGTCTAAGGATAAGGGGTAAGCCTTTTAGGACAGAAATTAGGAGGAATTTCTTCACCAGAGAGTGGTGAACCTGTGGAATTCTCTACCACAGAAGGCAGTAGAGGCCAATTCATTAAATATATTCAAGAAGGAGTTGGGTATATTTCTTAAGGCTAAAGGGATCAAGGGATATGGGGAGAAAGCAGGGACCGGGTACTGAATTTGGATGATCAGCCATGATCACATTGAATGGTGGAGCAGGCTCGAGGGGCCGAATGGCCAACTCCTGCTCCTATCTTCTATGTTTCTATGTTTCTATATTTCTATTTTAAACAAAAATTTAATTTTTTGAAAAAAATACTTATAGTTTTTTACGGGGCTAAAAATAAACTTATCTTTTTTAAAGGTATTTTTAAATTATAAATCAGTGATAATTTTTTTTTAAAACTCTTATGCTGGTAAAAGCAGGCCTTATGCCTGCTTTTACCAGGCCTAAGATTTCTAAGGGTTTTCTGCGGGCGGAGGTTCTGCAGAAAGCGGAACTCTCCACCTGCACAGGCCCTTCTCCAAGGCAGGCGTCCGATCTGTGAAGAGCATTCTTGGCAGATCGGAAATACCGGTTTTCAGTGCATGCGCTTCGCATACCCACCCGTAGGCATCGGAATAAACGGCCCATTTTTTTCACACAGAGGGGATGATTTTGACTTTTGGGCTACTGACCCGTGAATTGCGCCGGCTAACCGCCCGTACCCGCAGAGTGCACCGTCTGATCTCCCGTACCTACAGAGCGTGCTGGCTGACTGCCCGTACCCACAGAGTGCACCGTCTGATCTCCCATACCCACAGAGCGCGCCGGCTGACTGCCCGTACCCACAGAGCGCACCGGCTGACTGCCCGTACCCACAGAGCGCACAGGCTAACTGCCCCTACCCACAGAGCGCACCGGCTAACTGCCCGTACACACAGAGCGCACAGGCTAACTGCCCGTACCCACAGAGCGCACAGGCTGACTGCTCGTACCCACAGAGCGCACAGGCTAACTGCCCGTACCCACAGAGCGCACAGGCTGACTGCCTGTACCCACAGAGTGCACCGGCTGATCTCCCGTACCCACAGAGCGCACCGGCTAACTGCCCGTACACACAGAGCGCACAGGCTAACTGCCCGTACCCACAGAGCGCACAGGCTGACTGCTCGTACCCACAGAGCGCACAGGCTAAATGCCCGTACACACAGAGCGCACAGGTTAACTGCCCGTACCCACAGAGCGCACAGGCTGACTGCTCGTACCCACAGAGCGCACCGGCTAATTGCCCGTACACACAGAGCACACAGGCTGACTGCCCGTGCCCACAGAGTGCACTGGCTAACTGCCCGTACACACAGAGCGCACAGGCTGACTGCCCGTACCCACAGAGCACACCGGCTAACTGCCCGTACACAGAGAGCGCACAGGCTGACTGCCCGTACCCACAGAGCGCACAGGCTAACTGCCCGTACCCACAGAGTGCACAGGCTGACTGCCCGTACCCACAGAGTGCACAGGCTAACTGCCCATACCCACAGAGTGCACAGGCTAACTGCCCGTACACACCGAGCGCACAGGCTGACTGCCCGTACCCACAGAGTGCACAGGCTGACTGCCCGTACACCCAGAGTGCACAGGCTAACTGCCCGTACACACAGAGTGCACAGGCTGACTGCCCGTACCTGCAGAGTGCGCCCGGCTGACTGCCCATACCCACAGACCGCCGATACGCACATAGCATGCAGGCTGACTGCCCGTACCCACAGAGCGCACAGGCTGACTGCCTGTACCCACAGAGCGCACCGGCTTGATGTGCCTCAATAATTCCGAGACTCGATGTTAGTGAAACAAAACAAGGCTTTTATTAACTTAGAAAGTAACACGTAAGAGAGAGAGGTATCTTCCTTCTGGAGACTGAGGCCAGACTGAGCTAGCTTACAAAAGGGGCCAGGTATGGGCGGAGCCCTACACACACAGCACATTCCAGCACATTCCAATAAACAATACAATGAGGACTGGGGGAAGGGAAATGACACTGAAACCGACCACAGTCACAGGCAGTGATGAATGGAATATTTCATCACATTCACCCCTTCTATAGATTTAGTCTGTTCGGGGGTTTGATAGTCCTCTGCGACCGACGTGGCTGTTGTGGTGCCGCGGGTGTCAGCTGGGTGTCCCCGGTAGTCTCCTGGGTCTCTGCCGGGGGTGCCGCCAGGGTTGTTGAAGGGGTAGTTGGTGGGGGTGCCGTTGGTCGATGTTCTTCCGGGGGTGATGAAAGAGTAGTGGGTGGGTAAGAGTTGCTGTGATTGTTGTTGCTGCTATTGCCGTGGCTGTTGTCGATGCCGGCTGGGGCGACGTCTTTTATGGACACGGTGTCCTCCCTTCCGTCGGCGTGCCGGACATATGCGTATTGGGGGTTGGCATGGAGTAGGTGTACTGGCTCCACGAGAGGGTCCGTCTTGTGGCCCCTCACATGCCTTCGCACGAGTACCGGACCTGGGGTGGAGAGCCATGACGGCATGGATACGCCTGAGGTGGATTTCCGGGGAAAGACAAACATTCGTTCATGAGGCGTGGCATTAGTGGCCGTACACAATAGCGACCGTATCGAATGGAGCACATTCGAGAGGACTTCCTGCCAGCGGGAGATAGGGAGGCCCTTGGTCCTTAGAGCTAGAGTGACTGCTTTCCGTACTGTCCCGTTCTCTCGCTCCACTTGGCCGTTACCCCGGGGGTTGTAGCTGGTGGTACGGCTCGTGGCGATCCCCTTGGACAGCATGTACTGGCGTAGCTCTTCACTCATGAAGGACGCCCCCCTATCCGTATGGATGTAGCTCGGCATACCGAACAGGCAGAACAGGCTGTTGAGGCATTTAATGACCGTGGCGCTGGTCATGTCTGGGCAGGGGAAGGCAAATGGGAACCGGGAGTATTCGTCCACAATGTTCAGCAAGTAAACATTGTGGTCGACGGACGGGAGGGGGCCCTTGAAATCTAAGCTGAGCCGCTCAAAGGGCCATGTAGCTTTGATTAAGTGGGCTCTATCTGGGCGGTAGAACCGAGGCTTGCACTCAGCGCAAGTGCGGCAGTTCCTGGTCAGAGACCGAACTTCCTCAATCGAGTAGGGTAAGTTACGGGACTTTATGAAGTGGAATAGCCGCGTGACCCCTGGGTGGCAGAGGTCGTTGTGGAGGGTCTGTAGCCGATCCCCGGTGGCGCTGGCACACATCCCTCGTGAGAGGGCGTTAGGGGATTCGTTAAGGGCCCCTGGCCGGTAAATGATGTCGTACTCGAACGTGGAGAGCTCGATCCGCCACCTAAGAATCTTATCATTTTTAATCTTCCCCCTCTGTTTATTGTTGAACATAAACGCTACCGACCGCTGGTCGGTAAGTAGGGTGAAGCGTTTGCCAGCTAGGTAGTGGCGCCAGTGGCGCACTGCCTCCACGATGGCTTGGGCCTCCTTTTCCATGGAGGAGTGTCTGATCTCGGGCCCTTGGAGGGTCCTCGAGAAGAAAGCTACGGGCCGCCCCGCCTGGTTGAGGGTGGCCGCCAAGGCGAAGTCAGACGCATCACTTTCCACTTGAAATGGAGTGTTCTCGTCCACTGCCTGTAGCGTGGCCCGCTCAATATCCTGCTTAATGCTTTTGAAGGCGGCGTGGGCCTCAGCAGAGAGCGGAAAAGAGGATGCTTTCAAGAGGGGGCGGGCTTTGTCGGAGTAGTTGGGGACCCATTGGGAATAATAAGAAAATAACCCCAGGCACCTTTTCAGGGCTTTGGGAGTGTTGGGCAGGGGCAGCTCCCGTAGGGGGTGCAATCGGTCGGGGTCTGGTCCGATTTCCCCATTCTCCACCACGCTGCCTAGTATGCAGAGGCGCGTGGTGTTGAAAACGCACTTGTCCTCGTTGTAGGTGAGGTTGAGTTTTTGTGCGGTTTCCAGGAACCTCTCGAGGTTCGAGTCGTGATCCTGCTGATTGTGGCCGCAGATGGTGACGTTGTCGAGGTAGGGGAAGGTTGCCTGCAAGTGGTGATCATCGCCCATGCGGTCCATCTCCCTCTGAAAAACCGAGACCCCATTCGTCACCCCAAAGGGGACTCTGAGGAATTGGTAGAGGCGTCCGTTCACCTCGAAGGCGGTGTACGGGTGGTCCTCTGGTCTGATAGGGAGCTGGTGGTATGCTGACTTGAGGTCGATGGTGGAGAACACCCGGTATTGGGCGATTTGGTTCACCATTTCTGATATGCGGGGCAGCGGGTAGGCGTCTAGTTGGGTGTACCTGTTGATCGTTTGACTATAGTCGATCACCATCCGTTTCTTCTCGCTACCCCTTACCACTACCACTTGGGCGCGCCACGGGCTGTTGCTGCGTTCAATAATGCGCTCTTTCAGGAGCCTGTCTACCTCGGTCGCGATAAACCGCCTGTCCTCCCAGCTGTACCTCCTGCTTTTGGTCGCTATTGGCCGGCAGTTAGGGGTAAGGTTCGCGAATAGCGAAGGCGGCTTTACCTTCAGGGTAGCCAGACCGCACACTGTGAGGGGCGGCTGGGACCCACCGTACTTGAGCGTGATGCTTTGGTGGTTGCACTGGAAACCTAGGCCCAAGATCACGCTCGCACATTGGTTGTTCATGATTAATACTTTAAAATTATCGTATACAGTTCCGTTAACGCCCAATTGTACCGTGCAGTAACCCAGAATCGTCGATGTCTGGGTTTTATCAGCCATAGAGATGGTACCCTGAGCAGGGACCACCTTTAGGGAGAGTTGCTGTGCCAGTTCAGGGTGGATAAAACTCTCCATGCTTCCACTGTCAATTAAACATTTAACCCGGCACCCGTTTACCTCGATGTCCACCATTGATTTGGATAGCGGGTGCGGCCTGGTCTGGTCCACTGTGACCGATGCCACTGTAGGGCCCTGATCGATACAAGATGGCGTCCATGCTGTCTGCTCATAAGATGGCGGACCCCACGAGGTCGGGCAAGATGGCGTCCAAGATGGCCGCTCCCACGGCGCAGACGCGGCGGTGGCGGGTTTTCCGGCGGTTGGTTTTCCGGCGGGGTTCCCTCTGCACACCTTCCCGAAGTGCCCCTTCTTACCGCACTTAAAGCAGGTGGTGCCTTTCGCCGGGCACAGGTTTCTGGTGTGTTTTGGCTGCCCGCAGAAGTAGCAGTTGGGTCCCTGACGCGTCGCGGCTGTCGTAGGGCTTCTGGGGGGAGAGCAGGGCCCCGCCGGTGTCGGGCTGCTGGGCGGGGAAGATGCCTTCCAAGATGGCAGCGCCCTCGGTGCACACGTGGCGGCGTGGACGGCGCGGGCTGAAGAGTAGGCGTCCGAGTTTCTCTGGGCCACATCCAGGGATCGCGCGGTGTCCGCAGCCTGTTTCAGGTCCAACCCCGTTTTTTCCAGCAGTCTTTGCCGGATGTAAGTGGAGCTGAGGCCTGTGATAAAGGCATCACGAACAAGCTCGTCAGTGTACACTGCGGCTTTTACATCTCGGCACTTGCAGTCTTTGCCAAGCATTTTCAGGGTGCTTAGGAACTCCTCCACCGATTCCCCAGGTCGCTGTGCGCGAGTAGCGAGCAGATGCCTAGCATACACCTCATTCGTAGGCTGCTGGTAATGCGCCTTTAAGATGTCGCAGGCGGCCAGGTACGTATCGGCGTCTTGGATGAGGGGGTAAACCCGGTGGCTTACCCAATTCCGCAGAATTCCGAGTCTCATCCTCGCAGCGTCCGTAGCGTCTTTGACGGCTGCGGAATTGTCCAGGAAGAATTCCATACACTCAAACCAGTGTCCGAAGCATGCTGATGTGTCCGGAGCATGTTGATCCAAATCCAAACGTTCGGGTTTCAGGAGTTGATCCATAGTGTTGAAAAATAAGTTAATAAAATTGATGTGCCTCAATAATTCCGAGACTCGATGTTAGCGAAACAAAACAAGGCTTTTATTAACTTAGAAAGTAACACGTAAGAGAGAGAGGTATCTTCCTTCTGGAGACTGAGGCCAGACTGAGCTAGCTTACAAAAGGGGCCAGGTATGGGCGGAGCCCTACACACACAGCACATTCCAGCACATTCCAATAAACAATACAATGAGGACTGGGGGAAGGGAAATGACACTGAAACCGACCACAGTCACAGGCAGTGATGAATGGAATATTTCATCACACGGCTGACTGCCCATACCCACAGAGCGCACTGGCTGATCTCCCGTACACACAGAGCGCACAGGCTAACTGCCCGTACCCACAGAGTGCACAGGCTGACTGTCCGTACCCACAGAGTGCACCATCTGATCTCCCGTACCCACAGAGCGCACAGGCTGACTGCCCGTACCCACAGAGTTCACCATCTGATCTCCCGTACCCACAGAGCGCACCAGCTAACTGCCCGTACCTACAGAGCGCACAGGCTAACTGCCCCTACCCACAGAGCACACCGGCTAAGTGCCCCTACCCACAGAGAGTGCCAGCTAACTGCCCGTACACACAGAGCGCACAGGCTAACTTCCCGTACCCACAGAGCGCACACGCTGACTGCCTGTACCCACAGAGCGCACCGGCTAACTGCCCGTACACACAGAGCGCACAGGCTGACTGCCCGTACACACAGAGTGCACAGGCTAACTGCCCCTACACACAGAGCGCACAGGCTAACTGCCCGTACCCACAGAGTGCACAGGCTGACTGTCCGTACCCACAGAGTGCACCATCTGATCTCCCGTACCCACAGAGCGCACAGGCTGACTGCCCGTACCCACAGAGTTCACCATCTGATCTCCCGTACCCACAGAGCGCACCAGCTAACTGCCCGTACCTACAGAGCGCACAGGCTAACTGCCCCTACCCACAGAGCACACCGGCTAAGTGCCCCTACCCACAGAGAGTGCCAGCTAACTGCCCGTACACACAGAGCGCACAGGCTAACTTCCCGTACCCACAGAGCGCACACGCTGACTGCCTGTACCCACAGAGCGCACCGGCTAACTGCCCGTACACACAGAGCGCACAGGCTGACTGCCCGTACACACAGAGTGCACAGGCTAACTGCCCCTACACACAGAGCGCACAGGCTAACTGCCCGTACCCACAGAGTGCACCGGCTGACTGCTCATACACACAGAGCGCACCGACTGACCTCCCGTACCCACAGAGCGCACAGGCTGACTGCCTGTACCCACAGAACGCACCGGCTGACTGCCCATACACACAGGGCGCACCGACTGATCTCCCGTACCCACAGAGCGCACAGGCTGACTGCCCGTACCTGCAGAGTGCGCCGGCTGACTGCCCGTACCCACAGACCACCGATACGCACAGAGTGCGCTGGCTGACTGCCGGTATACACAGAGCATGCAGGCTGACTGCCCGTACCCACAGAGTGCACAGGCTGACTGCCCGTACCCACAGAGTGCACCGGCTGACTGCCCGTACACACAGAGCGCACCGGCTGACTGCCCGTACCCACAGAGCACACTGGCTGACTGCCCGTACCCACAGAGCGCACTGGCTGACTGCCCGTATCCACAGAGCGCACCGGCTGACTGCCCGTACCCACAGAGCACACAGGCTGACTGCCCGTACCCACAGAGCGCACCGGCTGACTGCCCGTACCCACAGAGCGCACCGGCTGACTGCCCGTACCCACAGAGTGCACAGGCTGACTGCCCGTACCTACAGAGCGCACCGGCTAACTGCCCGTACACACAGAGTGCACAGGCTAACTGCCCATACCCACAGAGTGCACAGGCTAACTGCCCATACCCACAGGGCGCACAGACTGACTGCCCGTACCCACAGAGCGCACAGGCTGACTGCCCGTACACACAGAGTGCACAGGTTAACTGCCCGTACCCACAGAGCACACAGGCTGACTGCCCGTACCCACAGAGCGCACCGGCTGACTGCCCGTATCCACAGAGCGCACCGGCTGACTGCCCGTACCCACAGAGCACACAGGCTGACTGCCCGTACCCACAGAGCGCACCGGCTGACTGCCCGTACCCACAGAGCGCACCGGCTGACTGCCCGTACACACAGGGCGCACCGACTGATCTCCCGTACCCACAGAGCGCACAGGCTGACTGCCCGTACCTGCAGAGTGCGCCGGCTGACTGCCCGTACCCACAGACCACCGATACGCACAGAGTGCGCTGGCTGACTGCCGGTATACACAGAGCATGCAGGCTGACTGCCCGTACCCACAGAGTGCACAGGCTGACTGCCCGTACCCACAGAGTGCACCGGCTGACTGCCCGTACACACAGAGCGCACCGGCTGACTGCCCGTACCCACAGAGCACACTGGCTGACTGCCCGTACCCACAGAGCGCACTGGCTGACTGCCCGTATCCACAGAGCGCACCGGCTGACTGCCCGTACCCACAGAGCACACAGGCTGACTGCCCGTACCCACAGAGCGCACCGGCTGACTGCCCGTACCCACAGAGCGCACCGGCTGACTGCCCGTACCCACAGAGTGCACAGGCTGACTGCCCGTACCCACAGAGCACACCGGCTAACTGCCCGTACCTACAGAGCGCACCGGCTAACTGCCCGTACACACAGAGTGCACAGGCTAACTGCCCATACCCACAGAGTGCACAGGCTAACTGCCCATACCCACAGGGCGCACAGACTGACTGCCCGTACCCACAGAGCGCACAGGCTGACTGCCCGTACACACAGAGTGCACAGGTTAACTGCCCGTACCCACAGAGCACACAGGCTGACTGCCCGTACCCACAGAGCGCACCGGCTGACTGCCCGTATCCACAGAGCGCACCGGCTGACTGCCCGTACCCACAGAGCACACAGGCTGACTGCCCGTACCCACAGAGCGCACCGGCTGACTGCCCGTACCCACAGAGCGCACCGGCTGACTGCCCGTACACACAGAGTGCACAGGCTGACTGCCCGTACCCACAGAGCACACCGGCTAACTGCCCGTACCTACAGAGCGCACCGGCTAACTGCCCCTACCCACAGAGCGCACCGGCTAACTGCCCATACACACAGAGCGCACAGGCTAACTTCCCGTACCTACAGAGCGCACACGCTGACTGCCCGTACCCACAGAGCGCACCGGCTAACTGCCCGTACACACAGAGCGCACAGGCTGACTGCCCGTACACACAGAGTGCACAGGCTAACTGCCCATACCCACAGAGTGCACAGGCTAACTGCCCATACCCACAGGGCGCACAGACTGACTGCCCGTACCCACAGAGCGCACAGGCTGACTGCCCGTACACACAGAGTGCACAGGTTAACTGCCCGTACCTACAGAGCGCACAGGCTGACTGCCCCTACCCACAGAGCGCACAGGCTAACTGCCCGTACCCACAGAGTGCACAGGCTAACTGCCCGTACCCACAGAGCGCACAGGCTGACTGCCCGTACCCACAGAGCGCACAGGCTGACTGCCCGTACCCACAGAGCGCACAGGCTAACTGCCCGTACCCACAGAGCGCACAGGCTGACTGCCCGTACACACAGAGCGCACAGGCTGACTGCCCGTACACACAGAGTGCACAGGCTAACTGCCCATACCCACAGAGTGCACAGGCTAACTGCCCATACCCACAGGGCGCACAGACTGACTGCCCGTACCCACAGAGCGCACAGGCTGACTGCCCGTACGCACAGAGTGCACAGGTTAACTGCCCGTACCTACAGAGCGCACAGGCTGACTGCCCCTACCCACAGAGCGCACAGGCTAACTGCCCGTACCCACAGAGTGCACAGGCTAACTGCCCGTACCCACAGAGCGCACAGGCTGACTGCCCGTACCCACAGAGCGCACAGGCTGACTGCCCGTACACACAGAGTGCACAGGTTAACTGCCCGTACCTACAGAGCGCACAGGCTGACTGCCCCTACCCACAGAGCGCACAGGCTAACTGCCCGTACCCACAGAGTGCACAGGCTAACTGCCCGTACCCACAGAGCGCACAGGCTGACTGCCCGTACCCACAGAGCGCACAGGCTGACTGCCCGTACCCACAGAGCGCACAGGCTAACTGCCCGTACCCACAGAGCGCACAGGCTGACTGCCCGTACCCACAGAGCGCACAGGCTGACTGCCCGTACCCACAGAGTGCACAGGCTAACTGCCCGTACACACAGAGCGCACAGGCTGACTGCCCGTACACACAGAGTGCACAGGCTAACTGCCCCTACCCACAGAGCGCACAGGCTAACTGCCCATACCCACAGAGTGCACAGGCTAACTGCCCGTACCCACAGAGCGCACAGGCTGACTGCCCCTACCCACAGAGCGCACAGGCTAACTGCCCGTACCCACAGAGTGCACAGGCTGACTGCCCGTACCCACAGAGCGCACAGGCTGACTGCCCGTACCCACAGAGCGCACAGGCTGACTGCCCGTACCCACAGAGCGCACAGGCTGACTGCCCGTACCCACAGAGCGCGCCGGCTGACTGCCCGTACACACAGAGCACACCGACTGATCTCCCGTACCCACAGAGTGCACAGGCTGACTGCCCGTACACACAGAGCGCGCCGGCTGACTGCCCGTACCCACAGAGTGCGCCGGCTAACTGCCTGTACACACAGAGCACACAGGCTAACTTCCCGTACCCACAGAGTGCGCCGGCTGACTGCCCGTACCCACAGAGTGTGCCGGCTGACTGCCCGTACCACGGCGAGAAGGCAGCTGTGATTTTGAGGCATTGGCCTCATTAACGTCAGGTCCGTGAGCTGCGGGGTACCAAACGAGTGTCCCAGTGCAGCTTGTTGGTCTGAGGCCTCCCAAAATAGGGCCGCCTCTGCCGGCAGCAAGTTAAGTGTGGTAGGCGCTGGGAGTCTCGGGTGGCAGCAAGTTAAGTGCGGTAGGCGGTGGGAGTCTCGGGTGGCAGCAGGCCAGGTTATTTTTGTGGGGCCCCAAAAAGGTAATCCCAACTTTATCTTGGCTGGGCCTCATTAGCTCCATTGCCTGTGGAACTGGTCACTGTGTGCACGGTGCACTGTCCAAACCAGTTCTAACCTAAGACGGCAATGGGGATGTAGGGGCAAAATACTGCAAATGCTGGAGATCCTGCACCAAGTCCCGTTCACCCATCACCCCTGTGCTCGCTGACCTACATTGGCTCCCGGTCCGGCAATGCCACGATATAAAAATTCTCATCCCTGTGATCAAATCTGTCCACGGCCTCGCTCCTCCCTATCTCTGTAACCTCCTCCTGCCCTACAACCCTCCGAGACCTCTGTGTTCCACCACCTCCGGCCTCTTGTGCATCCTCCACTTTTGTTGCCCCACCATTGGCGGCAGTGCCTTCAGCTGTCTGGACTCTAAACTCTGGAAATCCCTCTCTAAACCTCGCCGCCTCTCCACCTTTCTCTCCTCCTTTAAGACCCTCCTTAAAAACTACCTCTTTGACCAAGCTTTTAGACACCCATCCTATTATCTTCTTCTTTGGCTGGCTGTCAATTTTTTGTGTGATTACGATCCTGTGAAGATCCTTGCGATGTTTTACTACAGTAAAGGCGCTATATACTTGCAAATTGTTGCTGATCAACACCACCACAACCAGATTCATTCCTATTCATGGGATCTTGCTGTGTGAAAATTGCCTGCTGCCTTTGTCTGCAAAATAACAGTGACTACACTTCAAAAAGTTGCACTGTATGTGAAATGTTTTGGACCATTCTGAAAGATGTGAGAAAAGCAAGCCTTTTCACATCCTTTCGAGGCTTTTGATCTTAATTACTTGTCCTGCTGGCAAAAGCTATATATTTGCTGTCAGTAAATTAATTTGGGCTAATGGGCTCCTGTATGTCTGCCTCAGAACTTTCAGGCAGATGCGCTTCCGTTAGTTTTGCGAGCTGGAATAGTATGTGGGGCTCGCTGCTGGGACACCTTAGGGGGAATTTTAACTCTCACGGGGCCCACAAAAATAATTCAACACTTACTTTGCTGAGCCTCTTCTCCTCCATCGCCCGAGGAACTGGTGGAAGCCTGCACTGCACAGGCTTCAACCAGTTCGCACCTAAAATGGCAAGCGGGGTCCTATTTACATCTTAGAACCTCAATTTCCATATCAAAAGGGGTTTCTCGCCTGAATCAGGCAGGTGCTTTGGACACCCAGACGTAGGCCCCATTTAAAATGACCTCAGCCACATCTCCGGTGTTAACGGGGGCGATAAGACCATCGACCCCGTTTTCAGGATGCTAACGCCAGAAGAAATGAGTCAAAACCAACCCCCATATGTTTTGTATAGTGTCAGGCGATCTTTTGCACTGGGTTCGTTGAGTCAGGTTATTGGGGACGTCAAGCTGGGCAACGGTATTTTGTAGGCTATCCATTCATTATCCAGCAAGAGAGTAAGTGGGCGCTCGTTTTATTGAAGCTGCAGAGAATCTGCTCCGACAGTTGAAGCACACTGTCACTTGTACTTCTTCCTGGCATGAAATTTACTTGGCTTGAGCTGAAAAAGCTAATGTGCTTGAGGCAGTGTTGGAAGCGGTAGGTGACAGCTGTCCCCAGGAGCTTTCCCAAGAAGCTTAGTAAGCTGATGAATGGTGTTTTCTGAGGTCATTTGAATCTTTTACTTAGTTTATGTATTGTTGTCAGCACGGCTGACTTCCAACAAGTGAGGAGTAGCCCATCACTAGGGTTTTAGTGAAGCTCTCTGGAAACATTGCCATCATCTTGGCAGCAGTTTTGCACAGCATACATTTTATGACCTCGTCTTCTGGTGTTTTCCCACACACACTCCTTAGCTTCAGCTGGCATTTTGAAACAGTGGTGTGTGGGCCAAGGTCCTTGTGTGGCCGTCTGATCCAGCATCTGCCTTGTTGCTTGTATGAGCTGTGCCTCATGGTTGGAACAACTCTCATTGGGTTTTGATCAACCGCCTTGTCCCGCAACTGTCAAATCCTTTGCAGTTTGATCTAACATGAATGCTGTAGAAATGATACTTAAAGAGGTCAGCTTTCTCCATTTCTGTCTCTGCACTGTGGCCAAGACTATGCAGTGTAGCTGTGTCTTTTATTTTGCCTTTAACCTGCGCATGGAAGCGTTTAAGGGCCATAAATGGTCCCATTTGTTCAGAGTCTGGTTTTAAGAGATGCTGGATCTTGGCTTGGAGACAGTTATTGCAGTTTCTGTCTCTTTGAAGCAAGTTTTAATGAAATCCCTCCGCTACCTGTTCTTTTAGCTTTATCGCTCTTCAGTATGTTGTAGTGTCACAGCAGTGCTGTCCCTAAGTGCCTTTTTGATTAGCACTGCTGCCTCTGCTGCTCATGTTATTGCATCTTTTAAGCATTTTCCATCTGTTTCTGGTTCACCTGGGGTTTGCGGGTCAGAAGGATTTTCAAATAAGTGCAATCTGAATGGAAGCCAGTCAGCCCTTTTGTAATTGCAGTCTAGTGTTCTGAGTGGTTATAGGCGAGCAGAAAGATTTAGCATCAGCGTGACTGTTGGGTGATCGCACTTCACATTCTCCCCAAACCTCAGGCTTGAGTACTCACTGGCAATAGTTGGTGTCCCGATTGCTAGGTTGAACATGTCACTGGAGTAGAAGCTACTGCTGTAGAAAGGAGGCTCTGGGCTTTCAGAGTGCTACAACCTAGATCGTGCCTTTGCGGGCTGTTTAGGTGCATACCATGGATCCCCACAGGCCACAGGTTTAAATCAATGTTCCCATTAATTTGCATCTATCTCAAGCTGTAAGTATTACAGTAAATGAAATGATCAGACTACAGCATAAAACAATCCTTACCATACTTCTGGGACCATTACAATTCAAACAAGACAAACCAACAAGTAAGAAACAGAAATAAAAACAGAAAATGCTGGAAATACTCAGCAGGTCAGGCAGCATCTGTGGAGAGAGAAACAGAGTTAAGGTTTCAGGTCGATGACCCTTCGTCAGAACGGAAGTGCAAATAGAACTGAGTTCCTAAATTTTGTGGACCGCTGTTGGCTTGTATATAGACTATAATAATTTGGACGCTCTGCTGTAGAAACACATTACCTATAGGATCACTGAACCTGCTGCCCCATGGTTTGCATTGAATTCCATGCATTGAGTTAGCATGTTACCTCGGATTAACGTGTTATTGTAGGAACGGAGGTTCCTAGCTGAATAAAGTATTCGACTCGATGAATCAAATCAACAGGCTTTAATGAACAACGAAGTTAGCAGGGAAACTACAGGAGAAACGGTATACAGGTCTATACAGCTTGCTGGGCACTCGACGACTACTGGAAGATTCTGGAAGCTGACGTCATGACGTCATCACGTTCTTCGCGCCACTGGTGGTCACGTGAGCAGCGTCATGACGTCATCACGTGGAGTGCAGGAAAACACCATACAGTACAGTTAACAGGCAGTTTAAAGGTGCAGTCCGCGGTTGCACTATACTGTAGTTAAAGGGATTATTACTAATTGTTCTGAGACCTTGGTGGCTCCGCCACAGGCGCCCCCCCAGAATCCACTTTAACAGACATTGTCAACCGAGTAGGAGGCTTAATGATCCTGGCCGAATGGCGGCGAAACTCAGGCAGCGGAAACGGGGCGTTACTCGAAGAACCAGTGCCGGATTGCGACAGAAGCGGCGTCTTGGGCGAGGCAGAAACGGTGGTCAGAGGTGCAGGCGCGTCGGAGGCCGAATCGGGCTGTTCGACGGTGGGCTGCTGCACAGCTGGTCTGGTGGCTAACAGCGGTCGGCCACGGCGAGGCGGTTGGGCAGCCACGACAGGCTCAGTCCGATCCAGGTGGGCTGGTTTGAGCCGGTCAACAGAAACAGTATCAGACTTTCCACCGACTTCGACTGTAAAGAACTTTTCCCCTGATGAGATGACACGAAAAGGTCCGGTATATGGCGGCTTGAGTGGGTCTCTGTGACCGTCGTGCCGAATAAAGACATAGTCCGAACTCATGAGCTCTGTCGGAACGTGAGGTCTCTGCAGGTCGTGCTGCGAGGTTGGGATGGGCCGGAAATTCCTAGCCGCCTCCTGATGCAGCAGGAGCTGTTGAGCTGCAGACCATGGTTCGGTGTGTGGAGGGAGGAAGTCACCTGGCACTCTGAGTGTCTGGCCATAAACCAGCTCAGCCGATGAAGACTGAAGATCCTCCTTTGGTGCTGTCCGGAGGCCTAGCATCACCCATGGGAGCCTATCCACCCAGTTGGGTCCTCGCAGGTTGGCACGGAGGGACGCTTTGAGGGACCGATGAAACCATTCGCACAGGCCATTCGCCTGCGGATGGTACGCGGTGGTACGGTGCAGCTCGGTACCCAGGCCTTGTGCCACTGCGTTCCACAGCTCTGAGGTGAATTGCGGACCGCGGTCCGAGGAGATGTCCGATGGCACCCCGAAGCGAGCTACCCACGACGAAAGAAATGCCCTGGCTACGTCAGCTGCAGTGGTGGCGGCCAAGGGAATCGCCTCTGGCCACCTGGTGGTCCGGTCTATGACTGTCAGGAGGTGTGTGAATCCACGTGAGCCGGGAAGGGGGCCTACTAAATCCACGTGAACGTGGTCGAAACGGCGCTCAGGCACCGGGAAGTTTGCCAGCGAGGCCTTGACGTGACGGTGAACTTTGGACTTTTGGCAATCGACGCAATTGTTTGTCCAGTCCCGGACGTCCAAATGCATGCCTTTCCAAATGAATTTGCGGGACAGTAGCCGTTGAGAAGCCCGCATCCCCGGGTGAGATAACCCGTGGATTGCCTGGAATACCTTCTTGCGCCATTCGACCGGCACGATGGGCCGGGGCACTCCCATGGATGTGTCGCACAGGAGCATGGTTCCTGCCTCTTGAAACGGCACGTCTGCAACCTGCCAACTGGAAGGCGTGGTCCTAAACGCTTGTACCTCTGGGTCTGCCAGTTGATCCCCTGCCAGTCCGACGAAATCAATGCCCAGGTGGACTGCCTGGACTGGAACTCGGGAAAGGCAAACTGCCACGAGATTATCCTTGCCTGACACGTGCCGCAAATCCGTCGTGAATTCGGATATAAACGTAAGGTGGCGCTGCTGCCGAGCTGAACAAGGCTCCGCCGCTTTGGCCATGGCGAAGGTGAGCGGCTTGTGGTCCACGAAGGCAGTGAACGGGCGGCCTTCTAGGAGGAAACGGAAATGCCTGATGGCCAAAAACAGGGCTAGCAGCTCTCTGTCAAAAGTGCTATACTTTCGCTCGTTCTTGCGCAGTTGGCGGCTGAAAAAGGCTAACGGCTGCCAACCCCCGTCGACCCATTGCTCTTGAACTGCTCCGATGGCGTAGTCGGAGGCGTCCGTAGTGAGGGCCACAGTCGCGCCCGGAAGTGGGTGTACCAGCATAGTTGCGTCTGCCAACGCCGCCTTGGTATCGCGGAACGCCTGGTCCATTTGCAGTGTCCAAGTGAGAACATCCTTGCCCGACTTTCCCTTTAGTGCTTCATACAGCGGTTGCATCAATCGGGCCGCTTTGGGGACGAAACGATGATAAAAATTTACCATCCCCAAGAACTCTTGCAGGGATTTGACCGTGCGAGGCTGCGGGAATGCGGTAACTGCCTCTACCTTGGTGGCTAGTGGGACGGCGCCTTCTGGGGTAATCCTGTGTCCCAGGAAATCAATGCAGGATACTCCGAATGTGCATTTGGCCGGATTGACAATAAGGCCGTGTTGGCTGAGTCGGGCGAAAAGTGTACATAAATGGGCCATGTGAGCTGTCGAATCCTTACTGGCTATTAGGATGTCGTCCAAATAGACAAAAATGAAGGGTAGGTCCCGTAATACAGAGTCCATCAAACGCTGGAATGCTTGAGCTGCATTTTTCAGACCGAATGGCATGCGGAGGAACTCAAAAAGGCCGAACGGAGTGATGACTGCCGTTTTGGGGACGTCTGGAGGGTGCACCGGAACTTGGTGATATCCACGAACGAGATCCACTTTAGAAAATATAGCGTTTCCAGCCAGATGAGCCGAAAAATCTTGGATGTGGGGAATAGGGTACCTGTCCGGTGTCGTGGCGTCGTTTAAGCGTCTGTAATCCCCGCAAGGACGCCATCCGCCACCTGGTTTGGGTACTATGTGCAGTGGGGAAGACCAAGGGCTGTCCGAACGCCGGATGATCCCAAGGCGCTCCATGGTCTGGAACTCAGCCTTTGCGGCTGCCAGCTTGCCGGCTTCTAATCGCCGCGCCCGAGCGTAAACTGGTGCTCCGGTCGTGGAAATATGGTGCTCCACCCCGTGCCGTGTGCTTGTAGCTGAAAAAGTGGGCCTGGTGAGCTCCGGGAATTCGCCGAGTAGGCGCGTAAAGCCGTCTTGCGACGGAACCGCGCAGGCCACCGACCAGGACACGGCGGTGCTGCGGTGGCAGGGCACTGCGTGGAAAGTGGACGCATTAATGAGTCGGCAGTGTTGGACGTCGACCAGCAGACCGTTGGCGCAGAAAAAATCGGCCCCCAGGATGGCCTGTGAGACCTTGGCTGTAATAAAGTCGCAGACAAAACGTTGACCGGCGAAGGTTAAGTTTACCGTCCATTTCCCGAACGTACGCATGGCAGCGCCATTTACTGCCACAAGGGAAAGCCCTTGGCTGCCGGATAGTAGGTCCAGCTTTGAAACCGGGAGGATGCTGCACTGTGAGCCAGTGTCGCACAGGAACTGGCGGCCCGTAACGGAATCCGTAACATAAATGAGTTTGCCCGCTGAGCCCGCCGCCATAGCTAACTTGCTGTGATTTTTAGACCTTGTCATCCGTCCGGGAGGACACGGGCTTGTTGGAGTTTTTTTTGTTGTTGTTTTCTTGAGGGAAACTGCAAGGAGGCCGACAGCATCGAGCTTTGGCGCCAAAACGGGCGTGGTACGCGCACCATCCTGCTGGGGGCGGGCTGGTTTTCTCTCGCGTGGGGGAAAAGCGCCTCGCGGCTGCACAACATTGCTGAGTAACAGTAAATATCTTGTCTGCCTCTGCAGCGAGTTCAGCACCGTCTGTGATGGCTGTGTTGGCCAATGCCGCCTGAACCGGTTCGGGTAGCTGGCAGAGGAAAAGTTCACGGAATAAAAAGCATTGGGGTTCCGCACCCAATAGCGTGAGCATTTGACTCATCAGCTCTGACGGTTTTGAGTCCCCGAGGCCGGGCATGGAAATAAGCTTGCGTGCCCGCTCCGACTTATTAAGATCAAATACCTGTAGCAAACGGGCTTTAAGCGCTTCGTACTTGCCCTCCTCCGGTGGGCTTCCAAGGATGCTGACGACCCGCGAGGCCGTGGCACTGTCGAGAGCGGCAACCACGTAATAATAACGGGTCGCATCCGCTGTGACCTCCCGGAGAGCGAACTGTGCTTCTGCCTGGAAAAACCATGCTGCTGGCTGCTGTTCCCAGAACTGCGGCAGTTTAAGGGCGACGGCGTTCGTGTTCATCCTCGACGAAAGTTGTCCGACGAGATCGGGGTCACCAATGTAGGAACGGAGGTTCCAAGCTGAATAAAGTATTCGACTCGATGAATCAAATCAACAGGTTTTAATGAACAACGAAGTTAGCAGGGAAACTACAGGAGAAACGGTATACAGGTCTATACAGCTTGCTGGGCACTCGACGACTACTGGAAGATTCTGGAAGCTGACGTCATGACGTCATCACGTTCTTCGCGCCGCTGGTGGTCACGTGAGCAGCGTCATGACGTCATCACGTGGAGTGCAGGAAAACACCATACAGTACAGTTAACAGGCAGTTTAAAGGTGCAGTCTGCGGTTGCACTATACTGTAGTTAAAGGGATTATTACTAATTGTTCTGAGACCCTTGGTGGCTCCGCCACATTATCTCCAAAATGGAGGGCCTACCTGAATAGGCCTTGATTCCTAGTGGGCAGTAGGCTGATATAATAGAGCTTTTCATGCCAGGTGGACTTTGGCTGCAACATACCAGCAGCATCAGATACTGTTCCTTCTTCCCTATCTTTTTGGCTATATCTGATGATAGTGTAGGATGCTGAATCTGTCTTTACCGGACAGGAAGTTCTCATTCATAGCTACAGTGTCATTTTTCTGTAACATTCGCAATAACTCTCTGTTGGCATGCAGAATACTTTTCTCTAAAGCATGGCACAGACCTCTGAAATCCACTGTCCAAATTTGACTCTACATCCTTTTTATTTTCCCCAAGTAAAACTGTTCTTCAAAATAAATACACACATTTAGTTTATTTAAGTCTGCTTTATCTTACAGGATATAATCGGCTGGCGAAATGTCACTCGACTGCTTGTCTTCTACAGTAATGCAGGGCTAGGCTTTGCTGGAGATGGTAAACTCAGCAGAATGCTGCCAAGTGATGGGAACTGCCACCTCGATACTCAAGGTGTCTACACGAGTCGTCATCAGGTAAGCTTGCTTTTGATCTTAGCAGACTCAACCTAAAAATCTCGTACAGACGATACAGCTCTTTTAAGGAAAAACTTCCACTTGCTCTTCTTGTAATACCGAAATCTATGTATAAATATTTCATATTGGGTTATACAGCATTAGAACATTTTCCATTGTCTTCTAGAACCTAAGGCCATGATTTTATCGGCACTGAGAGGGCAGATTTGGAGGCGGGTCAAAGGGTAAAATTGTTTTGAATGACGGCGGGGTCCGATCTCGCCGTCAACCCGCCTCCAAACAATTTTCTCAAGTGTCGGGTCCCCGATTTGCGCATGGGCCCGACACCTAGTGGCGGGAAGAGGATTAAAGCCAATTAACTGCCTGTTGACAGGTAGTTGAGAGTAGTTGACAGGCTTTTTTTTTTATTTTGCCACTTCTGCCTCGGGTTTCCCGACATCCAGAGACCACGCCAGGTAAGTGTGGCGTGTGGCGTGTTGTGAGTCTGCTGTAATGTTTCTGCATTGATGACAGCTGCAGAAGTGGTGTGAAGGATCCAATGGTGCACTGGTGAGTTTCAGAGGTAAGAAAATGTTGGGAAAATCATTTTTAATGCATTTATACTTTTCTGTAGGTAACAAGTTTTGAATTGACTGTCTAGCCCCACCTCATTGGGAGAACCTCTCTCACCAGTGACAGATCGCTTCTGTCACCTCACCTGCAGCTGCCAGCTGTTCTAGTCTATGGAGGGAGTCATTGGAGAGCCTGTGTGAAAGAGCTCACCTTTGTACAGTGATTGTCAGTGTTTGCAGCACCTCAATGCTGTCAAACACTGAGAAATGAGCTGTCAAAGAAAAATTGTGCGTGGTCCCATTAAGAAAACCGGCAGACGAAACGTCATCAAATGACATAATCTGACCAGCTTCCTCTTAATTGGCCGGCAAGCCTGCAGGGCGGTCTTAACAAGGCCAATCAATGTAAAATCACGTCCGTGGGCTGGATGCAGTTGGGGGCGGGACTGGAACCCGGAAACCAGCTGACCCGCTCCCAAGCCGCATCCATTTGCAAAATTGCGGCCTTTGTGTTCTCCCCACAGCTTACTGTCCCACCTAGCTTTGTATCGTCAGCAAACTTGGATACATTACACTCCATCACTTCATCTAGGTCATTAATATAGATTGTAAACAGCTGAGGCCCCAACACTGATCCTTGCGGCACCCCACTAGTTACAGCCTGCCAACCAGAAAAAGACCCATTTATCCCTACTCTCTGTTTTTTGTCCGTTAACCAATCCTCTATCCATGCTATTATATTACCCCCAACTCCATGAGCCCTAATCTTGTGCAATAACATTTTATGTGGCACCTTATCGAATGTTTTTTGGAAATCCAAATATACTACATCCACTGGTTCCGCTTTATCTACCCTGCTAGTTACATCCTCAGAAAACTCTAATAAATTTGTCAAACACGATTTCCCTTTCATAAAACCATGTTGACTCTGCCTAATCGTGTTATGATTTTCTAAGTGCCCTGATACCACTTCTTTAACAATGGATTCCAACATTTTCCCAATGACTGATGTCAGGCAAACTGGCCTGTAGTTCCCTGTTTTCTCTCTCCATCCTTTCTCTAGTGAAGTTATGGCATTGAGCTAAACCATCAAGAGGAAATCTTCTGCCTGAGACTTTTAACTCTGTTCTCTCTGCTCTGTCTACCAACCAATCCAGCCTACAACATTCGCGATTGGGCCATCGGGATCGACATTTGAATCGATAAGAGCGGGGTGAGGAGGGGAAGCAGACCAGATGTCCTTTAAATGTGAACTGGTCTCCAGTGACTGAAGGAGGGAAGGATGGGGAGGAGCCACCGGCCACAGTCCCTGGCTGGACTAACTCAGCAGGTGTTGGGGGGGGTGGGGGCGGCAGGCAGTTCATGTCAGCCTGTGCTGTGCTCTGTTGTATAATGTGTTTTATTAACGGAGTCAGACAGCTTTGGTGGCTCTCCCTGAGGACTGAGCCACACCTCCCTGAAGCTGGGTTTCTGCGGTGGGGTGTGGGAGTCAGTGAATTGATTTAGTTTTGGTTTTACTTACTATTTTTATAACTTGCCGTGTATTGTAAAAAGCCGTAAAATTGCACAAAATCTTAGTTATAAGTTACTTATATCAAAGATGTTTCTGTAGAATCATTGGAATTTACTGGGTGTTTCTCATTGTAGTCGATACTGTAGAAACATCACGAGAGTAGTTTTGTTTAAACAATACTTATCCTAAATCTTTCTAAAAATGTTTTTGTTCTTGATTTATAAATTATGTTGTTATTCATCTCACTGAAATCTTTGTCTTCTACAAAACAAAAAGACAAATAGTTTATTTGGTGTCTGGTGAGACTGAGACACTCAACTAAAGTAAATGCAATAACACTCGCAAACAGTAGGTAAATGTCATGTGATCAAGTGTCACGTGTTCGAATGCCGCGCGATCAAACATCACGTGATAAAATATCACATGATCAAACCTCCAGGAAGATGTCCAACCAGAGTTGGCAACCCTGCCAGTGATGCAGCTGGACGTGTGTCTTTTCTGCATTGAATCAGTAAGATGTTTTGCAGCCCTGTGAGATGTAGTATAACAGATTAAATTGTAGAAATCAAAATGTTGTTTAGGTTGGGAATTGGTCTAATGTGGTCATTTTGCACAAATATCAATAATAAAGTTGGTGTTGTGCATTTTGTATTTTTTGTATTTTGCAATCATGCAAATTCTGGAACTTTTTTTATTTACAGAATCATCCATCCATTGCTCATTTGGCACAAAAATTAAATGACAATAAAATCCAGCTTTTTTTTGCTGTTAAAGAAGAGTTCAAGGATGTTTACAAGGTAAGAAAGCCTAGATATTCTGGCTCACTGCCTGCAGTTGTTTTACATACAAAGGATTACATTGCATAGGATATCTGGCACAGAAACAGGTCATTCGGCCCAACCAGTCCATGCTGGCGTTTATGCTCCACTTGAGCCTCCTCCCATCTTTCCTCATCTAAATCTATCAGCATAACCCTCTATTCCCTTTTCCCTCATATGCTTGTCTAGCCTCCCACTAAATGCATCTATACTATTCGCTTCAATCACTCCCTGTGGTTGTGAGTTCCACATTCTCACCACTCTCTGGGTAAAGAAGTTTCTTCTGAATTCCCTATTGGATTTCTAGGTGACTATCTTATATCAATGGCCTCTAGTTATGCTCTTCCCCACAAGTGGAAACATTGGCCCAGAAATTCAGGTCGGGGGCTTCCTGCGGGTGTAAGCCCCCGACCTGCACTTATCTTGCGCGCCGGCCGTTGAGCTGTGGGCCCCCATGGAATTTCAATCCGGGGCCTGGTCCAGCTGCCGGCGCGCAGTGCTTGCATATCCCAGGGGCGCAGTTAGTTCGATGCGTCCCCTGGGATCACGTGGGCCATGGGGAGCCAATCGGAGCAGGGAATGCTCCATTCATAAGTCTGACAGGAAGTGCTGTCAAGACTTATAAATACTACGGCTCCAAAATAGCACTAAATCTTCAAATAATTTTTTTTTTTAATCACATTTTTTAAATAAACTATAAATTACATGAAATAACTATTTTAAACAATAATTTAAATTTTTGAAAAAAATAATTTTATTTTCTAACGGGGCTAAAAATAAACTTACCTTGCTTTCAAGTATTTAAAAATAATAAACCTGTGGAAAAAATGTTTTAATTTTAATTAATTCACCACTTACCTTGTAAAAAGCAGGCCTTACGCCTGCTTTTTACATTTCTAAATTCTGCAGGATTACGTTCCCGGGAAAGCCTGTAAAAAAGACCGAAGTTCGATACGCACGCGCAGTCCCTCCTGCACACACGTTCGACCTCTGAACCCCTTCGTTCAGGGGAACGGAAGTGCCGGTTTCCCGCGCATGCGCAGTGCATGCAGGAAACCGGCACTTTCATTGGGCCTACGGGTGAGTACCCCGTGCATACTCACCCGTGGAGACCCAAATTTCTGGGCCATTATCTGTATCTACTCTATCAAAATTTTTCATAATTTTAAAGACCTCTAGTAGGTCACCCCTCAGCCTTTTTTCAAGAAAAAAGAGACCCAGCCTGTTCATCCTTTCCTGATATGTATACCTTCGCATTTCTGGTATCATCCTTGTAAATCTTCTCTGCACCCTCTCCAGTGCCTCTATATCCTTTTTATAATATGGCGACCAGAACTGTACACAATACACTATGTGTGGTCTAACCAAGGTTTGATACAAGTTTAGCATAACTTCTCTACTTTTCAATTCTATCCCTCTAGAAATAAACCCTAGTGCTTGGTTTGCTTTTGTTATGGCCTTGCTAACCTGTGTTGCAACTTTTAGTGATTTGTGTATTTGTACTCTGAGATCCCTTTGTTCCTCTACCCCACCTAGACTCACACCCTCCAATAAGTGACCTCCTTATTCTTCCTACCAAAATGTAATACCTCACATTTATCTGTGTTCAACTTAATTTGCCAATTATATGCCCATTCTGTAAGTTTATTCATGTCCTCCTGTAACTTGCTGCAGTCCTCCTCTAACTTGTTGCAGTCCTCCTCAGTATTGATTATCCCCCCCAATTTGGTGTCATCTGCAAATTTAGAAATTGTGTTTTTGATTCCTAGGTGTAAATTATGAACAGCAGTGGTCCCAGCACTGATCCTTGTGGAACACCACAACCCACCTTCTGCCACCCTGAATAGCTACCCTTTACTCCTTATCTCTGCTTTCTGTCCTGAAGCCAGCCAGCAATCCATTCTGCTATTTGTCCCCTGACTCCGCATTCTCTGACCTTGTCTATCAGTCTAGGTACCTTATCGAAGGCCTTTTGAAAATCCAGATGTGGACCTGGTACTGACAGGCCTGGAAAATTGCTCGGGGATGCACTCTGTCCCACCCCTGTCTTCCTGCGCCTCCTCCCCATTTCCTTGGAGTTGGTTCCAATAGAGACTGAATGTTTCTGCCCATATGTAGGTGGGTGCATCTAAACTACACGCAAAAGAGGGAAATACATTCTCCGACGCATTTCCTAGCATCATTAGAAAGTGGCATGCAAGGGCTGCCTATTAAGCCTAGTTATCCAGAATTCAAAAGTTGGTGGAAAGGACAAAAACATTTTTTTCTGTTAATCAGAACCTGCGCAATCATTTGCACAGACTTCCTGAAGAAATTATTGGGCCAGAAATTCCAGGCCAGAAGCGTGAGTACGGTCGGGTTACTCACGCATCTGACCGTTGGAAATGCCGGCGTTCAGCAGGAACAGCGCATGCGGGGAACGCCGGCATTTCCAGACCCGAGGTCTATTCACAGCGCGTGCGACTGCACAGGCAGCGCTTGCGCAGTGAACTTTGTAGATTTCACTGATGGATTCAGTGAGGGTAAGTCCCTAGAACTTACACGTGAAAAAAGCAAGTGTAAAGTTGTTCATTGGCTGGGGAAGGAGATATATTTTATGGAGGAGCTTATGAAATGCAATATTTAGGTTTGGGAAAGGGAGGGAAGTTATTTTAAGAAATTTTAAGTAAGTTTTAAACTTTAATTTTTTTTTTTTAAACGGGTTTTCAGAACGGTAGGTAGAAGGAGCAATTGTGGCTGTGTGAATGGAATGTGAGAATGAGTTATGTATGTATGTCCACATATATTCCTTTACGTATATGTATGTATGTTTTATATTCCTTTACTAATGTGTATGAATGTATGTTTTTAATTATGATTTTCCAATAAGTTACTTTCTCTGAAAGTCATAATTAAATAATACATTCATACACATAAGTAAAGGAATATATACATAACACGCAAAGGAATATATACAGACATACATACTTTCAGAAGCTCCACGATAAGAAATATCTTCCTCCGCAGCCTCTGGAGCAACTGTACCCATGCTTTTTTCATGTGTAAGTTGTAATGACTGGACCTCACTGAAAGCATTAATGAAAGCGGCGAATTATACTGCGCACGCGCTGCCTGTGCAGTCGCACGCGTTCTGCCTCTGAACCCCTTCGTTCAGAGGACAGGAAATGCCGGTTTTCCCCACATGCACTGTGCATGCTGAAAACCGGCATTTCATCCGGCCAGATGCTTAAGTACCCCGACCGTACTAGCGCATTTGGAAGGGAATTACTGGGCCAACATTTTACATGTCAATAAAATAAAAAATTTAACAATTGCACGACTTGCCCCCTCGCATCTGCGACTGAGGGTCCAAGGAGGTGCATTGCGCAAGAGGTCATCATCGTACGTATCCTCACACTGTTCCCTTTGGGGAACTGTATGAAGTGGTGGAAGGATTTATGGCCGTGATTAACGCTCATTCCGTGACTGTAACCATCTTTGAACCAGCCATTAGGGTGGTTAGTCCTATGGCGGGAGGGTTTTACGGGCTCCCACAACCCATCTGAGGGGGGGGGGCCACCAACACCCACGGACACAAGTATCCCGCTGGATGTCCACCCAGAATTTAAAGTTGGAGCTCCGACTCCACTTGCCGGGACTGTCTGGAGTGGGGTTCAAAACCCTACTCCTTCTGGCCCAGCGGCGGGGATGCTTACTGCTACGCAAAAGGCCCACTCCGCACAAAAGGTGACACCCATACGTTTCCTGCGCCTTTTCCCTCCCCGTGACTGGAGCCCTATGCTGCCATTTCACGTTGCTAATCGGATTGGGCCTTTGTCATAGCGGTAGGATCCCCGCCGCTGGGCCAGATCAGGGTAGGGTTTCGAACCCCGCTCCAGACAGTCCCGGCAAGTGGAGTCGGAGCTCCGGCTCTAAATTCTGGGTTGACATCCAGTGGGATATTTGCGTCCGTGGGTGTGGGTGGCCCCCCCTCCTTGTATAGCTTGTGGGAGCCCGTAAAACCCTCCCGCCATAGGACTAACCGCCCTAATGGCTGGTTCAAAGATGGTTACGGTCACGGAATGAGCGTTAATCATGGCCATAAATCCTTCCACCACTTCATACAGTTCCCCAAAGGGAACAGTGTGAAGACACGTATGACGACGACATTGCTAAATAAATAAATGGAATTTAAAAAATTCTTTTAGGGCTTTTAAAAGTCTTTAAATTGCTTTAATTCTCTTTAAAACTACTTCAGATTACTCAAAATAATGTAAACATTTTAAAAAGTTTATAAAAGTTACCAAAATCTTCAACAAACTTCCAAAAACCTATTTAAACTGCTGCTTTGCATGTAAAAATCCTTAGCAGCTTGACAGAAACATTGGGGGCGTGTCCAGTGAAACTGAGACCTCAAGGGGCGTGTCTCACTTACACTGCACGCTCCTGGCTTCGCGCTGGCTGCACTCCTGGGCGGCGTGACGTCATACGCTGCCCGGGAATGTGCTTTCTATTTCTGCAAGTTCAGGCGTCCCAGAAGCTGATCGGCACGAGCGCGGGGTAAGTGCAAATACGGGGCTTGCACGCGCTGCAAGCCCCGTTCTGGAATTTCTGGGCCATTAAAATTTAGAAAAGAATTTGGCTCATTTGACTGACATCTTGGAGACTGCCATCATCCCTACGCTGCGACAGGCCTCCACTGTAAAACTCCACCCGTTTCGGTAGCACTCCCTGGTAGAGGCCGGTGAGCCTGCTCTGCTATGTAAATAATCCCAGAGCTGGATGTTCGGCCAGAGTCAAAGGGAAGTGGGAGGCATGCATCCCTTGTTGTGAGCATAGGCCAGGTCCTGCCACCTCAATTGGAAAGACTAGGCTTAAGTCTAGGCTTATGTGTTTTCAAATTGTGGCATCTTGAGCTGGCCATAGATGGAGACAGACACAGGTTAACTCCTTAACATGGTTTAATCAACACTTGCACATAAAAGCTTCTGCCATGAGGCAGCAAAAACAAAGAGTACAACCAGTACAGATCAGACTTAACTCAGGAGAGCAATTGCCACAGCACCACCTGGTGGATCAGGTTACACATAACCTCCCAGGTTACCACACTCCTCCCCCCTTAAGATTGCCGTACGCAATTCTTAAACAATAACCCTTACTAGGTACTACGTTTTAACTAACCAGTATGCTCTAACCATGGTTAACCCCTGACTAATTTAACAGGTTTGTATAAGTCTTTCTGGTTGCTTGCAAATCCTTTGTGAACGTCTTAATTCCACTTGTGGTGGATTCTCAGATTCATTCGCACTTGAGATTGGAGTAGTCTCTGATGTTGGTTTTACTCTGTCCCGCTGTGGCCTGGCAGTACCAGTGTCCACTGGCACCTTATAAGCCGTGCTGGGTCCTGGAACAGCCTCCTCTACTGCCCTTTGTTCCATCTGAGGCAGTTCCCCCTGCTGCCAGCTGAAAAGCTGATCCACATGCCGACAAACCCCTCGACCATCCCCTAGTAACACTGAGTACGACACAGGTCCTGTAATGTCCTGGATTAGTCCTGGTATCCATTTAGGTCCATAACCGAAGTTCCGGGTGTACACAGAGTCCCCTATGGCGAAATGGCGAGCTTTAGTATGTTTGTCATGGTACGCTTTTTGGTTTGTTTGTTTTGTCTCAACCTTGCTTTTGAGATCTGGGTGTATCAGGTCTAACGTGCACCGCAACTTTCTCCCCATCATCAACTCAGCCGGAGAAAGCCCCGTGGTAGCTTGGGGTGTTATACGATAACTAAACAAGGCTCTATTGAGCTTGGTCTCCAGGGTGTCACCTGAGCTCTTCCTCATGAGCTCCTTAAAAGTCTGCATGGCTCGCTCGGCTAACCCATTTGAGGCTGGGTGATATGGAGCCGAGGTGACGTGTGATTCCATTCCTTACCATGAATTCTTTGCTCCCTTCACTAACAAAACACTGTGCATTGTCGGATACAATCATTTCTGGAATACCATGCGTGCTGAAGCTGTTCCTGAGACAATTCAGTGTGGCATCAGTCGTTGCAGAGCTCACTGGATAAACGTCGATCCACTTTGAGTGAGCATCAACCAGCACCAAAAACATTTTGCCCATAAAAGGTCCCGCATAGTCTATGTGAATTCTCCTCCAGGGTTTGCTGGGCCACTCCCAGGGATGGAGTGGTGCCCCGGCAGGTGCTTTCCTCTGTTCCTGACATATAGTGCATGACTTTACCTTTGACTCAATTTCAGCATCCAAGTTAGGCCACCACAGGTAGCTCCTAGCCAGTCCTTTCATTCTAGTCATTCCTGGGTGCGATTGATGCAACTGTTCCATCAAAGTAGAGCGTCCCCGCTCTGGGACTATGATGCGTGCTCCCCATAGCACACATCCATCTTGGACACTGAGCTCGTGCTGTCTCTGTCTGTACGGCGCGAACTCCGGTCCCTCACGGTGATCTGGCCAGCCTTTCAACACATACTCACGGACCCTTGACAGAACGGGGTCCTTGGCTGTCCAGCCCTGGATTTGCGCTGAAGTCATCAGGGGACTGATCTCCTGATCCAGCATCAGGACGTGCTCCTCAGGGGAAGTACTGCGAGGAGATTTTGAGAGGGGCAGGCGGCTGAGAGCATCCACGTTCCCATTTTCCTTGCCGGCTCTGTACGTGATCACATATTCATAGGCTCTTAGTATTACTGCCCATCTCATTATTCTCTGTGATGCCATTTGAGGCACTGCTTTCATCTCATTCAGTAAGCTAATAAGAGGCTTGTGGTCAGTACTGATTACAAACTTCCTCCCATATATGTACTTATGGAATTTCTTTACTCCAAATATAATGGCCAACCCCTCTTTATCAAGCTGTGAATAGTTCTTTACCGCAGCTGTGAGCGTGCGTAAAACAAACCCGATGGGCCTTTCCGCTCCATCTGGCATGCGGTGGGCCAACACTGCCCCCACTCCATAGGGTGATGCGTCGCAGGACATTATCAGCTCCTTCTTCTCGTCGTAATGCACTAACACCCTGCTGGACTGAAGTAGCTCCTTTGACTGCTGCAACGCTTTCACTTGCTCTGGCCCCCAACGCCATGGCTCCTCCTTTCTCAGCAGTTTGTGCAGGCGTGCCAGCAGCATCGATAAGTTTGGAAGAAACCGGTTATAATAATTCAGGAGCCCTAGATAGGCTTTCAGTTCAGTCACTGAGGTGGGTGCCGGTGCATTCTGCACTGCCCGCACTTTCCCTGGTAATGGATGGAGGCCTGTGGCCTTTTACAGACTTTCTTTAAGTGCCCTATTTTTCCACAATTGTGGCACTTTGCCTTTGCAAACCTGCAGTCCTTTGCATAATGGCTCGTCCCGCCACATCGGTAGCAATCCCCAACCCCAACTGGTGGACTTTTCGTGCCAGCTTCCATCTTGAAAACAGCTCCTCCCACTGGTTTACTCCATTTCTCCTTGCTCATATTGTTTAAGTCCTTAATGTCCTCCGACCTGCACTTACCTAGCGCGCCGGCCGTTGAGCTGTGGGCCCGCATGGGAATCCGATCCTGGGCCTCCTCCAACTGCCGGCGCACAGTGCTTGCGTATCCCAGGGGCGCAGTTAGTTCGATGTGTCCCCTGGGATCACGTGGGCCATGGAGAGCCAATGGTAGCAGGGAATGCTTCATTCATAAGACCTGTCAAACCTATAAATACTATAAGCCCCAAAACATCACTAAAACTTCAAATACATTTTTTTTAAATCTCATTTTTAAAATAACTATAAATTATATAAAATAACTATTTTAAACAATAATTTAAATTTTTGAAAAAATTAATTACATTTTCTTTAAATTATTTAAAAATAATAAACCTGTGGAAAAAAATGTTTTAATTTTAATTAATTCACCACTTACCTTGTTAAAAGCAGGCCTTGCACCTGCTTTTTATATGTGTAACTCCTGGAGACTTACCCTCCCGGAAAAACCTGGAAAAAAAATGTAAGTTCAATGTGCATGCGCTGCCTCTCCGGCGCACGCGTTCAACCTGTGAACCCCTTCTTTCAAGGGAACGGAAGTTCCGGTTTCCCGTGCATGCCCGAAACCAGCACTTCCATTGGGCTTACGGGGAGTACCCCGTGCGAACTCACTCGTGGAGACCCGAATTTCTGGGCCAATATAAATTACTCAGAATCCATTCGTATCATTTAAAAGTAATTTCAGGAAGGGAATGGATTTGTACATAGAATCCAATATTTGCTTTGTTTTGGGAAGAGGGAGTAGGTTACACAAGTGTGAAGTCCAATTTCATTATATAATAAACTCTAAACTGTATGTATTAAATATTTCTAAAAGAAATCACTACCTTGTACAAAACAAACAATATTGGCATCTATGAATTTAAGCCAGTAATTCAACAGATTCAGACCAGTGTCATTGCAGACTAAACAAGGTTTACTGAAAATTCCTCTATGGATTGCTGTTTACTTTGTATGGTATTTTTTCCCTGTAGCAATGAATAAAACAGTAATAATCCATGTCACTGCGGTCTGAGTCACTGATATATGCTGTCTGATTTTAAAATTCAGCTTTGGTAATATTTCTTTTGTGAAATTGCAAGTGCTTCCATATATGAAACATAAAACCTGTTGCATTTCTGTCTTTTTCCAGTTCTGACGAAAGGCCATTGACCTGAAACGTTAACTCTGTTTCTCTTTCCACAGATGCTGCCTGACCTGCTGAGTATTTCCAGCATTTTCTGTTTTTATTTCAGGTTTCCAGCATCTGCAGTATTTTGCTTTCATAATATATATCTATTATTTATATATCTATATATATAAAGCGGCTCTTCTGTCTGTCTGTCTGTCTGTCTGTCTGTCCGCCTGGTCTCTATACGTTTGGAAGTTACAGAGCGTACCGACGCGCGCGTCACCTCAAAAGAAAGCTTGCGATTCCAGACCGGTCATCGGCGTATTTACATTTCGGCCGGACAAAAATCCCGCCCGCGGTATCCCAAAAACGTTCAGCGTTCCGCTCATTAGCATCTCATTAGCGACCGTGTGACGTCGAGGTCTTTCTACAGTTGAGTGTCGAGTGACTCGACGATTGACCAATCCTACGCTTCGGTGACCTGACCGGTCGACCAATCGGTGCGTGTGTGGGCGGGCCTTATCCTTCTGAACCGAGGTGAGTGGCCGCCATCTTGATTTTTCACGATTTTTTCCCCCACACTTTCTCTGTGTTAGGGAAATAAGGTAAATATTTTAATGATGTGTTAGGGAATTAAATAACAATTTAATGGGGGGGGGAGAGCCTCGGGAAATCGCGCGGGGGGGAGAGCCTCGGGAAATCGCGGGGGGGAGAGCCTCGGGAAATCGCGGGGGGGAGAGCCTCGGGAAATCGCGGGGGGGGAGAGCCTCGGGAAATCACGGGGGGGGAGAGCCTCGGGAAATCGCGGGGGGGGGGAGAGCCTCGGGAAATCGCGGGGGGGGAGAGCCTCGGGAAATCGCGGGGGCGCGCGAGCCTCTGGAAATCGCGGGGCGCTCGCGCCGGCCGCACTGACCGCGCATGCGCCGGCCGCACTGACCGCGCATGCGCCGGCCGCACTGACCGCGCATGCGCCGGCCGTGAGAGCCTGCTCCCGGCGCCGGCTGCCGCTCAGCATTCCCGCTCTGGCAATGGCACCGGACCTCAGGTAGGCAGGGGGATGGGCCGGAGAGAGGGACAGAGGGGAGCGGGGGAGGGAGGGACACAGACAGGGGAGGGGGAGGGGGAGGGGGTGGGGGTGGGCGACGGGAGGGGAGGAGGGGAGCGGGGGGAGGGAGGGGAGCGGGGGGAGGGAGGGGAGCGGGGGTGGGGAGGGGTGGGGAGGGGAGCGGGTGGGCGAGGGGAGGGAGGGAGGGAGACAGGGGAGGGTGGGATAGGACAGGGAGAGGACATGACAGGGAGAGGGGGGACACACAGGGGCAGGGAGACCAAGCGCCCCAAAATTGCCCTCGTGCCCCAAAATTGCCCTCGCGCCCCAAAATTGCCCTCGCGCCCCAAAATTGCCCTCGCGCCCCAAAATTGCCCTCGCAACGCGGGGCTCCCCAGCTAGTATATATATAAAGCAGTTGGTTTGTCTGTCTGTCTGTGTGTCCGCTATACACTCAAAAGTTATAGAGCGTACCTACACATATGTTATATCAAAAGAAAGGTTATGATCAGGGAAGTGTCATAGGCATATTTACTTTTTGGTCAGACAAAAATTGTTCGGACAGTATACAAAAAACGTTCAAAAATCCGCTCATTAGCAGTTGACCAATCCTACTGCTCATTAGCATTGAGTGACGTGATGGTTGACCAATCCTACAGTTCAATGACCTGATGGTTGACCAATCAGTGCATCACGGGCGGGACCTAATCCTGCAGCCTCCCGAAATTATCGCCGCCATTTTTTCCCCTGCTTTTCCTCAACAGTGAGCGGGGCAGCTGCTTCATCCCGCTGGAGCGCGAGGTGAGTTGGGGTCACTCAGGCCGGGCCTCACAACCGCTCGGCCCGAGACACAGCGCAGGGGAGCGGCAGCGGCCGTCAACCGCGCAGCCCGAGATACAGAGCGGGGGAGCGGCAGCAGGCGGCCATCAACTGCGCGGCCCTCTAAACTGCCCTGGCAATGCCGGGCCCCCCCAGCTATATATAGCAGCGTTTTCAACTGGCATCCCATTTTAGAAGTCAAGTGTTGTTAAACTACACTGTTTGATATCTGAATTCTTTGGCATGTGACTGTACACCCAATGTACTCCAGCTTTTATCATACATAACTGGGAGAAAAAGCCAATGATTTTTATTATTTAATATAGCTCTAATTGTAAATAAGTAAATAGTTTATCGTGAAATAATTTAGTAAATTGTTATATCAGAAATAGTTTCTATTACCTGTTTCTGAAAGTATTTCAATGGTGCTGCCTTCTTTAGATTGAAGCTAGTTAGACTTTTAAGGCAGAAGAAACTACAGTTCTTAGATGGGGCTGGGGTAAAGGATCAATCCTTCGGTGAACATAAAAGCAAGGATTTTTTGCCAACTGACAGGTATGAGGAAAGACATTCAGGATAATAAAAGGAATGCAACTTTAATAAAAGATTCAAATATGGCAATAAAAAGTTAAAAGCTAAGCTTTATGCTAATTGACGGAATAAACTACAGTACTGCATGAAGTTAATGAAAATATTGGCATCACAGCAAATTGCCTACAAGCAGGCGATGGAGCTAAGAGAGTATAGAATGTTTAGTGGAAATAGAAGTATTGGGCTAGATAAAGGACTGACATTATTGGTAAGGGTTGACATCTATCATAAAGGTGGAGAGGGCGAGGTCGGTGTGCTGTCGTTCTCCTGTATTGTTTTCACACATTCCACATCATCGCACTACCTGCTGTTAGGCTGAACATGTAACAGATCTCCAAACCTTACATGTTGGTACATTGAGCTCCAGGACTGGTTCACAGTTTCAGTGGCTTTGCAGTTTCAGTCACCTTGGTTACAAGGTCATTTTTAAAATGAGTGACTTTTTGTATCGCTGAATAAGATCTCCTTGGAAAACCTTTAATGTTCACTAGTAGTTAGAGCTATAATGTTAGAGACTTAAAAGCTGATTGCTCTCAGCTAAAAAGCAATGAGCCTTGAATGGCTCCAATTTAAACACATTTTTGTCAAACTGCCTTAAAAATACAACAGTGAATGTTATCGCTGTTTCCTCGTAGTAGCAACTGTCAGCTAAAGAATTCTTGGGACAAAGGGTGTTTGAGATTTTTTTTAGATTAAAAGGTTAGAATGATCCTGATAATATTATAGGACAATTCTAAACAGGCAGCAATAATCCACTGGATAAGTACAATACCCCTGTTGATCCTCTGATATTGATCTGAGAACAAGTCTAGCTAGCTCACCCAACTGCTTGTTCATGTTCAGGATTAACAGACTGTTTTCACCTTCTTCTCTTGATGACAAACCCTTGCCCTCCCTATTGAATATGGAATCTTTAGCTCTGAAAACTCCAATTGAGTCTTAATTAATTGTGTTAGATGTCTGTCTATTCCATAAACTCACAAATTGAAATCGTTATCTCTGGAAGTACATTTAGTTTGTTGCTAACTTCACTTGCCATTCTGTATTCTGCTCAAAACGTCTCCATTTCTACAATACCAAAAGAGTAGATGTACCAAAATTATTACCTGTCCACATGGCAGGGATGGTAAACTGTGATAACAATGCAGGAGATTGCGGGAGGACACAGATAGGTTAGCAGAGCGGGTAGATGTGTGGCGGGTGCAGGTCAATGCAGAGAAATGTGTTGTACATGTTGGGAAAAGAACAGTGAAAGGAAGTATACTTTAAATTGTAAGATTCTTAACAGAATGGAGAAACAGAGAGATCCAAGGAATGCAGCTACATAGACCTTTAAAGGTGGAAGTGAAGGTAGAAGAGACTGTAAAAAGGCAAATGGGATTCTGGGTTTTTTACATGGGGGCATTTAGTCCAAAAGCAAGGGAGTGATGCTGTATTTATACAATACATTGATTAGGCCATAGTTGTAGTATTGCATGCTGATTTGAGCACTCATTTAAAGGAATGATGATATTAGAGCCATGGAAAACAACAGTGAAAATTCACCAGAACGCTATCAGATATAGGAGGTAATAGTTAAGAAGGATGGCTAAAAAAAAAATTGGAGCTTTTTTACTGGAACAGAGAAGGTTAGGAGGCTTAATCTAATAGAGACTTATGAAAGGTTTCAACAGTGATGGACTGTTTTCGCTAGTGAATCGGTAATAAGTGACCTTAGATTCAGGATTATCACTAGAAGAATGAAGTGGGAACTGGAAGAAATGGTTTCACAAATTGGGTTATTAGATCAGGGAATGCTTTAGCACAAATGGCATTGAGGTAGAGACCATAGCACTATTTAAAAGGAATTGGATAAATATTTAAAAACAAGGAATATAAAAGGATTTGGAGAAAGGGATACGAAATAGGATCTACTCTAATCCTATCAGTTGTAGAGCTGGAACCAGCAACAGTAACAACTTGTATTTATATAGCGCCTTTAATGTGGTAAAACATCCCAAGGCACTTCACAGGAGTATTACAAGACAAAAAATTTGACACCGAGCCATGTAAGGAGAAATTAGGGCAGGTGATGGAGGTAGGTTTTAATGAGTGTCTTAAAGGAGGAAAGAGAGGTAGAGAGGCGGAGAGGTTTAGGCAGGGAATTCCAGAGCTTAGGGCCTAGGCAACAGAAGGCACGGCCATCAATTGTTGAGTGATTATAATCAGGGATGCTCAAGAGGGCAGAATTAGAGGAGCGCAGATATCTCGAGGGGGGGGGGGTGGAGTTAGAAACATAGAAACATAGAAGATAGGAGCAGGAGTAGGCCATTCGGCCCCTCGAGACTGCTCCGCCATTCAATGTGATCATGGCTGATCATCCAAGTTCAGTACCCGGTCCCTGCTTTCTCCCCATACCCCTTGATCCCTTTAGCCTTAAGAAATATATCCAACTCCTTCTTGAATATATTTAATGTATTGGCCTCTACTGCCTTCTGTGGTAGAGAATTCCACAGGTTCACCACTCTCTGGGTGAAGAAATTCCTCCTCATTTCTGTCCTAAATGGCTTACCCCTTATCCTTAGACTGTGACCCCTGGTTCTGGATTCCCCGACCATCGGGAACATCCTTCCTGCATCTAGTCTGTCCAGTCCTGTCAGAATTTTATAAGTTTCAATGAGATCCCCTCTCATTCTTCTAAACTCCAGCGAGTACAAGCCCAATCGTCCCAATCTCTCCTCATACGTAATTCCTGCCATCCCAGGTATCAGCCTGGTGAATCTTCGCTGAACTCCTTCCATGGCAATAACATCTTTCCTCAGATAAGGCGACCAAAACTGCACACAATACTCAAGATGTGGTCTCACCAAGGCCCTTTACAACTGCAGCAAGACATCCTTGTTCCTGTACTCAAACCCTCTCGCTACGAAGGCCAACATACCATTTGCCTTCTTAACCGCCTGCTGCACCTGCATGCTTACCTTCAGCGACTGGTGCACAAGGACACCCAGGTCTCGTTGCACTTCCCCTTCTCCCAATCTATTGCCATTCAGATAATAATCTGCCTTCCTGTTTTTGCCATCAAAGTGGATAACCTCACATTTATCCACGTTATATTGCATCTGCCATGCTTTTGCCCAATCACCCAACCTGTCCAAATCATTCTGGAGTTTCTCGGCATCCTCCTCACAGCACACACGCCCACCCAGCTTTGTGTCATCTGCAAATTTGGAGATATTACATCTAGTTCCCTTGTCTAGATCATTAATATATATTGTGAATAGCTGGGGTCCAAGGACCGATCCCTGCGTTACCCCACTAGTCACTGCCTGCCACTCGGAAAAAGACCTGATTGTGGGGCTGGAGGAGATTATAGAGATAGGGAGGGGCGAGGCCATGAAGGGATTTGAAAACAAGGATGAGAATTTTTAAATCGAGGCGCTGCTTAACCGGGAGCCAATGAAGGCCAGTGAGCACAGGGGTGACGGGGGGAATGGGACTTGGTGCGAGTTAGGACACGGGCAGCAGAGATTTGGATGGCCGAATGGCCCACTTCGCTGCTGCAGTTTCTATGACACTATGGCTTGAATTTTCCCTTGCTAACTAACCCCCAACCCCTAAACCAGGCAGAATAGCGATTGAACAGTGGGGAAAATTAGGCAGCGAGGCCTACCTACACTTCTGCTCCTAAAGTGGCCTTCTGCCTCTTCTGGTGCTGCAATAGTGGTCCTGTGCTGCAGCAGCACCTCAATTTTCTTCATGGTCAGTGTTCCTCTCCGGGGCCTGATAAACTACATCCTAGGGTACTTAAGGAGGTGGCCCTGGAGATAGCAGATGCTCTAAGGATCATCTTCCGGAACTCCATTGACTCGGGAACAGTACCCGTGGATTGGAGGGTAGCTAATGTTACCCCAATATTTAAAAAGGGGGGTAGAGAGAAAGCAGGGAATTATAGACCAGTAAGCCTTACATCGGTTGTGGGCAAAATGCTAGAGTCCATTATTAAGGATAAAATAGCGGAGCACTTGACAAATGGGGAAAGGATCGGACAGAGTCAACATGGATTTACAAAGGGTAAATCGTGTTTGACTAATCTGCTGGAATTTTTTGAGGAAGTAACTGGTAAAATAGATGGGGGAGAGCCAGTGGATGTGGTGTACCTTGACTTCCAGAAAGCCTTCGATAAGGTTCCACACAAAAGATTATCATGCAAAATTAAGGCTCATGGGATTGGGGGCAAAGTATTAACGTGGATAGAGAACTGGCTGGCGGATAGAAAACAGAGAGTTGGAATAAACGGCTCGTTTTCGGAGTGGCAGGCAGTGACCAGCGGGGTGCCGCAAGGATCTGTCCTGGGACCCCAGCTGTTCACAATATATATAAATGATCTGGATCAGGGAATTGGATGCAATATTTCCAAATTCGCTGACGACACTAAACTAGGAGGAGGGGTGGGCTCTGATGAGGATGTCAGGAGGCTACAGTGCGATTTGGACAGGTTGGGGGAATGGGCGGATACGTGGCAGATGCACTATAATGTGGATAAATGCGAGGTTATCCACTTTGGGGGTAAAAACAGGAGGGTGGATTATTATCTAAATGGCAATAGATTGGGAGATGGGGAAGTGCAGAGGGACCTGGGTGTTCTTGTGCACCAGTCACTGAAGGAGAGCATGCAGGTGCAACAGGCGATTAAGAAGGCAAATGGTATGTTGGCCTTCATATCAAGGGGGTTCGAGTATAGGAATAGGGATACCTTACTACAGCTGTACAAGGTGCTGGTGAGACCGCATCTGGAGTATTGTGTACAGTTTTGGTCGCCCCATCTGCGGAAGGATGTTCTTGCCATGGAAAGAGTGCAGCGGCGATTCACCAGGCTGATACCTGGAATGGCGGGAATGACCTACGAGGAGAGATTGAATAGTTTGGGCTTGTACTCACTGGAGTTTAGAAGATTGAGAGGGGATCTCATCGAAACATATAAAATTATGGCAGGCCTGGACAGGCTGAATTCAGAGAGAATGTTTCCAATGGCAGGGGAGCACAGAACCAGGGGCCACAGTCTAAAAATAGCAGGCAAATCATTTAAAACAGAGATGAGGAAGAATTTCTTCACTCAAAGAGTGGTGAGCCTGTGGAATTCCCTGCCACAGAGGGCTGTGAAGGCTAATTCAATAAATATTTTCAAGAGAGAATTGGATATATTTCTGAAGGCTAAGGGGATTAAGGGTTACGGAGAAAAGGCGGGGACGGTGTACTGAACTGGTAAGATCAGCTATGATCTCAGACGAAGATCAGCCATGATCTCATTGAATGGCGGAGCAGGCTCGAAGGGCCGAATGGCCTACTCCTGTTCCTATCTCTATGTTTCTATGTTTCTATGCTTGCTGTTGGAGATGCTGCTGGGAGCTTGCCATGAATACATTATGACCCCAACCCGGGAAACTAAGCCGAGCTCAAGGGGGCTGGGCAATGGGTGAAAGTGCCACTTTGACAGTATGGGGCGGATTAAGGAAAGTATTTTTTCAAAATCTTATATACTAATCATTTTTATTGCTTCCACTGAGAATATATTTAGCTCCCTTAAGCTCTTTGTCATGAATCTTATCTTGACTCATGAAATAACACTGGACGGCCTGCTGGTGGCGCCGTCCAAGGAGTATAAATACTTGGGCGTGGGCCCAGCTTGCTCAGGATGTTTCTGTAACCAGGAACTAGTGATGTAACTAGAAATCTCATGGTTGTGAAACAGTTGATTAAAGCCTTGTTTTACACTCAAACCAAGTGCTCAGTAGTCTTTTTACATCACTCTTCATAGCTCATTGTTTCAAAATTTTATGCCATTTCTGTTGCGATCTTTTATTCACAAAGAGAGCTTTTGAGGAACTTACCATTATCATTATATCTGCAGCCCATTATAATCTGGAAATGCAATACTGTTTCTCTATATTAACAGGCACTCCATGATCTCATTCCAAAATCTGAAGTGGGAATTCGGACATCAAGCTCCAGTAATGTAATCCGGTTAATCCTCAATGCTTATCATGTAAGTACTGACCATTAAAGTGACTTGTGCATCAAAATCAGTTCAACTTCTTGTACCGGTCCAATACTTAGAAATCCAGCGGTGGTTATGTTTCCACCTTTTTTACAGGCTTTATCTTCCGAGGTTATCCTGGAGAACAGCAAATTGCCAGAAGGAGTGTCAATACATTATACAGCCTACTGTAAGAATAATACCATTCATACAGGGGAAAATGGCAGGAAATGTTTAGGCATTCAACTTGGCGAGGAGGTAAGGTATCAGTGTAAATTTAAGGTTGCAATGAATATGGGGTATGCTTGCCTTTCAATCTTGTCAAAGACTTGATCAATAACTGTCCTGAGGAAATGATGCACTTGTGGTGCACAACTTGGGAAGTGAAGAAATGCCTTATTATCAGATCTGGTCCACATAGAAACATAGAAGATAGGAGCAGGAGTAGGCCATTCGGCCCCTCGAGCCTGCTCTGCCATTCAATGAGGTCATGGCTGATCATCCAAATTCAGTACCCTGTCCCTGCTTTCTCCCCATACCCCTTGATCCCTTTGGGCTTTGGCTGGAATCAATGCCCCAATAGAGAAGTTAACATTCTGCCATGTCTCACTGAAATTCTTGGGACTTTCTTTTGCATGATGTGTGTGTTGCCTCAGAAAGAGTTCAGAGAAGAGAGACAAGATCCCAGGATTGTTGCATCTTTTGGGTTTTGATGTTAGATATTCTCTTGGGTTCAGCATCTCTGGCCTCTCTTAAGCATATCTCACTTCCCCAAAGTGTGCTTTTACTTTCCCAATAACTAGGCACTGTGGTGTGACATAGGGGTCAAACAGAGAACCCTTACCACTTTACTTCAGCTTACTGCGATATATCTCGTGCTACTATGTGATCTCTCTATCTTTGGTCGGCAGAATTTAATTTCAGATAAATGAGGATGGCATCATAGGAGTAACAACACCAGAGACGTAATCGCGGTGTGGCTATCGAGAGCCATGTACTAGCAGAAGAATCCTGGCCAGTGTTTGTGTACGGGTGCCTGCTGGACACCTGACAGCCCCATTGCATCTGAGGTGCACTGTCCCTGTGCCCGTCCTAATGGAAGACACTGCACACTTCCAGGCCCATGACATTCGCATGGTCCAAGTGCACTGCAGACACAGACCCTCACCCTGGCTAGGTCTTGGGTCTGAACATCGGAAAAAACAGGAGTGCAGCTGGAAGCCCGAAACTGTGCGCTGTGCTCCCGGAAGACACCGAGGGGAGAATTTTAACCCCCCAAAAACGGTTGGGTCAGATGGGAAGTTAAAGTGTTAAACATCTGAATCCCGGCCCCAACCTGCCTCCAACCCGCCCACTTCTGGCCAGGAGGCGGATCTCCATTTAAATATTATTATAATGAGGCTAGTGTGCCTCAGATTTAACCACCGTTTTAAATTTAACTATAGCTGGTCCGGTTTTGCAGGCCTCGTGAAACCCGCCAGCTAAAGTAAGGCGAGGACTGCTGGATCCAGGAGGTAGTTAGCTTTACACTTACCTCCTGGATCCAGCATCCCTGCCTAACCCACCCCCTGTTATTGGAGACCCTCCCCTCGAGGCCTCCAATCCCCCCCACCCCCGGCCAGGCCTCTGATTTTACCCCCCACGAGGTCTCCCCCGTGCTGCTCCTGGCCCCCTGATCTACTGCTCCTGGCCCCCTGATCTGCTACTCCTGCCCCCCCACCCCCTGATCTGCTACTCCTGGTCCTCTGATCTGCTACTCCTGCCCCCCCCCCAATCTGCTACTCCTGGCTCCCCGTGCTGCTGCAGTGGATCCCCCGATGTGACCGCTTCCGAGCTCCCCCGCTCCCAACTTGCCTCCCGATTAAAATTCAGGCCCATATATCTCCAACAGCAGCCAGGCGGTTATGAGGCCTTTAGGTAATCTTGGGGGACTCAAAACTGACTAATCTTCCCATACCTGATTGTGCTCTTCAGTCCTCAGCCCGCTCCCATGACCCCTGCAGACCCCCAGGGCTGCGGGGGTCCCAGAGCAGGCCCTTGCACTAGGTTTTCTCAGGTAACCCTTCCGATGATCATGAATACAGCAAAATGAGGAGGGAGGTTAGGAGCAACTCCGCCTGCCTCATTAAGGCGGGAAACCGCACCTGCTTGCATCACCTGGGTAAACCTAGATAGGCCCAGCCCAGCGCAGCATGGGTGAGGAATGGCAGTGAACTGACTGCAGTCTTTTCTTCCGCACTGTGTCTGGGGAACACCAATTCTCCAGATGGAGTGAAGAGGAATTTGTTTCCATTGGGAGATTATCCTGGGTATGTGCCCAGGTCCACTGGATTGCCTGGGTGCAGTGAACATCAGAAAATCAAGCAGATCGGAGTGTACAGCTCTTAATAAACTTGCCTGATCTTCTTCCATTTAGACACAAAAAAATCTCCCCTATCATAATAACGTCCAAAATTTGATGTGTACCTCTTTTTACAATATGGCAGCAACACAGTACTTTGGACAACCATGCTCGAATGCAACATTTTGTATCTCCAATTTTTGCATACAGAAGATTACACCCCCGCCCCCCCGAGACTGGCTCCTAGGTCTCGCATAATGCTATACACATAGCTGCTAGAAGATACATGATGCCTTACCAAAGTTGAGCAGTTAAGATCACTGCTACCTATCGAGAAGTGGTGAAATTTGCATCCTCTCACACAATATGACACAATGCTTTGGAGGACTAACGTGGGATGCCACCATCATGTGACTGGTTTAAATCTAATTTTAACACTTTATGTTGCCTTATTAAATGTTAGTATAACAAAGCTATTTAACTGATACTTTGGTTCCTCCTAATCTGTGAATAGACTGCCATACACACTCTTTCTTCTCCCTACATTCTCACTGTGTTGAAATCACAATGTCTTTCATTCTAACTTATTCTTCCCCAGGACCTGAACATGGTGGAACTTCTTGCCTCCCTCGGTCTTTCCTTCTTCCTACAGCCTTCAGGCTTCTAATATTCAAGCTTAGTGTATTTTAATCAACATTTCTTAATTCAACTCTTCCTTTTTACTCTTTTGAACCTTGAAGATTCCTGCACTATGGGTCTTGGCCCTTCACCTTTGGTTTCTCAATAAATAAATATTGGCGGTGCTGATCAGTCCATGCAGCAAAAGCATTTTCCCTTGTAATACCTGAAATAAGAAGTATTTTTAAAATGTCACGCCATTCCTTCCAGGTGAGCTTCGCCATAAGTATCACAGCAAAAAAATGCCCAAATAATGGGCAGAAGACAACTGTTCAAATCAAACCACTGGGTTTTACTGAGAAGGTAGAAGTTGCTCTGGAGTTTGTGTGTGAATGCGAGTGCCATAAAAAGGGAATCGCTAATAGCCCAGTGTGTCACCAGGGTAATGGAACGCTTGAGTGTGGAGCCTGCAGGTAGGTTATCAATTGATTCAGGCATTAGCTGTAATAAGAGTGTGTGCATGATATCGATAACAGGACGCAGACTTTAAAAAAATGAATAATTAGCTTTTATCGTACCCTGATTTGTCGACCAACCTGATTATAGTGCGCTAGTTATAAACATCAGGTGCCACTCCGAAGTTCACATTCCTAGGGCAAGCTCCCCTTGCCCAAACTAGGCTGGCACAAGTGACATCTTGAACATCTGTCAGCCATCGCTGCACCGTTGTAACCAGTGAGTGAGTGAGCTTGCACGAGGCAGCAGCTGTCTTAAGTTTCCTGTGGTGGACAGGGAGGTTCAGGCTAGAGCTCCTAGATTTACTTGTGGTAATTAATTTTATATTCTGATAACCCTTTGTATGAAAATGTCTTTCGAACCTTTCTCTTTGTGAATCTGGTACCGATCCTGAGCTTGTCCCTTGTGTTACCCACTCATGACCAGTTTAAATAATTTCTCACTATTTACTCTCTCAAGTTCTTTGAATAGACTGAAATCTTCCTTTAGACTGCCTTAATCTTCTCTTCTCCAGTGAATGCAGCCCTAATTTATCCCAGTCTCTCATCATAACTATATCTTCATAGTTAATTTATGTTGCAACTTTTCCATCACTCCAATATCCTTTCTAGAAAAGGGTGCCCAAAACCGCATACAGTACTTCAACAGCATTGAACCAATGTCTAGTGCAGGTTTATCATCATCTCCTTGCTTTTTTTATTTAGTAGTCATATATATAAAACCCAGAATTCAATTTGCCCTTTTCTATAGGATTTTCTAATTGCAGTCTTGCTTTGAAAGATCTGTATGTCTACACTCTTAGATCACTGTCCCTCCATGCCATTAAGAATTTCACAACCTTAGAGTATCTTTCCATTCTCTAAAAATGTGCTATTTCACATTTTATCTGCATTTGACTTGTATCTTCCCACTCCGCTAAACTGCCTATATCCTCCTGCATTCTTCACAGTTTGCCGTACCCCTAATTTGATGCCATCAGCAAATTTTGATATTAGTCCCTCTATGTCACTTTATGTATGTGAGAACAAGTGAAATCCTGACATATGTACCTGGAACACACCACTGGTTGCATGTTCCAAATCTAAGCAACATCCATTTATTCCTCTGCTTTCTATCCTTGGACATCCCTCAGTCCATTCCCCCATTTTACATTTAATATTGTGGGCATAATGTTCAAAAAATCTCTAATGTGGCACTTTATCAAATGCAAATGTCCAAATATACCCAATATATGAAATCTAAGAACACCCAGATAAGCGCCTTTCTAAGTATTCCCTAATGTCCTCAATGAAGAATACAGGAGATGTCTGCAGAACACAAACAGGTTAAGGGAGTGATATGTGGTAAATGTAGTTCAACATAGATAAATGTGAAGTACGTAGTATATTTTGGGGAAAATGAACAAAGAATGGAAATACACCCCAAACTATAAAATTCCCTAATAATTTCCTATTACTGATGTGAAGTTACTTCTTTGTAACCGAGTGGCTTGCTAGGCCATGTCAGAGGGCAATTAAGAGTCAACCACATTGCTGTGGGTCTGGAGTCACATATAGGCCAGACCAGGTAAGGAGAGCAGATTTCCTTCCCTAAAGGACACTAATGAACCAGATTTGTTTTTATGACAATTTGATAGTTTCATCCATTACTGATACTAACTTTTTCTTCCAGATTTATTTAATTAATTGAATTTAAATTCCCCACCTGGTGTAGGGGAATTTGAACTCATATCTCCAGATCATAGAAACATAGAAACATAGAGATAGGAACAGGAGTAGGCCATTCGGCCCTTCGAGCCTGCTCCGCCATTCAATGAGATCATGGCTGATCTTCGTCTGAGATCATAGCTGATCTTACCAGTTCAGTACCCCGTCCCCGCCTTTTCTCCGTAACCCTTAATCCCCTTAGCCTTCAGAAATATATCCAATTCTCTCTTGAAAATATTTATTGAATTAGCCTTCGCAGCCCTCTGTGGCAGGGAATTCCACAGGCTCACCACTCTTTGAGTGAAGAAATTCTTCCTCATCTCTGTTTTAAATGATTTGCCCGCTATTTTTAGACTGTGGCCCCTGGTTCTGTGCTCCCCGGCCATTGGAAACATTCTCTCTGAATTCAGCCTGTCCAGGCCTGCCATAATTTTATATGTTTCGATGAGATCCCCTCTCAATCTTCTAAACTCCAGTGAGTACAAGCCCAAACTATTTAATCTCTCTTCGTAGGTCATTCCCGCCATTCCAGGTATCAGCCTGGTGAATCGCCGTTGCACTCTTTCCATGGCAAGAACATCCTTCCGCAGATGGGGCGACCAAAACTGTACACAATACTCCAGATGCGGTCTCACCAGCACCTTGTACAGCTGTAGTAAGGTATCCCTATTCCTATACTCGAACCCCCTTGATATGAAGGCCAACATACCATTTGCCTTCTTAATCGCCTGTTGCACCTGCATGCTCTCCTTCAGTGACTGGTGCACAAGAACACCCAGGTCCCTCTGCACTTCCCCATCTCCCAATCTATTGCCAGCTGGGCCTCTGGATTACTCATCCAGTAACATAACCACTATGCTACCGTTCCCACCATAGTGGCACATCAGGGCTGATTTCTGTGACCTTTGCCCCTGAGAAATGCATATACTCCAGGCACAAAGGCCAGGAATAAAGGGGTAGAAGCCCATTTTGCCAGGTCTCTGTCCACTTTACGTTGGCCTACGTTTTCTGCGAGTTGTTACTCTATGACTTCTTTTGTATTCCTTCAGTCCTTCATACCTCTTCTTTAAATACAGAGGGTAAAACACCTTTAGGAACATATTAGCAGGAGTAGGCCACTCAGCCCCTTGAGCCTGTTCCATCATTCAGTTAGATCATGCCTGATCTATACCTCAACTCCATTTACCTGCCTTTGCTCCCCTTACCCTTACCTAACACAAATCTATCAATCTCACTATTGAAAATTTCAATTGACCCTGCATCCACAGCCTTTTGGGAGAAAGAGTTCTGGATTTTCACGACCCTTTGTTTGGAAAAAATGCTTCCTTATTTCACTCCTAAATGGCATAGTTCTAATTTTAAGACTATGTCCTTTTCTGGATTCCCCCACTGAAGGAAATAGTTTCTGTATATCTACCCTAACCAATGCATTTATCATTTTAAACAACCTTAAACAACAGCTCTCAACCTTCTAAACTCAAGGGAGTACAAGCCAAGATTATCCTATTTTAATCCATTAAACATTGGTATAATTCTGGTGGATCTGGGCTGTACCCCTCCAAGGCCAGCTTATTTTTCCGGAGATAAAAACAGAAAATGTTGGAGATACTCCGCAGGTCAGGCAGCATCTGTGAAGAGAGAAACAGAGTTAATGTTTCAGATCGATGACCTATCGTCAGAACTGGAAAAAAGTAGGAAATGGAACAGATTTTTAAGCAAGTGTAGGAGCTAGGAAAGGGGGGAGGGGATGAAAGAACAAAAGGGAAGGTCTGTGATAGAATAGAAGGCAGGAGAGGTTAAGAGACATTAAGAGATATTCAAGGCAAAAGGAGATAGTAATGGGACAGGTTAAGAAACAAAAGATGGCTCAAGATGAAGTGTAAATTGCGCTGGCAGAATGAAAGACAGCTGCCATGTGGGAGAGAAGAAAAGAAAACACAAACAAAAAAAAGTGTGGAAAAATATATATATATGATAGGGGCCGAGGTTATAATCTGAAATTGTTGAACTCTATATTGAGTCCAGAAGGCTATAAAGTGCCTAATCGAAAGATGAGATGCTGTTCCTCGAGCTTACGCTGAGCTTCAGTGGAACAATGCAAGAGGCCGAGGACGGTGAGGTCTGAGTGGGAGTGGAGCGGAGAATTAAAGTGACAGGCGACCGGAAGCTCGGGGTCCCCCTTACGGACTGAACGGAGGTGTTCTGCAAAGCGGTCACCCAATCTGCGTTTGGTCTCCCCAATGCAGAAGAAACCACATTGTGAGCAGCGAATACAGTATACTAAATTGCAAGAAGTACAAGTAAATTGCTGTTTCACCTGGAAGGGGTGTTTGGGGCCCTGGACAGTGGGAAGTGGGGAGGTATAAGGACATGTGTTGCATCTCCTGTGCTTGCACGGAAAGGTGCCGGGGGAAGGGGTGTTGGGGTGATAGAGGAGTGGGCCAGGGTGTCGCGGAGGGAGCGGTCCCTTCAGATTGCTGAAAGGGAAGGTGAGGGGAAGATGTGTTTGGTGGTGGGATCACGCTGGAGGTGGCGGAAATGGCGGAGGATGATCCATTGAATGTGGTGGGGTGAAAGATGAGGACAGAAGTGCGGGAAATGGAACGGACACGGTCAAGGGCCATATCAACCACGGTAGAGGGGAATCCTTGGTTGAAGAAAAAGGAAGACATGTCAGAAGCACTGGTGTGGAAGGTGGCATCGTCGGAGCAGATGCAGCGGAGATGGAGAAACTGGGAGAATGGAATAGTGTCCTTGCAGGAAGCGGGGTGGGAGGAAGTGTAGTCCAGGTAGCTGTGGGAGTCAGTGGACTTGTAGTGAATGTTTGTCAATAAACTATCTCCAGAGATGGAGACGGAGAAATCAAGGAAGGGAAGGGAAGAGTCAGAGATGGACCATGTGAAGGTGAGGGAAGGGTGGAAATTGGAAGCAAGGTGAATGAAATTTTCTAGTTCAGGGCAAGAGCAGGAGACGGCACCGATACAGTCATCAATGTACCAGAAAAAGAGGTGAGGGAGGGGACCTGAGTAGGACTGGAACAATGAATGTTCCACATATCCCACAAAAAAGCAGGCATAGCTAGGGCCCATGCGGGTTCCCATAGCAACACCTTTGATTTGGAGGAAGTGAGTGGAGCCAAAGGAGAAGTTGTTCATTGTGAGAACAAGTTCAGCCAGGTGGAGGAGGGTGGTGGTGGATGGGGACTGGTTGGGCCTCTGTTCAAGGAAGAAGCGGAGCACCCTCAGGCCATCCTGGTGGGGGATGGAGGTGTAGAGGGATTGTACGTCCATAGTGAAAAGGAGGCGGTTGGGGCCAGGAAACTGGAAACTGTTAAAGTGGCGGAGGACATTGGAAGAATCATGGATGTAGGTGGGAAGAGACTGGACAAGGGGAGAAAAAATAGAGTTGAGATAGGAAGAGATAAGTTCTGTGGGGCAAGAACAGGCTGAAACGATGGGTCTACCAGGGCAGTCCTGTTGGTGGATCTTGGGAAGGAGGTAGAAGCGGGCTGTGCGGGGTTGGGGGACTATGAGGTTGATGGCCATGGGGGGAAGATCTCCAGAGGAGATGAGGTCAATGACAGTCTTGGAAACGGTAGCTTGATGTTCGGTAGTGGGGTCATGGTCCAGGTGGAGGTAGGAGGAGGTGTCGGAGAGTTGGCGTTCAGCTTCTGCTAGGTAGAGGTCGGTTCGCCAAACAACAACAGCACCACCCTTGTCAGCAGGTTTAATGACAATGTTGGGGTTGGATCTGAGAGAATGGAGTGCTGCAAGTTCAGAGGGAGGTAGATTGGAGTGAGTGAGTGGAGCAGAAGAACTTGAGACGGCCGATGTCACGCCGGCAGTTTGCAATGAAAAGATCTAGAGAGGTTAAGAGGCCAGAGGGAGGGGTCCAGGTAGAACGAGAATTCTGAAAGCGGGAGAAAGAGTCAGCCGTGCGGGGGGAAGACTCCTGGCCAAAAAAGTGGGCACAGAGATGAAGGCGGTGGAAAAAGAGCTCAGCATTGTGCCGAGCTCAAAATTTATTGAGGTAGAAGCGTAAGGGGATGAAGCTCAGGCCTTTGCTAAGGACTGATCGTTCGGGGTCAGAGAGGGGAAGGTCAGAGGGGATGGTGAAAACGCGGCAGAGGGTGAGATTGGGAGAAGGGATGGGGTCAGAGGAAAGTGAAGGGGAAGAAGGTTCCGGAGGGGCGTTGGTGTCCAAGAGTTGTTGAAGCTTGCGATCCTTGACACCTGAAAGGAAGAAAAAAAGTTTTTGTTAAAGCGCCGGATGAGATGGAACTGCAGACCAGGACAGCTTTGAGATAGAGTGAGTTGGTGCTACTGAAGCAGAGCTCGAGAGTGTTCATGTGGCGGCGCATGGCATTCAGCGTGGATCTCAGGATACGGCGAGAGCAGTGGTTCAAGGAGCCTTCTGGACTCAACATAGAGTTCAACAATTTCAGATCATAACCTTGGCCAGGTGGAGGTAGGAGGAGGTGTCGGAGAGTTGGCGTTCATATATTTTTTTTCCACACTTTTTTTTTGTTTGTTTTCTTTTCTTCTCTCCCACATGACAGCTGTCTTTCATTCTGCCAGTGCAATTTACACGTCATCTTGAGCCATCTTTTGTTTCCCATTGCCATCTCCTTTTGCCTTGAATATCTCTTAATGCCTCTTAACCTCTCCTGCCTTCTATCCTATCACAGACCTTCCCTTTTGTTCTTTCATCCCCCCCCCTTTCCCAGACCCTACACTTACTTAAAAATCTGTTCCATTTCCTGCTTTTTTCCAGTTCTGACGAAAGGTCATCGGCCTGAAACGTTAACTCTGTTTCTCTCTTCACAGATGCTGCCTGGCTTGCTGAGTTTTTCCAGCGTTTTCTGTTGTTACTCCAGATGGGGCCTGACCAAGGCTCTGTACAATTGAACCATCACCTTCCTCCCCTTGGTATTCCAGCACCCCTTGAGATAAAGGCCAACATTCCAGGATCTTTACTGATTACTTTTTGTACAAGCTTTTAGTGATTTGTGTAGAGAGACACCCAAATCCTTACTGATACTAGCATTATTAATTCTAGAGTTATTTAATTAACTGAATTTAAATTCCTCAGCTGCCATGCTGGGGTTTGAACTCATGTCTTACAGCTCATTAGTCCAGGCCTCTGGATTATTAGTCTAACAACATAACCACCATGCTACCGTACCCCGAGATTGTGGTTGACTGTCACTGATATTAAGACTGGATTGCTTCATTTTCAGATGTAACAAAGGACGTATTGGTCAATTTTGTGAATGCAGCACTGATGAAGTAAATAGTGAGGACATGGATGCTTCATGTCGAAAAGATAATACATCTCCAATCTGTAGTAACAATGGAGATTGTATCTGTGGGGTTTGTGTCTGCAAAAAGAGAGAAAATCCCAAGGAACGCATCTCGGGCAAATATTGTGAATGTGATAACTTCAATTGTGACCGATCCAGAGGGTTGATTTGTGGAGGCAAGTATACAGCACAATGAATTACCTGCCAGAATTTACTTTTTCCATATGCTGGCAACTGGTCTTCACAATTTGCACTTGTTTATAATTTATCACAGATGTTTGTTGTGAAACATCATTGGGTATGAAGGATGGGGAGAAAGAGAGTGAGGGAAATGCACATGTCAGTTGCTTAGCCTAGCTGCAGATTCAATTTGATTCTCTTCTTCTTAGGCAGTCCCTCGGAACCGAGGATGACTTGCTTCCACACTAAAAATGAGTTCTCAGGTGACTGATGAGTCCAATGCGGGACCTACAGTCTCTGTCACAGGTGGGACAGACGGTGGGTGGGGTGCTTGGGTTGACGTGCGCTCCTTGCGCTGTTTGCGCTTGGCTTCCGCTTGCTCCCGACGAAGAGACTCGAGGTGTTCGGCGCCTTCCCGGATGCTTCTCCTCCACTTTGTGCGGTCTTGGGCCAGGGATTCCCAGGTGTCGGAGGGGATTTTGCACTTTTTCAAGGAGGCTTTGAGGGTGTCCTTGAAGCGTTTCCTCTGCCCACCTGGGGCTTGCCTGCCGTGTCGGAGCTCCGAGTAGAGCGCTTGTCAATTTGATTCTGATTTGGCACTTTCCTCTATACCTGTCTCCACATCAGCTAATCCAGATACAGGTTCCATTTCATTACATTAGCTCAGCAGAAGAAGGTAGAATAGGTGCACCAAGCTTAAAGAAAATCGAATTGCAAAGATGTTGTTGTGTGGCTAAGTATATCGTACAGAGTTCTGTATCCATCCTGGCCATTAGAAAAATTATTCCAAGATATCAGAATAAAATGCTGAACTGTAATTGCGTTCATAAACTTCTGAAATGGTTCATGGGTTTTGGTGGACGCTTAAAGGTAATGGACACCATTGGTTCATTGCACTGATCTGCTCTGCAGGGTGGCAGATGTAGGCTTTACACTCAGATCTCTTCACACATTGCCCCTGATCTCATGGCCTGAATGACCCAAAAGCAGTTGGCCACAGGAGTCTCTACTCCTCTGTCCCATCAGAGTTCAAAATGGTGCTGACTTAGTGAGAGAGAGAGAGCGCAGGGTAACTTAGATGGAATGCTGTCATTCTTTTAGGAGAGTGGCATAATACACAGATTGCTCCAGCACACTGAAGCAAGGAATGGTGGTTTTTTAATTTATTCCCAAGTCAAATTCTCAGTAAAGCAGATTTTCTGATCGGCGCTATCAATTCCACAGGCATGGAATGAGTGCAGAGAGAATGGAAAACTGAGCAAGCAGGCTTTAGTTGTGCCCAATTCCTTCTGCCCACAATTTAACAGCCTGCTACATTTGACATGTTAAAGCGCTAGCACACATTCATACCTTAGATTAATTAAAGCTCCAGAATCCATAAAACAATATTTAACTGAGTATTTGGTACAGTTTCCAGACCTTTGCTCCAGGATGGCATTGTTTTTTTGCATTTAGAGCCTATTTTGAATGGGAGCAAGGAAGATAGAAGCTTTGGATGTTTTTGTTTCTTGCAATGTTTACAGTATATTTTTATATCTCAAATGTTAATTTTATAGATTCTTAAAAATATTTCTGTATTTTTTATTAATGTATCTATATTTTTGGTTTAATTTTTTTGCTATTATTTACTTACAGTTTAATAAAGATTCATTCATTACAGTAAGTTTATTTTTAAAGTCCCCCCCAAAAAAAGCCCATCATTTCAGCTAAGTCACCGGAAAGTGGAGCATGAATGAAAAAAGAAAGACTTGCATTTATATAGCACCTTTCACAACCACCAGGCGTCCCAAAATGCTTTACAGCCAATGAAGTACTTTTTGAAGTGTAGTCACTGTTGTAATGTGGGAAACGCAGCAGCCAATTTGCACAAAGCAAGCTCCCACAAATAGAAATGTGATAATGACCAGATAATCTGTTTTCGTGATGTTGGTTGAGGGATAAATATTAGCCAGGATACCAGGGATAATTCCCTTATTCTTCTTTGAAATTAGTGTAATGGGATCTTTTACGTCCACCTGAGAGAGCAGACGGGGCCTCGGTTTAATGTCTCATCCAAAAGGTGGCTGGCACCTCCGACAGTGCAGCACTTCCTCAATACTGTACTGCATTGGAATGTCAGCCTAGCTTTTTGTGCTCTAGTCCCTGGAGTGGAACTTGAACCCACAACCTTCTGTCTCTGAGGCGAGTGTGCTGCCAACTGAGCTACAGCTGACACAGAATGCATAGGAACAGGGACAAAAGTGGGCTTGAAAAAAGCTCTTCCAAACCAAAATCTCATGGTCCAAGTTCCAGAATCTCCTGGTGGGCAGCAAGTGATGGTCAAGTTAATGGTGCTAATTGCTTTGGATGTGCCCCAGATGCATTATGGTGGAAATTGGCATGAGCTGAAGGAAACCATGCCTGGGGAGATCAGCAGACACCAGAGCTGCACTACCTGCATCCGCCATTATTCCACCAACTACATCTGCATGGCCTGGCATATCTACCTGGCACTAAGCATGAGGAATTGGCCCCATAGGCTGTGAGGCAGCAGGAGTCAGTTACAGACATGTGCTGTCTGCTACAAGATTACTTCAACTTACTTCAGCCACCTCCTGCTATGCAGAACTACTGTCCTCTGGGGAGAGTGTCCTGGAGTGCTAAACTTCTCGCACCCACCTTAAGCAGTAGCACCTCTGCTTTGTCAGCCATCGGACCATGGGTTTAGGTGTTGCAACACTCCATTACCTTCCCACAGACCCCATTTCCTGTTCCATATTTATTTTGCCAGACACACTTTGTGTCAAAGCATCCTTTACAAAGGCTGAAACATACAGAGAAATCAGCAACAGCCTTTCTAATGGCTAAAATTTACTTTGCCCACATTTGTACATGGCTGCATCCCTTTAGTTTTCCCAGCAGTCCCTTTGGTGCATGCAATTTCCCACACCATGCTTTTGCAAAGCCAATCTGAGCCTGGAGCCCACTTGTTGCAACATGTCTTTGGGACTATTCATGCCTGCCTTCCAAACCAGTGATTATTGCAAGAGGTAATAAAAAAGAGAGACAAAAATAAAGTTTGGGATAAACTTTAATAAAAAAAACCTGATGTGTGAGCTAATCGTTTTGACTTTCTTTTTCCAGGAAATGGCATTTGCAGTTGTCGACAATGTGAATGCTTGCCCAACTTTACAGGCAACGCCTGTGATTGTCCGTTGGATGTGTCATCATGTCTTTCAACTAATGGAAATATATGTAATGGCAGAGGAATATGTGAATGTGGTCGGTGCAAGTGTTCAGACACTATGTTCTTTGGACCTACTTGTGAGCAGTGTCCAACTTGTCCTGGTACCTGTACAATACATAAGTAGGTATTCTGTCAATTGTGAGGCATGTGATCTCTTATTTGTTTCCTCAACAAATCTGCTGTTGGTTAACTCCTTCAAAAAAGAACTAGGTAATTATCTTCTTCGGATGGGCTTGGAGGCTTTTTGGATTTAGAACCCAATGGTTCCTGAGGTCCATTTCTGTGATGTACTTTCATAATATGTATAGCATCTGAAAACTCACGAACAAATTTATGTGACTGCATTAATGTCAAATTCATTCACGTGCCTTTTTAAATTCTGAGATATATCTTATTATTCATAGTCCCTGATGTAAGAAAACTACGAGGCACTTGGTCTAAGCGTTAAACAAAGCTTTAATCAACTGTTTTGCAACATGGAGGTCTAGTTGTGTCCTTCACTAGTTCCTGTTAAGAATGTCCTGCGCAAGCTGAGCCCGTGCCCGAGCATTTATACTCTCCCTGGACAGCGCCACCCATAGGCCGCTCACTTTTGGGCCAGAAATTGGTGAACGGGGCTTGCCGCGCGTGCAAGCCCCGTATATGCACTTACCCCGCGCTACTGCCGATCAGCTCCAGGGACGCCTGGACTTGGTGTTTGAAAAAGAAGAATACCGGGCAGCGTATGACGTCACGCCGCCCAGGAGTGCAGCCAGCGCGAAGCCAGGAGCGTGCAGTGTAAGTGAGACACGCCCCTTGAGGTCTCAGTTTCACTGGACACGCCCCCAATGTTTCTGTCAAGCTGCTAAGCATTTTTACATGCAAAGCAGCAGTTTAAATAGGTTTTTGGAAGTTTTTTGAAGATTTTGGTAACTTTTATAAACTTTTTAAAATGTTTACATTATTTTGAGTAATCTGAAGTAGTTTTAAAGAGAATTAAAGCAATTTAAAGACTTTTAAAAGCCCTAAAAGAATTTTTTTAATTCCATTTATTTATTTAGCAATGTCGTCGTCATACGTGTCTTCACACTGTTCCCTTTGGGGAACTGTATGAAGTGGTGGAAGGATTTATGGCCATGATTAACGCTCATTCCATGACCGTAACCATCTTTGAACCAGCCATTAGGGCGGTTAGTCCTATGGCGGGAGGGTTTTACGGGCTCCCACAAGCTATACAAGGAGGGGGGGCCACCCACACCCACAGACGCAAATATCCCACTGGATGTCAACCCAGAATTTAGAGCCGGAGCTCCGACTCCACTTGCCGGGACTGTCTGGAGCGGGGTTCGAAACCCTACCCTGATCTGGCCCAGCGGCGGGGATCCTACCGCTATGACAAAGGCCCAATCCGATTAGCAACGTGAAATGGCAGCATAGGGCTCCAGTCACGGGGAGGGAAAAGGCGCAGGAAACGTATGGGTGTCACCTTTTGTGCGGAGTGGGCCTTTTGCGTAGCAGTAAGCATCCCCGCCGCTGGGCCAGAAGGAGTAGGGTTTTGAACCCCACTCCAGACAGTCCCGGCAAGTGGAGTCGGAGCTCCAACTTTAAATTCTGGGTGGACATCCAGCGGGATACTTGCGTCCGTGGGTGTTGGTGGCCCTCCCCCCCTCAGATGGGTTGTGGGAGCCCGTAAAACCCTCCCGCCATAGGACTAACCACCCTAATGGCTGGTTCAAAGATGGTTACAGTCACGGAATGAGCGTTAATCACGGCCATAAATCCTTCCACCACTTCATACAGTTCCCCAAAGGGAACAGTGTGAGGATACGTACGATGATGACCTCTTGCGCAATGCACCTCCTTGGACCCTCAGTCGCAGATGCGAGGGGGCAAGTCGTGCAGTTGTTAAATTTTTCATTTTATTGACATGTAAAATGTTGGCCCAGTAATTCCCTTCCAAATGTGCGAGTACGGTCGGGGTACTTACGCATCTGGCCGGATGAAATGCCGGTTTTCAGCATGCACAGTGCATGTGGGGAAAACCGGCATTTCCTGTCCTCTGAACGCGTGCGACTGCACAGGCAGCGCGTGCGCAGTATAATTCGCCGCTTTCATTAATGCTTTCAGTGAGGTCAAGTCATTACAACTTACACATGAAAAAAGCATGGGTACAGTTGCTCCAGAGGCTGCGGAGGAAGATATTTATTATCGTGGAGCTTCTGAAAGTATGTATGTCTGTATATATTCCTTTGCGTGTTATGTATATATTCCTTTACTTATGTGTATGAATGTATTATTTAATTATGACTTTCAGAGAAAGTAACTTATTGGAAAATCATAATTAAAAACATACATTCATACACATTAGTAAAGGAATATAAAACATACATACATATACGTAAAGGAATATATGTGGACATACATACATAACTCATTCTCACATTCCATTCACACAGCCACAATTGCTCCTTCTACCTACCGTTCTGAAAACCCTTTAAAAAAAAAAAAAATTTAAACTTTAAAACTTACTTAAAATTTCTTAAAATAACTTCCCTCCCTTTCCCAAACAAAAATATTGCATTTCAGAAGCTCCACGATAAAATATATCTTCCTCCGCAGCCAATGAACAACTTTACACTTGCTTTTTTCAAGTGTAACTTCTAAGGACTTACCCTCACTGAATCCATCATTGAAATCCACAAAGTTCACTGCGCAAGCGCTGCCTGTGCAGTCGCACGCGCTGTGAATAGACCTCGGGTCTGGAAATGCCGGCGTTCCCTGCATGCGCTGTTCCTGCTGAACGCCGGCATTTCCAACGGCCAGATGCGTGAGTACCCCGACCGTACTCACGCTTCTGGCCGCGAATATCTGGCCCATTATTTCATAGGTCTTTCTTTCACGAATGACTGATTCATGTCAGTCCCCTCATTTCTGACTTCATGACCCGAGCTGGCGATGCTCCCCACCAGGAGTGCAAAGTCAGAAAGTTGTGCATTTCTGGTTTAGTTAATTCTGTATCTTAACTCTTCTATACTCGTATTTTACAGGGACTGCGTTCAGTGTAAAGCCTTCAACACAGGACGCAAGAAAGATACCTGCGATCAATGTCCATTTGAAATAACACTGGTGGAACGCCTGGATCAGCTGCCGCAACCACATTGCATATTCAGGGATGCGGACAACAGCTGGTTCTGCTTCTCATATTTTGTTAACGACCAGAGAGTTCCAGAGGTTCATGTTGTTAACACCCTCGGTGAGAGTGAGAATGTGAATTTCATTGCATGATGATTTACTTCAAATATACTGAAGCCGTCACACCTGACTCCATAGGGATTCAGCGGCCAGGTGGGAATTGTGAAGTATGGGGGTGGGGTGTTAATCCAAAGTCTACGATATACAAAGCTCGTTTGGGTAAATTATGTTTGTGGAAGGTGAAAAAAAGGTGCTAGAGCCAAGCTTGTTTTAATGTTTTTAATAAATTTTATTTTTAGGGATATGTAGTGGGATAGGTACTGAATTGTTGAGGTGGTTGTATGACAGAGGGTGCATACTATGGACTCTCACAGGTCACATACAAAGTTTAAATCAATGGTCCCATTAATTTTGATGTATCTCAAGTTGCAGATACTAATATATCTTGCTGTTCTTATTTACAATTTATCCACCAATGAGAAGAGCAGCCTTTTCAACAACAACAACAACTTGTGTGTGTGTGTGTGTGTGTGTGTGTGTGTATATATATTTATATAGATATATAGCGCCTTTAATGTAGTAAAACATCCCAAGATGCTTCACAGGAGCATTATCAAACAAAATTTGACACCGAGCTGCATAAGGAAATATTAGCAGATGGTCATAGAGGTAGGTTTTAAGGAGCATCTTAAAGGAGGAAGGAGAAGTAGAGGCGGAGAAGTTTAGGGAGGGAATTCCAGCGCTTAGGGCCAGAGTGACGGAGCGATTAAAATTGGGGATGCTCAAGAGGCCAGAATTGGAAGAGTGCAGATATCTTGGAGGGTTGTGGGGCTGGAGGTGATTAAAGAGATAGGGAGTGGCGAGGCCATGAAGAGATTTGAAAACAAGGATGAGAATTTTGAAATCGAGGCATTGCTTAACCAGGAGCCAATGTAGGTCAGTGAGCACAGGGGTGATGGGTGAACAGGACTTGGTGCGAGTTAGGACACGACCAGCAGAGTTTTGGATGAATTCAAGTTTATAGAGGGTAGAACGTGGGAGGCCGGCCAGGAGTGTGTTGGAATAGTCAAGTCTAGAGGTAACAAAGGCATGGATGAGGGTTTCAGCAGCAGATGAGCTGAGGCAGGGGTGGAGTCGGGCGATGTTACGAAGGTGGAAATAGGCGATCTTAGTGATGGCGCGGATATGTGGTACGAAGCTAATCTCTGGATCCGACACCAAGGTTGCGAACCAAGGTTTCTGCACCTCCAGGCTCATGAAGTTAAAGTAAGACAAACCAGTGAGTAAGAAATAGATTTGCAAATAGTACCAAGTGTACTGAGCTTCGTGCGCCAGATTGCCAAGGCTTTCAGGCTGCATACAGCCCACGGGTTACTGTTTGATCATAGTTCTGATTTAGAGTTAACTCATGATATCATTGGAAAAGTCTATTGAGAGCAAAGGGAACAATATGAGTTTGACTTTAAAATGGTAACTGCATGGGTCCTGGGTCTATATGTTTCCTGATCAATGCAATGGCAGATCTAATGAATGCAATCCAGTGCAGAAAGCCCTGAGAGATAGTGACAGTAATGTGGAGGTTGGGGATGGCATTAAAAGGGAAATTAGTGAAGCGTGCAATAAGGGCACAGCAGTCATCATGGGTGACTTTAATCTACATATAGATTGGGCTAACCAAATTAGTAACAATACTGTGGAGGAGGAATTCCTGGAGTGTATACGGGATGGTTTCCTGGACCAATATGTCGAGGAACCAACCAGAAATCAGGCCATCTTAGACTGGGTATTATGTAACAAGAAAGGATTAATTAGCAATCTTGTTGTACGAGGCCCCTTGGGTCGGAGCGATCATAATATGCTAGAATTCTTCATTAAGATGGAGAGTGAAGTAGTTGACTCAGAGACTAGGGTCCTGAATTTAAATAAAGGAAACTACGATGGTCTGAGGTACGAGTTGGGTAGGATTGATTGGGGAATGTCACTCAAAGGGTTGACGGTGGATAGGCAATGGCAAACATTCAAAGACTGCATGGATGAACTACAGAATTTGTTCATCCCAGTTTGGCATAAAAATAAAACAAAAAAGGTGACTCAACTGTGGCTAACAAGGGAAATTAGGGATAACATAAGATCCAAGGAGAGCACATATAAATTGGCCAGAAAAAGCAGTAAACCTGAGGATTGGGAGCAGTTTAGGATTCAACAAAGGAAAACAAAGGGATTAATTAAGAAGGGGAAAATAGAATATGAGAGTAAGCTTGCAGGGAACATAAAAACTGACTGTAAAAGCTTTTATAGATATGTGAAGAGAAAAAGATTGGTGAAGTCAAGCATAGGTCCCTTGCAGTAGAATCAGGGGAATTTATAATGGGGAACAAAGAAATGGCAGACCAATTAAATACATATTTTGGTTCTGTCTTCACAAAGGAGGACACAAATAACCTCCCAGAGATGTCGGGAACATAGGGTCTGATGAAAGGGAGGAACTGAAAGAAATCAGTATTTGTAGGGAAATGGTGTTAGGGAAATTGATGGGATTGAAGGCTGATAAATCCCCAGGGCCTGATAATCTACATCCTAGGGTACTTAAGGAAGTGGCCCTAGAAATAGTAGATGCATTGCTGATCATCTTCCAACATTCGATGGAATCTGGAATAGTACCCATGGATTGGAAGGTAGCTAATGTTACCCCACTATTCAAAAAAGGTGGTAGAGAGAAAATGGGGAATTACAGACTGCTAAGCCTGACATCGGTAGTGGGGAAAATGTTAGAGTCCATTATAAAAGATGTAATAGCAGAGCACTTGGAAAACAGTGACAGGATCGGACAAAGTCAACATGGATTTACAAAAGGTAAATCGTGCTTGACTAATCTACTGGAATTTTTTGAGGATGTAACTGGTAAAATAGATAAGGGAGAACCAGTGGATGTGGTGTATTTGGACTTTCAGAAGGCTTTCGATAAGGTCCCGCATAAGAGATTAGCATGTAAAGTTAAGGCACATGGGATTGGGGGCAAGGTATTGACTTGGATAGAGAACTGGTTGGCAGACAGAAAGCAAAGAGGTGGAATAAACGGATCTTTTTCCGAGTGGCAGGCAGTGACTAGTGGGGTACCGCAGGGATCGGTCCTTGGACCCCAGCTATTCACAATATTTATTAATGATCTAGACAAGGGAACTAGATGTAATATCTCCAAATTTGCAGACGACACAAAGCTGGGTGGGCGTGTGTGCTGTGAGGAGGATGCCGAGAAACTCCAGGATGATTTGGACAGGTTGGGTGATTGGGTAGGTGCATGGCAGATGCAATATAATGTAGATAAATGTGAGGTTATCCACTTTGGTGGCAAAAACAGGAAGGCAGATTATTATCTGAATCGCAGTAGATTGGGAGAAGGGGAAGTGCAACGAGACCTGGGTGTCCTTGTGCACCAGTCACTGAAGGTAAGCATGCAGGTGCAGCAGGCGGTTAAGAAGACAAATGGTATGTTGGTCTTCGTAGCGAGAGGGTTTGAGCACAAGAACAAGGATGTCTTGCTGCAGTTGTACAGGGCCTTGGTGAGACCACATCTTGAGTATTGTGTGCAGTTCTGGTCGCCTTATCTGAGGAAGGATGTTCTTGCCATGGAAGGAGTTCAGCGAAGATTCACCAGGCTGATACCTGGGATGGCAGGAATGACGTATGAGGAAAGGTTGGGTCGATTGGGCTTATACTCGCTGGAGTTTAGAAGAATGAGAGGGGATCTCATTGAAACTTATAAAATTCTGACAGGACTGGACAGACTAGATGCAGGAAGGATGTTCCCGATGGTCAGGGAGTCCAGAACCAGGGGTCACAGTCTAAAGATAAGGGGTAAGCCATTTAGGACAGAAATGAGGAGGAATTTCTTCACCCAGAGAGTGGTGAACCTGTGGAATTCTCTACCACAGAAGAAAGTAGAGGCCAATTCATTAAATATATTCAAGAAGGAGTTGGATATATTTCTTAAGGCTAAAGGGATCAAGGGGTATGGGGAGAAAGCAGGGACCGGGTACTGAATTTGGATGATCAGCCATGATTGCATTGAATGGCGGAGCAGGCTCGAGGGGCCGAATGGCCTACTCCTACTCCTATCTTCTATGTTTCTATGTGATCTGTATCACAACCCCAGGATTTGGGTTCTCAAAACCTGTCTTCTAGCATCTTCAGTGCTGCAGTCTGTGGTTCCATGGAGGACACTGACTGACTGGGTCTGGGTTACATCTGAGGTTACAGACTCCAGTGAAGCTACTTAATGCTCCATTGATATCTAGAACAAAGAAAATGCTTCATTGATCTTAAGATAAATGAGGGAAGTAGACTCCAGAGTCACTTCTGTCAGTTGCTACACAGCTTGAGAGAATAATTGCAGAGCCTGCAAGTAGGTGCAATGTTCCTTGAACATTCTTTTTTTCAGGCCAGAACCAATGAGATATAATCTAAAGTTACAGGGCTGCAAGTGATGCATGCCTAGGTCTGTATTCCCTATACTGTAGCTTGCACATCTTTTGATCTCACCATTTCCTATGGCTAGATCTGAGTGCCTCCCCAACATAAGAACATAAGAATTAGGAGCAGGAGTTGGCCACACAACCCCTCGAGCCTGCTCTGCCATTCAATAAGATCATGGCTGAACTTCGACCTCAACTCCACTTTCCCACCTGATTCCTTGATTCCCCTAGAGTCCAAAAATCTATCCATCTCAGCCTTGAACATACTCAACAATTCATCATCCACGACCCTTTTGGGTAGAGAATTCCAAAGATTCAGTACCCTCTGAGTGAAGAAATTCCTCCTCATCTCAGTCTAAAATGGCCGACCCCTTATCCTGAGACTATGCCCCCTAGTTCTAGACTCTCCAGCCAGGGGAAACAACCTCTCAACATCTACCCTGTCAATTCCCTTCAGAATCTTATCTGTTTCAAAGAAATCACCTCTCATTCTTCTAAGCGCCAGTGGGTATAGGCCCAATCTACTCAATCTCTTCTCATAGGACAACCCTCTCAACCCAGGGATCAATCTAGTGAACCTTCGTTGCACTGCCTTTAAGGCAAGTATATCCTTCCTCAGACAAGGAGACCAGAACTGTACACAGCACTTCAGGTGTGGTCTCACCAAAGCCCTGTACAATTGTAGCAAGACTTCCTTACTCTTGTACTCCAAACATCCAACAATAAAGGCCAATATGCCATTTGTCTTCCTAATTGCTTGCTGCACCTGTATGCTAACTCTCTGTGTTTCCAGTACGAGGACACCTAAATCTCTCTGAACACCAATATTTAATAGTTTCTCACCATTTAAAAAATATTCTGTTTTTCTATTCTTCCTACCAGAGCGAATAATCTCACATTTCCCCACATTATAGTCCATGTGCCACCTTATTGCCCACTCACTTAACCTGTCTATATATCCCTTTGCAGGCTCTTTGTGACCTTCTCACAGCTTACTTTCCCACCTAGCTAGTTCGAAGACCTGCTACTCATAGGCGGTTAGCCCCTTTAACTGAAGGAATACTTGTGCTGCCAGTAATAATAGAGGGTGATCAGTATTTTGTTCCAATGCTGCCCAAGAAAGAAAAGGGAACTTGGCCAGCCTGTTACCTTGGCTGCCCTTATCAGGTCATTGACCTTTTTCCTGCTCTATCTGCTGTTATGGGGGTGAGAGATGTGGTGCTCAGTGCCGCTACCAGCTCTCAATATGACTTGCGAGACACTTTTTTTTGTGGGGGGCGGGGGGTGGCTTTCCTCCCATGTGTTGACTGATTATTGATAAATTTATTAATTCAGTTTCGATTCTTTTGTGGAGTCTCTCATTTCAGCTTTGCACTGTGATATGACGTACGGCAGGGATGGAATGATGTGGATCTGGTGAGCAACGGGGATCTGGGGTTTAATTTATTCAAACCGCAGCCTGATGAGGTGGTCATGGACTGACCTTCCAGAAGGCCGATTGAGTGGATGCCTCCTCTCTCGCTCCTGTTTGTCGTCCTCCTCCTCCTCCTCTTCCTCTTCCTCCTCGTCCTCCTTCTCTCCCTCTTCCTTCTCCTGAGGTGGTCCCGCAATCCCTGGTGGCAAGGGCTGGGCCCTCATGATGGCCAAGTTGTGGAGCATGCAGCAGACCACCACGAAATGGGACACCCGCTCAGCCAAGTACCGGAGGGCCCCTCCCGAATGGTTAAGGCAGCAGAACCATTGCTTGAGCACCGATGGTCTGCTCGATGATGTTCCTGGTAGTGGCATAGCTCTCATTATATATGAGTGCTGGGCCCGAGCGTTGGGGTTGCAGAGGGGAATCATGAGCCAGGTGGAGAGCGGATAGCCCTTGTCTCCGGCCAGCCAGCCGCGAGCTTGACGTGGTGGCTGGAAGAGTACTGGCACACCGGTCTGACGCAGGATGAAGGCATCGTGGCTTCTGCCAGGATAGCAGGCATTCACATTGAGGATATGCTGTGTGTGGTTACACACCAACTGCACATTAAGTGAGTGGTAGCCTTTGTGGTTACGGAAGATGTCAGCGTTATTATGCAGTGCCCACAAATCCAGGGTCTACGGTGGAGGGAGCGAAGGCAACGAGAAAGATGGGAATATGTGTGCAGAGGGAGGAGGAGGGCCATCAGGGCTCAACAGGAGGCCTTACCTTCCGAGGATATTCCGAGAGCACTTCTCCTGCCTTCAATTAAGTGAGGAGCAGTGTCTTAGCAGGCTTGGCTCCACCAAGGAGGTGGTCACAGAACTCTGCCATCTCCTGCAACCAGACCTCCAGCCTCCGACCAGGGTGACCACAGCTCTCCCAGTGGCAGTCAAGGTCACCGTGGCCCTCAATTTCTTCACCAGCGGATCCTTCCAGTCTGCAGCAGGAGACATATCTAACATCTCACAGTTTGCCGTCCATCTCTGCAACCGGGAGGACACTGAGGCTCTCTACAGCAGGGGAAGGGACTACATTGGCTTCCCGATCACCAGAGAGAAGCAGGACGAGCGTGCATGTGGCTTTGCCAGGATAGCGGGCTTCCCGACAGTGCAGGGTGCCATCGACTGCACCAACGTAGCTTTGAAGGCACCACATCACAATCCTGAGATCTTCCGTAACCGCAAAGCCTACCACTCACTTATTGTGCAGTTGGTGTGCGACCACACACAGCAAATGCTCAGTGTCAATGCCTGCTATCCTGGCAGCAGCCACAATGCCTTCATCCTGCGCCAGACCGATGTGCCATTGCTCTTCCAGCCACGACATGGCTGTTTGGAGACAAGGGCTATCCGCTCTCCACCTGGCTCATGACTCCCCTCCGCAACCCCAACACTCGTGCCCAGCACTCCTATAATGACAGCCATGCTGCCACTAGGAATTTCATTGAGCAGACTACTGGCCTACTGAAGCAACGGTTCCGCTGCATTGACCGCTCGGGAGGAGCCCTCCAATACTCACCAGAGCATGTGTACATTTCGTGGTGGCCTGCTGCATGCTCCACAATTTGGCCATCATAAGGGCCCAGCCCTTTCTAGCAGGGATTGCGAGACCATCTCAGGAGAAGGAAGAGGACAAGGAGGAACAGGAGGGAGGGCAAAGGTTGCGAGACAATCGGCCGTGTGGACGGGCTGTCCGTGACCGGCTCATCAGACTCCGATTCGCTTGAATAAAACTTCAGATCCCTATAGCTCTCTACATCCCCATCATACAATCCCTGTCTCACACCATATCACAACGGCCTCCTGGGCGCAAAGGTGAAATGAGAGAGACCACAAAATATTCCAAACAGAATTAATAAATGTATCTATAAGCATATCACACATAGCATTTGAATTCCAGTAACTAATGACCCTTATGCTTGCCATAGTTGAATAGCTATCATTGTGTGCCACTTATGAGATGTGGGTGTGAGTGTTGCTAGGTAAAGATTGTTGGTGGGTGAGTGCTGGGGGTGTGGTGCATTGAGAAGTGTGTGAAGCTTGTGGTACAGATGGTATGATGTAGCATTTGTTGAAGCCTTCACTCATCCTGACCACCCGTGTGAGGTCGTTGAACTTCCTCCTGCACTGGGTGTGGGACCTGGGGACCACAGTGCTGCCTGTGACATGGTGAGCCACCTCCCTCCACATAGTCCAGCAGACTTGTGGCGAAGGCTTCCTGCCAGTTGGTGGGTACAGGGCCGGCTGCCTTCTCTCCACCACTAAAACCAATGCCTCCAAAGCTTCATTGGAAAACCTCCAGGCTCGTTCCCTGGGGCGGCGATCTGCCATCGGGATTTGTAAATAAGTGCTCCTTCTCCTTGTCCTCCTTCTTTTGGTTTTTGAGGCAGCTGCACACCCAACAATGCTGAGAATGAGGTGCTGAAGCTCCCCTTTAAGTAGTGAAAAAAGCCTGTGGCAATCATTACTTGCGTTTAGACTGCCCCCGATATTGGTCCATCTTTTCAGTATAACGCCAATGAGCTTGGGTTTTTAGACGAGAATCATAACTGCAATCATTTTAAGGAGCATGGACGAATTTTGCGTACAACCTAGACAATTTTCAGGTGGCACTACTTAACCATTTTTAGTCTAAACACTGCCCATTTCTTGGCTATAATGAATTTCTAGCCCCCAGTCTGTTGGAAAAAAATATAGTCACAAATATAACTTTGCCAATTTTTCCAGGCTTCTTAAAACCTACCTCTTTGACCAAGCTTTTGGCCACCTGTTCTAATGGGCCAGAAATTAGGATCGGGGGCTTGCCGCGCGTGCAAACCCCAGATCTGCACTCACCCTGCGCGCTGACATCTGAAGCCCGGGCCTGCTTGCATTTCCTGTCACAGGCCCGGTTCCGATGTCGGCACGATGTGCTTACCTGATCCAGCGGCGTACTTAGTGCGATGTGCCGGCTGGGATCAGGTGAGCACTCTGCAGCCAATCAGGGGAGGGGAAATTCATTCATGAGTTTGATAGTAAAGACTGTCAAACTCATGAAAAGTACGGGCGCCCAAAAGACTACTTTAACTTTAATTAAAATTTTAAAAAACATCCCAATAATTAAATAAACTATAAATAACTTTAAAAAACTATTTAAAACAATTAATAAAATTTTTGAAAATTTTTTTTTTTCACGAATTCGGGTCTAAAAATAAACTTACCTTACTGTAAAGTCCTTAAAAACAATGAAGCTGTACAAAAAATGTAATAATTTTAAATATTAGACCACTTACCTTCAAGAATCCACTGCTTACGCCTCCTTTTTTCATTTCCAAAAAGTTCAGTCCCTTGCACACGTGCAAACCTGTCTAAACGAAGGAAGTTCAACACGTGCGCGCAGGACCTCTTAACCCCTTAGTTCGATGGAGAGGAAATGCTGGTTTCCCGTGCATGCGCTGTGCATGCTGGAATCCGGCACTTCCAACGGGCCCACGCGTGAGTACACCGTCCGTACTCACGCGTTGGGACCGGAATTACTGGCCCATTATCTCCTTATATGACTTGGTGTCACATTTTGTTTGATAACTCTCCTGTGAAGCACCTTGGGACGTTTTACTACATCAATGGCACTATATAAATGCAAGTTGTTGTTATTGTAAAAATCATTCATTTTCAGGCAATTTTGTGGTGCAGTTAAGGAAAGTGGGGCAGTGAGGCATTCTTCTGCAACCCTGTCCCTAAAAGTGGCCACCCTGAATCCACCCCTCTGCATACAAATGACGACAGGTGGGTATCGCCATGGACTCGCTGACATTATGCACAGTTTCCACTTCTACACTGCAACTTAGAAACAAAACTACCACATAAGTGGCATAAAGAACAGAAAGTTGTTGCAGAGGTGATCCAGCTGAGTTTTTTTTTAATTCATTTATGGGATGTGGGCATCGCTGGCAAGGTCAGCATTTATTTCCCATCCCTAGAAGGTGGTGAGCCGCCTTCTTGAACCGCTGCAGTCCGTGTGGTAAAGGTACTCCCACAGTGCTGTTAGGTAGGGAGTTCCAGTGAGTGGAAATACCTCTTTGTTTTGAAGAGCAGGAAAGGACCACGACAAGGTTATGGAAGAGGACTGGCTGGAGGAAATGAGAGTGAGGCATCGCAGTCTGATTCTCACTTGTGGGTACCCACTCTACAGGGTTTACTGACCTTGGGAGACTTATCTTGATATCTCAATCCATCAATGCTTTAGAAGGCTATGCTCCCCTGCCCACTCCTCCCACCCCCCCCATCCCCTCCCCCCAGAGATTACTGAGGAATTAGGTCAGCTGCTGGGAAAAATGCAGATTTGGGAGGTGACAACGCATACAAGGACTTTGGAAAGGAAAGGGAGGTTGGAGATGGGGAGGTAATTTGCAAGGGTAGAGGGGGTCAAGGGTGGATTCTTTTGTGGAGCGTGGTGATGACGGTAGATTTGATGGGGAGGGGGGACAGTACCTGAGGAGAGGGAACCATTAACACTCGCTGCTAACGTGGGGGCCAGGAAGAGAAGTTAGGTGATGAGCGGTTTGGTGGGAATATGGTCGAGGGAGCAGGAGGTGGGTCTCGGGGATCTTCAAGGAAAATCGAGGCCTCTGTGTTTGCGAATTATTCTATTTATATTCTCTATGAACCATTCTCTGGAGCTGTGTTGCTGAAGGGCACCTTTTCAAGTGGCATGCGGAAATTCAGCCCCAAGGCAGTTTCTGTATGAGAGGAATGAAGGCTTCAAAGGAATAGCTTTTGGGATTTCAAAAAATACTGCCTCAGGGAGTATGTTAGAAGTACGGTGATTTAGAAGCTGGATAGTCAAGAAATAGACATCTGCAATTACAGTTACATTTTTGAAAGAAAAATGAGCACGGTTTAAAGAGGGTACAATTTACCATATTGTTGTCCAGGGTTTCAGTTTAAGCCTGCTTCTAATGTATTGCTGATGCCCAGAATGGACACATTTTATAAGTGAATATTGAAGCATTTATGCCTGAGATTAATACTGGTGGTATTTTTATGACCGTATTAGCATATATAAGAATTTTTAGCATGGGGGATAGCTGTGGTAGATTTACTAAAGAACGTTATCACATATTAAAAATGTCATGCTTTTCCTGTAAACTGCAAAATCTCATTTGTGCTTGTAGTCTAACTGGGGACAGTTATAACTGAAGATTCAGATGATGGGTTATCCAGTGAGCTTGTCACACTAATTTCACAGTCAAACCTTATCTTTGTCTTCCTTTGAATTATTGATTTAATTAACTCGGCTGATTGTACAAGTATTAGGTGCATATGCTGTTGATTTGGCATCTGAGTTTGCCACATACATTTCTTTGTTCTTTGCACAAGTGATAAATGAGTGGAAGGGGCCTTATTTTATCAAATGATGGACACATGGAGAAATGACTCTGCTACTTCATGTAGCAAAATGACCTGGGGCATGTGGTCATTATCCATTGTTAACAGTGAGTGACGATGTGATATTAATGGTTCGAGACTCATGCCTTCTTGTTCAACCATTTTGCTGCCTAGACTTTAGGTAAAGTCAAGCTCACATTTATTGATTTATTACAATTTTGATTACATAATGCTTGCAGTCAGCACTGACCAAGAAAATAAGCCTTACTGTCTCAAAATAGAGCCTCCACAATATCAATTCGAATTTCCCAAATTTTTCTCATATTTTTGGTGATTTTGTATTTTTCCTGGATAAGCTGAGGAATGTCGGTGCTGCAGCATGGAACATTTTCCAATATTGGCCACCCAATGGCACTGTTGGGTACTCCCAGAGTAAGAAGTGTAGGAGAGTAGGAATCAGACCAGAGCTTCGTCTACTCTGTTCCAACAATGGAAAGATTTCCTCTGTGTATTTTGTTTAATGAAGAAACAGGTTTTGCGCTTTTATTACGCACAGTGTATGGTAGCCTTGGTACTGGACTAGCATCCCGGAAGTTGTGAGTTTAAAAGGGCCGTCAGCTTTGAGGCCTTCTGGCTGCTGTCCAAAGAACAGCAGCTGGAAAGTCTCCAGGCCCAAAGATCCATAGGGGTAATATTGGTCGCCCTTCTCGGTTCCTATGATCTGAGGGAGGCTAGGTGCACTGCCTAGTGCCTATTTCTTCTGGGTGCCCTTTCTAATGGACACCCACCCAGCGTACCTGCAGAAAAATGAGATGGGAGTCCCGTTAGGGCCCTCCTGCATCATTTTACATGGCTGCGCCTGCTTAGAGTATAACTCCTCTGCTCCCCTTGGGGGATCCCGAAGAAATATCTGGGTGACATAAAAGGGTAGCGACTCAGCGGAATGGATCTCCACAACTTTTCTTTTCTGCATTATGCACAGGAATTGCATGTTCCCTGGACACAAATGAGCAAAAAATTGGCCATTAGAACATTCCTATAAAGCTAATGGATAACTTCAACAACAGCACCATCTTATATTTATATAATAATGCCTTTAAGGCCATATGATGTCCCAAAATCTTTCACAGAGGCAAAAATAACCAGACGCCAAGCACTGGTAGGAGAAGGATCAGGGTTGGTGACTGAAGGCAATATCGAGGAGGTGGGTTTTGGAAAGGCTTTTGAAGCAAGAAAGAGAGGTAGCAAAGTGAAGGGGTTTAGCGAGAGCATTCAGAGTGTGGGACTTTTTGGGTTGAAGGTTCTGTGAGTGGAGGCGATGTAAGGGGGTGCAAGAGAGGCCAGTGTTGGAAGAACAGAGGCGCAGCAGGGGAATAGACTGAAGGAGGTTGCAGAGCTAGGGAGGGCCGAGGCCACGGAGAGATTTGTAGACGAGGCCAAGGATTTTGAATACTGATATGTTGGGGAACAGGGAGCCACTGAAGGTTGGCAAGGGCAGGGGTGATAGATGAGAGTGACTGAGCGCAAGATAGAATGTGGGCCGTGTTATTTTGGACAAGTTGCAATTTTTATTCTTTTTACAATGCAAAAATTTAAATATAGTTTACATTTCTCTTTACAGTCCTATTAAAATAATTTTAATAACCACTGCAAGTGCACCTTATGGGTGCTTTTGTAACTATGTCGGGCTTTTATTCTCATGTTATTAATATATGCCTGTGCACGGTACTTGTTCTGCACTCTCCCACCAGAGGCAATAGGTTCTCTTTATTTACCCTATCAAATCCTGAAGAACACCACACGCCAATCCCTTTATCCCTACTTTCTGCCTCCTACCTCCCAATCAATTACCAACCCACATCACGAAATTACCCCAATTCCATGCACTTTCATTTTTTGCTAATAGGTGGCCCAGATTAATTTACCCTCTTTTTCTATTTACAGTGCCAGTTCTCCGGCCTGCACAAATATATGGTTGAATAGCTGAGATCAAGAGATCAGGATCACTGGCACAAGCCCATATCAATGGCACACACTGTGCTACAGTACTGCCTAAACACTTAATACTTGTTACATGAGGAATAACTTGACATCATAGCCATATATTAGAACCATAGTAAATATAGTAGAGAAGGAGATTATTCAGCCCATTAGGCCTGTGCCAGTACTAACTCTTCAACAGGAGCTTTCTACTCTGAATCCATTTGTTTTTCTTTTTCTGTATCCTTTTATAGAATTATTGAAATTACCACACAGAGCTGAGTATAATTACCCATATTATACAATACACCTAACGTTAATCTAACGTCAGGCTCACCACCACTTTCTCAAGGGCAATTAGGGACAGGCAGTAACCAGCGACACCCACATCCCATAAACAAATTTTAAAAAAAGTTGTGGGAAACTGTTGGAATTCATAATTCAAGATCAAATTATTGAACATTTTAAAGATGCGTGGGATGGATTAGTTAAAGGAAAGTCTAGGTTCGGAATGGTCATGGCCCTGTGGGTAGTGGAGCGGGCCCAGGGGCCGTGTAGCCTTGTTCTGCTCCTACTGTGTTCTAATTCTGT